>NC_060042.1:11487492-12130542 GCF_905333055.1 Maniola jurtina
CATACGTATGGGAAAAATCGGGAATTACAGTTCCCAAACTGTTAGACCACCTGCATTCCCCTCTCCAGTTACGGTCCAATGACATGACATATGGCGTTTGTTTACCGGTTAAAATAAGAAGTAGGTACCTTATACCAACCAGCATTTTAAATATATAATTTTATTGACTAACTAGCTGATGCCCGCAGCTTCGCCCGCATGGATTGGTCAGATCCCCTGCAGCATCAGGATGCGGAGTTGGAATCCAAATTTTTTATGAAACAATGTCGCAAAGTTTCTCTATCGATTAAAAAAGAAATGACGCAAATCGGTTCAGAAATCTCGGAGATTTCGGTGTACATACGTAGAAAAACACAACTCCCTTTTTGAAAGTCGGTTAAAAAAGTAGCCTATGTTACGCCCTGGTCAATCCTCTACTTGCCTGTGAAAGTCCCGTCAAAATCGGTTCAGCCGTTCCAAAGATTAGCCTTTTCAAACAGACAGACAGACAGACAAAAATTTTAAAAACGTGTGATTCAGTTATGGTATCGTTCAAATAACCCACTCCAATTTTATTTATTAGTATAGATGCTAATAATTCACACCATACCGTTAAACTGGGCTTACATAGAGATAGAACGCGCCTAAGCAATTAATTTCATTTGCTGCTTAGAATCATGATGCAGGCAGAAAGGCTGAGACCTATAGTCGCACTTTGAAAAAGTTATAAAATGAGACAGATTTATCAAGACCAGATATAGAGATCAGTGGTAGAGTACATAAATGTGTCTAAATCTCTTGATGTTAATCTTTGTCTATAAGACACAAGTAGTTCTATCGCAGCCGATGCCTGCCACGAAATAAGTTCTAAACTAATTTATAAATTACTAGCTGATGCCCGCGACTTCGTTCGCGTGGATGTAGTTTTTAAAAATTCCGTGGGAATTATTTGATTTTCCGGGATAAAAAGTAGCCTATGTGCTAATCCAGAGTATAATCTATCTCCATTCTAAATTTCAGCCCAATCCGTCCAGTAGTTTTTGCGTGAAGGAGTAACAAACATACACACACACACACATACAAACTTTCGCCTTTATAATATTAGTGTGATAAACTGACAAATAGATCCAGCTGAAAATTAAACCTAGGAATTCCGCCAGAGCCGATTCTTCATCATCGACTTGATGTTAGACGAAAACTTATCTAAATAAGTAAAAGGAAAAGCTGACTGACTGACTGACTGATCCATCAACGTACAGTTCAAACTACTGGGCGGATCGGGCTGAAAGGCATGCAGATAGCTAGATTATGACGTAGAATCCGCTAAGAAAGTATTTTTGAAATTTAACCCAATAGGGCTTTGGAATTCATATAGTCCACGCGTACGTAGTCGCGGATATCCATACCAATATTGGATATAAAACGTACGAAGAACAATAGGTAAGTACTATTATTATTTAAAAAAATGTGGAAATACTAAGTAGGTAGGACTTCGTGTGTTGATGTTAGCTGGCGGGCGTGCTCTGCCTTTTTGGAGTGTTTTTTGTTAAAACTGACTGGAAAGCGCTCTAAGGGGGTGCCTTACGTATGTCGGAGAGCGCCGGCCAGACGGGGTCCATACTTGTATAGTTTAACTAACTTGTTACAAATAACTACAAACTTGACATTGGCTAATCTTTGTAAAGAAAGACGAGAGAGAAAAAAAAACTAAGAAGGTAGGTACGTGAAAGCTCGGTTAATAGAAATAAAACACTTGATCTAGTTATCCGATCCAAATTCCAATTAAATCGCTAATACCGAGCTATGATTGCATTTGTGGAAAAATAATCCCAATAGACCATTTCCGCATGAGTGAATCCACAAACACATTTATAGCGTTTTTATCTCTTGCCCGCCTGTCTTTTTAGGGTTCCGTTCCCAAAGGTTGCCAACGGGACCTTATTACTAAGCCTCCGCTGTCCGTCCGTCCGTCCGTCTGTCAGCGGGCTGTATCTCGTGAACCATAATAGGTGGATAGTTGAAATTTTCACAGAATGTGTATTTCTATTGCCGCTATAGCCTACAACACAACAAATAATATAGTTTCAAAATGGCCACCATGCAATTTAATAAATTTAAAAGTTACATAGTGTTATATCTTGTACGATGGTATGGAACCTTTCGTGTGCGAATCCGACTCGTACTTGGCCGGTTTTTTGAATTGTAAGTGGTACAGTTTTTGTTGTGTACATACTAAAATATTGGTATTAAATTTTCATATCCTAAAAAAATAATTTTTAATTTCATGTAAGCCCACTTGTGGCTCTCATATTAATCAAGTCAAAACTCAACCACCGCGCCCGTTCTGAAATCAAATTAGGACTGGGAAAAGTCGTAGAACTAATTAGCGCTTACTCAAATGGTCTAGATTTCTTGACGCAATATCTTAAATTGGGCATCTGAAGTAAGTCAGTGAGTAACAATGATGTAACGTATAAGTACATACAATCGGTGCCAATTGTCTTATTCGTTCACTGATACAGTGTGGGCGTTTAAGTAGAACTGACTGTATTGTACTAAGTGCTATTTCCTTGAGAATTTTCGCGAAAGCCAAACAAATCATACAAAACTTCAAGGTTGCGTCGGTCGCTTCCCATTGACACTAGATGACGCTTCTCTTATGCAAAAGGATCATTCAAAAATAACGCGATTCAAATCTAAGAGGGAAAGCAACTTACAACGCTCTTACTACAATCTAGATGGCACCACAGGTATCTCTATGAAGCCTGGATCACGCTAACGAAGAGTTAACATCACAAGCCCTTATACAGGGTATAATTGGAATCCTACCAAAAACTTAGCGCTATTACTATACAATCTAAACAGTCACCAAAACCAATCATTATTTGCCGTATTTTTCAAACCCGGAATGTTATGTATAGCGTACAAACTCGTAGTCAATTCCCCCCTTACGATGCGGTACTGACTCCGCGGTACCTATCTACGCAACGGTCATTGACTCTAGCAGTCAGATGTTTCATTTACAATACATGTACTAACTTTACAAAATTACAGGATTTTCTTAATCGTGTTTTCTTAGTAGTATCTAAGAAATCACTCAGAATAGGGGTGGCGCTTCCAAAATCAATGAGTAATCATCAGTAGAATGACGTGTCATCGTGGACATAAAAATCCACGCAGCCGAAGTCGAGGCATCAGCCAGTGGTGATTAAAGGAAAGAGGTCATAAGTCATGCCTCAGGGAGAAAGCAAAATAATATTTTTATGCTGCAAAATCGCAAACTATATGTTACGAGGGCAATTGTTAATTTGCCGCATTGTTGATGGCTGGAACAATACGCTGAACGCGGGCAAAATTACGATTATAATTCAGTCCTTTGTGTGGTAGAGAGTAGATCGACATAATATATTATATGTACTGTAGTGTCTACCAGCAATGATTTATGCAAAATCACCAGTGTTTGTTAATCCAAAACTAGCTGCCACTGGCGGGCTAAGGATGCGCAGCCAATTTTCGGGATAAAACCTATGTGTTGATCCAGGGTATAATCTATCTCCATTCCTAATTTCAGCCAAATTTCCGTCAGGTGCGTTTTGCGTGAAAAAGTAACAAAAACACACACACACACACACACACACACACACACACACACACACACACACACACACACACACACACACACTTTCACCTTTATAAAATTAGTGTGATGTGAAGTGTCATGCCCCGCGCAGTGTTGACTGCATCAGGGAAGTCACAGTACAGAAAATCTCAAATATTAAATTATTACAGAACAGCTTTAAATAAAATTATGTTCAAGAAAGCTATCTCCGATTTTTACTTACTAGCGCAAAAATGCAGCAGCATTCTCGGAAGCTTTTCATTATTCAACTTGACACAAATATTTACGAGTAAGCTTAGAGTAATTTATGTTGAAACCACGGGTTGAAAGTTGAAACTAAGCCAGATTTAATTAAAGTAAATAAAAAGGTACCCAAAAAATTTACCTAATATTTAAAAGGTAATGATTTCTATGGTTATTGCAGTGAGATGATATATTATTTATCAAGGAACAAACCTAATCCATACTAATATTATAAATGCGAAAGTGTGTCTGTCTGTCTGCTAACTTTTCACGGCCCAACATGTTTAACCAATTCTGACGAAATTTGGTACAGGGTTAGCTTATATCCCGACGACGGACATAAGCTATTTTTATTCCGGAAAATCAAAGAGTTCCCACGGGATTCCCAAAAACCCATCCGCTTAACCGATTTGTATGAAATTTGGTACCGAGGTAGCTTGTGAAATGCGTCCCTGTAATTGACATAGGCAACTTTTTATCCCCGAAAATCAAACAGTTCCCACGGGATCTTTAAAAACCTAAATCCACGCGGACGAAGTCGCGGGCATCCTCTAGTTAAATACTATACAGGTGTCATAAAAGCTCTTCTACTTTACCCTACCTACCAAAGCCTACAATGTGGTACATCTAAACTTAAGGCTATATTGTGGTTCCTATAATTTTGCATCCTTTAGGAATATGGGGTCTCCCTGGGTTATAATCTATTCTTATTCTGATCTTATTGAAATGAAGATAACGAAAGCGAAATCCGAAAATCCGAAAGCTTGATGGAATAACAAATTCTTATATCAAAACATGCCGCCCGCCCTTGCCATGTAGGTCTTATAAATAAACCTACATGATATCCGCGACTTCGTTCGCGTGGATTTCGGTTTTTTTAATCCCAAGGGAACTCTATCTATCCGGGATAAAAAGTGTATTATTCAGGATGCAAGCCATCTTTGTGGGATTCCATGTGGGATTAAGTTTTCTTAAAACCCCGTGGGAACTCTTTGATTTTCTGGGACAAAAGTAGCTTATTTCGTCCCTGGGGTGCAAGCTATCTGTTCGGTTTAACGCATGGGACGTAAAAAGCTAGCAGGCAGATTGTAACAGACAGAAAGACACTTTCGCATTTAAAAATGCCCGTGACTTCGTCCGCGTGGATTTTCTAAAAATCCCGGAGAACTCTTTGATTTTCCGGGATAAAAAGTTGCATGTGTCAATTTGCGGGACGCAAATGAGCTCTAGGTATATTATATGAATCGGTTAAACGGATGGGCCTTTAGGAATCCCGTGGGGACTCTGATTTTCCGGGATAAAAAGTAGCTGGGCTTATGCCCGTCCCCAGGATATTTAAGCTAACTCTGTACCTTTCTCAAAATCGATTAAACTCTTGGGCCGTGAAAAGCTAACAGACAGAAAGAAAGAAATTTCGCATTTATAATATTAATATGGATAAATTCTTATATGAAAACATGTCGCCCGCCCTTGCCATGTGGGTCTTGTAAATATTATTTCGGGAAAAATTACGCTTCACGGAAGAGTGCCGCACAAAGGCTACATTGTAATCGTAATTTAGCGTGAGTTTATTGAATTGCTACGACTAGGACAATGAAAGAGTTTCACTGTAATACTGCCTTCCCACGGTGTGTGTTTCTGCGGATTATCACGCACGGCCGTCGACCACGGACAGCCACCACGACGATACTTTGCCATTGGTGCGTCCGTCGGTGCGGGTTGTTCCGCGGGCGTCCACAATATCATGCACCGTGAGAAGCCAGTATGACAACTTCCTTGGTGTTAAAAGTCATGGGTTCGATTCTTGGCAGGGGCAATTTGGATATTTTTTTATTGCGACTAGCTTTTCCTCGCTACTTTGTCCAAAGCTTTGTTTGGGCAAAGCCCAAAAGGAGAGTTATGTGTTTGACCTGTATATGTATGTATGTATGTCTGTTCCTATGTCCACTCGTGGACTACTCAATGGCTCATCCAATTTTGATAAATGAAAACATCATTTTTATCTATAGTACGCGACAGGTCGAGATGGCAATCGCAGTGGGGGTGCCTTGTACAGCCCCCGCGCTAACCCGGTGCAGGATAGCGTGGGTGACGTCGGTTGTGAGGGGAGTTCCCCCACTTCATACCCCCATTGCCATGTCTGCCTGTCGCGTACCATAGATGGCGCGAGTGTCACCTACATGAAATTCTTGTATGAGTGTGTGTGTGTGTGTTTGTGCGTGTGAATTCTTAAAAAGTCAAAATAGCGGATTTTTTGCGCTTTTATGTGCAAGTTAAAAAAATGCAGTGCAACCCGCAGTCAGGATTTTTTGAAAACTTTTTAAATAACTTGCTACGCAATAAAATTACAGTTTTCAATGCCGTGTTAACGCGATTTCCACTCACTTTTCCCTGGCTTTCACTGTCGTTTCAACACAATGTAACAGTTCTTGCACCGCGGAAGGTGAACAATGGCTGGTTATCGTGTAAAACATAGGAACTGCGATGGCTTTTTTATTTATTTATCCGACTTCTATTGTGCTTGGCTGTGCTACATACAATTTATTTTGTATTTTCTTCTCAGGCTAGGCGCGTTTGAAACCCATAAAGCTTTAGTTAAATAATATTTATCACAATTACCTTACGAATATAGCCATTAAATTGAACATTTGAAAAGAGCAACATTCAAGAACAACAAGTCAGTCAGAAACCAAAATTCTCTGAATCAAACTAGCTCTGAATTTTACACGAGCAAAGATGACGGCCATAACTAGATACTTTTCAGTTTGATATTGTTCCAAAACCGAGAGTTACGAGCAAAGTTAAATTTTGGAGTGAAATGAAGATTGACCGTAATCGTTATTACCTATTAAAATTATTTTGCAACTTTCTACAAATTAGGCGGGTTTTCACAAAGTTTGAATAATTTATTCGCAAATGCCCAGCCGAGTTATCTACTTTATTTTGATTTTGTTATCACTTGCGTCCACACTAACTCTTTTATATCAATTAATAACTTTTAGGTTAATCTGCAACTTTTTGCTGATTATTTAATTATATCAATTTTCGCTTAGTTTGGGAATAATATTTTATGCTTTTCAGGTTTCCGCATCTCCAAAGACAGAAGGTATCCTTATAGGATCACTTCACTGTCCGTCCGCCAATCTGTCTGTCTGTCGTGTCTGTCAAATATGAAGCTGTGCTCTACCTATCGGTGTACATATAAGTATACAAACCTCCTAGATTTCTAAACCGATTTGCGTAATATTTTCTTTATCGATAGAGAAACTTTGCAACATTGGCCCCTAAAAGAATTGGATTCCAACTCCTCAATACGATGCAGACGACCTGACCACCAAAATTGATTGCATTTAGAAACTGTCTGTTATGAATTGGTAATTGATTTTTAAAAATCATAATCAACGCGGATGAAGTCGCGGGCATCAGCTAGGTAGTTTTATTATAAAACAAGAAATCCTTAACAAGGATCAATCTGATCATTACCCTTGAAACTGTGCAGACTGCAGACGGGTATATTAACGTCCTGTCTTTAATACACAAATTGCGCAAGCGCAAGTCATTACATCAATCAAACAGGTTCGTATGCCCCATTCATTACTATGCGACCGCAAAGGCCGTTGACTGTGGCCATCCGCCATATTAATAATAACCGCCATTTTGTTATGTTGCCTATACGCAGCGAATGACAGCTTGTAATTGTCTGAAAGTTGGCAAGCATGGTGAATCGCAGCCAACTTCACCCAACAACAGTTGTTTATGCGAGTTGAGAACGTTATATTGTTTTGAATGTTTGGTGTTCTAATTTCAAATATAAAATAGGTTTTATCAATGGAATCGATTAATTTAAGATGTGTTATCGATTCATATTGATTATTGTGTTGTATTTGTGTTATATTTTGTAATTGTGTTCGGACAAAGTGGTAAAATAAAGCAACAGTGAAAGTGTGGTTATGTTGACAGTTGGATTGTTAGATCTAAGGACACCTCAAATCGGTAAAAGCTCGATTGGTCATTTATTATTCAAAACATGAAAACGGTTGATGTGTAAGGGTCGGACAAGTTGTAGATATTTTAAATAAAGGATATTTATGGTTAAAAAAAATTAGGCAGGTAGGTAACTAACTACTTATCTAAGTAATTAATATTTTTTAATAATTTAAGCGAATATTTATTAAATAAAAATTGTATAATTTATGACACAGAAAATATTATTAGGTAGGTTGGTACTTACGTATATGTAGGTACTTACGTATATTTGATACATTTCTATGACTGGTATGCAAAGTAGGTTAGCGAGTAAAAAAGCTCAGATAAAAAATACTCGTTCTAACTCCTATATCTACCTATCGTCGGATATTATAGCTAAGTACTTAAATAAAACACGTAAAAAAAGCTCAGGTAGAGAAAACTTTCATCTCATCCCGACGTCGCAACTTTTATTTTTTATGTCTTATTTTCTACAACATACCTAGTTACTTACTTCTTATAAACTAATAATGAAATTAAAAGGACAAAGGTGTTACTACTCTCTTTGGTTATTACTTAAAGTTTGAGACTAAAAAAAATATGTGAACTGAATAATGAAATGAAAATGAGCTGAAATGATAAATACCTAGCTAGGATAGCTAGGAAGGTAGGTATTTATGGATTTATTCATTTTTAGGGTTCCGTACCTCAAAAGGAGAAACGGAACCCTTATAGGATCACTTTGTTGTCTGTCTGTCTGTCTGTCTGTCTGTCCGTCGTGTCTGTCAATAAACCTATAGGGTACTTCCCGTTGACGTAGAATCATGAAATTTGGCATGTAGGTAGGTCTTATAGCACAAGTACAGGAATAAATCTAAAAACCCGCGAATTTGTGGTCACATCATTTAAAAAAAAATTGAAATATGTTTCAATTTTCAAAGTAAGACAACTATACCAAGTGGGGTATCATATGAAAGGGCTTTACCTGTACATTCTAAAACAGATTTTTATGCATGCAGTTTTTAATTTACCGTGCAAAATGTTGGAAAAAATACCCGAGTACGGAACCCTCAGTGAGTCTGACTCGCACTTGGCCGGTTTTGTCACTAATGACGGCTCAAGACTACCACAGACAACCGGTTCGGAAAGAAACTTCTACTGAGAACATAATATCAATTTAGCACCTTAAAGTAGATAAACATTAGAGTGCCTAGCAAATAATCACAAATCAATTCAATTGTTTAAAGCAGAATTGGTTTTGCTTAATCGTGACTTGTTCGACCCTGTAACAAAAACCACTTTTCGTAATCCGAAATCTCTATACTCTGAACCCGGTCTTGCCCCTTCACTGTTAACTATGATCTCAATTGATACAAATATAATTAATTGATACCTAGATACACTAACAACTATCCACACAATACCTGCTCAAAATACACACATTAATCTTAGAAGTCCTTAACATTTAGGTCCCAAGGCAAAAAGGAAATTAACGTTAACCAACCTAGCCGTATCGTTATTTTAATAAACAATTATTTTTTTCGTTAATCAATAGTTACCTACCGATCTTTAAAATCTGTCCAGAGAATTGAGAAACTTTTCAATCTCAATTCAAATACAGTCCACATAAGAGTTTACTTAACTATAGACATTTTTAGGGGTTAGCTGATCCCTATCATAGGTCAAAGATAGCCCTTCTAATAAATACAAAAGTCTGTACCAGCATAAACGGGACTTCATAGATTACGAGATAAGTAAAGTAGGTATAAGCATTGAGCTAGTAATATAGTTCAATGGGTATAAGTAGGTAATTAGGTATAAATTATAATCCATTCAAATAAACTTAGCACCTGGCTCGACGACGCGAATAACTATGCTTATTATGTCCGAATCGAATAGTAGTAACATTTTATTAACCTACTGAAAAAAGGAGATTTATCAAATCGATCCTACCGATACCGAAATACGATTTTTTTTTTGGTTCAGACAATAAGTTTTATTAAAAATCGTAACCGATTTGGTCTACGTTTTTTAAAAGGATATCGTTATTAGCAAGTTGGTCCCATTCTAAATTAAGTATAATATTGAAGATCTTGATCGAATCACTCGCGATTAGTACATAAAGACCAATCATCATAACTTTTCCAAATCTTTCCTACTAAATATGTAGGTATACCTACTCTGAAGTCAATTTCTCCAAAATCCTTTCATTCATATTGACCAAATGAATTAATTAACAATGAAATAATATAATTGTTATTGTTCCTTATCCTAGGTACATCATATAAATCAGTAAACAGAACAGATATTTGAATGCCGTAATTTAAAAAACGAGCTTCCAAAGCGTCCTCAAAAGTTACTCATAACATTTATAAAATGGGCATTGAATTAAATATGAGTGTAGAGTAATGAAAGGTTAATTTGAATAAATATAATTAGTCCACGTAAGAGGGTTTAAACAGCACTCGTATGACATGCGATACATGGTTCACGGTCAGATACTTAATAATATGTTGACACCATTGACTATTTAGCCTGAATGAACAACAAGGTTTCAACTATTTGTAGGCTTAAATAAATGCATTGCGAATGTAGACGTTTACACATGCAATTGATAAAATTATACATTTACACATGCAATTGATAAAATTAGACGTTTACACATGCAATTGATGAAATTATACATTTACACATACAATTGATAAAATTAGCCGTTCACACATGCAATTGATAAAATTAGACGTTTACACATGCAATTGATAAAGTTATACGTTTACACATGCAATTGATAAAATTAGACGTTTACACATGCAATTGATAATGAAATTAATGCCGTGACACTAATTTCGTGCCACTAACGTCGTACCTACCTAATGTAAATTTCGCTTTAATCTTTCTTGCGAATTATATTTGATTCCCAACTTGATTCTCTACAAAGCATAGAAGTAGAATAGTAGGGAATAATACTAGGGTCTTTGATATTTCTACTTCATGAACTCTCCACCCGTTTCAATTTGAGTAATTTCGTAATTAATTCTATTATGAAGTTACGAAAAATTTCTAAGGAAAATTTTTGCTTTATACTTTTTACTCCTTTGTCTGAGTGAAATGAGAAATGGAATTTTTTTATAGCTACTTTTTTCGTGACCTTAGAGAAGGCCAGCTACCGTCTAACCTACTATAATACAGGTACCTACTATCTTCTGGGTTATTCCCGTGAATTTGTCTGCGTAGATTTAATTTTTTTATATATATTCTGATAGATTTCTTAGAAGTTCTAATAATCCTTCCTTAGGCCCTAGGGGACCTACTCAAGGAATATAATGCAATTCAAATTCAATTTTCTAAATCTAGTTGGATTAGGCTTTGTACAAAATTTCAAATCTCTAGGTCCACCGGCTGGCAGCACGTTATTGTTAGTTAGTCAGTCATGGTAGGTACCTACTGTTTTATGTTGTCACCGCTTCACTCATCGAAATTATAAGTCATCTTAATTCCCTATACTGTGAAATTTAGAAAAATCCAGCATCATGCCTAGTCTAGGTACCTACATTATAAAGGGAACTTCCGTGCAAACTTCAGCTTTCTAGGTTCAAGGACTTGGACGGGGCGTTGACGAGTCAGTGAGTTAGGACTTTTCTAACTGACTTTACATAATACCTAGGTTTAAATAGGTTTCGATAAATAATACCATACCTACTTAGTTGCGTACAAAGTATGTTTACTATGTAATTGACCTACCCAGCCCATAATCGCATCACACAAAGGTAAATAACCACTAACAATAGCAGGAAGGAAAATAATTTTAATACCAAACAAGTAAATAAATAATTATTATCATGACCACAACGTCAACATGGCCTGCATTTGGACTGCAATCCAACTGCTTACAAAACTGCATCGCAAATGTTGACTGACTGCGACGTAGCCCACGTACGTTCTATCCAAGGAGAGAAGTTAGTATAGGGCTCTGTCTGTTTCGTAATCCCAAATGACAAAGACAAAAACTTAGTGGGCGTTAACCATTTTGAGTGGCCAACCAATTAAAAACATGTTTTCAAAAAACATTCAAAATTCAACTGGAAAATGTTTTCAAAAAATATTCGAAAGCATACTTAGTTTCGTGTACACTGTACAGGCTACTTTTATTCCAAAAAAATCAAAGAGTTCCCACGAGATTTTTAAAAACCTAAGTCCACGCGGACGTTAATAGTCGCGGACATCATCTAGTCTTTAATATTTCGAAGTTCGAATAGCTAAGGCCTCATTCGCACGAGCGTTAAAAAAGCGTTGCGTTAAAACCCGGCGTTGCGCTGACAATACAAAGTGCAAGTTAAAAAAGCGTTGACGTGTGAACAGATACTTGGGAATGCATTTGTTCTATTTGAACGCTTCTTTAACGGACATTAAAAAAGTTCTCGTGCGAATGAGGCCTTAATGTAAAAGTTTTACGATAATAAATAATCCCTGATGTAATGGGATGGAAGCATTGGTCCCGCAAGTATTTCAATATCGTATACAAAAAGCATTCGTATAGGTAATCTGACCACGTGAGTTTGAAGAACTGGTTTGAAACTCACCCCTAATTTAAAGGATATGGACCTGACAACTTTCAAGCTTTACAATCATGGAATACCCGAACTAAACTTTTGCGGTTCTAACTGGGGATATAGATTTTATTGATTTTGCCATTTTTACGTATTGTAATGATTTTTATTAAATACTAGAGAATGCCCGCGGCTTCGCCCGCGTGGATTTGGGTTTTTAAAATCCCGCAGGAACTCTTTGATTTTCCGGGATAAAAAGTAGCCTATGTCCTTCCCCGGGATGTAGCCCATGTCTGTACCAAATTTGCCCATGTCTGAAAACGTAGCAGACAGACAGACAGACAGACACACTTTCGCATTTATAATATTAGTATGGATTTTATTGTCTGTTACCTTTGATAGACAATAGATGATAATTATATCAATAGATATTTGAATAGACGTTTGAAGTACTTTTTTAGGGTTCCGTACCTCAAAAGGAAAAACGGAACCCTTATAAGATCATGTTGTCTGTCTGTCTGTCTGTCCGTCCTTCGTGTCTGTCAAGAAAGGGTAGGGTACACATTAGAGTAGTCGTTAGATTGAATTTTACTAAAAGCCTAGAAAACACGCGTTGTACCATATTTTCTCTGGTAGGTAATTGTAACAGCTCAGATTTATATCGAGTCCTATGTATGTCAGTATCAGTGCCAACCGGTCCCTATGCAGCTTACGTAGAGCATAGAAGGCATTTTTCCATTTAAGTATACTGTTGCAAATAAAATGTCGTGGTCGTTTGATATAATGTCTTTATGAGAAAGGAACAAAAACTAGTAAAAGCTTAAGTATGCGTAGGCACTTAAAACTTACGTAAATAAATCTATATATATATAATTTTTATAACAAGATAAAGTTGAAAACTTAAACCCGACTACGATCGTCTTAATTAACGCTGAAATATTATAGTAAAATGTTTTTCTGTCACTTGGTATATTTTTATGTATTTGTATACAATTTATATTCATGAGATCCCCACTATTTTGATGTAACATGCATTATGTCGATTTTTTTTAACCCCCGACCCAAAAAGAGGGGTGTTATAAGTTTGACGTGTGTATCTGTGTATCTGTGTGTCTGTGTATCTGTGTATCTGTGTATCTGTGTATCTGTCTGTGGCATCGTAGCGCCTAAACGAATGAACCGATTTTAATTTAGTTTTTTTTTGTTTGAAAGGTGGCTTGATCGAGAGTGTTCTTAGCTATAATCTAAAAAAATTGGTTCAGCCGTTTAAGAGTTATCAGCTCTTTTCTAGTTTTCTTGTAGAAAAGAAGGTTAGATAACCGTTAGGTTCATAATATTATGTCAATAGACAAATGTCAAGCTGTCAAGATGGACGTTGCCTAAATACATAATTATTTATTTGAAAATGATGTTTTGGAAAACTCAAATACTTTGGATCGTCGGGGGTGTTATAAATTTTTAATTTACACTTGTCGTATAAAATATAGCTTATGTCACCCAGGCCTTACAACGAATCAATTGAGACCACATTGAACAAAATCAGCCCGGTAGTTTAGGCGCTACGGTGGAACACACAGAATCTGGATACAAACATACATACATAAATACATCATAGATTGCTATAAAATCATAACTCTTCCTTTTGGCTTTGTAGTCGAGTAAAAAGTGCTTCAGTGACATAATAGGTGTACCTACCTACCGTTTGACTGAGATGGCTCATGGAGTAGAGTGCGGGTTGAGTGAGGATGACAGTGACGTAAAGTTCTTTGATTTGTCCCACAACGCACCCGCAATTTGCACCCTAACTCTAACGAGCTGTCTCAGTGAAATGGTATAGATGAATAGCTTCCTGTATCATACAGGATTATACATCCACCACATCACTACTTTCTTTTACTGATGCTTTCCTTTATTGAAAAGTGCTCAACATGAATGAATTCCAAAAAAAGTCTGAAAAAACCCCATAAACTTTTCATGAAGTAGGTAAAACTTTCATAAATGTTCTATACCCAATAAAGTAGGTGAATCTAGCACAAAGGACTGGTATCCTAACTCAATAGTAAATTCAAAATCGAGTTTCGAAATTGCGGCCGCAGCTGGGTTCCTAGCGTGCCCTGCCGCGTCATAAATCACGTCCCAACACCACTTCACGTCAGAAAGTTCACAGCTTTATCACGAGGCCAGTGCATTATTCAAATCGACATACAATATCCACGTATCTTATTAAAAGTACGTCACATACAAACAAATCTCTGTCTTGGTGACATTTCAAATACATAGTTGTATCGCACGCCTTATCTTATCAAATCGTGAGATTGTGCAAATGAGATCAGTTTATGTGACAGCCGCCTCCGCGGAAGGTAAGACCGGGTTCTGGGGGTCCGGGGTCGTGTGGAGCCCTACCAGAAGTTCGATTGTCGTTGCCAGCATTCATCGGGCCGACGCCACTACGAGTGAACGTCGGAAAGAAAACGACTCACGTAACTATCGTTCCACTGAATAGCGTGCGCGTAGTCGATCGTGACGTGCGATGCCCAGGGCCCCGCGCGCCCCTCTTCCCCTCGTAGGGCTATGGAGACCCTCCTCGATAAGTTCAAGAGGGAGCAAGGAGGCCTACGACGTTCCCGATCCGTCCGCGCTTCCCTACGACTGATAGGCAACCGCTGGCGAGCGAAAGACGACGAAGCTACCGAACACGTAGACGGAATCAAAGACGACGTCGTGCTGACGCAAATCTTCAACGGAGAGAAGGATTACAGCGTCGCGTACTCGGGCATCGACGGCACCTACAAACCGAAGACACCCAACATGGCAAAGCGGAAGCAGGAACTCTCGAAGCCGAGGAAGAAGAGCGGCGACATCGACCTCACATTGAAACCCCAACGACACAGGCGGGTGGAGAAGACTAAGTTCAGTGATTTGTTTAACAAGAAGACAAAAAGTGCATCCGCAAAAGAACTGCTAGTTCCAGATAAGATACCACCTAAAGCAGCGGCGATATTACACATACACTCTCCCGTAAAGGAGACGAAGGATAAGACAAAGAAAAGGTTGAAGGGTATGGGTAAATCGGAGAGTGCGAATGTGATAACGGGGCCCACCACACAGAGACGGACGCGAAGAGGCTCGGAAAGTGACATGTGGGGAAGTCAGCCACGCGGTTGCGTGAATCAAGCATTTGTGTACAGTACCCCGCCGAAGGACAGGAAGCTTCCCATATCGCCGTCGTCCTACTTGAGTACGTATTGTTTTTATATTTCAAATATTAATTTAAGTGTGTAATTATTTGATTACGTATTGGGTATTGACCCGTTTTATGTGTAAACACTAAACAGGTCCGTTTGATAACGAATTTGAACTCTAATTAATTTGGTACTGTTTATCTGTTTATTGTATAATTACTTTGTCCTCATGGATTTATGTGTAAAAACCCCGTGGGAACTCCAAAATAAAAAGTAGCTTATGTCACTCTATAGGTTTTTAACTGTATTCATACAAAAAAATCACGTAAAACAGGTCTCATTCGGTATCCTGCACTTGACATAAGCTTGGCACTTACCAGTATAGCTGAAATCGGTTTAACATTTTACAGTTAAAACTTAAAACTGTAATCGGCTCTATGTGAAGACTTAAAATTAACGAGTTGAATATAATGATAGCATCTCCATCAACAATAGATAACCATAATATCCTAATTGTACTACCTTTACTCAAAGACGTAATTGCTATTTTATACACAATATACATTGTGAAAAAATCACGTGAAACAATAATAAATTTCGCATTAACATTGCTTTATCTAGATTCAAAATGACGTGACTGCTTTTCTATTTTTAACCCCCGACCAAAAAAGAGGGGTGTTATAAGTTTGACGTGATGTGTATGTGTGTATCTGTGTATCTGTCTGTGGCATCGTAGCTCCTAAACTAATGAACCGATTTTAATTTAGTTTTTTTTGTTTGAAAGGTGGCTTGATCGAGAGTGTTCTTAGCCATTATAAAAGAAAATCGGTTCAGCCGTTTGAAAGTTATCAGCTCTTTTCTAGTTACTGTAACCTTCACTTGTCGGGGGTGTTATAAATTTTTAATTTACACTTGTTCTATATCTATTCCAAGTAATTTTTTTAATTGTTATTTAACACGTGAACACACTGCATTACAAAACCTGAAAGCCTGTGATTGATGTATTGGGGCCATAACAATTATTATTGTAGTGTAGTAAGTACTTGTTGTAATTATTGAAGTTGTTGTGTCAAACTCGGATGCAATCATGAAATCCTTTTGATTGGCTGTTAGATTTCTTTTATTTACCAAATTTTGTTGTTTACAATAACCTCCTGTATTTGTTGCCAATAACAATCTATATTTTTAACCCCCGACCCAAAAAGAGGGGTGTTATAAGTTTGACGTGTGTATCTGTGTATCTGTCTGTGGCATTGTAGCTCCTAAACTAATTAAAACTTAGGTACCACTTCATCCTGAACATGAAAAACGAGTGTTCCTAAAAAAAATTGGATTATCCCCTCGAGTGAACTTTGTTAAATAGATATCAAATCTTTTTGAGGTTTCTTAGGCAGTTTTTTGGGAAGGAAACCACCGTTTAAAGAGATAATGATCGTGGCTATTCTGCAATGGCCACGAAATCTTACCTTATGCGTGTTTTGAGTTTTGACACGCATTTGACCAGTTTTTTATTTTTGGCAACTTGGCGCTCGATTGGGAAGGAAACCACCGTTTAAAGAGGTTATGATCATGGCTATTCTGCAATGGCCACGAAATCTTACCTTATGCGTGTTTTGAGTTTTGACACGCATTTGACCAGTTTCTTATTTTTGGCAACTTGACGCTCGGTCAACTTTTTTTATATAAATATAGAGTAAGCGAGCAAGTGAGCACAGGTGTTTTAACTAATTTTAACCTTAAGTGATTAATGGCGTCGATTCTGATGTCCTTTTTCTTTTTAATATTGCTAAAAAAGGACGGAAGACGAATTTTAAATTAAAGACTAAATTTTAGTGCAACTAAAGTGCAGGTACTAGTGACACCTAAAGTCACGAGTTTTGACAGAAAACTGTCAAACTGTGTCTGTCCTTTCCGTATTACATTAGTAAAAGGAAGACGCTAATACTCTAATATTTAGTTGTGATCAGAACATTTACAGCACTACAGAAACCGCCACGAATTTTCGAATTTTTCTGAACCTGAAAGGGAATTTGCATTTTATATCAAGAGACAAGATCCTATTAACAGGGCTCTCTCCGTCACTCGTTTCATACAATCGTAGTTCCAATTTCATTTGAATATTAAGCAACCAAAGTCCATGAAATTTTGCAGACATATTCTAGAAACTAATATCTGTGTCTGTGGTGTTTTAGATTTTTCTAAAAATATGTAGTTTTAAAATTACAGGGGCTCAAAGATTTGTATGTGAATGTTTAAGACCGCGTAACTTTGAAACCGAATATTTTAACAGAAATCTGGAAAACCACAGACATAGATATTAGTTTCTAGAATATGTCTGCAAAATTTCATGGACTTTGGTTGCTTAATATTCAAATGAAATTGGAACTACGATTGTATGAAACGAGTGACGGAGAGAGCCCTCTTAACGACTTACACTCGGCTTCTACGATATCATACGCTTGCAGCCCTCCGCTAGATGTTTGACATTTGACATGGACAAATTCCAGCAAAAGTTCAGACTTTATTTGAATTTGTCCTAGGTTAGGTTTTTCTCTAAATTGGCCCGTCTATACCGAAGCCAATCTAAAAGTTATAAATCCCCAAAGAGACCCAGGCGAAAATTAATCTGGGTATGACCACAAAAAGGCAAAATAAAAAAAAACAAGTCAATCAGGTCAAGTGTGAGTCGGACTCGCACACGAAGGATTCCGTAGGTTCTTACCATTGTACAAGATAATATTAAACTATGTACCTACCTACTTTTAGCTTGCTAGTTATTCAAAATTCGCCATCTTGATTTTTTTTTTATTTGTTGTTATAGCAGCAATAGAAATAATAGGTAGGCAGAGAGTTGAAATTTTCCCAGTGTGTCTTCGACACATGAACGGATAGAGGAGGCTTAGTAATAGGATCCTGGGCACTCTTCGTGGGTCATCATCATCATTTTTATCAACCGCTAGATGTCCACTGCTGGACATAGGTCTCTTGTAAAGACGCCTCCACACGCCACGGTCTTGCCGCCTGAATCCAGCGGCTTCCTACGACTCGTTTGATGTCGTTTGCCCACCTAGTGAGGGGTCTTCCAACGCTATGCTTCCCGGTGCAAGATCACAATTCGAGCACCTTGGAACCCCAACGTGTATCGTTGTTTCGAACTGTGTCGCCCATTCCCACTTCAGCTTCGCACCCATTGAGCTACGTCGGTTATCTACTCAATACTCATGGTTCTCCTACGGAACTCTTTATTTCTGATCTGATCACATGAAGAAACTCTAAGCATAGCTCTCGTCACCACATCGCCCGCCGAGTGAACCCTCTGAGCTTTCTTATGAACCTTCATGGATACGGAACCCTGAAAAGTTAATTCGTTAACAGGGCTCTCTCCGTCACTCGCTTCATACAATCGTAGTTCCAATTTCATTTGAATATTAAGCAACCAAAGTCCATGTTTGCAGACATATTCTAGAAACTAAGATCATGTTTGTGGTTTTCCAGATTTCTGTTAAAATATTCAATTTCAAAGTTACGCGGTCTTAAAAATTCACATACAAATCTTTGAGCCCCTGTAATTTTAAAACTGCATATTTTTAGAAAAATCTAAAACTCCACAGACACAGATATTAGTTTCTAGAATATGTCTGCAAAATTTCATGGACTTTGGTTGCTTAATATTTAAATGAAATTGGAACTACGTTTGTATGAAGCGAGTGACGGAGAGACCCCTCTTAAACTTCATCCAAACAAGGATAGCGATAACTGCATTGCGTTAAGGTTTGGTACTAAAGAAGTTGAACGATGAAACAATAAAATTATTAGTCCAAGTTTCATAAGTAATAACACCTATGAGTAGTTATTATGTTGTTTCCTTAATTTTGAGATAATAACGCTCTACTAGGGCAGTAAAATTGCGTGAACTGTGACGTTGGATTATGTTTCTCGGCATAATAACAGCATTCCTTCGCTGAATTGACTTACAAGTTGCATAAAGAAAGTAATTAAAGAACATTCATTATTTATTGATTGATCGAATCAGGTTTGTTTATTTAACAAACAAGTTATACCTACCTATTATAGTACCTACTTAGTTACTCTATTTCGTAATAGGTATAACCGTAAGTCATCATCATCATGATCAGCCCATCGCCGGCTCACTACGGAGTACGGGTCTTCTCAGTCCTCAGAGTGAGAAGGATTTTGGCTATAGACTACCACGCTGGCCAAGTGCGGATTGGTAGACTATACTTACACATCTTTGAAAACATATTTTTTTCTCTCTCGTCTGGCTTTACAAAGATTAGCCAATGTCCAGTTTGTAGTTCTTTGTAACAAGTTAGTTAGTTAAACTATACAAGTATGGACCCTGTCTGTGCCGGCGCTCACTGACACACGCACGGCACCCCCTTAGAGCGCTTTCCAGTCAGTTTTAACAAAAAAAAAAACACTCCAAAAAGGCAGAGCACGCCCGCCAGCTAACACCAACACAGATGAAGTCCTTTGAAAACATTAAGCATGGAAAACTCTCAGGCATGCAGGTTTCCTCACGATGTTTTCCTTCACCGTTTATAGATAAGTACCAACATAATATTAGGCTGAATCACAGGGCTGAGTAGTCTTCAATACCCCAAAGGAGTAATTGAAGACGAAAAAAAATTCAAAGAAATTTTATTTATTACTCCCAAACGGTTGAATGCTCTTTCCTTGATTGTTGATTATAACAAAGAAAAAAGCAATTTCAGCCTTTTGTTAAGTTTATTTTACTAAGTATTTTAGGGATATTAAACCTTTGTGTTTTAATAGAGTTCAGTTAAAAGAAAACACTTAACAAAGTTGGCATCAAGAGTGAACGTTTTTTTATCGCCTATGAATTTATATGAAAGAAAAGCAGCTTTTAATTAAAAGCACGTTAAACCGTACTGCAGTACTACCTAACCCGCCGGCTTTGGTGTGTAGAGAGCTTTAATTTATCTCACTACTAGCCGATGCCCGCGGCTTCGCCCGCGTGGATTTAGGTTTTTCGAAATCCCGTGGGAACTCTTTGTTTTTCCGGGATAAAAAGTAGCTTATGTGCTAATCCAGGATATTATCTATCTCCATTCCGAATTTCAGCCAAATCCGTCCAGTAGTTTTTGCATGAAGGAGTAACAAACATACACACACACACACACACACACACACACACACACACACACACACACACACACACACACACACACACACACACACACACACACATACAAACTTTCGGCTTTATAATATTAGTGTGATTATAAAATTGTTATAGTGTTTGGCTGTTTATTTTGATTGAATAATAATATAGTAGCATAACATAACAAGTAAACTGATTAACACGTAAAATTTTAAATGTATCTTACAAACTTTTTAAATACTGCTAAGTGCTACTAAGGCTTTCATCAAAACTTGTGTTCCTAGTATAACTCTTACAAAGGTCAACAAATCAATTTGTTTTTAAGAGCGTAATTTCAGATAAACCCCGATTTTAATTCTAGCCACTATTAACGATTTCAAAATCATCCTAACCGCACCCTTTTTTTAGCGTTGGGAAATACCTTTACGCATCCCTCCCGAGAGACGCGAAGGGTACGTGGGAGGTATTTGATTCTTACTCGCATTCCCATCATAAGCGAATCCTTGAGCAATAAGTAATCAATTATTGTTTAAATGAGCAATAAAAATTTTATCAAGCGAAAAGGCAGTCAAGCATAAACAATAAAAAAAACTAATCCCATCGGAAGCCTCATTCAAGGTAATAAACACAAATAAACAATGGCAACAAACATCCAAACAAAAACTAAAAGAATAATAATATTATCAAGAATACAAAATAAAACCTCATCCAACAATACCAGCAATAGCAATTTGCATTCGTATAATGGGAGGTACCTAACTTGATTTTTGTATAGAGACTGCTCCCACGGTTCGCGGTGAAAGAGTCTTTCTTGTATTATGAGTACCCACTACCCACCTTCACTCTTTTCTTGAATTACGTTTTTTATCTGATTGTGTATGTACGAGTATTTATCTGTACGGATGCAGTGAACGATAGAGCATAGAAATCTATACTAATATTATAAAGAGGAAACCATTGTATTTTTGTATGTTTGTATTGAATAGGCTCAAAAACTACTGGACCGATTTCAAAATTTCTTTTACCATTACTTAGAGGGATTCTTCCGAATCCGTATAGGCTATATTTTATCCCGAAAAATAGAAAAAATAAATGTCCACCCGTGCGAAGCCGGGGCGGGTCGCTAGTATTCTATAAACTTACTTCAAAATCTCTACTATGATGAGCGATGCATGATAATCTACCGCTCGCGTACTTACTTAGTCCAATTGAAACTCCGTAAATTACACTTTGAGCTAATCACAGAAGCGCCACTATTACATGGCATTCAGTATAAACCCAATCATGAGCCTGTTACGATTTAAGTAATTGGTTGAAGTCACAGACGTGAGCTTGTTACTTTTCGAATAATAAGTACCTAATTGATAGAAACGCGGTTTCTATGTTTTGTCGTTCACTGTATGGATGTAGGGATTTTATTTAGAAAATGCTGTGGTACACAAGAAACTATAAGCTTTAGGAGCTACGAGTAGGACGCAATTAAAACGCCAAATTACAAATAAAATAAGTTGTAACTTGTAGCTAAACAGCTTTTCTTCATTATCTGTTCTCTAAATAGTTTTTAAAAAAAGTTGTTTTTATATTTCAGTGTGATTTACAGTATAGGTACTCATAATCAACCGATGGACGTCCACCGCTGGGCATAGGTTTCTTGTAGAACGTCTTTATCTAGTTGGTTAGTAGGTCTTGTTGTACCGCGGTCTTGCGCCGCCGCCGCCTGAATCCAGCGGCTCTTTGTGCTTTCAGGTACGAAGTCGCCAAATTAAATTATAAAGTTTTGTTTAGGTTAAAATACAACCTAAAATTCATAGACACTCGAAACCACGAAGGTTTCGAGTGTCTATGAATTTTAGGTTGTAGTCTATAAAAAAAAATCTCTAAAGATTAGATTGCGAAATAAAATACATATGTATTACTAGCTGATGCCCGCAGCTTCGCCCGCGTGGATTGGTCAGATCCCCTGCAGCATCAGGATTGAGGAGTTGGACTCCAAATTTTTTATGAAACAATGTCGCAAAGTTCCTCTATCGATTAAAAAAGAAATGACGCAAATCGGTTCAGAAATCTCGGAGATTTCGGTGTACATAGGTAGAAAAACACAACTCCCTTTTTAAAAGTCGGTTAAAAAAGTAGCCTATTTTACGCCCTGGTCAATCCTCTATTTGCCTGTGAAAGTCCCGTCAAAATCGGTTCAGCCGTTCCAAAGATTAGCCTTTTCAAACAGACAGACAGACAGACAGACAGACAGACAGACAGACAGACAGACAAAAATTTTAAAAACGTGTGATTCAGTTATGGTATCGTTCAAATAACCATATGAGCTTAATATGAGGTAGTTATTTCGAAATTACAGACAGACACTCCAATTTTATTTATTAGTATAGATAAAAAATCTAAACAAATACAATAGAGACTAGTCGTCTAGGCTTTACTTGGATTAGTGTGGTGACGTCACCAGCGGGAGAAAACACTTTTCGTAAGCAAAGTAAATATCTATATTTGAAGAGAATAACAATTAGATAATGTAAGACTATTATCATAATGTGATCTTTTATTTTGAACTCAAGTGCCTTTGTATGTAACATACAAAAGAGTTCCACTTAAAAATTTAATTGATACTTTACCTATACCTAATGTATGTATGTATTGTATGTATGTAATGTAATGTCATAAAGTAGGTATGTATACATATAGTACCAATAGAATTTGGAAATTCCCAAAATGCTTGAATGGCGACCCGGCACTGAGCGTAGCCTGTATGGTTTGACCAATCATTGAGATTTTATGCGATAATTTCAACCAATCAGGGCAATGAGCGATAGTTAAATTATCACGTCATTTCTCAATAATCGGATTGGTCGAAAATACACGGACCATCTCTAACTGCCTGGGCAACACCGAATCACTCTAGCTAGAGTTTGAGTGATCTACTAGTGTAACTATTTAGACTTGTGTCTAGAATCTAGACTGTAGACACAAGTCTAAATAGTTACACAAAAAACATGAGTAGATTATATTATGTAGAGGACGCTTAATTGCTACGATTTATGTATTGAAAACAGTACTAATTGCCAGGACTAAAAAGTTATGTAAGTAAATATTTATGTATTACTAGAGGATGCCCGCGGCTTCGCCCGCGTGGATATCGGTTTTTTAAGAGTGTTGAACCGGCATGAGCTATTCTTAAGCCATTTTGCCCCCCTATATTTTATTAAACACTGCATTTATGTAAAACATGTATATACTACTTTGTAGAATATTTCCTGTTTTATTAAATTGACAGACAACATTTTGCAATTTATTCATAGTTTATCTTTTATTGCCTAAAATACCAAAAGACTATTACTGAATTTTGGATTTCGTGTCATCTTTGACGTTCACTACATCAAAAGTTACTTGGTCGATTCTCACAAAGAGATATATTTACCAAAGAAAAGGTCCTGAACTAATAAGATGACAGAACCAAATCTTTCGTTTGGCATTTTTTACATTATAAAAATTCAAACAAAAAAGTCATAATTTCATAAAACTACAGACACATAAAACTGTCATTTAGGTGGGTTATTTTTCTTCATTTATAAATAAAACTAAGTACTCATTAAAGAAGAACATATTTGCAATATAAACAGAAAAAAAAAATTTAAATTTAATTAATATTTGTTTCCAAAAAATAATCTTGAAACACACTACAAAACCGTGCAACAAGCAATAGTAAATTGAACTAGGAAATTAGTACCGGCCGAGGCCTCTCCGAGAACGGACGTAACGCTTGTTTGCTTAGCAATTGTTATCGGATTATTTACGATTTACCTGAAATTGTAGTGCGACTATCACTTCTCAATACTAGGTATTTTTAATACTCGCTATTTTTTCTTAAAGATAGATTAAAACTTTTTGTATATTTTTAAATTGTGTTTATATGATGCTGTAAGGAATTGCATTCCTAAATCCTGGTGATCCCTCGGGATTTTTAAAGGATCATCCGTTTAGATGTTTTTTACGTGGTACAGAAATGCGTTGCATCCCGGGGACGGGCTATTACGGATAGGCTACTTTTGTCCTGGAAAATCAAAAGTTCCCACGGGATTTTTAGAAACCTAAATCCACGCGGGTGAAGCTGCGGGCATCAGCTAGTTAATAAATAAGTATTGCCTCGAGCAAATAGCTGCATTGGTATCTATTGTTCCCTGTCATTGAAAGGGAATAATTTAATTTTCAAAATTTGAAAAAAATTGTAAAATGCGATTTCGGTAGAGAATAGATCAATGCCTATCAGAGCAGTGGCATTGATCTATATTTTTAATAATTTCTAAAAAATAAATTTTTAACTGTTTAAATTTTACATGGGTTTCACATTTATTTCAAGAGCTTTTATAAATATGTAAAACTCAATACTCAAGGTTTCATTATACCGTTTGTGATAAGGAAAACCATGTTTTTAAATAAACGGAAAGTTGAATTTTGTATAATTAGTTATTGACTAGAATTATAATTTTTCAGAATCAAATATTCTTAAAGGCTTATAGTTTTACAGTTATTACCGGCTGACAATGCTATATCCCAATAGCCTTGCTATTTGTCCTAGCCGCTAAATAAAATTTTGATGATTCATCGTCCTTTTATGGCATTAGCGCGGTTTCTTGTATTCTATTATGATTTCTTTTTTTTTTCATTTGCATAATAGCATTAGTTTATTGTCTTTTACAGCATTAGTACGGTATTTTGTATTTAGATTTTGGTTGTATACATTGTACACTCTACCATAACACCTGAAACAATAGGATAATTACTATCATTTGCACGTGGTCATCCCTCGTGGATCTTTATGATGGTTTTATTTTTGAACTAGCTATTACCCGCGGCATCACTCGCGTGATTCAAGGTTTTAATAATAATTGAGGTTTGTTACAATATTTTATGCAATGCCTAAGTTATTTTATCATGTGTTTTAGCATGCTATCCTGCGCGAACTATTTGTTTTTTTTGAAAGGAAAAGTAGTCTATAATGCTTTTTCCTCGACAATGTCTATGCAAAACAACCGGCCAAGTGCGAGTTACACTCGCGCACTAAGAGTTCCGTACTCGGCTACAACATTTTTCCAACATTTTGCACGATAAGTCAAAAACTATTATGCATAAAAATAAATAAAAACCTGTTTTAGAATGTACAGGTAAAGTCCTTTCATATGATACCCCACTTGGTATAGTTACCTTAGTTTGAAAATTGAAACATTTTTTTTTAATTCGCAGTTTTCAGATTTATTCCTGTACTTGTGCTGTAAGACCTACCTACCTGCCAAATTTCATGATTCTAGGTCAACGGGAAGTACCCTATAGGTTTCTTGACAGACACGACGGAAAGACAGACAGACAGACAACAAAGTGATCCTATAAGGGTTCCGTTTTTGCTTGAACCCTAAAAAAATGACGTCAATTCATAGCTCTGTTGTGGCGTTATTGAATGACAAATGCGTGAAAAATAGTATGCTATCCCGCGAGAAGTGTTCATATAATATTTTTCGGGAGAAAAAGTTGCATTTATACTTATACATACTTACTACATACTTATACATACTTACTAGCTGATGCCCGCGACTTCGTTCGCGTGGATGTAGTTTTTTAAAAATTCCGTGGGAACTCTTTGATTTTCCGGGATAAAAAGTAGCCTATATGCTAAACCAGAGTATAATCTATCTCTATTCTAAATTTCAGCCCAATCCGCCTAGTAGTTTTTGCGTGAAGGAGTAACAAAAACACACACACACACACACACACACACACACACACACACACACACACTCACATACAAACTTTCGCCTTTATAATATTAGTGTGATGTGACTAGCTGATACCCGCGAATTCGTTCACTTGGATGTAGGTTTTTTAAAATTCCCGTGGGAATTTTTTGATTTTCCGGGATAAAAAGTAGCCTGTGTGCGAATCCATGGTATAATCTATCTGCATTCTAAATTTCACCCCAATCTGTCCAGTAGTTTTTGCGTGAAGGAGTAACAAACATACACACACACATACAAACTTTCTCCTTTATAATATTAGTGTGATTAGATTCTCAGCTATGTCTTTGCAAAAAAAGCGTCCATCCGTAACTCTGTTGCGGCGTTATTGAATGACGAATGCCTGAACGATAGCATGCTATCCTGCAGGAACTGTTTGGTTTTTAGAGAGAAAAGTAGCTTATTTCACTTTTTAGATTCTTCACTATGTCTGTGCAAAAAATGCCGTCAATCCGTAGCTCTGTTATGGCGTTATTGAACGACAAATGCGTGAAAAATAGTATGCTATCCCGCGGGAAGTGTCCATATTTTTCGGCAGAAAAAGTCTCATTTATTACTTATTAGGTTCTCAGCTATGTCTTTGCAAAAAAAGCGTCAATCTGTAGCTCTGTTGCGGCGTTAATGAATGACGAATGCCTGAACGATAGCATGCTATCCTGCAGGATCTGTTTGATTTTTAGAGAGAAAAGTTGCTTATTTCACTTTTTAGATCCTCCACTATGTCAATGCAAAAAATTGACGTTAATAAATAGCTCTGTTGTGGCGTTATTGAACGACAAATATACGAGAAAATAGTATGCTATCCCGTGGGAACTGTTTGTTTTTTCTGGAAAAAGTAGCATATATCACTTGCAAGGTCTTCAACTATGTTTACGCAAAAAAATGCCGTCAATCCGTAGCTCTGTTGCGGCGTTATTGTAGGACAAATGCGTGAAAAATTGCGTGCTGTCCCTTGGGAACTGTTTGTTTATTTTGGAAAAAAAGTATTCTGTATCACTTGTTATGTCTTCAATTATGTCTGTGCAAAAAATTCCGTCAAACCGTAGCTCTGTTGCGGCGTTATTGAACGACAAATGCGTGAAACACAGCGTGCTATCCTGGGGGAACTGTTTGTTTTTCCGGGATAAAAAGTAGCCTATGTCCTTTCCCGGAAAATATCCTAAGTTGGTACCAAATTTCATCAAAATCGGTTCAGCGGTTGAGCCGTGAAAGCGTAGCAGACAGACAGACAGACAGACACACTTTCGCATTAATAATATTATAGTATGTAACTAAGAGAGGACTGAGTTTTCGGGAGCTATGTATAGTACGTGACAGGTCGAGATGGCAATCGAGGTATGAGGCGGGGGACGTTCTGCACACCCGCACGTCACCCGCGCTATCCCGCACCGGATTAGCTCAGGGATTGTGTGGGTGTGCGGGGCGTCCTCACTCTGATTGCCATCACAACCTGTCACGTGTTGTGTTGCGTATTTGTTTGTTTATTGGCTCATCGATTCACTTATTACTGCCAAACTGCACATTAAATTTTGATAAATGAGATCTCTCTTTGGCTTCGCTTTACCATTCCGTGTGTTAGAGGCTATATTGTCATATGTCATAAAATTTTCCGATATGTCATAAAAGAACTTATCATAATCAAAACGAATGTAAGAGATATAACCTACAAAACCCAAAAAGTATATTGAAATTGGTTTACCTACACATGACATGAAAAAGAAATGTATATCGAGAAAAAATAAACTTGAAATAGATGGATCGAGTTTGATATCAAATCATAGCAGTTACTATGAAAATTTCGAATACATGTATATAATAATTTATACATATTCAAATATAAATCAATCATCTGCGGTGAAGTCTTTAAAAGTAGTAGGTGGGTTTTTGTACTTTTAGTTTTGAACTTTATCTTATTTTGTTTTTGTATCCCTACCTTACTCGTGTAGCAATGCACTTATTTTTGATGAATAAATACCTACTCAAGTGTAACATCTGCATTTTTGTACCTGTTAATCCCTTTCATTGTACTGTCCATTGTCTTGCGCTTACGGTAAGTACGATTTAGTACTAACAATAAAATTTGAAAAGATTGTAAAGGACCATAAATAAATAAAAAATGCTCAATGTATTATGAGTATTAGCATTGCATTATATTTTTGATAATATTGCAAATTAAATATTTAAGACTGTTTAAATTTTAGACGGATTTCACATTTATTTTAGCCTTTATAAATATATGTGTGAAAATTATTATAGTAGGTGTAACTATTTATACTGTGCATGATAAGGGAACCATATTTTCGTAAATATGTATAAGGAAAGTTGAATTTTGTATAATTTCTTGACTCTCTTATACTTACACAAGTATATAAAAGATTAGTATTAAGTACTGACTACAATTATAAGTTTTATTCACTCGTACTTAATCTATAAAGACAATACACTGTTTTAAAAAACATCATTGTTTTGAAAAAAACGACAAACTAACACCACATACTTAAAAATATTGAAAAAATAATCTGTTTGAAAATCGTCTAGGATCAAAACGGTTTGTTATAAACTAAACTGCGCTGGGTACGTCCGTTCACGGAAACAAACAAAGAACCTCGGGTAAATACCTAAACTTGTGTTCCAAGCTCATGCTTCAACGCTCTTAAATCCCGTAGGAACTCTTTGATTTTCCGGGACAAAAAGTAGCCTATGTCTTTCCCGGGATGTATCCCAAGTCTGTATCAAATTTCATTAAAATCGGTTCAGCGGTTGGGCCGTGAAAACGTAGCAGACAGACAGATAGACAGACAGACACACACTTTCGCATTTATAATATTAGTATGGATATCCAAATCTACCTACATAGTACATAGCAACTCAATTATTCATATTTTGCGGAAAGTGTGGTTCGTTTTAGTTCTCTCAATTCAGTTTAGTTTTAAACAACATGTGTGGTAGTAAATTATTCAAATCGAGAACTATTAACTATTGCTTGTTTCCAAACTACTGTTAACTTATGTATCGCAAACACAGAATTCTAAATAGCGTAATAGAAATAGTAGGTACCTATCGTAAGTTTTTAATGACAGGTAGCGATCATTATTTAAATAAAACTCATCAAGTGCGAGTTGGACCTCGCCCTTATAGGGTTCCGTATAATATAGTTATTATAAATATTATATCTTGGATGTATGAAATATTTCTTTTCCGAGCTAACCGAAAAAATGCTCGTTTGTTTTGGTCACGGCTTATAAAATCCATACTAATATTATAAATGCGAAAGTGTGTCTGTCTGTCTGTCTATCTATCTGTCTGTCCGACCTCTGTCTACGGTGTCTGTGTGTACCGATTGTGACGAAATTTGTTACAGGGTTAGCTTACATCCCGGGGACGGACATAGGCCACTTTTTATCCCGGAAAATCAAGGAGTTCCCACGGGATTCCTAAAGACTCATCCGCTTGACCAATTTATTTGAAAAGTACTAAGGTAGCTTGCGTCCATGTTATTGACATAGCCAACTCTTTATGCCGGAAAATCAAACAGTTCCAACGGGATCTTTGAAAACCTAATTCCACGCGGACGAAATCGCGGGCATCCTCTACTATTTTTTGTACCATATTTTTATTATATACCAGTATTTGTTGTACCATACACACTGAAAATTTCAACTCTCTAGTCTCTACCTATTACAGTTCATAAGATACAGCTCACTGACAGACAGACGGACAGACAGACATACGTACGGACAGCGGAGGCTTATTAATAGAGTCCCATTAGCACCCTAAAACGGAACGGTAAAAGATAAAAAAAGTGTCGAATTTTATTGCGCGTTGGTATCCACGGGCAAGACTTAGGGTGAGATCTATAAGATCGCGCTCTGCCTTTGCTTAGACGTAAGAGTAAGACAGAGTTAAAACGAGACAGAGCTATATCTCTCACATAAATCTGTCTCGTTTTAACTCAATCTTAAGTCAGAGCAAAGTCAAAGTGCGCTTTATAGATTTCAGCCTAAGTCTGAACTACTGCAGTATACTGTTGCAGTAATTCGATACTGCGGCGCTGATTTTCAGGCACTACCTAGATTAAAGCCTCGCATTGCGCTGCTAGAGTATAGATTATTGCTAGCTTGGTCTTTTTATGGTTGCGTATCTCAAAAGGAAAAAAGAAACCCATATAGGATCAGTTTGTTGTCTATCTGCCTGTCGTGTCTATAGATATGTACGTCGTGTCTGTCAAGAAATCTATAGGGTACCTACTTTTCGTTGACCTAGACTAGAATCATGCAAGGCAGGCATGTGGCAGGTAGGTCCTATAGCTCAAGTACCTTGAGAAGATCCGAAAATCAGGAATTTGTGCTTACGTCGCAAAAAAAATGAAAATTGTTATTTTTTTGTACAATGGCACGGAACCCTTCGCGTGCGAGTCCGACTCGCACTTGACCGGGTTTTCTTTTATCTTTTGCCTATTTTGGAATAGCTTTTCAATGAATCTGCAAAAAAACTGACTGAACTCGAACCATTGGACGAACGTGCTGTTTGGTATTCAAATAGCTATTATGACGCAAACATTTGCTAAGAAAGGATTTCGCCAAGATAGGGGTAAAATCAGGGTTTGAATTTATGTAATCCACGCGGACGAAGTCGAGGGTATATGCTAGTAACTTATTTAAATAGTTATATGCCATGTCAAAGTAGAAAGTTAATTATAATTTATTTCATTGAGGGCCCCATAAAAGCCCGATAACTCCACATTCAACAAAATAGTATCTCTTGCGTAATGCCCACAGAGTCACTCTAATCTAGTAATACTCCCACAGCACCAAACTAACTTAAATCCACTTACATAATCCGTCATTTAAATATCAATTAAGTGGGACAGTTTAATATTTTATCTAAATTGAACTGGATCTATTAATTTGAATTTAAAAGTAAAAATAAAAGCACGAGTACCTAGGTATGCCTCTTATTTCTTAAAGTTAAAGATTCTAAAGGGACTTCGTCTGTGTTGGTGTTAGCTGGCGGGCGTGCTCTGCCTTTTTGGAGTGTTTTTTTTTTTGTTAAAACTGACTGGAAAGCGCTCTAAGGGGGTGCCGTGCGTATGTCGGCGAGCACCGGCACAGACGGGGTCCATACTTGTACCTATAGTTTAACTAACTTGTTACAAATAACTACAAACTTGACATTGGCTAATCTTTGTAAAGCCAGACGAGAGAGAGAAAAAAAAAAGATTCTAAAAGTTTTCGTTCAAATTTTAGATTCACGATATCTCAAGAATAGTGATTCTTAGCGAAATAAGTGTAAGAAAAATTCTATCTACAACGAACGGGACCCTATTTACTAAGCCTCCGCTGTCCGTTCGTCCGTCGCGTCAGTCCGTCTGTCTGTCGGGCTGTATCTCATGAACGTTAATAGATAGATAGTAGATAGTTGTAAATTTTCACAGAATGTGTATTTCTCTTGTATAACAAAAATAATAAAGATTTCAAAATGGCTACCATGAAAATCAAAAAGTTTATTTCTTGTACGATGGTACGGATTCATCCGTGACAGCCCAGTGACAGACAGACGGACGGACAGCGGAGGCTTGATAGGTTCCCGTTGGCACCCTTGGCCTTGGGGTACGGACTACGGAACCCTAAAAATGAATTCATTAAAAAAGTTACATTGCAGTTTCCTGCTTACGAAAACACTACAGTTAACAACATAGGTACAATAATTTTCCTAACAAGCTTGGAAAGCTCAGTTGAAACTTAATGAAGCAATTTTGCAAAGAACACATCAGCAATTTTACGAGTTATGGTGAAAATACACGCTATAAATACTTCTTTACACTATGGAGTATTATAGGTCTTTGGCTGTAAAGAAGATTTTACTGCAATGGAAATTAGATAGAAGGTACTTTAAAGGAAGGTTAATTGGACTTGCATTTAAGGCTTCCTATATTGCGGCCGGCTCACAATATTATTCTAATCACTGGATCCAGTATTTTAATTTCAGCGCTGCTTTAGAATTGATGCAATCTTATATACATATAAATTATCTTCCATGACTTTTGCAGGCCAATCAGCCGGGATTTTTACTATTTATTTAATTCTATTTTTAAAATAGCCTAGCGCTTGGCTGCAATCAGACCTGTTGGCAATAGGGATGATGACTTCAAATCAGCGACTTTTTATCAAACGTCAAAACGCTCGCTTAGTATGGGAGCTTGTATGAAATTCACAGATGTGACGTCATAACATTTGACGTAATTTAACGTACTTTTTAGGTAAATCGATAATTTAAAATAGTTAGCAAACTTATAACTAGCATCGAATGCAGATTTTACGAATTTTGGAAGACACTCTTTTTAATAAAATTACTAAGAAATAATAATTTATTTTTGACATAGGTCAAAAATAAATCCCATCCCCATTGCCAGCAGGTCCTAGATTTATTAGGCTAAGGTAATTTAAAGGTACCCATATTAAAAGTGTACGGATGACTAAATTACAGTAACTACTAAATTCAGTACGTTGTACTTACTCTATTATTAAAACGAAGTTCCAGCGCCATCCACATTATTCCAGTAGCAATATTGCACACAAATTAATTTATGGATTCAATTAGACTATATTCAGTACAACTACCTTGTACTGGTATTAAAACACTGTTAGAAGTAATCCTATCTGAAATTGCAACATGGCGGTCTGCGCAGGTCATAGAGATAGACATAAACCCAAAGAGATCTATTTTTGTGCAAAGCACAGTCAAACGCCTATGTTCAGATTGGACTATTTATTTTGCGCGCACTACTACAGAGTTACGAAGTATTTTTGACTAGAACATTGCCTTTTCCTATGAATGTTCAGTTATAAAATATTCATTAAGTTTTACGAGTAACTCTTGTAGCGGGGGCCGCGTATAGTTACACTGTGACTGTAATCTGTGATTACCTTTAGGTCGCTTGCATGATACTGGTCTAATATGAATAGGCCATTATTACATACACATACATAGTCAACTTTCGCACACTAGTTATGCCATGATGACATAGATGCTTAGCAGATGCAACAGCCTCCCTAACCGTGCGAACACTCAGTTAACACAATGCTACTGAAATGGAGTGACTTCTTTGGTCAGTTCCATTTTCAAATTATAAACTTTTTTTTCTTAATAATACGGTTCAAATGAGTGCCAAAGTGTTTTCTTGTGGACTGGACTTTCTTTCGATTCATTCATTTAGTCAGTTCTATTTTTAAATTTTTAAATCGTCTATTGCAGTTTGAGCTCTCAGTTGCATTTTTTAAAACTGAGTGATAATGCAGTTCGATTTTCGAATTAAAAATGTCAATGTGTGTTATCTTTTATTGAGTGTTGATGCAATTTGAACTCTCAGTTGCATTCATAAGGCAGTGTTTAAGATTGATAATGCGATTTTCGAGTTAAAAGTGCCAATAACTGTAATCTTTTTTTGAAGGTTGATCCAATTCGACACTCAGTTGCATTTTTGAGACAGTGTTTATGCGTGATAGAGTTCGATTTTCGAATTGATTAGGTCAATGTAGTTCATGTAGTGATAACTGAACAGTGTTGTGACGTATTTGTGATGAAGGTGGTGGTTGAGTGGTCTAATTGCAACAGTGTTCTTTCAAATGGCAAATTCAGTAAGTCGTAACCATAGTTGATTCAGGATCAAACCGAGAGTTCCCTCACGTGCCACTGGTCACATACTTAGCCGTTTTTAACTGACTTCTAAAAAAGGAGGAGGTTCTCAATTCTTCGGGATCTTTTTTTTTATGTATGTTCCCCGATTACTCAAAGACCCCTGGACCGATTTGAAATTTTTTTTTTGTTTGAAAGGGTATACTGTGCAGGTGGTCCCATATAAATTTGGTGAAGATCTGATGAATATCTTAGGAGATGGAGAACAGAACTCCTCAATGGATAAGAGCAAATTGCTCGCGATCAGTGTAATAGCTTAGTAAACAGTAGGGTTTTAACTGGGCATAGCATATTATAAGTACAGTGGGGCCACTAAAAATTGTGAAATAAAAAATTTTCAAAAGAAAAATAAAAACCGACTTCAAAAACCAAAAACACTAAAAAGTAGAAAATAATTTTTGGTTTTTGAAGTCGGTTTTATTTTTATTTTGAATTTTTTTTATAGCCTACATTAGCCAGTGTAAGTGAAGCCTCGAGGTTTCGTTTCAAGTTTTATAACTGTCGTGAACTGTGCTTCCGATTTGTGGAGTGCATGTCCGATTTTGTAGATCTCATGTAGCGTTCCGCGCAACGGCCTCGCCGGACTATACTCGTACTATTTCCGCTACACCGGCCGAGAACTATACATCACTGTTACTTTCAAACTGTTTTTACTTGGACATGTAATTGAGTAATCGCCCACGCGATGTGTCGACGCACGGTATGTTTCTTGAACAATAACTTGTTTTGTTGTTTCAAGTACCTATCTACTTACTGCAAAAATTTCGCAATAGAGGAAAGGGTGAACTGCTATTGTGTAATTTATGTATTGCCATCGATATAGGTAGATAAAGCTAGCATCCACGTTCCTAAGGGCTCTTTTCTGTAGATGCGGCGCGTTGTGTGTCCGTTTGCTGCGTTGCGTCGCGCGTCGTACTTTACGCCAAAAGATTCATTCTGCAAGAACGCTCTCATAACGATAATAACAGAAACTACTGTAGCAAGAAACAGTTAAAAATTATATTCTATCCAATATAGAAACTACTGTGTTGTTTTGAGTAATTTTAGTTTATCTAGTCATTTTGAAAATTGTTTATGTTGTAATTTTAATAGGTTAGGTACTGGTATGTGCAATTTTGGTTTGGAACATTGACCTACTATTAATTAATTAAGTATTATCGTCGATATATACCTACCTAACAACTAGTAACACGCAACATTATTGTTGGTTCTTTATAGTAGGAACAACGCTCCGTAGCCGGTAGATTCGTTAGCAACTTTTAACAATTTAAAAAAAGTTTGACAAAATCCATGTAAAAAAAACTATCGGATAGAAGTTTGACTATTCCAAAAACCTTCCAAAATGTCTTTATCAGCCTTGTTATGAACTAAATTGGAATCTTTTCATTGCAAACCATTGTTCTTTATTTCCCTTATTAGGTAATTAGTAAAAAAATTAATTAACGTGATGAAATAATGCAAGCGATTGTCGTACGTAATTGTGCTAAAATGCACCTTACGTCACTTAACAAAAACAAATATTAGCCAATTAACCAACAAAGCAATGAGTATGTATGGCAACACAAAGGAATATTTGCTGCCTTATTATGTGTAACTGTAGGTATTTTTAACTTAACCAACTAGGTATATGCCCTATTTCATTGTTTCAATTATTTTCTTGGTAATTGACACTTAACCCGTCACTACTATTCATATTCTGTGCTTAGGGCTGCAAGTTAAAACAGATCCTTCTAACATTATAAATACGAATGTGTGTTTGTTTGTTGGATTAACATTCAATTACGCCATCACGAAGCGACAAGAAAATAGTCGATAGCTACTTAGTCGCTTCCTCGTCAGCGGTGGGACAGCTGTCTAAAAGAAAACTCTCACTTCGGCGACAAGAGCTATCGAATTAAATGAATGTCTTGGCCACCTTCTGCCATCCGAGCGAACGGTGCGAGTAATCGCCTATCAAATTCGCACACTCGTTCATAGCCCAGCGATACAGTTATCCTAATTACACGCTCAACTCTAGTTGATCGCCAAATCGTTTCAAATTTTTAGCTCAACTCATTTCTCGTTAATCTTCGGACAAGGCCTTAGTGGCTAATTCGTACTCATTAGGTACTAGACTTGTCAATTTAGTTCCGTTGTGTCTCAGTGGGTTCAATATTTATGAACCGTTAAGTCCAATAAATTACATCAAATTCAAATGGATCAGATTACACGGCACCCAAGCATTTACAATAGCGGATAAATCTATCAGTTGTCAATTTCTAAAGGGCGAACCTTGGATCTTAATAATAATGTATCGCGCGTTGCCAAATAAGGCTATTGAACGGTCGAACCGAGGCTTTGGAACAGCCTTCGGACATCAGTTTGAAAAATAATAGTCATACATTTTAATAAAGCCAGCGTAATACTTTGATTGAAACTTCTTTTAGGGTCTATGGCAAAAAGTAAAACAATGGAACAAACTTGGTGAAGGAACGCCCATGTGAGAAAGCAGGACAGAATAGGTACCTACAGCTTCGGATGCCATAGACTTGATTCACCTTTTTTTTTTATCGCTGGGAAATGCTTTTACGCATCCCTCCCGGAAGCAGAGCAAATACTACGCTGCTTCCGGGGGGGTATGTGGGACTCGCTGGCAATTTCCAGAATACCCGCTAAAACCCAGCGGAGCCGTCTGCGTCATGACGAGACGACACAGGAACGCAGAGACTTGATTCACCTGGGTTAGTTTCACCTAGGTAAATCAAGTATACCTATTACTTTGTTGATTTAGGTAATTCACCTTTAGCAGCTAGGTGAATTACCTAGTATACTGATTAGTAGATTTGAATAACCTTTAGTATTTGAGAATAATTAACAGAAAGTTTGAAAAAAAAACCAAAAATGCTATTTTGTGCGATTTCCGTCACATTTATCTGAGTTTACTTTATCATACCGTTGCATTCCCTTTGTTTAAAAGTAGGTACCTATCCATATTGAGTTTGAAATTAACAAAATGAAAAGATTTCCACACCATTGCACCCACTTAGTGCTGCATTTTCAAAAAATTGTGGGGAGCACAATATAATATTCACCCTAACTGCATTTTTAAGTCGACCGTTGTATGGCTACGTTAAACTACGTCAAACGTTTATGTCGTCTGTGTATTTCATACAAGCTCCCTTACTAAGTAAGCGTTTTAACGTTTGACAAAAAGTCGCTGATTTGACTAGTAGTCATCATTTCGATTTTCCGCCTGAGTTTTTCGGTATAACAAGTGTAAATTAAAAATTTATAACACCCTCGACAAGTGAAGGTTACAGTAACTAGAACAGAGCTGATAACTTTCAAACGGCTGAACCGATTTTCTTGGATTATAGCTAAGAACACTCTCGACCAAGCCAAGCCACCTTTCAAACAAAAAATTAAAATCGGTTCATTAGTTTAGGAGCTACAATGCCACAGACAGATACACAGATACACGCGTTAAACGTATAATACACCTCTTTTTGGGTCGGGGGTTAAAAAGAAGCCTATGTCTGTCTCCGGGATGCATACAAACTCTGTCTGGTACCTTTATCAAAATTGGTCAAACGAATGAGCAAAAAGTTAACAGATCGACAAACACTCTTTCTCATTTATAATATTAGTATGGATTAGTAGGTATAGATGGAATGGGAGCTATTGATAAATTATTTTTAAGGCTTGTTATTGCTAAGAGTACAATTTAGCAATCGTTTGTATGAATCGTGTATGAACGGTCATCAATCATCGAATTCTATAACGCGTTTACACCCGCCGACATTTTAATAGACTATTGTGTGCCCATTCATATTGAAAACTAAATGTTATGTAGTGTTTATTATTGGGAAATGAATAATTTAAACAGATAATTACTATACTTACTATATTTGGGACTCAATTATCAAATAATAGTTTTAGAATTTAAGTAAAAACCCGGCGAAGTGCGAGTCAGACTCGCGCACCGAGGGTTCCGTACCCGGTTTTTTTTCCGACATTTTGCACGATAAATCAAAAACTATTATGCATAAAAATAAATAAAAATCTGTTTTAGAATGTACAGATAAAGCCCTTTCATATGATACCCCACTTGGTCTAGTTATCTTACTATGAAAATTGAACACGTCATATTAATATTTTTTTTGTGATGTAACCACAAATTCACGATTTTCTGATTTTTCCTTTACTTGTGCTATAAGACCTACCTACCTGCCAAATTTCATGATTCTAGGTCAACGGGAAGTGCCCACCCTATTGGTTTTCTTGACAGACACGACAGACGTACATACGGACAGATAGAGAGACAACAAAGTGATTCTATAAGGGTTCCGTTTTTCCTTTTGAGGTACAGAACCCTAATTAATTTACCTACGAAATAAACTGGCCTAACCCGGAACCTTTTGACCGGGAAGCAAGGTATTCACATCACTACGTCAGAGATGTTGTCAAATAAACAGATAATTATGATAAAAAGAAACCTCATTATAACAGCTGTATTATCATACAATCATTTGGCCTCGTAGATCGTCACAGTCAGTTGGTTCAGTTAAACGTAATCCCATGCTAACTTCAGTTGAACCAAACGTGGGTAACGTTTAGTTTGTCATATCGAGGTCAAGGAACACGAGAATAACTAGGCATTATGTACAACTAGCTGATGCCCGCAGCTTCGCCCGCGTGGATTTAGGTTTTTAGAAATCCCGTGGGAACTCTTTGATTTTCCGGCATAAAAAGGATATTATCTATCTCCATTCCCAGCCAAATCCGTCCAGTAGTTTTTGCGTGAAGGAGTAACAAACATACACACACACACACACATACAAACTTTCGCCTTTATAATATTAGTGTGATCATTGGATTTCTGTGAGTGTGTTATACAGTAGATATTATTATTCTGGCTGAAGATCCGTCCACCTAATGAATTAATGAATGAATATAGCTTTATTGTACATTAGAAAATTAATAGAGAAAAAACATACAAATTCGGGTGTGCGGGGCTTCCCCCCGCCTCATATCCCGATCGCCATGTCGACTTGTCGCGTACTACAATGAGAGCTTATGCACAAACGTAATTTAATCATAGATTTGACATCATTTTAACCACCCGATCAAACTCAACGTTTGTAGACACATTCTAAAAATTAATAACTGTGTCTATGACTTTCAGATGTCTCTACAAACACAAATAATTGTTTCTAGAATGTATAGCTACAGAATTTCATTGAGTTTGATTGGTTAATATTGAAATTAGAACCAAACTACGTCCGTATGGAAAGCGCAGACCTGGGAAGTGCGATAGGGAAACTTCTCTTAAATGCGAAAGAGACTCTTTAACCCACGATCCAAAAAGAGTCTGTCTGTCGATGTATCTGTCTGTGGCATCGTAGCTCCTAAACTAATGAACCGATTTTAATTTAGTTTTTTTGTTTGAAAGGTGGCCGATCGAGAGTGTTCTTAGCTATAATCCAAGAAAATCGGTTCAGCCGTTTGAAAGTTAACAGCTCTTTTCTAGTCACTGTAACCTTCACTTGTCGCGGTGTTATAAATTTTTAATTTATGCTGTTTTATCTAGCATTCCGTTTCAGTAAACCCAAATATTGGATGCATTTGGATTTTGGAGTTCGCAGCGTAGATCAATCTTTTCAAATTGATTACAATTCACATGGGTCAGCTACTCTAATGAAATGTTATAACATCGGGCGTGTAATATGTCGTAGGTAACCGTGGCCGTCCAAAATCTCATGCATAAATTAATGTTGGGTTAAAATATACACAGCATTTTACCCCACAAAGTAATGTGCGAACAGCGTATAATGAGTGTCATCTCCGTCTATACATATATTTTCGTAAAATACTACCTGCTAAGTACGTAATTAACATTTTTCGTCCAAATTAAAATTTCAACTCTTCGCCAAACCATTGAGAAATTATTCATTAATCTTATTACGTACTAGATAATGCCCGCGATTTCATCCGCGTTTAAGTTTTAAAGAATCTCGTGGGAACTCCTTGATTTTCTGGGATAAACAGACACTTATATTCGTCACTGGGATGCAAGTTATCTCTGTTCTAAATAAATGGAAAGTATGAATTTAGGATTTTTAAAAATCCCGTGGGAACTCGATTTTCCGGGAAAAAAGACTAGCATATCAAATTTTATCAAAATCGGTTAAACTGATGGGCAGTGAAAAGCTAACAGACAAACAGACAGACACCAGAGTGACATTTCTATACGGCTCCGTTTTTACACTTTGGGTATGGATCCCTAAAAAGGCCTATAAAACTTCCTTAAGGGGCATGAGACGGGTACTAGAAATTTATTCTAGTATCAACTAATTTGTGAGAATAGTCGATACTAGAGCTAATTTCTTAAACTGGACTCTTTCAAGTAAAGATTTTAATATAAACCTGTGTGGATGATACTGCCATTGTCGCAATTAAAATACCATAAGCCTACGTTGTCGTATTAATTTACAAATTGCGAAAAACCAAATTAAATTTGAATTTCGCGGGCAGGCCCGTCGCTTCCTCCTTAAGCGTCATTCATTCAGTAATTAGTCCGCTACTGTATCTACTGAAGTAACCCTCAGGACCAATTCAGCTGTGTAATTTATTTGATGCCACTATCCTTTAAATCTGAGCGAATAGCCGTTAAAACTTGAAGTTGGGAGTCCAATTTATTGGAGTGCTTTCCTTCTCTGATAATGGCACTATTGAATATATGTTTTAGTAGAGTTATAAAATTACCAACTTTCAAATAATTTCAGGATTTAGTAGTTTTAGAATATTTTAGAATAATATGCCCTGAAACTTTGATGCTCTTTCCATAATCATTTCTTGATACACTTGGTTGCAATCTTACCTTAGTTACGACAAGACAGTTGATTAATGTAGAACTGAAGTGGTTGTTGAAGTCTTTGGTACTACTCTTGTTCCTGGATAAATACATTATTAGATCGACCTTAGGAACCTACATATAGCAAGCACTTCTTGAGAATCTGATCTTACAGGCTAGGTTCGGATTTCGGCAAAATTTGCGTTTGGCTCCCTTAGGAGTGTGGACTTTAAAAAATTTATGTATTTTTTTACTTCTTTAATTATGTGTTTAGTTAGTTTTTTGGACCCAACCTTGCCCCAAGTTTATAAAATAAAACAAAGTTCATGCGATTTATTCTACTAATGGTGCCACCTATCCTATTTACGAAAACTTTTAATTTCATTCCATAGTGTTATATTTTTTACCTACCCACTTTTTGTCCTTTTTCGTTTGTTTATTTATTTTCCTCCCTCCCCCTATAGAGCTCCAGTACGGCGCGCTGCTGGACGGGTGCGGCGGGGAGCTGCCTTCGCTCAGCGCGTGCGCCCCCCTCCCGCCGCACCTCGACAAGGCGACGCGCAGGCAACAGAAAGATGCGCGGGCGCAGCAAGACAAAATCGCACAAGTTAACATTCATTTGCAGGGTATTTTTTTTATTTCTTATTTTCTTTTACGAGCTTTTATTTGGATTTTATTATTTTTAGTTTATTTTGATTCCTACCTATACCTACTTACTTGAATATTTGTTTATAAATAATTTACTTATTTAAAACTCTACCTCCGCAGTCCATGGCACTACATTTACCAATTGCAGAATGTATACCTAAATAACTAATAGATAGTTACTACGAGTAAAAACTACTGCTAAATGAAGTTTAAGTAATTTTTGTCTCATTTTGTTTCAGCACTCTTCGCGGCAGTTGAACATGGCTACATTGACAAGGCAAGAAACATCTTGGACTCGACCGATGTCGACGTCAACAGGTAGGAGACCATAGGAAACCTTATTTAAATACATTCATACTTAATAGACCACAAAAAATATGTATATTTTGATAATAACGCTCTACCTGACTAGTCGAACATTGCAAGACAGTATAAACTCACCCAACATGGAAGCTATCATATTGGATTCCTGTTATGGTCTTTCGGGCAACTCATCTACGACTGATCATACCAGCTGATACCAGGAAAAAATCTAGAAGTGTTTTTTTTTTTTTTAAATTATATAGACTAGCGCTTGGCTGCAATCAGACCTGCCAGCAAGTGATGATGCAGCCTAAGATGGAGCGCACTTGCCTAGAAGTTGCCTATTCACTCTTGACTTGAAGGTACCTATATTATAGGTGGAAGGGAAAACTGACGCCGGAAGGGCGTTCCATATCCTAGCGGTTCGAATTAGGAAAGAGGAAGCAAATCGTCATCAATGTGGTTTGCCACACTACTGCAGGGTGGCAGGTTTTGCATAATTTAAACTGTGAAACTTATCATTGGCTACTTTGTTTTATATATTTTCACCTAAGAATATAGGTACCTTAAGGTAATGAGATATTTTTCCATTCCAGCCTCAACCCAGACGGATTATCACCATTGGACGTTGCGGTGCTGGCTTCCAATCGGCAACTCGCCAGAATGCTTATGGAGTTTGGAGCGAAGGAAGGGACACAGTGTAAGTGAACATTAGTGTGCTTTGTGATAGAGGCAGAAGTAAACTCAAAAAGTAGAGCGTATTTATAACCGACTGCAAAAAAAGAGGAGCTTCTCAATTCGACTGTACGTTTTTTTACGGTTCCGCACCTCAAAAGGAAAAACGGGAGCCCTTATAGGATCACTTTATTGTCTGTCTGTCAAAAATACCTATACCGGTACTTTCCGTTGACCTAGAATCATGTTTGGCAGGTACTTAGGTAGGTCTTATAGCACAAGTAAAGGAATAAATCCGAAAACCGTGAATTTGTCGTTAAGTACATCACAAAAAAAATTAAAATGTGTTTCAATTTACAAAGTATGATAACTATACCAAGTGGGGTATCATATGAAAGGGCTTTACCCGTACATTCTAAAACATTTTGTGCATATTTAATAATTTTTGATTTATCGTGCAAAATGTAGGAAAAAATACCCGAGTACGGAACCCTCGGTGCGCCAGTCTGACTCGCACTTGGCCGGTTTTTTATTCTGTTGATGAAATTACTGTAACGGCACATTCAAAGATTTTAACAGACTGTAAATTCACAAAGACAATAACATAGCTACTAATCTTACAAAAGGATACTTGATATTTCGATATCAAGAACCGTTACTAATTCGCAATCAGCCATTCAAAAATGTAACAAAACTGAATAAAATCGGAACTTTTGAACAAATTGGATTGCAAAATGAAGTAACGGTAAAAGTACCGTTATCGGAGCAAAAAGATACCTTTGAAATGATTGAGTAAGGAGATTCTTGATACAGGTCTTGCTGTAGACGGGTACTCAGGTCTCTGGTAATATAATTGAATAGGTACTTGGAAATTGGAATCAGATTTGTCAGTGCTAACGATGTCCGACATAATTACAGCTCCAACGTACAATATTCCAGGACAATAATTAGAGCTGGCCTGTCGAAAGAGTGTAGTGTGTCGATCGATCATAATAGTAGAAATAAGATCCTGTCTGAATTCTGGGCATTATTAGCTGTAACAGAGAATATGTTACAGCTAATTATGAACGCAAGAATTTCTTTATTGGTTAAGACAACGCAGGTCCTTATGTGTTAGTAGCAGAGGTTGTATTTCTATACTAATATTATAAAGAGGAAACCTTTGTATTCTTGTATTTTTGTATGTTTGTATTGAATAGGCTCAAAAACTACTGGACCGATTTCAAAATTTCTTTTACCATTACTTAGAGGGATTCTTCCGAATCCGTATCACACTAATATTATAAAGGCGAAAGTTTGTATGTGTGTGTGTGTGTGTGTGTGTGTGTGTATGTTTGTTACTCCTTCACGCAAAAACCACTGAACGGATTTGGCTGAAATTCGGAATGGAGATAGATAATATCCTGGATTAGCACATAGGCTACTTTTTATCCCGGAAAATCAAAGAGTTCCCACGGGATTTCGAAAAACCTAATTCCACGCGGACGAAGTCGCGGGCGTCAGCTAGTAGGCTATATTTTATCCCGGAAAATAGAAAAAATAAATGTCCACCCGTGCGAAGCCGGGGCGGGTCGCTAGTATATCACACTAATATTATAAAGGCGAAAGTTTGTATGTGTGTGTGTGTGTGTGTGTATGTTTGTTACTCCTTCACGCAAAAACCACTGGACGGATTTGGCTGACATTCAGAATGTAGATAGATAATATCCTGGATTAGCACATAGGCTACTTTTTATCCCGGAAAATCAAAGAGTTCCCACGGGATTTCGAAAAACCTAAATCCACGCGGACGAAGTCGCGGGCGTCAGCTAGTTATAAATAAATATCACAGCTATTACCTGAAAACGGTTTTGGCGAAAACCTGTCTGTCTATCTGACTATCCACCTGTTACCATCTGCATTAGGTTGCATCATAACTTTGCAAGGCCATCTTTTTAATCGTTTTACAGGCAGACAAATAACGAAATGATCCTAATATAAGGGTTCCTTTTTTCCTTTTGAAGTACGGAACCCTAATATTGCTATATTCCTTGGTTTTTCATATTTTTCCTCATACAGTCGCTTGTCAGGATTCCAATTATTGGAATAAACAATTAAACAGACACAGTGGAGGATTAAGCGAGATAATCCGTGCCGTAATCCCGCAGCGGTATTCTTTGGCAGGTTTCATACAAATAGGTACCTACTATAGATACAAAAATTCTCGGCCCTCCTTCGACCCGGCTTTTTGGACCTTTTTCGACCCGGATTATCGGTTTTCTGTTGTACCACCTATTAGTTTGGTTACAGGCTTATTTTTAACCCCCGACCCAAAAAGAGGGGTTTATAAGTTTGACGTGTGTATCTGTCTGTGGCATCGTAGCTCCTAAACTAATGAACCGATTTTAATTTCGTTTTTTTTTGTTTGAAAGGTGGCTTGATCGAGAGTGTTCTTAGCTATAATCCAAGAAAATCGGTTCAGCCGTTTGAAAGTTATCAGCTCTTTTCTAGTTACTGTAACCTGCACTACACTTCACACTAGTTGCATGAGTCGTCTGAGTAGAAATATCACCAAGTCAAAATTATCAATTGAATCATGACATGTAGCTGAACCTACCTACCTATTATCTAAAATATAAACGAAATTAGCTTAAAAACAATTATTTCATCCAAAGATAATCTAGATTCCAATATTTCAATCATATCAAATCACGTGGCCACAATGAAACTGGGTCGATCAATCTTCTGATAGAAATATTATCTATCGGGTTCATTATCGGAGGCGTGACTCGTCTTAATTTCAGTTACGTGATCTGATAGTTATCTAAAATCAATATCTATTCCCGTATAGATGTAATAGAATATTATAGAATCTGATCTATAGATCCCACTTAGAAATTGCTCAGACTTAAGACATTGTTAAAACGAGATAGCGTTGTACCGCTGGCATAAATCTGTCTCGTTTTAACTGAAACTTAAATCTAAGCAAAGTCAAAGTGCTCTCTATAGATTTCAACCTCAATGTGCTACCAATACCAGAACATTTAAAGTACCTACCACACTTTATTGTACTGTTTATCTGTCTCTTGCATAACTGCTAATCGTGGTTTGATGGAATACCATAAGTATACGTGGAAGATGGTTTTACAATAAGTAATCGGCATGTTTGAGCCATGGCGGCAATGATCTGGAAATTACAGAAAAAAATACCATGGCATTAGGTGATGTCTTTTTCAAGACATTCAGACTTTTAAAAAGTATCATGCCTGATTATAGGCAAAGAGATTAGGATTAGAATTATTTATTCGTTGAATAAAGATAAAAGTCCTTTCAGATTAGGTGATTGAATTTCTTTTCTTTTTGCTATGATTCATTTTAACAGCAAGATTAGAAAAACCATAACTCTTGTCATCCATCACACGTTCAGAAAACGATCATTCTTTATCGCTATTATCATAGGCTTTCCCCGAATCTTATTTTCGATCTCAAAGATAGCTGTTGATCTTATCTAGATCAAACATTAAAGATTTAAGACTGAATCACACGAAATTCGCGTCAGTAACATTTTGTACGTAATTTTGTTATGGTATTCCCGAACGAGTACATCATGATCATAGCTATCATAAAGACATTTGGTGACCAATTTTATTTTTCTTTTTTAGTCAAAACACCGGAAGCTCTAGGCTCACATCTAAGAAGGCTGTCGCGGGAAGCAGAGTCACGGTTGCATGAAGTTACTGGGTACATACCTGAAAGAGCTTGTCGGGAAGATGTTTGCAGGTACGTTAGCTATTCTCTTAGGCGCTTCTTTTCTGACAGGTCGTGGTCATCATCTGGAGCTCGATTGTAGTAGAATAACAGCTACAATGTCATGATCGCAATCACCTCTGATTGGTTGACGCTATTGGCTACAATGCATTATTGCAACAAGAATAGCATTTTAGCCAATAACAACATTAATTGCGATTGCAATAATGATTGATGCAGGTATTACGAAATCGAGCTCCTGGATTGTGGCTCGCCCGACAATCCGTTTCCACGCTTCCCTGACGATTATCTTCATCGTACACTCAAAATTGTATTTCATTGGTGATCATAATTTGATCCACTGCGAGCTCCAATATCTTCAATTTTCTCAAGAACAACTATAGTCTATGGACTAGATCTACGGACACATTACCATAAATTTCCAATACGCAATTCGATTCTTTAAAAGTACTTAGATGTTGATCTTCCTGCATTGAAAAATCTCACCAGAGGCAACTTTTTTTGCAAATGTAGATACCTAAAACTTTTGTATATTTTAGGTCAGCTGCTGGTGGCCAGGCGGGCACTATGGGATGTGCTGGAGGTACGGGCTCCGAGAAAGACAAACAGACACAACATTGGGAAAGAAGAGCCCGAACACTAAAGTGAGTTAGGTTTTCTTAACGTATAAAAGTCTACGTTTACTTTGGGTATAACCAAAAAATATACGGTGCTATGGCATTATTCATGATCAGTCCAAATTTTTCAAATAGATATAAGAGTATTAAAGTACAATTCTTATCACTAACATCAGTGACTAATATCTACTGTTTTTTTAATACACACTTGTATCAGTTTTCATAATAAAATATGGCACTAATAACTCCTACATGGTCGGTTTCTGATCCGGTTCTCGTTCTTTCTTAGAGAGGTTCCGCACTCATCCTATCCGAGTCCGTGAAAATACGGATATGAAAGACTCGGACCGAACTCGGATATTGCTTATGCACTAATCCGATCTCTGATCCAAATCCAAGCTATTCAGTGGTCATCTTTTTGGTATAATATCTACGTCAAACGCCCGATTTTAATCCGAGGCACATACGAGATATTCTCACGGATAACGGAGAGAACTCGGATGACGGAAGTCGGAGCTAGTGCGTAAGCTCCATACAAATAGTTCTATGACTACTTCGGAACGTATTTTCACGGATTCAGATCGGATGCGGTGCGAAATCGCTCTTACTAATTCCGGTTTTATTACACTTTATTAATTTAATGATATAATTTTTCAGACGCCTAGTCCAAGGTTGGCAGCAAGCCCGAGTGCCAACCATATTATCATCACCAGACCTTGAAGTATGTGGTGCGCACTCCGTAACCGTACGCCTGAAGGATCCACGCACCACACAACCAGCTCTACGAGACCCACCTATCGTTACTAAGTATAAAGGTAAGAGGGTCCTGCATTTTTGGATAGCAATAACAAAATTAGGAGTAGCCTAATAGGGTCTTATTAGATAGCGTAATTACATTTAATTGATTGCTCTGGTTAAACAATCGAGATCCAAGGGTCGCGTTGATGATAATTGAATTTGTTTTATTCCCTTTCCTTATTTCGTAAAGCCTTTGCTCTCGATCTCATCTCGTAACAAATTCTCTTTCTATTCTTCAAATATAACTAGGAAAATATAGTATTGTTGTGTAGTAAATTATGTATTTCTATGTTTAAAAACCGGCCAAGTGCGAGTCAGGCTCGCGCACCGAGAGATCCGATATCGGAGAATCGGGTATTTATTCCGACATTTTGCACGATAAATCAAAAACTATTATGCATAAAAATAAATAAAAATCTTTTTTAGAATGCCCTTTCATATGATACTCCACTTGATATAATTATCGTAATTTGAAAATTGAAACACATTTAATTTTTTTTTGTGATATAACCACAAATTCACGGTTTTCGGATTTTTCCTTCACTTGGGCTATAAAATCTACCTATCCACCAAATTTCATGACTCTAGGTAACATGACCCTATAGGTTTTCTTGACACACACCGTAGACGGACAGAAAACAGACCGACAGACAGACAACAAAATGATCCTAAAAGGGTTCCGTTTTTCCCTTATGATCTCTTGATTTCTCTTTCAGTGGAGTGGTCATCACGCGCAGACTTTTCAAACGTGTGTGGCTGCAGGGAAGTCACTGCTTCAGGATCTAATTGTACCCGTGTCCTGGTGGCGGGGCTGACGCGGGGAAGGAGGTATTTCTTCAGAGCTTCTGCTGGCAATGTGAAGGGCTGGGGACCTTTTACCGTTTCTGTACCTAGGAGTGTTGTGCCGAGCAGTAAGTATTACGGTTCCATAAAAATGCGTCTAAGAATAATTTGTCGCAACCACCACAAATCAAGGATAGCAACACAAGGAAAGAATATTTATTATCATCACACAAGCTACCATCAGCATATCCATGCTGAAGATAACGTGGTAGATCTTAGCACAATGTCGAAGTATATGTGTTTTAATAAATAATGCCTGAATACTTAATACCGAAGCTCTAACGACTAACCTAAAAAGAATTTAACCCACACGGTTATAGTTTCGATATAGTCCACACATCAAGGTTTGGGCAATTAGCAAACAACGGCCAATTAAAATACTTTCCATCATTTTTCATTCATTCGTTTTAACTACTTGTATACTGAACAAAAATTAAAGTTTTAAGTTTGATTCTAAGGTTGGCATGACGTAACCTCAAGAACCACGCGTGGTGAGCCCGGAGGGGCAGTGGCAGCGTTAGAGGCGTTAGCCAACGCCGCGGCCAGCGCGAGGCAACGACCGCCCGCGCAGCCTCCGCGACTGCCGAGGAAGAAGACTGCCACCATCAGACAACTGTTCACAGCCGCTAGCAAGTTCCAGAAGAATCTGAGGAGGTACCTAAGTCAACACCTCCCTTCTTTCCTCCTTCATCTTTCAGCCTTACTGCCACCGTCAGACAAACTGTTGACAGCCGCTAGTAAGTTCCAGAAGAATCTCAGGAGATAAGTCAACGCCTTCCCCCTCCTTCAGCTTTTAGCCTTACTATCCCGCAAATCCTTCACGACTGCCAAGGAAGAAGACTGCCACCATCAGACAACTGTTCACAGCCGCTAGCAAGTTCTAGAAGAATCTGAGGAGGTACCTAAGTCAACACCTCCCTTCCTTCCTCCTTCATCTTTTAGCCTTACTGCCACCGTCAGACAACTGTTCACAGCCGCTAGTAAGTTCCAGAAGAATCTCGGGAGATAAGTCAACTCCTTCCTCCCTCCATCAGCTTTAGCCTTACTATCGCAAATCCTTCGCGACTGCCGAGGAAGAAAACTGCCACCATCAGTCACAGCCGCTAGCAAGTTCAAGAAGAATCTCAGGAGTTAAGTCAACTCCTTCCTTCAGCATCCACTTGGGGAGCCCGGAGGGGCAGTGGCAGCTTTAGAGTCGCTACCTAACGCACGGCTTTGCCAGTAGGGTGGTAACTAGCTACGGCCGAAGCCTTCCACAAGACCAGAGATTTAGAACTTATGAAATTCTAAACTTTTGCCGGGAATCGAACCCTGGGCTTCCCACTAATAAGACCACAGCGCTTACAACTGTGCCAGGGAGGTCTTCTAGGAGGGTATTAGTATTTTATTACAATAACCGTAAGATAAAATAGAATTCTATTTCATTTTTAGAATAGGAAAACATTTATTTAACAAACACAGTAAAAATAAAGCAAAATAGACTGACTGAATAGACTATAGGCATCACACTAATATCACACTAATATTATAAAGCCGAAAGTTTGTATGTGTGTGTGTATGTTTGTTATTCCTTCACGCAAAAACTACTGGACGGATTTGGCTGAAATTTGGAATGGAGATAGATAATATCCTGGATTAGCACATAGGCTACTTTTTCCCGGAAAGTGAAGAGATCCCACGGAGTTTCGAAAAACCTAAATCCACGCAGGCATCGGCTTAACTACGGCTACTATAAAGTTAAGTTTGACAACTTTACTGAAATTGTCTTGCTATTGATATTGATTTACTTAACTCACGAGCGCTTAAATTGCTCACAATCATTAATGTTTCCAACCCAGGGGCGTGTATCTAGCGTGTATCATCTACCACGAGGACAAAGTGCTGGTCACCAGCGAGGAGTTCCTGCCGGTCATCGAGGTGGACGAGACGTACCCCGCCTGTATCTACACTGACTTCCACTGGCTCATGAAGGTATTACTCTTTGAATTAAGTACTTACTTGATTTTCTCGATTGTACTCACAAAAATTTTACTACAGAGGTAACCTACCTGTTTTAAGTTCTCTCTGGTGCTGCGAATGTTCTTGGCCGACGGTAATCACTCAACATCAGGTGTGTTAGGTGATCCGCCTGCTCGTTTGATCTTTTTTAAAAAAAACAGTTGATTTTCTGAATTAGGGTTATTACTATCAATGTTTCTGGTACCATGCCGTGCGGGCATACCTTTTTTGGTACCTACAATATTATTATATTGGATTAGTTAACAGTTTTATTGTAAAATCTGTTTCGGATTTAGAAGAACCTATCTTTAGAACTTTGCAGAACACAGTAAAAGTTATTTGGAAGACAAATTATTTAAAGTGGGCATGACATTTCTGCTTGAATTATTTATTCATTGTTCCTTTTTTGCATTCTTCTAGCATCCGTAAAAATTCTGTCTAGTAGTTTTTGATTCACTTGCTATTAATTCTCTTCTACAAGCATCTTAACATTCTTCTTTCTTTCCCTTATCCAGGTATCATGTTCATGGGACGAAGTCAAAGGGCTTAGGTCGGATATGGAGAAGCATACACCTTCATCCATACATTTTAGGCTGAAGCTTTTAACTGCGGCGGCGCAGATGCAATCCGCACTCTGTATACAGGATTTAGGTGAGATTTTATTCTCACTTTAATTTTATACGTCAACAAGCAACCCTTTTTCCATGTAAACTTAGTGAAAAAGTGCATTAGCGTGAGTTTATCGTCATTATAACGTTATTGAATTATGAATTACTAACTGACTAGTTGATGCGACTTCGTTCGCTTGGATATAGGTTTTTGAAAATCCCGTGGGAAGACTGATTTTCCGGGATTAAAAGTAGCCTATGTTACTCTCCGCCCTTTCAACTATCTTTGTGCCAAAAATCAACTCGATTAGTTGCTTAGTTAGGGCGTGAAGGAAGGACAAACAAACAAACAAACACACTTTCGCATTTATAATATTACGAGTCTATATAGGTTATGAGTCTACTTTTTACTAAGTTATTATAACTAATCGCGATCGATTTGCTGTTACCCGTTGAGGAGTTCCGTTCTCTATTCCGAAACTATTAATCTATACTAATAAATAAAATTGGAGTGTCTGTCTGTAATTTCGAAATAACTTCCTCATATTAAGCTCATATGGTTATTTGAACGATACCATAACTGAATCACACGTTTTTAAAATTTTTGTCTGTCTGTCTGTCTGTTTGAAAAGGCTAATCTTTGGAACGGCTGAACCGATTTTGACGGGACTTTCACAGGCAAGTAGAGGATTGACCAGGGCGTAAAATAGGCTACTTTTTTAACCGACTTTCAAAAAGGGAGTTGTGTTTTTCTACCTATGTACACCGAAATCTCCGAGATTTCTGAACCGATTTGCGTCATTTCTTTTTTAATCGATAGAGGAACTTTGCGACATTGTTTCATAAAAAATTTGGAGTCCAACTCCTCAATCCTGATGCTGCAGGGGATCTGACCAATCCACGCGGGCGAAGCTGCGGGCATCAGCTTACTTAATAAAATTTCATATTTTCACTCAAGTTGAGCGTCTGATTTCTAGGTTCCTTATTAATTTTCCACAGGCCAACTATACCACAAACCCCTTCGAGACGCACACGGCACAGTAGTGCTGTCCTGTGTGAACATGATCAAGTCGCCCAAATCAGTGTCGGCGCTGAACTCGCGCTGGGTGCCGGTGTCCAAGCTCCGGCGGAGAGTGCTGAGTGAGGACAACACTATGGGGGAACTGCTCATGGCGTCTGTGCATGAACAGATTGCTTACCATCAGGTGAGGGTTTAAGTCCTGCTATAAATATCCTCAATAGCTCAATGGTTATAGGAACGGACTGAAATCCGAAAGGTCGGCGGTTCCTCCCCGTTGCACTGTCGTCGCACCCCCACTCCTAGCACAAGCTTTACGCTTAGTTGGAGGGGAAAGGGGAATGTTAGTCATGATTAAAATGACTAATATTCTTTTTTTTTTAAATGTATAGAAGCAGCCGTTACTTTGCGGAAGTCCATGATATACCAAATCCTTAATTTGCTATAATCCGCTATACTAGACAAATCTGTATGGTGCATCATGCAGCATGCGATATGCACCGCCCGCCCTCCCACTGATAAACATGCATGATGCAAGCCACCAAGCAAGCAATATGCACCAAAACCACGCTGCACCACACAAATTTCAAAACCACTCGACGCACGTTTCGCCTCGACACCAGAGCATCCTCAGGAGATGTAAACCTACAATCCCTACATCTACAGAGGTCTACATCTCCTGCACCTTGTAATTTTTGGGTATTTTGTGTTCTGAATAGTATTCCTAGATAATTCTCGGTATGAAAGGCATTCCGAACCAATGGTAGCATTCCACGATTCAAAAGTATTTATCTTTGAATATAAAAACTACTTCAAAATATTTTGATTTTGAGTTTTTTTTTTAATTTTAACCAAAATGAGGAGAGAATGGAGAGCAAATCTTGAGAATAGTGAAAGTAGTCCTCATTAATGAAATCCCTGAGGCGGAAATAATTTAGAAAATACAAGGTAGTGAGGCTCCCGAAAAAAAATTAAAAAACCCCCTCTCGTTTTGGGTTTAACATTTAGGCAATGACGGAGAATCAGAAGTAATTTAAAAATTGTTTCATTTCTTTCCAGGTTTCCCGACACCAATTACCACGAGGGCTATATCTAGGTTACCTAAAACTGCAGTCGTCGGTAGAGGTTGTGAGAATAGTAGCGCCCGCGCGGACGCCCAACGTCCCTCCACACACTCGCATTAGAGACAATCCACATGTTTCAGCGTAAGTAAAAAAAGTTTTTTTTTTTTTAATACAAGTTAGCCCTTAACTGCGATCTTATCTGATGGTTAGCTATTACGTAGTCTTAGACGGAAGCGGGCTTAAATGGAATGGGTATGGCAGTTTCATTAAACCGCTTTAGCTTTTCGGATGATGATCGTCAAACTTCGTTTCGAAGAAGGCATGCGATGATGATGATGATACTCTTGATCGGTTTCTACAAGGCATCGTATCGGAACGCTTAATCACTTGATGGCACGGTGGCAGGCTGGCTATCCACGGCCGAAGCCTCCTACTAGACCAGACCAGAGACAATTTAGAAAATATAAATTCCCAAATTGCCCTTGCCAGGAATCAAATCCGGGACCTCCCACTTATAAGTGCGTCCACTGCACCAGGGAGGTCATCAGAATAATGGGATAGAAAGTTAAAAACAAAATTACAATACACCTATAAATAAATATATTTTGTACTCACCTACTTTTTTCTTGTGTTGCAGAGAAGAATGGGAGTACCTAAAATCTCAATCTGGTAAAACAGAAGAAGCACAATCGATTAACAATCTCGTACCAATTGGCATGAACGAGAAACCTTCAGAATCTCAAGAGATATTCCTCGAACAGATCGCCTCAGCTTCACGAAGACTCTTCAGAGACATGGAGATCCCTGATGAAAGTGTGGTCACCCACCGAATATACGATCTCGAAGTTATAGAGTTGAACAATGACGTCAGTTTCATCATGGTCTGTCCACCTGCAGAACAAGCCTGTTCCGTGCCGGGACAAAAAGAAATCCTGCTCCAAAAAGGCGATCTCCTCAGCCTCCCCATTCAAGCTTTCGAAATGATCCACCTCCAAACGTACCATACCAACATTTTGAATAAATACTCCAAGTTAAGTTGTGTGTTAGAATTAGACGTCGCTCTAGCAGCCCATTCTCAAAGGGAAGCATTCTCGTGCACGGAATTACAAACTGCCAAAGAGAGGCTCACAAAACTAGAAGATCTTCAAAACAATTTGAACTTGGTGTGGAAAGCGGAACGCTGGTTGATGGATTTGATAGTCTTCGCGAGAGACAAAGATAAGTCCGGCCCGAGTTCAGGGATATTGCTCAAATATGTATTAGACAAAACGCCGTCCAAATGCGTCGATCGAACTGATAGCGAAAACTGTGAGAAAGACGCCAATTTGAAAATAGATTTACTCCAAATTCCCCCACGTGAAGGAAAAATCACAAAAACATCTCCGGGCAGAGGATCCTGGCCCGGACCAGCCGGTAATGGAAACCATACGAATTTGCATCCAGAATTCAGCAAATCCGAGCAACAACTCAGTTTGGCTCCGCGTCAGACATCAGTATCGACGTTAAATTTAAGCGCATATCAATATCTACCATCCGATCCAAAGTTTGCCAGAAAAGGCAGCGCCGATTCCCAATATACCCAATCGAGTGTAATGAGCAATAACTTTATGAGTAGCAACTCACAGTTTGACATCAAATCTACTGGATCTCACATTAGCATTAACAGCAGTTGCAGTCGCCTTCCACCATCGCGAAGTGAGGACACATTAGTGATCCAAAACGAAAATATTGAACCCAAACCTCGTCCCCACAGTATTAACACTAGCGTGTCTACCTCATCGAGCCCACTTTTAACTGTCAAGGGATTTTATCCCGGGAGTATGATAAGCGTGAAAACTATCAAGGGACACGTATCGGAGTCCGTTCAGAGTCTGTCCAGTGATTCAGAAAGCCAGAGCTGTCCATTAACGACGGCAGTTCCTTTGAAAATCCGTCCGCAACCGAATCACAGAGGACAGTGCTCCGTCATAGCCTCCAAGAGTATGACGAACGTGAAATCCTCAGAAGTAGACTTCACAGATACTGGTCAAGATTTGTTCAATATAGGCCAAAGTGCTAAACGTCAACCGTTGTTAGAAACGCAAGAAGACATGGAGTTTAATAATAAGGTTCCAAAGACTGATGAAAGACATAGTGACAGCGAGGAACGTGGTGTCAAACTTCCTTCGGAGAAACGACAGACGGAACAAGCGGGTATTTTACAGGTATCTTTTGAGATTATTATGTACCGTAATAACACAATTTTTGACGTATTTAACTTTTTCTTTTAAATCGTTTGAGACCCTTTACTTTAATATAAATGTTTCGACTCAAATTCTATTAACGTTGAGATCTAAAATTTTGTGCTAACCCTCCTGATAAAGAAGTATTAATTTTTAGGTAGGTGTAAATCATACAAATCTACTTTTTTGCAGGTATTTGCAGCGTACGAGACAGGACTAGCTGCGGGTACATCACTAAAACTACACGTCACTCCCCGCACCTCAGCCCGCGAGGTCATCGACTTAGTTGTCAAACAGCTCAACATGGCTGCCGTCCTAAAAGGAAAAGCTGGACCAGTTTACGGTCCAGAGAAACTTCAAGATTTCTGCTTAGTAGCAGTTATAGGAGCTAGAGAAAGATGCTTAAGAGATGACTTTAGACCACTCCAGTTACAAAATCCGTGGAGAAAGGGCCGTTTGTATGTCAGGCTTAAGCATGATGTGCTGGCGGCTCTTCAGCATTCTGCCAAACAACCAGCGTATATTTAAAATTAGAACATTATATTTTTAAGCCAGAGATTAAATAATAGATCTATATAGATAATAATAAATACAATGAAATTTTATTTTTATTTTCGTATTGAGGTTCATTATCTCAGAGTATAGTTTTTGGAAGTCCTAGATGCTGACGAATAATTTTATTATTTTTTGGTGCCAATTTATTCTTATTTTTGATGCTTTAAGTAATTAAGTATTATTCAATATTATCTAAGTGAAAGTTGTGAGTAAATATAGGAAATTACAGAATGTTTGGTGCTTCTCATTGTAAAAAGTGTATGGAATTACGTTCAATGCGTATTATTATATTATATTTTTAGCACAGTTATTAGTTTATATAAAACTATTAGGTACCTATGTATAGAAGTTTATCTAAATAGATTTTCCTCTCTCTATCTTTGAATCAACTAAATTACTTTTATTTACCTACTATACCTACTTAATACCTACCTGTAGTCTCTAGAAATCTAAAGTACCGTTTACCTAGGTAGATGGACCGTGTGTGTGCATATAATTGTACTGTACGCACTATTATCTAAATCTAAAATCTTCTTAAATGACCATAAACAATTTTTAAAACATCATAATAGTATAATTATTTTCTCTTCATTACCCTCACAAAAAAGATATGCCCTTTTCTGGGCAAAATGTGTTGCGAGCTTCATTACTTTCAATGATAATGAATTTAACATGAAATCTGCATTCTATTAAAAATGGATATTTAGGTAGGTAAGCATATTTTATTTGGTAAAGCAATCTTTTTCGCAAAACATGTGCCTGAATTATTTCAAAGAATAAAATATCATCATATCTGTGAGGAATACAGGGTTAACAACGAAATGCAAGATATTTTAGGCCAAAACATAGATAAAATTCATAAATTATTATTGCACTACGCATGGTAGGTATATCATTCTCTAATACTCAGAAAAATGGTCTTAAATAACAAACAGTAATCAGTAATTCTGTGGCAATCAGAATTATTTGTATAAGTATGTAAAAAAATATTTTCACTAAAAGTGTCAAGTAACTAAATGTTTTGAAAATACTGGCGTACCGCTTGACTGGAATGGCTCGTGGGGAGGGCGCGGGTGACGTCACGTTGAATTCTTCAGTTTTTAACCGACTTCAAAAAAAGGAGGAGGTTCTCAATTCGTCGTAATCTTTTTTTTAATTTTTACATCAACTGTCACTCTCCTACACCCTACTTCTCTTCTCAAGCCGTCTCAGTGAAACGATATACCTATACCTACGTGTTTGTAGATATAATATTTCATGTGATTTTATGAATAATTATGCTGAAAGAGGATTAAAATACGTATTTTGTATAATATTATACTTTCGGAAATATATCTTTTGTTTTCGAAATGATGTAATAATAAAATTGATACCCACTTTATTAGTTATAAAATTAGATATTTTGATATGTAAAAAGCCATACACAGAATACCATTAATTAGGAGTACTTATTACCTATATTTATAATTTTAAATACTTTAATGAGGAATGTCAATCCATACTATATTATTATACCTGTGTGAATTATGATTTTATTTTTATAAAATATATTTTTGAACATAACAGTGTAAATAAAGTAATATTGTATTCTGTATAATTTATGTTTCAAGTAAGTAGATATCTACTCGGCAAGTATTTATAGAAATATCAAATTACATAAATATCTACCTACCTACAATTTAACAAACTTAAATCAGATTTGAATGACTTTTTAAAATAATTACTGTAAAAAGAAGAGAAGTAAAATTATTGCTGTAGTTTTGCTGTATAGAAACAAATATAGACAAAATATAGTTGTTATAATATTATTTAGTTAGTACATTAAAAAACATTATTGTGAAAAATTAATCAACGATTCGAGCCATATTTACTTACGGATTGCAATTATTATTATTACAATAAAGCCTAACTGAATGTCTTATGATGATTAGTATATATTATTATAATTATTGATGAAATGTGTTTTATTTGTAGATTATTTTAATACTGTTTAGGTAATCAGTAATTCACCCTTATTCGTGGTGTTGTACATTAGAAATTATAGAAGTGGGAGTATAAAATTATGCACAAAAATAAATGTATTTGAAATCTGGACATGTTTTTATTTTATTTCTTACCCAAATAACTATTTAACGTGTATTTAATACTAGAGGATCCAGGCGACTTCATCAGCGTGGATTTAGGTTTTAAAGATCCCGTGGGAAGTGTTTGATTTTCCGGGATAAAATGTTGTCTATGTCAATTACAGGGACATAAGCAAACTACTTCGGTACCTTTCATACAAATTGGTTAAGCGGACGGGTCTTCAAGAATCCCGTGGGAACTCTTTGATTTTCCGGGATAAAAAATAGCCTATGTCCGTCCCCGGGATATAAGCTAACTGTACCAAATTTTGTTAAAATCGGTTCAGCGGTTAAGCCGAGAAAACGTAGCAGACAGACAGACACACTTTCGCATTTATATTATTAAGTATAGTATATGGATTTAAAATATATTTGTTAATAGAACATAGTTACCTAACTACTGTTCAGGTTGGAAATAAAGCAATTTATGGCGGAGTAATACTGAAAATGAAGCGAAGTCGATTACGTACTTTACAAGTGATTTTTAACCAACTTCGAAAAAAGGAGGAGGTTCTCAATTCAAAAAACAGGGGCAAATGCAGTGCGACAAGGATCTTTTTGCGCGTGGCTGACGCGTAGCTATAATCGGTTCTTACACCGCCCGCCGTCCTTTGATACGTGGTGTTGCTAAGTAAAAAATCTGAAATTCACTATTTTTTAAAATAATAATTCAAGCCATTCTATATAATATGTACATTATAATTTAACGTTACTTTATAGATAATGATAATAGACGCAGCATAATATTTAACAATAGATTAATATAGTATTTGAGCAGGGAAACATGATAGGTTGCAAATCCACGGCCTATTAATGGATTTTATTATAAAAAAATCGATGTGAAAACAGAGACGGCTTTCTCAATTTCTCTTTCAGTTAAAATAAGATAGAACTTATTCGATTTTCAACATTAACATTTTCAAAATATTTCCTGAACTAGAGAAGATTTTTTTTTGCTGGCAGCCTTTGTTCCTACGCCCTCCTGTCAATGTCATTCAAGTGCCAAAAGAGCCTTGTCGTTGTCGGACCGTATGTAACAACATTCACATTTCACAAAATATCACAATCAAAATCAGTGGAAGACCCGAATTAATCAATCAGGGTTATTAGTTTGGAAACTTTGGAAACCAATTTATTGGAATTTATCAGGCATTTATAGCACACGAGAATTCTGAATTTTTCAAATAAAACATTGTACTGCAATAACAATGAGTTTAGTTGCGAATACCGGGTGAGTTTGCGACGAAATTCAAAATTTTCGGGCCGTGCCGTGTGCCACTTTCACATTTATTGTAATTTTCTCGCCCTGTTAGGAAGTTGGCGGGTCGTACGCTGTTTATAACGGGTGCTTCGCGTGGTATTGGGAAGGCAATAGCCCTAAAAGCGGCTAAGGATGGAGCTAATGTGGTCGTGGCCGCAAAAACCGCTGAACCACATCCAAAACTCCCGGGCACCATCTACACGGCCGCAGAAGAAAGTAAGTTCAAAACGAACACCCATGAAGATATTCCTTCATCAATAATACCCGGTAGAAAATTTGTTTTATGCCCAAGCAATACTAATTGGACTTCGAACTCGTGGCGAAAGTCCAATGACCTTTGATCGGGACTGTTGTTTACATAAACTATAAATCTTATGAATAAAAAAACAATTGTTCAGTAATTAATTGACGTATTTTTTTAATAAAATAGTAACAAATAGATTGTAGGTTTATTATTTATTGTCTTCTATTCCTTTTTTATATGATTATTTAAGTTATTGAGTATTTTAATTGTTATTCCATTGTTTATAGTTGAAGCCCTTGGTGGAAAAGCCTTGCCATGCATAGTAGATGTAAGAGATGAGAAACAAGTCCAAAAAGCCATTGATGAGGCTGTTAAGAAGGTATGTAAATAAACTTAACCTATCATTTATCTTAGTGAAAGGTACAACTGTAATACATTACAAACATTCACTTAAGTATTAAGTATTAAAAGTAACCAACCACTATGAAACCATGCACACTGAGGTTTCCAATCTTTCCTTGCAGTATGATTTAAAGAAAGCACACTAATTTATAATATTAATTCTGACCATCAAAAGGAGTACAATAGTACCAACTTTGAATAAATGAGTTTGAGTTTTGTTTTGCTAAGTTTTAAATATACCTTTCCACAGTTCAATGGTATTGATATTCTGGTGAACAATGCCTCGGCCATTTCTCTGACTGGAACAGCTCACACCGACATGAAGCGATATGATCTCATGCACAATATCAATACTAGAGGGACATTTTTGGCGTAAGTGATTTTTAAATTTTTTAAGGGTTACATACCTCAAAAAGAAAAATGGAACCCTTATAGGATCACTTTGTTGTCTGTCTATCTGTCTATCCGTCTGTCGTGTCTGTCAAGAAAACCTATAGGGTACTTCCCGTTGATCTAGAATCAGGCAGGTACGTACTAGGTGGGTCTTATAGCACAAGTAATGGAAAAATCCGAAAACTGTGAATTTGTGGTTAAGTGCATCACAAAAAAAAATGTGTTTCAATTTTCAAAATAAGATAGCTATACCAAGTGGGGTATCATATGAAAGGACTGTACATTCTAACACAGATTTTCATTGATTTTTAAGCATAGCAGTTTTTGATTTATTGTCCAAAATTTTGAATAAATATCCGAGTATGGAACCCTTGGTGCGCGAGTCTGACTCGCACTTGGCCAGTTTTTTTTAAATCATATCACATCTGGTGAGGGAGGCTTCCGCCATGGTTAGGTGGAAAGCTCTGAAGCCAAGTGGTTTAGCATTTTGTTACATGTAGAAACCAATATTACAATAATTATCATGTATATAATATTCTTTGCAGCTCAAAACTGTGTCTGCCTTTGCTACAGAACAGTGATCATGCACATATCCTAAATCTGTCACCGCCCCTCAACATGAATCCTTATTGGTAAGTTTGGAGTTATTTATTATCTGTTCATCATTCAAATTCAAAATATTTTTTTCAATTAGACTTTTACAAGTTCTTTTGAATTGTCAAAAGCATCTACCACTGGTTCGGAATGCCTTTCCTACCGAGAAGAACCAGCAAGGTTAATAGAGATAAAGGGCAATAAAATATTTAAGTACTTAGTTAAAGAAGTTAATTTTTGTAAAGTTTTACTACAGAATGTTTTTTTGTAGGTTTTCGATCCATGTTGCATACACAATGGCAAAATATGGCATGTCGATGTGTGTACTTGGTATGAGCGAGGAGTTCAAACCATACAATATTGGCGTCAATGCCTTGTGGCCTAAGACTGGTAGGTTTCGTTTTATTAGTATTTTTAAGGTTCTGTACCTCAAAAGGAAAAACGGAACCCTTTTAGGATCACTTTGTTGTCTGTCTGTCTGTCAAGAAACCTATAGGGTACTTCCCGTTGTCCTAGAATCATGAAATTTGGCAGGTAAGTAGGTCTTATGGTACAAATACAGGAATAAATCTGAAAACCGCGAATTTGTGGTTACATCATTTTAAAAAAATAATTAAAATGTGTTTCAATTTTCAGAGTAAGATGACTATACCAAGTGGGGTATCATATGAAAGGGCTTTACCTGTACATTCTAAAACAGATTTTTATTTATTTTTATGCATAATAGTTTTTGATTTATCGTGCAAAATGTTGGAAAAAATACCAGAGTACGGAACCCTCAGTGCGCGAGTCTGACTTGCACTTGGCCGGTTTTTTTTTTACAAATACACATAACTATTTGATTATTTCGGTTGATGCCAGATTTGTTATTGAAAGAATAGTTGTAATATCATTTTTTTATTTCATAGAGGCAAAACATTCAGTATTATTCATCACCATTTTCCTTGATCAAAACTATTACGATAAAAATATGTATGTCTAATGAACATACTCTTAAAGTGTAAGACTTGGCTGAGCCACATTTTTTGTTAAAATTGTATTGATTTTTTCACTTTACTTATCGTACTTTTGAATCGTCAAGAGCATCTACCACTGGTTCGGAATGCCTTTCCTACCGAGAAGAACCAGCGAGAAACTCGGCGGTTGCTCTTTTGAAAGATATGATATTTGAAAAGATTTTGATCTATCTTAAATAGATCTTATCTTATCTTTATATTTGATATCTAACTTAAAATGAATTTACAGCAATCGCAACAGCAGCTATCGAGATGCTTACTGGGGACACGTCTACAAGCAGGAAACCTGACATAGTCTCTGATGCCGCCTATGTTATGCTTTGCAAGTAATACATCTATTTATTTACCTAGTTTATCCACATTATCTTTTTCATGGAAGAGGTCACAACCCCAAGAAATGGAGACTATGACCAGTGAGAGCCATCAAAGTGAAAAGAGGGATTCTGGTACAAAAGTTTATCGCCAAATCACCTCTAATGGGCAGATAATACTCGCCATTGTGGCTAATTCTGTTGAGTCAAAATCACTGACATCACTACCCATATTATAAAAATGCGAAAGTGTGTTGGTTTGTCCTTCAATCACACCGAAATGGAACAACGGAAGACCGATAAAGACATAAGCTAATTTTTCCCGGAAATTAAAGAACTCCTACAGGATGAATCCACGCATACGAAGTTTCATAGAAGATATCGTACAGATTTAGCCACATTGGCTAAAATATATGATATATAACAATTTTTCGGGTTAGTAACCCCCCAAGTTTCATTAACGTTTTATTATCTTTTCCAGAGATCCAAAGAAGTACACAGGCAAATTTGAAATCGACGAAGATGTACTGAAAGCAGCTGGCATTAAGGATTTGACTCCATATGCTTGTGATCCAAGTAAGAAAACTTTTTTTTTCTCAAAAATCCCCTTTCTGTATTATTTGTGCCGTTGATGATTCATGTTTGAATATATGTTGGACCATAGCAACATTAAAATTCAAACAGCGTGACTTTATCAAAATGTCTTGTCCAACTTAGTCTCTATTGGGTTTGTCGCAATTAAATTTAAACTTTATTTCTCAGTAGTTAACAGGGCTCTCTCCGTCACTCGTTTCCACTCGTTTCATACAATCGTAGTTCCAATTTCATTTGAATATTAAGCAACCAAAGTCCATGAAATTTTGCATACATATTCTAGAAACTAATATCTGTGTCTGTAGTGTTTTAGATTTTTCTAAAAATATGTAGTTTTAAAATTACAGGGGTTCAAAGATTTGTATGTAAATTTTAAAGACCGCGTAACTTTGAAACCGAATATTTTAACAGAAATCTGGAAAACCACAGACATAGATATTAGTTTCTAGAATATGTCTGCAAAATTTCATGGACTTTGGTTGCTTAATATTCAAATGAAATTGGAACTACGATTGTATGAAACGAGTGACGGAGAGAGCCCTCTTAAGATTAATTTTCCATAGACTTTAAATAAAATTAGCATGTTGGTGATGTGACCCTGAAGTTTTTACCCATCCCGAAAGCGCCCAATGCACATTTAAACTTTTTTTTGTGATGTAACCACAAACTTACGGTTTTCGAATTTTTCCTTTACTTGTGCTATAAGACCTACCTACCTGCCAAATTTCATGATTCTAGATCAACGGGAAGTACCCTTATAGGTTTTCTTGACAGACAGACAGGCAACAAAGTGATCCTATAAGGGTTTCGTTTTTCCTTTTGTAGTACGGAACCCTAAAAATAAAAAAAGTTGGTCAAATACACCATATTGATATCGTAGAGAACGTGAATAATCTACTTTTGGACGGATTTTTGGACGACCCGGCGTCGTTGGCGCACCAGAAGGCTACCGTGTCGTCTGCTTGAAGTATTACCATCCTTAAGTCGCCCAAGAAGCCTTAGAAAGTATTCACTTCAAAAAACTGTCATACCCACTTCTATCTTAGCCTGCATCATCACTTACCACCAAGTGAGATTGCTGTCAAGGGCTAACTAGTATTTGAATAAAAAGATTTAAAAAAGTTGGTCAAATACACCGTATTGATATCGTAGAGAACGTGGATAACCTACTTTTGGACGGATTCTTGGACGACCCGGCGTCGTTGGCGCACCACAAGGCGACCGTGTCGTCCGCGGCGGTCCGACGCTACCACACGTCGGCCGCACGGTACGCGGAAAAGGTTTGTAGTTTGTGGAAAACGTGGCTAATATTTCTCTTTTGTCTTTGGTGCTTGGCTTTAGTCAGCCCCGCTCACTCTTGCGTTTACACCGCACGTTTTTTGACGGGATGAAGCTTAGTGGTGCATATGTTGCAGCAAAATAGCATAAACCGAGAGTTAGCCAACTCCCTTAGGGATTTTTACTCGAAAGCCCAAATACTAGTTTTTATAGAAATAACTTAAAAAATGACAGACTTTCATACTTTCTTTCCTTGGGAGTAAGCGCTTCTTTATTAGTGAGCGCTTATAAAAGGAATCTACTGTCAAAATTTCAAATTTCAGCGGCTGTGCGGTGATATTCAGTCGGTCAGTAGTTTTATATGTATAGATGTATATGCGCTACTACGTATTCGGTAAGATTTACCCTGGAAACAAGTGCGGTGCAAATGCCGTGTGAACAGGGGCTCATTGGTCGTTTTGTAGGACTAATATAAATACTTTGCATTAGGAAAAGCATTCTTGTAGCGATTCTTTTTATTAAAGTATCTATGGGGCTAAATATCCCCTAAAAAAGGTTGCTGTAGTTTTATTGCACTTTATTGTAAAAGTGGTAATATGCCATATAAATTATATTAGTTTGGTTCTTTATCTTATCTTTATCGTATTATATTTATTTTCATGCACAATCTTTAACTGATTTTGTGGATAAAATTAGTGGTCATAGATGTTTCTTTGACGATTTATTACTATTCTTAGATTTTATTCATCCTACTATTGTTTATTTTTCTATATTTTTTGAGATTTATGAATTAAGAAAATTATATAACCCCATAGCGGCTTACGGACAAGGTTTTTTTCAGCCTTTACGAATGAACACACAGGCAAAAAGCATTATCACTTCTCGGGGAAGGGAGATTGCGGATTCTTGTCAAAATTTTTGAAAGTAACATTTTTATGAACATTACCTTCGTCTTTGTCCGCAGGTAATGCGAACAATCTCTTAATTGACTTCTTTTTGGAAGTGCCCGAGGAATATAAGGAAGCCGAGAAAAAGGTGTGAACATACGTGGAATAATTTTACATCAATACAATCTATTTTTTAATCTATGACCACTAATTTTAATGCTTTTTATTATACTGCTACATTTGTGTATAATATTTTCTTTTAATGTATAATTAATTAATTTTACTTATCATTATATAGATCATACATTTTTTATATTAAATATTAAGTGTATTGCTTAGCGACAAACGAAAACTTTTACTGCTGATTTTGATAAATCCTTACTAATTATAAATGCTGAGAGATAGCTTGCAACCCAGAGGTTTGAGGTTTTTAAAAACCTAAGCCCACGCGGACGAAGTCGCGGGCATGATCTAATCACACTATCACACTAATATTATAAAGGAGAAAGTTTGTATGTGTGTGTGTGTGTGTGTGTGTGTGTATGTATGTTTGTTACTCCTTCACGTCACGTCACGATAATCTTTAAAGTTTATTTTTTATCTGTAGGCTAGCTAATGCCCGTGATTTCGTCCTCGTGAACTTGGTACATAAGTTTCAAAAAATAGGGCTTGAATTTTTAATAATCCTCTACTGATGTGTACATCATTTTGAGCTGTGCGTTGATAGATCAGTCATTCAGTCACCTTTTCCTTTTATATATTAGGATTCATTTGGATATTTAATTAAGTTCTTTAATTGCAGAGCGAATCCGGCGGACAGATACCACAATTGTTTGGCCTAATCAGCAAAACTATTACACCTGAGTTAGTGAAGAAAACTCAGGCTGTCTTCCAGTTCAACGTAAAAGGTAAAGTATTACAAAATTTACGGTCATCTTTATAGCCTCCTCTTTTAATCGCTTGTTTAATGATTTTAAGCTGTATTTTGAATATAATACTTCAATTTAATTTTTGTGATTTGTAGTTTTACAGTGATATATTATGTTCACTCGGTACTGAAGCGACTGTTAATGCCATCTAGTAGCGACACTTTGCAGCTATCGAATATAAAAACACTATCATAAAAATTATAAAAATATTCTCTTTGTAATGTAATGTACAGGTAAGGAAGAAGGTGTCTGGCACCTGGACCTGAAGAATGGAGACGGCGCGTGCGGGCAGGGCGAGCCGAAGAACCCCGCCGACGCCGTGCTCACTATGGACAGCAACAACTTCGCCGATATGTTTGCCGGTAAGGCTGAGACCACAACACTGCGATGCGACGTCGGGTCGTAAAAATCTACGACGTCGCACAACGCACTTCTTTGTGAAATTTTTGCGTTGCGTCAACGCATCGCACTGCAATGCGGCATCGTTTTTGCGTTGCGATGTCTCACAGCAGTGTTGTGGCTTATTATTTTGACTAATTTCTTAAACTGGACATTTTCAAGTAAAGATTTTTATATAAATCTGCGGAGATGATACTGCCATTGTAGAATGCCATAAGCCTACTTTGTCGTATTAGTTTACAAATTGCGAAAAACCAAATTAAATTTGAATTCGTGGGCAGACCTGTGTAGTGCACCTTAAAAGATGCCTTTTTTAAGAATGTTGCCATATTCAGGGTTATAGTTACCAGTATTTTAATTTTTAGAATAACTGCTTATACTATATACTAGTCATACAAAACTAATCTGTTTCAGACTCTCTTTGAAATCCGTGTCATTTTCCGCAGGTAAATTAAAACCAGCAACCGCGTTCATGATGGGAAAACTGAAGATCAAAGGTGACATGCAGAAGGCCATGAAATTGGAGAAAATGATGAAGTCCCTCAAAGCGAAAGCGTAAATGCTTTACAAATAAATAAAATAATAGTATTTATTGTGTACTGTACTGTTAATGAATCGGTGGTACACAAACAACCAAGATTTAAAGAACTTGCTGTATTAAAGTTAAAGTGGTAGTAGAACTGTTTAGTTAAAATGTCCAAGCGTGGATTGGCAGCTGTCATACACCTTTGAGGATATTATGGGGAACTCTCAGGCATGCAAGTACAATGGACATAACTCCGTGTCCAGGATCAAAGGACCCACCAAAGAAGAGGCAGAGGGCTTGGTCACTATACTATCACTGCTTGTTTTTAGTATATTAGATTTTATATGTCCAATGTCTTAGCATAGTATAGCTCAGCTTTGTTTTCAGAGCATAATGTGCTCCAAAATTATGTCTTCGTTTCTTTTTATTCAGTTTTGTGTACAACTGATGTAGTACCTTTATACTATACATATAAGTAAGGCAAGAATGTGTGTAGGGCAGGTTTATTGTACAATTTGTTGCAACTTTAAATTTTTAATGCATACTTCTGTGGTAAAATAGTGTTTATATAAAAATGACATTTTATTAGTTTAAAGTTCTATTTTTTTAATTCAATTCAAACTTTATGGTTTATAAAAATTTGAAAAAATCTAAGTGAGGTTTGGGGTTACTAAAGTTATAGCTCACCAAAGCAGTGCTCTTTAAGTTTAAAGTTTGGTTTTTATGTATGGAAGTTAAGACATCCTCAAGATTTTTGATCAATCGATTGAGCAAACACAATTTATATGGCCTTATTTAAAAATATAGACAAAAATAGCCTGAAAATTTTCCGACAATATTAAACAATTGTAAATAGTTATACAAAACTTACTTATTGATATAGCTAAATGATATTATATTGTAGTAGCTACATGTTAAGTATGTAAAAGATATTCTATTTTTATATCCCAGAAATCAATTCACTGATACAATGAAATAAGTATTTTTTTATAAGTATTCAGAGTATTGTATTGAAAATAATAAACAGTGTAAGTTAAATAAAAACATTTTTACTAATTTGCATTTTATTTATGTAAGCATCATAATTAAAGTTAAAACTTAGAAGCTGAAATATTCCATAAATAGCATTTTTTTAGGAATTTCAGAGTTAAGTTTAGTAATAAGTAGGAAAGACTAGGTTGTTACATAATTATGATTTTCCAGAAAAGATGTTCAATAATTGAATTACAGTTCAATTCCTAATAAAATCTGTTTTGATGCAAAAATATGTTCTTCATAGCCAAGCTACAGTATGTACCTATAATCATAAAAGCATAAGGAAGTAGAAAAAAATATGATTCAAAAAGAAATAACTACCTACCTTCATTAGCCTTTCTGTAACTGGCTATTTTAATAATTATAATTATTATTGTTGATTCCCTTTACTTTTCATTTACTTACATAAGTAGAAAAGCTCTCTAAAGATTCATAATATGTAAACAAATTTATGTGTACACCAAAGCCAGTAAACATAATTTTGTTTTAGACTGGTTCAAAGTGGTCTATGACGATAAATTATTGGTAGGTACTAGCCAAAGAGTATGTAATCACTACGTTATATTATAGTACTAGCTAGGTAGGTACCTATAACAGCAAAACTACTGCAATAAATAATACACTGTTACAGCTACATGCGAAACCAAGGCAAGAAAACGTTCTACGTTGGTAAAATTGTAATAATAAACAACTATTTCAAATTACATCAGCACGATAACCTTTCTTATCACGATCTCAGCACATTTGACTTTTGAGTCTCCCGCCAACTAGTGCGGCCTTCAACTCGATTCATATTTTCACTGACACTAGTCACTTGTCAACTTATTGCGGCGTTCGGACTTATTTACGAAAATATTCTAAAAATATAATAAAATCAATATGTTTTCGATTGACGCACCGCCGGAGTTACAAAATACTGAATTTTGTAACTATAGATCGCCGTTGAGCACTCGATATGCGTCCAAAGAAATGCAATACAACTTTAGTGACCAAAAAAAATTCTCTACGTGGAGGAAAATGTGGATTTACTTAGCAAAAGCAGAAAAGGTAAGTGAAAATTCTTAATTTTTGTAACCTTAGCCATAAGATCTCAGGCAAATCCGAAAAATAACAGCTTTTATTGTTGTTATTTTAGGTTATGTTTAGTAAAGATCGGATACTCGTACCAAAGAGAATATAGCTATAAAATTAAGTAACGTTGTATTCACGAAGTTACCCAAAATTGTATGATAACTTTGTCATTCAAAGGTCTACATTGTATTTTTATAAATAATATAAATAAAAAAATTTGTAAATAATAAAAAAGTTGAAAACTAAAACTCGACTGCGATCGTCTTAATAAACGATGAAATATTATAGTAAAACTGTTTTTCTGTCAGTTGGTATATTTAAATTTTGTAGTAGATTGACATTTATGAACTCAGAATTTTCTTCTCTTTCATTTGACATCCCACTCAATACAAAAGCAAAAAAGATTTTTGGAGATCCCTACTTTTTTTGATGTAACATCCGTTAGGTCATTAATTTTAAAAATAAAATTAAAGTTTAGCGTATAAAATACAGTCTATGTCACCCGGGCCTTTACAACGAATTGACACCTCATTCATCAAAATCGGCTCTGCAGGTCGATCGCGTAAAAATTGTCTCAATCTCACATCCAAAAATATCCTTAAGGATCGTTATCGTTACAGTCCTTATAACCGGTACCGCGTAAGCTTTTTCAGGATTGTAGCAATCGGTCGCAATCATGTAGCAATAGGTCGCAATCACGTGACTATCGATACTTTAGTGGTGGGTCATACTTATAATCCGACTAATTTGAATATCTATGGTAACCTAGCAATTTATACGGCCATAGTAGTCTTCCAAACTTGACTACGTTGTAGCTATTGAAATAAAGTATTACGAGTCTGTGCCCCGTGCCGCGGAATATGTGAATTTGTGGTTCTTCTAGGTTCATAGAGTATTGTTTATTTACACTTTTACGTTGAGTTGACTTTGTGACGAAACCTAATAAAGTAATTTAAAAGTCGAAACTAAAAAGGAAACTGGCACCCTACGGCCGCCTCTGTGAGGCAGCTTGAGATTCTGTTAGAAGTTGCTGAAAGCAACTCAAATATTGCACTCGGTGGGCTCGGTGAGCTCTTAATAATGGGAAGAGCTTTCCAGAAAGCTCAATTCTGTGGGGGCAGGGTGTATTAAACCTTCGTGGAGTGGAAGCGAGTAAGTATTCAAAACATATCGGCCACAAGCTCTATTGCGCTTTGTGGCAGATTTTTTAGTTTTAGCTGCATGTTGACCGTCTAATTTTGATTCAAAGAACTCTTGAAGAAATTTTGATTCAATCTCATAGTTTACTTTACCGGGACTCTAGTATGCTGCAATTATGATAATAATTTATAGTATAAACTGCCACTATAAAACTATGAATAATAGCAGTAGGTTCTATTCTATTGTCATATATTGTATTATAACCATTAAGAAAATAAGTATGTTTATTACTTTTCGAAGTATCGGATACTGCTTAAGAGCCCCACAAAAGGCAAGGCTGGAGACTTGCGACGAGCAGCCACTGGCACTGGAGGTGAACCAAATTTCAACACTTCTTTGACCCCTATCGAAGAACAATATAAGTATAATTGGGAACGTGGCAGTAGAGGGAGAACCCAAAATCCAGATTCCAATAAATGAATCATAGGTACTAGGGCAATTACACTTACTTTTGTTCAGTCTGAGTCTGTATATCACAGTTATTTTAAAATTCCACTGTAAGTTTTATAATTATACTGCAAGAGCTGTGAATTTTAAGTGGTTACTGTTACACAAAGGCATATTAAATTTTCAAAGAAATATTTAATAGTAGGTATTATGAATTTATGTATAAAATACTTTTATTTTATTTGTAGATTCCTGACCTGCCTACTCAACCAAGTACATCTACTGTACATCACCAATATGAGAAATCATTATTGATGAGCAGCTTAGTGACAACTATACAACAAACAGAGGAGCCTTCACAAATAGAAGCTACACATAACCGCTACATATTTCACTAGCATTAGAAGTTTCTCAGTCTGTCTATCATGTTGATACTGAGATACCAGAAGTTAGCACACCAACCAGCACACAACACCGTCAGCCTTTAAGAAGTAATAAACTTATCCAAATATATTTGAAACCTTTTCATAGCCATTGTTCACCTAACAACTAACATTTTTTTGAAATTCCATTAATAACAAGATATTAAGATAAGCCTTTATTAACTGAATTGAATTACATTAATGCTATGTACATAATATATTTCAAATAAATAAATAATATTTTAGTTTTTGACTGGTGTTTTATTTGTTTTCCTTTTTTCTGCTAGGATCTAAAAAAAACTTATTTAGTAATACAGAATAATAATCCATACTTACATACTATAATATTATAAATGCGAAAGGGTCAGACTGTCCGTCTGCTACCTTTTCACGACCCAAAAGTTTAACCGATTTTGATGAAATTTGGTACAGTTAGCTTATATCTGGGGGATGGATGATGGACATAGGCTACTTTTTGACCCGGAAAATCAAAGCGTTCCCACGGAATTCCTAAAGACCCATCCGCTTAACCGATTTGTATGAAATTTGGTACTGAGGTAGCTTGCGTCCCTATAAAATTGACACAGGCAACTTTTTATCCCGGTATAGTTCCTACGGGATATTTAAATACCCAAATCCACGCGGACCAAGTCGCGGGCATCCTCTATACAAGTTTTCTCTATTTTATCTTCTGATCTGTATAAGGGCACGCTTTTTTCTCTTGAGTTCAGCGTACATAATTGCCCTTGATGCCATAATTTTATTATAATATCTGCAAATAATTGGTATAGGCAATATTTATGTATGTAGGTACTTCTTACACATAAACACACAATACTTAGTTATGAAAACTAAACTACCTAAAATAGTAGATATGTACTATATTCCCACATGCTTATCACCATTATCATAAACAGAATTTACCCAGTCGCAAATTATTATTGAGTAGGTAGGTACACAAATCTTATGTAATACATATACCCTATGCAGCTAATTAATCCAAAAATGAAAAACTACAATAGTTTGGTGTTTTTACCAAGTTTTTACTACAAAATTCGCAGTTGAACTTGAATACACCAAACCTTTGGCGGCAAAGTGCAAACATACGAAAGTGTCAAAAGGTAACTTTAAATCTAAAAATTATTCTTTAATGATTTTAACATTATCTTACTTCATATAATAATCCTAATTGCTTTGTTAATTTGATAAATTATTTTAAAAAAGCTTTTTAAAATATTTTAACAAAAATATGAGTAGTAAAACGACTTTGGATACCACATATGTCACCGTAAATAACACCTCATGCCTTGTATCAATGAAAGCCTAGTTTGACATAACATTTGTCGCAGTCCTTTACGGATAACTTACTTCAAAAGTCTTACGTGGAACCAATTTTCAGTCGTGTTCATACAAAATTTTTATCGATAGTGTACTGCATCAATGTCAGAATTTTTTTAGTCCTCGACGGTCCTTTACGGACAGTCTCAATCATACGTGGAGCCAAAACCATGTTTTGACATTGATGCTGTTCTTTAATGATTGATATATGTTTTACGCGATCGACCTGCTGTAGTTTAGGCGCTAGTTACTAGCTCATACTGAATTTGTTGTATTCGCGATACTATACTTTATCTAAATACTTACTTCAAAACGTTTCGATGCGTCGAAAAAGTTGGTGGCCTTAAAACAGCTTTTTCTTTGGCCTTTAAATATTACCGCACTAGTATGATAATGAAAATTACCAATAGCTTTCTAGACTAATAACTGTGCCATAATATTTTTATCGCCCATGTAGAATTAGAAGGAAAACATTGTGAGAACCTGCACGCATGCATGTATGCTCAAAATGTTTTCCTTCACCGTTAAAGCAAGTGCTTATAATATTAAATTGCTTAAAACGGCCATAACATATATGTATTTATAGATGCGTCGAACCCCCGGCTTCTTGAATAGCAACCACTTCGTCTTAACCACTAGACTATCATGGCTTTACGGCAAAAATATTTTAGAATAAACCAATATAATAATACAACGAGAAAAAAACAAATTATGTACATTGTGCAAATATATATTTATTCATTAAAAACATACACTCAATGCATTATTATTTAATACTCATTACAATTACTTATGATGTTACTATCTTATCAAAAAACAACCGAGTCACAACATTTACATATTTTATAGTGTTTATATACATCGTTTAATATGTTACGCGGGTACCTCTAATCGAATACATATTATAAGGTAACATTAGCGCCGGGTTACATGTTAAGCAATTAAAAAATAAAACTAATACGAGCAGTAACTACACAGATTTTACCAAAACTCAAAAAAATAATACGAGCAAAGCCCATAACTAATCACCACATCAATACTTATTTTTTTAAATCGAAAAATAAAAAGCTTTTAAAATTTTCTTTTTCTATGATTTTACTATTTTTAAATTATTAATTTTATTTTTGTTACCTTTGCAATATTTTCACTATTAATAACTTAATAAGCATAATATGTATAAGTAGGCACTTAATTAACATAGTAATACACTGCACTTAAATAATGAAGATATTAGATAACATAAAATATTCTTATCTAAATAATAATGAGATTTTAATTCTACCATATAAACTAAAACTTGAAAGTAAAGAAAATAAGATTGTTAGTAACATTCAAAGAATTAAAGGATTTCGTTGTTAATAAAAGAATAATCATTGTTAAATGTTAAGTAATGATAATATTATGATATTCAAAGGTTGGAGGGTTATAGAAGTGAAAAGTAAAACTTAACTACCACTGGACGGATACTGATTACTGCTTTGGCCTTCCTCCTGTACATAAAATTAAAAAATTATAATAAAACTATACGTATCTATTTACTCTACGCACATATTACTGTACGTCATTTTGCTGCTGATCTTTTAAGTTTAATAAGTACGTGTTAAAATATATTTTCTCGTATTTGGCACCCATAATATGGATTAATAAGAAATTGAACCCAATATTGTTTGATTTTTTACTAATTTCACAATCATGTTTAATGAGTTCATAAGTATAAACCCTAGATTACCCAATATTATATGCTTACATAAGTGGGAAACAGATTAGTCAATTAGTTAGTTTATTTAATTTTGTAAATGTTAATTACTCTATGTTAGCAGCGGTGGTTTTTCTCGTACTTGGTTCGAAGATATTTTAGCCATAAGGATACATCATACATGGGGTCTTATTTTCTTTGTATCATTCATGGATTTTGTTGTATTCAAAATAAATACGAACGTGGGTCGTAGCAAATTATTTCCACTACTTATATTTTTATAAAAAGCATAATTTTTATAATAGGTACCCGATTTCACTAACTGCTTACTCGGGCAGCAGTACTGAAACTTGGAAATGGAATGTTTTAGTATTTTATTACAAACCTAAACAATAAAACATGTTACACATTAACATTTACTATTTAGTAATAAAACTTATACCATTCTTTTTCGAGTTCCCTTATTCTATGAAATAAACTTAATTTCTAAAAACTTAAATTAAAAAGTTTCATTTCTAACTTGCACTGTCTCGGCCGAAAGTAATGATTTTTATTATTCATAGAAACAGCTGCGTCTTTTGGACAACTTTTATCCCGTAGTTATAATATTACGTTAAGATAAAATATAAATTATTAAAAATTAAAAATATAATCCAAGCTACACTCCAGGACAACTTAAATAAAATATTATGTACAAAGTATCCGATTATTACGTATAATTACACCATTACACCTATGATCCTTAGCTAATACTTTGGGAGTAAATAAAAATGATAAATGTTACAACTTAGTTACGATATTAATTAAAAATAAAATACTAAAATAATTGGCGCCAATTATTTTGTACACAAAATTTTGGCTACATCGATGTATTTACTTAATTAAAAGCAATGTCATCTATATTTCTGAAGTTCTGTCAAAAAAGCTAGGGTTTTCAGGTTTTTTTTTTACTTTAGAACTGTTATTTTTAATTAAGCGCGGGCAATTTTGTAGAATTTTGTGTGCAAAAGAATTGTTATCAACATTCAATATTCAGCTTCTTTCCTGAAAGTAAAGAAGGCATGAATAAGGAATACGGCACCGTCGATGACGGCGAATACGCCTGAAGATAAGATGAGGTCATAGGCGCCCTTGTTGGGACGAACGTTTGCGTAGTAGGATCTGTGCCAATCTGTAAAAAAAAAAAAACAAATTAAAAAAAATCCGCCAACGCCCAGATATTGTGTAATTAATAGTCAATAGATTTGTAAAAGATTCAAAATGATTGGGTCACGCCAAAATGATTGATTCAAAAAGATTCCGACGAATTGAGAACCTCCACGTTTTTTTGAAGTCGGTTAAAAATGATTCACCACGTCAAATCTGAGTTTATGTAAAAGTTTGTAAGGACTTCGTCTGTGTTGATGTTAGCTGGCGGGCGTGCTCTGGCTTTTTGGAGTGTTTTTTTTGTTAAAACTGACTGGAAAGCGCTCTAAGGGGGTGCCGTGTGTATGTCGGCGAGCGCTGGTACAGACGGGGTCCATACTTGTATAGTTTAACTAACTTGTTACAAATAACTACAAACTTGATATTGGCTAATCTTTGTAAAGCCAGACGGAGAAAAAAAAAAAAAAAAAGTTTGTAAAGATCGTAAGTAGGTACTTTTTTTTTCTCTCTCTCGTCTGGCTTTACACTGATTAGCCAATGTTAAGTTTATAATTATTTATTTACAAGTTAGGAAAAACGTGTCAAGTTGTCAACGTCAGTCATGAGGATTATTAAACGGAAATAATCAGGTATCATGGGATTTAAGCCAGAAATCAAAGTATAGTACGTGACAGGTCGAGATGGCAATCGGGGTATGAGGTGGGGGGGGACACACCCGCCTGTATCCCGCACCGAATTAGCGCGGGGGCTGTACGAGGCGTCCCTCCCCCCCCGATTGCCATCTTACGGCCAAAATTAAAATCAATCTATCTGTAATCTGTCGATAAGTTACTTAGCAATGTTATTATTCGTCAAAAGTCTTTTTGACAAATAACAGCGTTGCTAAGTTATCGACAAGTTAAAGATAGATTGAGCCATAAAACTATGATTGAGCATTAATTTTGGCCGTTTACCCTTCGCGTACTACGCTCTACATTTACATCTCAGCATCTAATGGTGTCTATTGCTTGAATTCTTTGGATTTTGCAACATGAAGATTTTTTTTTAAAAACTGGTCAAGTACGAGTCGACTCGTATACGAAGGGCTCCGTACCATCGTACAAGAACTAACACTTTTTTTGGTGATGTGCCTACCTAACCATTAATTTACAGTTTTCGGATTTTTCCCTTAGGTACATAACCCTAAAAACAACTAGATTATTAGGTATCTGTATTTTCGTTAAGAACCTACTTTAAAAAACTCTTAGAGCTTGTCTATTTTGAAATGACGCGCCCCACCACCGCAATTTACACATCTAAGTCAACAAAATTATGTAGTGGGGCGCGTCATGTCAAAATAGACAAGCTCTACTACAAAAAATATAAAGAAACTTAAAGCTACGACAAGGCTACGACTTAACATTATGTAATAATGTTTGAACCTAGTCGTCCAGTGTATTGTAACGATTCAATTAAATATGACTAAGCCTATTTACTATGCTTGATACATTTAAGATTATACTTACATAATGGTTTCAAGTGTACCTACTGCGATTAGCGTGAGAAAAACAGGGCAAATAAATATAAGTACATAAATATCGTGACTTAAACAATGTGGCGTGCTATGTGGTCTTATTATTGTTTTTTTATACAGTGTCAATTGTTAATGATAAGCAATTCGTACCTATTTAACAAACGTTTTTAAAACAAGGAAATACCCGGGCCTGTCAATTATTATTATTATAAAATGATGATGAACCCCTCCACATCAAAAAATTAAAAAAAAAAGAAATGAAAGAATGAATAAACAAGTGTAAATTAAAAATTTATAACACCCCCGACGATCCAAAGTATTTGAGTTTTCCAAAACATCATTTTCAAATAAATAATTATGTATTTAGGCAACGTCCATCTTGACAGCTTGACATTTGTCAATTGACATAATATTATGAACCTAACGGTTATCTAACCTTCTTTTCTACAAGAAAATTAGAAAAGAGCTCATAACTCTTAAACGGCTGAACCAATTTTTTTAGATTATAGCTAAGAACACTCTCGATCAAGCCACCTTTCAAACAAAAAAAACTAAATTAAAATCGGTTCATTCGTTTAGGCGCTACGATGCCACAGACAGATACACAGATACACAGATACACAGACACACAGATACACACGTCAAACTTATAACACCCCTCTTTTTGGGTCGGGGGTTAAAAATAAATTAAGAAACAAATGCAATAAAAACAAGACGTATCAAAATTCTTTTTTTTTTTTAAACAAACGTTTTTAAAACAAGGAAATACCCGGGTCTGTCAATTATTATTATTATAAAATGATGATGAACCCCTCCACATCAAAAATTAAAAAAAAAAGAAATGAAAGAATGAATAATAAATAAATTAAGAAACAAATGCAATAAAAACAACAAGAATCAAAATTGCTGTTATGGAATGCAAATTTTTATGTCCAAGAAAATAAAGCCTATACTTATCTATAATGATTGTGATTCGCCTAAAAACTTATTGTACTTAGACATTTATCGTTCTATAGTAAAATTTTAAAATATCTGGTTACGGAAATCATAAATTATGATTAATATTTTTAGAGTACCTACCCTAGGTTTTTGAGCAATGGGATCTTTGGATGAAGTCGCGGGAGTAAGAACAGCTTTAGGTACCGTGACTGACTGACAGAGAACGTATAGTGAAATATATTAAATATCTTACCATAGAATATGATGCCAGCTGAAGCTATAAACATGATGGCTCCGACGGCAGAAAAGGCCAGCGAAGTCCTCCATGCCGCCGACTCGCCCAGCAACCGCGCGATGATCAGCACACCGGTGATGATGATGAAACCTGTACAACATAAACACACGTTACCTAAACAGTTGTTAGTTTAGTACAGTACTATAAAATAAGGAGACTTGCTAAATGAATATCTAACAAATTAATAGACGTATAGGAAAGAAAATCACGTTAGCAACTTAGTTCTTGATCGATGAATAGCTCGCTCCTACTAATAAATCGCAACTCTACACTTTCACGTAAAATAAAGTTCATTGAAACCAATTTTCCAGTTAATGAAGAAGTGAAACTGATTTTAAATTGATATTGCGTAAAATGTCAATGACATGACTATGGTACGTACAGGTTAGAATCTAATACAAAAACAACTTAGTATAATTATGCCCTCCCGTCCGAATTTTGGCGACGTCGGCCAATCTCCATAGAAATAAATCAACTACAAGTATGTGCGCAAACACAGCTGTACTCTATTCCTTCACTCTCATAGCCCGATGGGACGGAAATCCGACACGACCGGAGAGAGATTAGGCTCAGAATATGTGCAGAACCGATGGCATTACGTGCTCTCCGAGACACGGGGGTAACACACCGCCAATTTAATAACTCCGAGCACTACTACTAAAACTTAACTGAAAATCCAATACCTATTTTTGGCCCGTCCTAGGAATCAAACCCAGGGCCTTGTCATCCATAGTCTAACATGCTAACACCTTGACCAACGAGGCAGTTTATAAAAATAAACGAATCCTGAACATATAAGTACAATAGCTTCATGGACAATGGAAGTCCAATTATCCAGTAATTAACAATCTGAAACAGTTCCAATCCTTGTCTCTTGTTGAGTCATCACTCATTAGTTGTTGCGACTTTACCTACTTCCCTACTTGTAAGTAGGTTAAAAGTAATTTAAAAGTATTTAGCGTTATCGCATTGCAAAATATTTAAAAAATCCTGGTCTACTTATTCTCTTTGTATTTTTCTGTAGATTTTTGTACTTTTTCTATGAATGCTAACACTTTATTTATTTTTTATTTTTTTTTTCCTATTAGTTATAGTCGTCAAAAAGACCACCCCTGGTTGCCCCTGGACCAAAAGTGCCCATCAAGCTGGCAGCATTGCCCCGCTGAATGGCGATGGACAACCTTTGGACCAGGTAGGCCCCAGTGAATTTGCTATGAACTAAAAAGGGTTAGGTAAGTACTAAGTACTAATGTACTTAGTACTTACCTAACCCTTTTTAGTTACAAAATGAAAAGAATTTGTCTCAGCTTTTGAAACCACAACCACTTTTTTATTTCTTTCCAACTGTAAGAATTATTGTTTAATTACATAATGTTCCCAAACCCTTTATTCGTCAATCATTTTTCTATTTCTCTTCCAAACTTTAAGAATTGTTTACTTATATCCAATCTTATCATTATTTTTAGTACAAAAGACGTGTTACTATCATTTTCCAAATACTTTCTTTATAATTTTTCTATTTTTCTTCCAAACATCAAGAATTGTTGACTCCTATAAAATCAACTTAATCATTATCTTTAGTACTAGAGATACGTGTTATTATTATTTCCCGAATATTTTATTCATTTTCCGTTAAAAGTAAAACAATTTAACCGGCTCATGGTCTCGTTTTTGTTCGGTTTGTTCTAATCTTTCCATCATTTGTGACCGGTTGCATTGTTAAAGTATTCTGGCACATTTCATGGTTGATCGATTATTATGACTTTGAAGGTTCTAAACAAAAAACGTACCTACTTATAACACCTACTTGCATATAATTATTACAAAAGATTTGCGCAATAACTCCCGCGGAAAACTGGCTTAGTATTATGTAGGTAGTACCTATTGCAAGTATTGTTATTGATCTTTAATTGCACGTAAATTTTTCAAATTGCTTTAAACATCTTTTTAGTCACATTTAAGGCCTGGAATTGTTTCGAGATTTGCTAAGCATTGGTTGGTAAATTAGGTTTGCTAGAGCTTTTTATCAAAGGTATGCGTAATTCATTATTCGATGATCCTTTTTACCGAGAGAATTTGTTTTTCATTTACCAAGAGGGTGGCTTATGCCGTTTATAAAGGTTCATCCACTCTAAAACACCCTCTCAAACCCTAGGGTATACGTATTACTCGGAACGTGTGTCCGTCGATCCACAAAGGTTCTAGTAACAGTGTGACTCGAAGGGAGAAAAACGATAAATTCCGTACGAGTCACACTGTGACACGTTTGAGTGACTCGTTGGGCACCCATGTCAAACAAAGAAGTAATAAACAAACTCGCCGTACGGGTGACTGTTTTAGGATGGCTAAACGGAATAAGGGAACAAGTATGACGTCTGTGTCGACAAATTTTTTAATGGCTATTAGGTAGGTTTTATAAACCTCCCTCTAACCAACCTTACCTATACGCCACTTCATAGCGTGCTATTATGCGATAAGCTAGCCGGCAATCTATTTAAAGGGGTGTATTAAAAGGTTAAACTTACTCGAATAAGCTGAGTAGACCAAGGAGATGTGGCGAATGTTCGAGTGGAAAACTTGTGGAGCATACTGGGTGCCCACTAGTAGACCGATGGCGATCACAGCGAGGATCTGGAAGAATGAAAATGATTATTTATTAAGGAAAAACTTTTACATGCTAGTTTCATGAAGTCCTGGCCCTTATACTAGGACAGTCCGTATCATAGGCGCCAGTGCCTTCCAAATGAATTACAAATGCCGAAATAAAAAATACAAATATTTATAATAATAATTATTAAATGACAATAATTAAAACAAAACAATAAATCACATCTTTGATAATAGGTACTTTTTGAAGTAGGTAAAATTTCTTGAAGCACGACTTGAAACATTGCTTGATAGTAACTTAGATGTTTTTTCGGGCGGAAATAACGTTCATAGTCACTTCCGGCAAAAATGGCCGCCAAAGAGCTGTTTGGTTGTCGAGGCAGTACCTACCAAGTAGTTAGTGTCATTTTCGTCGCGTATATTATACTACTAGCTGATGCACGCGACTTCGTCCGCGTGGATATACGTTTTTCAAAATCCAGCGGAAACTCTTTGCTTTTCCGGGATAAAAAGTAGCCTATGTGTTAATCCAGGGTATAATCTATCTCCATTCCAAATTTCACCCAAATCCGTCCAGTAGTTTTTGCGTAATTGAGTAACAAACATCCAAACATCCACACTTACACATTTATAATATTAGTAGGATTTTTTATACTTAGGTAACTACTTACATGATTAACACAAGTTTTGTCGTATTTTTTTGACACATAAAAAATCCCAAACGCGGTTAGTTCTACTTTTTTATACAAGACAAGAATAAATATATTATTATTATAGCTTTATTTTCCACACACTAATTTAGCCTAACCTATTACATTCTTATTTTTTACAATATTTTAACTATGCGTGCGGCCCCCTGCGGGTAAAAGCCTCCCCCATCCTTTTCCAGGCCTCTCTGTCGATTGCGGTTTCCATCCATTTTCTTCCTGCGACGCCTATAATTTCGTCTTCCCACTTTTTCCTCTGCCTTCCTACACTCCTTTTGCCTGTAGGGCCCTGCCATTTTGTTGTTAAATAAGTCCACCTTTTGTCTTTATACCTTGATATATGTCCTGCCCATTTCCACTTTTGTTCCAGGGCATACTGAAGAGCATCTATTATCTGAGTTTTCTTGCGGATGTCTATGTTTCTTGTTTTTTGTATTCTTCTCAGCTTCAATATGCTTCTTTCCATGGCGTGTTGGCAGGACAGGATTTTATTTTTGACTTTTTCAGTGAATACCCATGTTTGGCTTGCGTAAGTTAGGCTTGGGAGGATGCAGGAATCCATTATCATCTTTTTCATTTTTAGGTTATAATTTCCTTTTAGAATTTCTTTTTGTGCCCAGTATTTTTTCCATGTTATGTTTATTCTTCTGTCCACTTCTTTTTCGTTAGTGTTCGCTTCAAAGGAGACCAGTTTACCCAAGTACACATAGCTGTCCACATACTCTACTGACTTTTGTTCTATTTTGATTGTATTCTTGTGACCGTTTGTCATGATTTTAGAGATTATCCCAAATAATATAAGTGGCAAAATTCATGCTAGGTAAGTAGGTAAATGGTTTTTTTTGAAATATCATTTAGCAACTCCGATAACAGAGAAGATAATAAAGTCTTTATTGTCTTGAAGAATAAAATACTAAATACCTAGGTATTCGTTTGTAGAAATAATACAAGTGAAAGTGTAGTGAAAATCTGTCTTGACAAATACCAGTTTTCTGTATATTCCTAAATACCGCAAAGTAATGCTTTTCTAATGTCGGTGTTTCCTAAACCGCGTATTTTCACTTTCCAACAATTTTACGAGCTGTTTTCATTTTCTATGAAATTATGGTTATTTTATTTGCGAATTCCCTACCTAAGAAGCAAATGGTAGAATAGGTGGTCATTTTCATGGTTTAAACTTTTAGAACTGTAAATGTATGAACTTAGAAGGTTTAGCATCTACAGTACTAACAAATATAATAATCGTGTCTTATTATTCGGACGGCCGAATAGTTAATTATTACTAGTGTAAATTAAAAAATTATAACACCCCCCACAAGTGAAGGTTACAGTAACTACAAAAGAGCTGATAACTTTCAAACGGCTGAACCGATTTTCTTGGACTATAGCTAAGAACACTCTCGATGAAGCCACAAACAAAAAAACTAAATTAAAAATCCTTGGTCCCTTTAGTTTAGGAGCTACGATTCCACAGACAGATACACACGTCAAACTCATAACACCCCTCTTTTTGGGTCGGGGGTTAAAAAGTATGCATGATACAAACTACCTTAATTACGAATAATTCTTTTAAAACATTAAATGTATGATTTAGACTGGTGAATGAAATAATTATTTATTATTATTGGATTTCTAATAGACTAATAACGTAAAACTGAAAACTGAAAAACTAATTAATAAAAAAAAAAAATGATTCTAATTTAATTTTAAATAATGCACATTAAATAAATCAAAACTAGGCAAGTACCTACTAACTGATTATTATTTAACAATCGGTATCGTAATGATTCGATAACAATTACGTAGTAACTAGTAACTCAAATACTAATGTAAGTACTACAGAATAAGTATGAATCATAGAACAAGCGCGTCTATTCAAACTTGCATCTACACAAGGTATTCGTCAAGGACTCTAGGTACTGGCTAGATGCGCAGTTCTTGTCACCTGTACATTTCCCACAATGTCAAGGTTCATATCGACTCGGCCATTCGGACGAGTTTTTCGGTCGAAATGTCCTCCAAGTCGCTTCAGTAACTTCCATTACTTTCAATTTTTGTCATTCTGCAAAAAATTACGCGCCTGTAGCTCCTTTTTAACCCCCGACCCAAAAAGAGGGGTGTTATAAGTTTGACGTGTGTATCTGTGTGTCTGTGTATCTGTGTATCTGCGTATCTGTCTGTGGCACCGTAGCGCCTAAACTAATGAACCGATTTTAATTTAGTTTTTTGTTTGAAAGGTGGCTTGATCGAGAGTGTTCTTAGCTATAATCCAAGAAAATTGGTTCAGCCGTTTGAAAGTTATCAGCTCTTTTCTAGTTACTGTAACCTTCACTTGTCGGGGGTGCTATAAATTTTTAATTTACACTTGTTGCTTGATGTATACATGATTGCAAGCTGTTGTACTTGATGATGTAGTGACTAATTTTGACAGATTCATAGAAACACTATTTTTGATCGGAAAACCGGGAAAAGCCATACCCATACAATAGCCGTTTGATTCAGTGATTGTCAGTCTTCTTTCTATTTATTTATTTTTTTACGGCATTTTTTTACGGCACTGCGCGCTTTCTTATTATTTTTCATGGATCTATCGATGGTAAAAATGCCGTACAAAAATATATGACCAAAATGTACTCACTCTACCTGCACTTTTGAATTCTCACCAGCACTCTGTTGGACAGCTTACAAGTGACGGCATAGTGCTGAATCTTATTATTTTATGCTCTTATATCGTCCTGTATACGTCACCTGGTGGTTCATATGACCCATCCATTTTTGAACATGGGCCTGTAGTCTATATTTGATAATTCTTCTTTTCCAACCGTGAATTTCGAACGATTGCTATAATTTTTTTTAAACCGTGTTTAAACTAAACTTTGTAAGCTGTATTTTAATTGTGAATAATGTATAATAATATTTTTTACTATTTTTTTGATTGGTCATTGCAGTATTGACTTGATTTACTTTATGTGAATAAGTTAAATTCCAGATTTTTAAGACTTTGATTGCCCCTAGAATTTTATTGTCATAAAAACTCCGTTCGTCATTCAAGATGTAATTGTATAAAAAATTATACAGTGCAAAGTATTTGTATTCTCTTTGCAGAAGTATTTATAAATTCTCTTTCTGTAAAACATTCAAGTACGTATCTCTAGTGAAATCCGGAATATGGATCCTTATATTTTCAACACGCTTGAGCGATGAGAAATTAAGTATTACAATGTGTAATTGCCCGTTAAAATTTTATCGTTACATTTAATAGTATACAATTAATAATATTAGTTTCTAATAATTAATCTAATGTGTTCATTAAACAGCGTTGATAATTAATTTTTTTATCTAACAACAATGTTCCTTTTACTAATTGTGGATATCCGAAATGAATAAATTTCGTAAATTTTATTGTATTTTCATCCATCCTGTGTCTATCGAAAAATTTGTTTTTTTGCCGGTAGCGTTTGTAACGAGTATGACCTTGTCTATCTTTTAATCTTCTTAGCTTTCACGATTGGGCAAACACTTCCGCAATTCGTGTAATTGCACTTTTTTATTGGGATTTCCATTATTTTCCGTAGTAGGTAAGTAGATTCTTACTTAGTTACTTCTTTCAATGCTATAAAGGTTGTATGAAATCATCTATGACCCTCGTAATCTGCCTAGAATTTGATTTCAGTTGATAACATACGCGTTAGACTATTAGATTAAGTTAGGTTACTCCTTCTAGTCCTTCTAGTTGTATATATTTTACAAGGAACCAAAAGCTTAATTTGCTATAATCTGCTAAACCAGACAAATCTGTATGGTGCAATGCAGCATGAGTTATGCATCGCCCGCCCTCCCACTATATAAATAGTTTATTATTTCCTGTTCATTTATTCTTATTTTATTAGATATTTTGTCTCTCTCTATTTTCACTCATATTTCTCTCTTTTTCTTTATTCACCTATATTTTATTCAACTTTATTTAAATAATTTCAATAATTATAAAATCTAATTGTCATCCAAATCTATAAGAGACTACATTCTTATAGATCAGCATTATGATCAGCAATAGTTCTTCTAATGTATTTAGTGTACTTACGAATTCCACGATCCTCAAAGAGACACACCAATGCTCCTTCAAGGCTGTCGCAGCCCGACTTCCTCCTTCAGTCGTCTGTCCATCTTCCCCCTTCTTGGCTTGCGCCTCCGACTCCCGATCGCCCGCCGACATGGCCCAAACTACCCGCGCTCCGCCGCCGTACTCCGACACCTAGAAAATACTAATTTCATTACTTTCTGTTTCACCATTTTCATTATACATGATATGATCATCGTCATCACAACCACAATCATCATAATTTCTAATTATATCCTATATAATATTTGTTTATTTGTATATAAAAAGTATAATTTCTTCTTCTTGATAAAAAAATGTGATAGGACGCCTTGCCTGGAGCATTTACTTTTCTGTGTAAAAAAACTATCACTACATTTAACATTAGTTGAAATCCTGAAATATACCTATAATCTTTAAGTAGCCCTAGAATCTTAAATTGAGGATTTGTTCAGCTGTTTATAACTTAAGTTCAGGTAAAACCACTGATGTTAAACCGCAAGCAAAAGCAAATCAGGCATGGTTATATCCACGTTACATCGCAATTAAAATAGAGTCGTATTTTGTAAATTGATACGTTAACACTATAGATAATAATATGTATAACATTATGTTTACGAGCGTTCCACTTCCACTATTACAATTATACATTCCATAGACACTTGTTCGCAATGTGTTGCTCTGTCTATTACTATCTAAAACCATTTGAATTATACAAATTGTGTAGGTATAATTTGACTTTAATAGTTTTGTTTTGCATTTTTGATACTGTTTGTCTTGTTTGTTATATTCCCATTGGCTAGAGCCTGGATATCTGATTAGAATTGTATATGCTGTCCTTTTTTCTTGAAGCTATTTAGCAAGATTTGCAGGAAAGAAATTTCTGATACTGTGCGTAACACGCCGTACGACAGGTCCTTCGCGAATTGTGCTCAGATTTGTCGGAAAGATTTGATACCTACTGTGCTGGGATCCGGAGCGAAAGTTGTCTGACAGCATAAATTCTTATATTATGCGGCCTGTCTGATCCTTCGTCGATTCACAATAATGATATACGAAAAAAAATCAATCAACGCATGTCGCATGCCATCTCCATAGACATACATAAGAGACAGACATGCCAATCGCTCGCTCGTAACGCACGCACGGCCACTTTCCAATACGCTACCAGTTTGGTACTCTACTCGTAAATATTTGCTGCTGGTATGCACTTTCAAATGCAATTGTTTACGTTCTAGAATAGATAAGTAGGATTTGGCGCAGTGGGGCGGGGACGCCTTGTAAAGCTGATCGCATTTTTTTAAAGATGTTATAAGCCCTTGACTGCGATCTCACCTTGTCGAGTGATGAATGGTGATGCAGTCTAAGATAGAAGAGGGCTTATCTGGGTGGGATATGGTAGTTTTTACCCATACCCCTTATTCCCGGTATCATACTGGACGCTAAATCATTGTCGGTAGGGTGGTACCTAACTAAGCCATGGCTAAATCCTACCACCAGACCAGTTCAGGGAAATGTTAAATTCCTAACGATCTCTGTGTAGGTTACGCACTTGACGGTCATTCTGTTTTAGCTTACAACTTGAGGTGGAATCTCATAGTATTTTGCCAGCTTTTTGTTTAAAATAGCCCTTGTATATGCAAATTCCCAAATTGCCCCTGCCGGGAATGGTACCCGGGACCTTCCACTTTTGGACCACTGTGCCAAGGAGGCCATCAAAAATATAGCACGCTCTGAAAGCAACGGGAGCCGTATGTAGGTGTATTGAAAATATCATTCGTATTTTTCACATAGGGCGGATATCTTAGGTCTGATTCACGTGAAATATAATTGAAAATCAAATCTAGTTTCATAGATAATGTATAGGTATTATGTTACAATATAATATCTATATTGTATATTACACATACAGACGTAAGTTATTGGACTAGCTTTTCCTCTGTCCTAGCTGGTTAATTATCGTCAAATTTCCCGTGAAGCCTAGTTTTAGAACCTTTCTCGCTTTTTGGTGAACAAATCTAATAAAAGCCTTAAAGCCACACTTTGAGAGTAGATATAACAGCTATGCGTTGGATGTATATGAAACAATTCTATCATAATAAATAATCGTTTATTTGCAAGAAAGTTTGTACAAGAAGATGGAAGTCATAATCAGAGGCCAAAACATTCGACTAAATTAGTAGTGCATATGAACAATCGCTTAGAAAATGGAAAAACTTTTAGCGGATTTGGAAATAAATTATGATTAATGGCATCCAATTTCCGCAGCTCATATTATAATAAACTAGAAGATGCCCGCGGCTTCGCCCGCGTGGATTTCGGTTTTTTAAAATCCCGTAGGAACTCTTTGATTTTCCGGGATAAAAAGCCTATGTGCTAATCCAGGATATTATCTATCTCCATTCCAAATTTCAGCCAAATCCATTCAGTAGTTATTGCGTGAAGGAGTAACAAACATACACTCACACACACACACCCACCACACGCACACACACACAAACACATACAAACTTTCGCCTTTATAATATTAGTGCGATAGCTTTTCTTGCTTGTCAATACTACAGCTGTCTGAAAAATTACGGTGACTCTTCTATAAATCACAATAGATAAACCTTAGGGTACCTATAGTCGTAGAGTATACGCACAGAGTACGTTCTGTAGACCCCATATCCATAATTGGATTCTATGCGACATCGTATTAGAATGTCATTCAACTCTACATTCAAAGGTATGCTAAGCTGTCGTTGTCTCGGTTATTGTTATTATTAGGTAGGTACCTACTCAACCATACCTAACTAAAAGAAGAGTTCGTGATCCTTATTAAGATACGTCCAAATCTTTAGGGACATTATCTTCCTAGATGACTCATCCCTAAGAAAGAGAAGAGATTCCCTAAGAAGAAGAAAGGGAATCATTTAGGTAAACTGGTGACCGCCCTGCTTCGCCCCCGTGGGAATTTCAGAAAATCCGGCCTTATTTCTTGTCTAAATTATAAAGGGAAGTTCACGGTTTTTTTCATTCAATTGTATGAGTTTTTTTATTAATTTATAATAACATAACCCCATCCAATATTTATTTAAAAAGAAACGACACAATAAAGGGTTCATAAATTATAGGTATTATTGAAAACTCTTATATGTAGCTAAGAGAGTATAACCACTACGTTTTTCTTTTTTCACAGGAAAACAAATGTTTCAGCTGAATTTATTAGATTTTTTTTAATATTCACTTAATTTGATGATTATAGAAAATTACTAAATTAAGTTAAAATTTGAAAGAATAATATATTCATGAGATAAAAAAATTAATTAACTTAATAAATAATATTTAAATTAAGTCTCACCAAAGAGTTCACACGTCTATCCCACTGGCCGAAAAGATGGCTCAAAAAAACACAGTCACTGTCCCAATCGCTTTTTAAAAAAGACACTGCGAATTTTTTTTTCAAATTTGAAAATCGAACTGCTTTTGGCGCGCTCCAACCTCCCGGAATACTCAGTAGGAAACAAGTAGTTTGAACGTTCGCCGCGGATCGACTGACGTTCTGGCTTTACTGACGACTACTATACCTTTACGCATTATTTGGTATGAGTGTACAACATAACATAGGATGGACTGCGCGAAATACTGAAAATTTCAGGAAAACCGAGACCGAGATAGCTGTATATAGAAACTATACTATTACTAATGCGCATGCGTTATAAAGGGCAATAATATTTTGATATTGTTGTGGCTTAAAATTCAAGAATAACTGGTCATGAATATCTCTATATTATTTAGGCAATACTTATAATTATAATTACTTAATCATGACCGCGACTTCGTTCGCGTGGATGTAATATATTTAAAAAATTCCGCGGGAACCATGGATTTTTACAGATTAAAAAATAGCCTATGTGTTAATCAAAGGCACCGAGGACAAACCTCTGTGGTTTTTTCGGTGTTAAAAAAAAAAAAAAAGTATAATCTATCTCCATTCCAAATTTCAGCTAAATTCGTCAGTAGATTTTGCGTAACACACGTTCATACACATACACACACACACTCTCACCCATATATACATAGAAAGGCGAAAGGCCTTTATAATATTAGTATGATTACTGTGTAGTAAATATTTAACTAATACTGAACGTTACAAAAAGTATCTGAACATGTTCGTTAAACAGCAGAAAAGAATTTTCCCCTTTTTGTTCTACATACAACATGTAAAATTTCGATATTTTGCTACTATACTTGTGGGTAATGACTACCGTGTGAGTCACAAAATGCGTTTCTATTTATTTATCACGGCATGAATTACGTCTCGCTTAGACCGTGTTATGTTCATATTTTATACACGATTTTCGTATGGAGAAAAACGCATGGTCAACAAAATGAACTAACTACTGAAGCGTAGAGCCGCTGAAGTTGTAGTTACAAAGTAAAAAATGTATAACCATAAATAGGTATTTATTTCAATCTAATTTCTATGTATTAAGAGGGCTCTCTCCGTCACTCGTTTCATACAAACGTAGTTCCAATTTCATTTGAATATTAAGCAACCAAAGACCATGAAATTTTGCAGACATATTCTAGAAACTAATATCTATGTCTGCGGTTTTCCAGATTTCTGTTAAAAATTCGGTTTCAAAGTTACGCGGTCTTAATTTACATACAAATCTTTGAGCCATTGTAATTTTAAAACTACATATTTTTAGAAAAATCTAAAAAACCACAGACACAGATATTAGTTTCTAGAATATGTCTGCAAATTTTCATGGACTTTGGTTGCTTAATTTTCAAATGAAATTGGAACTACGATTGTATGAAACGAGTGACGGAGAGAGCCCTGTTAACCTATGTTTTGAAACTTTATTTTTTTATTTTTTATTTTATTCGTTTATTTGTAATCAACAGCGTTACAGCTAATATAATTTTACATTTTAAACGACATATAAAAATCAGGCCAAATAGGATTACAATATAGGATTACAGTTAACTTATAAGTAATTATAAATTATAACAGAAGCTTTTCGGTAAAGAAGTAGCAATAGGTGATTCACAACATGAGTGCGTGTGTTTGTGTGTATGTGTGTGTGTGATAATATACATAAAATATATATAACTAGATGAATTCAAATTCAAAATGTTTTTATTCAATTAAACTTTTACAAGTGCTTTTGAATCGTCAAAAATAATGCCAGGGATTTCGTCCGCGTGGGTTATGTTCTTTAAAAATCACGTAGGGACCTTTTTTATTTATTCCCTATAGGCACACGCTTGACCACAATCACACCTGATGGATAGTGACGATGTGGTTTGGTGTGGTTGTGGATAAGGTGTGTGTGTGTGTGGATGTGGTGTGGAAGATGGGACGCGTTTACTTAGAAGATGCCCAATTCACTCTTGTTTTAAAGATACCTAATTTTTAGGAAACACAGATCACGGAAGAGTATTCCAAACCTTTATCCTATATTATCTCAAAACAGAAAGCAAGCTTTTTGGCGCACGTTTCACTAAACATCAATATAAGAATCTAAATCATATCTAGAGCGTAATAAAAACCAGAGTTCATTATTGAAATTCTATTCTAATCCAATACAAGTTTCAATTGCTGCTCTTCAAATACCCTAGCATGGTTTATATCGACATCTTATCTTATAAAGGGCTATAGAATATTCGAACATTGCGAAAGGTTTTATTTGAATAGTAAATTAGGTTTGTACTATTTTTGTATATAATTTATTTAGATAGGTACATCTATGATACAACTAGCGCTATTCTGAGTCGCGTAATACAAGATTGAACTATAAATTAAATAAGCAGGGCTTTAAATATTTCTCTCCTTCTTAAAATGTTCGCTGTAGAAAAAGACAGAAAGTTTTCAAAGTTGGTTAATAATAATCTATACAGCACAGGTCTCCACAGGATTAGGCCAAAGTCAGCCACGCTGGCCCAGTCCTAATTGGCAGACTTCACACACTTGAGAGCATTATGGAGAATTCTTAGGCGTGCAGGTTTCCTCACGATGTTTTTCCTTCACCGATAAAGCAAGTGAATAATATGTTATTACAGAGGTGATAGTACAGATTCGCATATTGAAGTTCTTTGGACACGTCTCCCGGCGTGAGAGTAACCATTGAGCGTCTTGTCGTGCAGGGCAAGGTGGAGGGCACCAGAGGGCGAGGGATGCGATGGAGTGACCAAATTAACTCTGCTTTGGTTGGTCCCTTGCACGATTGTACCAGTCGGCCAGCAGGGAGAAGTAGCGAATGCTGGTGGGGCGTATAACATCTGCCCTCAAAGACGCTGAGCGCAGATGTTATACGCCCGCTCTTCGTGATGACCACAACCGCTCTGCTCTGAGTGTTACCACGAAGAAGAAGAATATGTTATTGCGTAACATGCACATAACTCCAATAAGTTACATATGCGGAATCGAAACCCCGACCTCCCGAAAACAAGGTTTAGGCTATCACCGCTCCGCAAGTTTAGAATATGGACTCAAAATGTTCCCTGAATGCTCTGATCGGATAATGGGAATGCTCCAATTTTTCCACTCAACCACTCCCGAGATTGGCCGACAGTGTATCGCTCATAATGTTGCTATTCTGTTGGAAAAGCCACTTTCTATCGTTTTCCGGTCTACAAGCGGCGCGCGCATAGCTTCATATATACTCGTCGGGGGTTTCCATCCGTCCAAATTTTCCTGGATTGGTCCTAGTTTCCTAGTTTGGAGGGCGTCCGGGGAGCGTCCGGGAGAGGTCACACGCAAACTCAAACTCAAAATCATTAATTTATTCAAAGTAGGTACCATTGTACAATTGTACCATTCATGATGATACCATGATGATCAGAATTGTTAGATTTATAAGATGATATATATATTATGGTGATAATATAATTAATTACGTACCTACCTAAACTTAAAACTAAAGCTACGAGTTTTGTATACTGTCCGGATTTCAAATTTTGCTATGGTATCTATTGAAGACAGTGTTATTTTTAAATGAGATTGTTACCATTACCAACTATTATGGTAGATTTAAAAATAAATGATAATCCATACTTATACTTAATACTTACACTTTGTACTTACTTAGTAATACTTACCTAATACTTATTTAATTACTTAACTTAAACTTAATTATCATTAATGTTACAAATGCGAAAGTGTGTCTGTCTGTCTGTCTACCCATCTGTCTGTCTGCTAGCTTTTCACGTCCCACCCGTTTAACCGGTTTTAATAGCTTAGGCTTACATCTCGGGGACATGGGCTGTTTTATCCCGGAAAAAGAGTTCCCACGGGATCAAGAAATCTAAACCCATATGGAAGAAGCCGTGAGCATCATCTAGTAATTTATATTTATTTTAGAAGATAAACATGCGGTATTACGCTCGAAAATCCAGGGGTTTCAAGCTTCTTGTTCTAGTTTATTGATTTTATAGATGGTTACCCTACTCGTAAGTACTCGTATATTATGCGCACGCGCACGCAGCGCGATCGGTATCGGTAACTGCGACCGTCAATCACGATTATGGTAATGCCAATTGACAATCAATATCGATATTATATGTAGCTATTTTTCTAGTATTAAAACGATAACAAAGAAATGTATAAAGAGAAAGTGTTTCAAACATTGAACTATGAATATATTATATGATGCCCGCAGCTTCGCCCGCGTGGATTGGTCAGATCCCCTGCAGCATCAGAATTGAAGAATTGGAATCCCAATTTTTTTATGAAACAATGTCCTAAAGTTCCTCTATCGATTAAAAAAGAAATGACGCAAATCGGTTCAGAAATATCGGAGATTTCGGTGTACATAGGTAGAAAAACACAACTCCCTTTTTGAAAGTCGGTTAAAAAAGTAGCCTATGTTACACCCTGATTAATTTTCTACTTGTCTGTGAAAATCCCGTTCCGAAGATTAGCCTTTTCAAACAGACAGACAGACAGACAGACAGACAGACAAAAACTTAAAAAACGTTCAAATAACCCTATGAGCTTAATATGAGGTAGTTATTTGGAAATTACAGACAGACACTCCAATTTTATTTATTAGTATAGATAAAAAAGAGGTGATAGCCTAGTGGTTGGAACGGTCGCCTATTCGGGGTCGATCTCGTGTACGACGTACCTCTAACTTTTTGGAATTACGTTCTCGATGATGTGTAAAGTCTGTACAAATCGCATTCGGCCAGCGTGGTGGACTATGCCCGAACCCTTGGAGAAGACCCGAGATCAGTAGTGAATCGGTGATAGATTGATGAGAACGATGAAGATCGATATTATACCTTACTACAGGATGCCCGCGACTTCGTCCGCGTGGATTTAGGTTTTTAAAGATCCCGTGGGAACTGTTTGGTTTTCCGGGATAAAAAGTTGCCTATGTCAATTACAGGGACGCAAGCTACCTCGGTACCAAATTTCATACAAATTGCTTAACCGGATGGGTTTTTGGGAATCCCGTGGGAACTCTTTGATTTTCCGGGGTAAAAAGTAGCCTATGTTCGACCCCAGGATATAAGCTAACCGTGTAGCGGCAGAATCGGTTAAACTATTGGGCCGTGAAAAGATAACAGACAGACAGACTCACTTTCGCACTTATAATATAAAATATAGAAGTATGGATAAAATGGGTCAGCAGTAGGTATGTCATAAGATTGATACCACGTAGGCACTAAAGTGTTATGAATTTCAGAGTGCATTATTTCCCATACTTCTTCGAAGGACGTCATGTTTTCAGATTATTTCCAGTTATTTTGCGTAACTTAGAACGTTCGCACTGAAATGTACTGAAAATCCTTGTATGGTAATGTGTCATCCATGACCTAATATCTAAGTAACTACATATTTTTCCTTTATACTTAATTGAGGAACTGATGAACACAAGTGTAAATAACGCCCCCGACAAGTGAAGGTTACAGTTACTAGAAAAGATAACTTTCAAACGGCTGAACCGATTTTCTTGGATTATAGCTAAGAACACTCTCGATCAAGCCACCTTTCAAACAAAAAAAAAACCAAATTAAAATCGGTTCATTATTTTAGGGAGCTACGATGCCACAGACAGATACACAGATGCACACGTAAAACTTATAACACCTCTCTTTTTGGGTCGGGGGTTAAAAACGATGTAATGTAGGCATGAAATAGAATTTTGCACTGAAAACTGAAAGAAAGTTAAACCTTTGCTGTAATTATAAGTACTGAACTCATCGAGTTTACGCATTTTACCCTCCTATTCTAAATAAGATCTCTCTTTAAACTTTAGCTACATCATGCATGGTTAGACTAAAATGTCACCGTGTATAAGTAGTCCGTAGAAAAAATTTCGTTAGTGCGATTAAGGATCTATGGTGAGAGGAGAGAGCAGGGAGAGTCTAGTTTCTACATGTGGAGATCGCCACAATAATATGATTGTTTTGTTTGATAAATAGTCGTCAACGTCGATTCGAAGGTTAAGCCGTGAAAAGGTAATAGACAGATTGACAGACATGTTGACTGACTTTCGCATAAGATAATAAGCACATCCGGTTATTAAAAGGAATAAAATCGGTCAAGTGCGAGTTGGATTCGCACTGGAAGGGTTTCGTGCCATCGTACAAGAAATATCACTTTTTATTTATTTTTAGTTTTCGTGGCGGCCATTTATTATTGGTTGTTAAAGCGGCAATAGAAATACACATTCTGTGAAAAGTTCAACTCTCTAGCTATTACGGTTCACAAGATCACAGCCCGCTGACAGACAGACAGAAGGACGCACAGCGGTAGCTTAGTAATAGGTCCAGTACCCACTGCCACTTCTACGGAATCCTAAAAGGTGCTAAACCCTAGCTCGATTGTAAAATTAGGTACACCACGGGTTATGTGTCATCTAGGTTCATGACTAAACGTATTGGTCTTATTTTCCGATATAGCAGGAATTATAGAATTATTCATGGTATTGATAAAGCCATTGAAGTATTAATAATAATAGTCATAATAATGACTTAGCTATTACCGTAATAAATTATTATTAATTATTAAGTTTTGCACAAGTAGAAAAATCTAATAACTAACCCTAACTAACCCACTATTTTCAATTTTTGCAACACTTTTAGTCTTCAATGGTTTTATTTTTTTGTTAAAAATTCATTACTGGAAAATTATAAGCGATGATATAAATTTTAAAAAAATCTTTATAGGTAACAACAACCACCTACACAAATTAAAATATTTAAAGAAAGTCTTAAAATGCATAGCATAATATGTTCTCTGTGAAAAAAAAATCCCACTTCTGAACTTTTTGTCCCTATAAAGTCTCTTGCTATTTTGTTCTAGATATAGAACTTCAAACTACGTAATATTATTATTGTGGAAAAAATGACTAAACCAAGTTTTGACTAAGCATAATCTTATATATAAAAATCAATGTTTGTATGTTTGTGTTCTATAGGCGGCTAAACCGCTGATCAGATTTTTATGAAACTTTGGTAGGGTGTTCTGAGGGCGCCCGAGATGGTTCCTGCATCAAAAAAACTAAGTATATGAATAAAAAAAAACATGTTTGTTTACGGCATGCAACGCATGCCGGGTACAGCTAGTATTATTTAAAATCAAAATGAAACGTGTTGATACTAATGTAACGATATAAACAGTGCACGTTTTATAGCTAAGGGCGAACGTGAATACAAACACCTCTACGCACTATGCACGCATGTTATTGCCGGCGGTATGGGCCATTGTTCCCAACAATCGCTTGCATTGCCCGTGACGTTTTGATAGTGTTGCCATGTTGAGTTTTTACTTATTTTTTTGTTCGTTGACTGCGAATTTAATAAGGTCAAAGTACTCTATGTATTAAACTGTGTTTATACTCACGCAAAAATTACTTGACGGATTTGGCAAAAATTTGGAATGGAGATAGATTATAGCCTGTATAATCACATAGGCTACTTTTTATCCCGGAAAATAATGAGTTCCCACGGGATTTTTAAAAACCTATACCCACGGGAACGAAGTCGCGGGCACCAGCTAGTAACTAATAAAATAGTTTAACAAAAACAGTTACATACTCTTGGTCTGTTAATTGATTTTGAGTTATCATATTTTATCACCAATTCTAAAAAGTGATCTACTTATAAGGTGAAAAATCATTACCAAAAGTTGCCTGTTACAACCTATTCCTTTATATAATTTATTAGGGGATGCCCGCGGCTTCACCCGCGTGGATTTCGATTTTTCGAAATCCCGTAGGAACTCTTTGATTTTCCGGGATAAAAAGTAGCCTATGTCCTACCCCGGGATGTATCCCAAGTCTGTAGCAAATTTCATTTAAATCGGTTCAGCGGTTGGGCCGTGAAAACGTAGCAGACAGACAGACAGACAGACACACTTTCGCATTTATAATATTATTAGTATGGATGTAATAAAGCAATATAAAAGAATCGAATACACACCCAAAAGAATGGCGACTAGCAATTTCCCGCGGAAATTAATTAAAAATTACGTACTAGGTATGTATTTTGCCGCTTAAAAAAGCAATTAGAATGCAGTTACTCAACAACTTTTACTTTCATTTCATTACATTATTTTATTTAGTTTTTTTTTCTAAATAAAATTAAAATTTGAATAAATTTGAAACAGGTAATTGTACTTATTAAATCAGTTTTGGAACGAACGCACTAATATTATTAAGGCGCAAACACATTACTGTTTTATGGCGTGTCGTGAGTCGTGAGACATATTATAAGTCATACATTTTATATGAAGAATGTATGTTGTTGGTACTGTGTCATAACTCATAATAAATTATGCATAATTTGTATAAATAATATTTTTATTTTCCTATATTACGTACTCTCACGCCCGTGTGCAAAACAAATATAAAAGCAAAAAGCAAATATAATACACATTTTTATATATAAAAATATTTATTATTATAGGTGTTATTAGTGATATATATAGAATTGATGGATTGTGAACTTTCTAAATTGGCTGCTGAATTTCGTTTGGCGAAAATAAAAATTCTCCTTATTCCCTATCCCGTGGGAATTTCGAAACATCCAGCCTTAATCCTTGTCTACTTTATGAAGGGAACCTTGCATAGAGGTATATAACTGGCTTAAACTTTCAACTTTCTAGGATTATATTATTATGATACGGAATGCGTAACGTTGGAGGAACCGTCACTAGATGGACAGACGACATCAAACGATTCGCAGGACCGTGGCGTGTGGAAGTCCCTACAAGAGACATATGACCAGCTGTGGACGTCTATCGATTGACAATGATGATGACGATAGGTATTAGGATTGCGTTGCGATTTGCGACACGCGACAGCTTTGAACGCACTATACAACAGCGCAGTGATGTGTCTGCAGCTTTAATTTTCCTATCGATCCAACTTGTCTCCAGGCTGACCGTCAATGGTGCGCCATGGTGACGCCATGTTTTGGCGCCAACGTTCTACGATGGTTGGGGTGGAATATCGTATTGTAGGGCTGCGTATCCGAGTCTCCAAGGTCATTGGCTGACCTATTTTCATACTTTGCCCCGTTTTTATGTCTCTTTAAACTATAAAGCAAGTAACCTACTTACGCCATAAGCAACTAAGTTACTTACTATCACACAAAAGTCGCAGGCAATAAAAAAAATTAAAAACACGACTGCCCTACTGGGATTATTTGGGATATTGGTAACTAACAAGTGTAAATTAAAAATTTATAACACCCCCGACAAGTGAAGGTTACAGTAACTAGAAAAGAGCTGATAACTTTCAAACGGCTGAACCGATTTTCTTGGATTATAGCTAAAAACACTCTCGATCAAGCCACCTTTCAAACAAAAAAAAACTAGATTAAAGTCGGTTCATTAGTTTAGGAGCTACGATGCCACAGACAGATACACAGATACACACGTCAAACTTATAACACCCCTCTTTTTGGGTCGGGGGTTAATGATGTAAAATGTATAATTTATTTTACATAATTCTTATTATAATTTTTTATCGTTTTACTTACTTTTAATAAAGAGTAAAATGAAGAGTACGCTCATACCGAACCTAAAAGTACTACAGTTAATGTCATATTATAGATAAACCTTAACTGAGCCAGTGTTCCGGTTAACGGCACTGTCGCTCCAAATAAGCGCACGCGCACGTTAGGATGACAAGGGACTCATTAGCATGTAAAGTAAGTAGGCGAGGCATGCGACTAGGTAATGAAGGTATAATTAACCTACTATTAGGTACAATATTGTCAGATTTCAACTAAAAGTGAAAATCTGTCTTAACATCATGATCTTGACCCAAAATAAAGAGGTATCCATCACATCACACTTAATATTATAAAGGAGAAAGTTTGTATGTGTGTGTGTGTGTATGTTTGTTACTCCTTCACGCAAAAACTACTGGACGGATTGGGCTGAAATTTAGAATGGAGATAGATTATACCCTGGATTAGCACATAGGCTACTTTTTATCCCGGAAAATCAAAGAGTTCGCACGGGAATTTTAAAAAACCTACATCCACGCGAACGAAGTCGCGGGCATCAGCTAGTTAATTTATATAGGGCGAAAACCGCTACGTGAGTTCCTAGCGTTATAAAAGTGCTGCTGTAGGTACTCGTACTCTTCCGCGAACTGTGTTTCCTACCAATTACAATCCGGGTATCTTTAAAACAAGAGTGAATATGCATCTTCTAGGTAGATGCGTCCCATCTAGGCCACATCGGCACTTTCCATCAGGTGTGATTGGGATCAAGTGCTTGCCTATAATGATTAAAAAAAAAAAAACAAAACTGGGCGATAACTCTTATTTGATTTTTATTTAAGCAATATTAATATTACTCAGAAAAACAGAAGACTTTTTTTTTCTTCTCACGTTAAGGGATAATTTAAATGTTCTTGTTCTTATACCCTTTAAAGATGTAAAGTATCTACTCGATAAAAATTCATAATGCATCTCTGAAGAAATGTACTGAAGCGATTAATATGTGGCACATTCTGCAGTGGCCTGAATAAATGGATCTTATAGGATGAGTTAACTATGCCTACATACTTAGCTATATTTCTATATCTTTCATGTTTCAGTAGTTGTGTAGGTAGTAGGTACTCTTTAGTTTTTGGAGTAGGCACCTTGGTGCACACCAACACACTTTCGCATTATAATAGTTCGCATTATAGTTAGTGGTAGATGCTTTTGACGATTCAAAAGAACTTGTAAAAGTCTAATTGAATAAAAATATTTTGAATTTGAATTTGAATAGTAGTAGTTTTTACTTACGTTTTCCTTTAGCGGCGCAATTTTGTCAGCGCCAACCTCGACGTCCCAAGAGAAGTCCTTTAGCTGAAACTCCGACGATATTGTCACGAAACTGGAATGTTGGCTCTGTTCAGATAGATTAACTATTTAGTTAAGTTTTTAGTTAGTTAAAATGTTCCTATTTTCTTATCGGAGTCGGTTTTCTTATAACCATTCACAAATGTTAGTGTTAATTTCATACTACGTTCTCGTGGGCAGCCAGCGTGGTGAACTAAGGAGTAAAATCCTTTGCTCTACGCAGTGCGCCTTGAGGTTTCCTTAGTTTGCTTAAAAGATAAAGATATCACAGAAACTTGCTTGAAGGGACGCGCGTAAGCGATAGGTACTATTGCCCGGCCGGCGCTGAGAAAAGTTAGGATTTTCATTTTTTTACCATTATCATGTTTTCATAGTCAGTTCGCGGCAACAAGACCGTGTGTAGTGCCAATTCGCAATTCAGAAGAAGAAGATGCGAGAATACTAAGGCATATAAGAATAATAAGGCATACTATATTACAATATTATAAATGCGAACGTGTGTCTGTGGGTGTGCTAGCTTTTCACGGCCCAACAGTTTAACCGATTTTGATGAAATTGGGTACAGGCTTAGCTTACATCCCGGGTACAGACAGCCGTAAATAAATATTTACGGCTACTTTTTATTCCATAAAATTGAAGAGTTCCCACGGAATCCTCAAAGACCCATCCGTTTGATCGATTCACTTATATGAAATTCGGTACAGAGGTTGCTGGCGTTCCAGAAATTGGCAGAGGCAACTTTTTACCCCGGAAAAGCAGAGTTCCTATTGAATATTTCAAACCTAAATCCACGCGGACGAAGTCGCGGGCATCGTTCTAGTATCAACATAAATAAACTTACATTATCCGTTAGCGGCGCAATTTTGTCCACACAAACGTCGACCTCGCTCAAAAAGTCCTTCAGTTCAGGCGATATCGTCACAAAACTAGAGTAAAGGCTCTCCAGTTTTGGTGTTTATTCGGATTAACTATATCGTTAACTAACGTGTTAATTATTCAATTGAAATCGAACACAATCGGATCCTTGACTCGAATTCGTCGACCTACGGACGATTGGAAAATTGTAAAAAACAATTCAATGACAATTATGTACTTAGGCTACCTCGACGAATTGTTGCAGATGCCTGCAACTTTGTTTTCCTTAAAAACAATGCGAAAACGAACACGAATATTATGTCTTCAAAATACAACTGTACTGGTTAGAAGTATAATAATAGGTTAAAATATCTAAAAAGCAACCTTTGGGCTTAAAAAAGTTTCATTAGGTATATAGCACAATATAATCTATTCCTTCGAAAAGGTGTAAATTGTATTTGATACCAAAGTTTGAAAAATAAATGATAAGATAATTCTGCTACTCATATTTTTCTGATTATGGTTTTGATCTTTTTTAAAGAAAATGAAAGCAAAATTTATTCTGTAATAAATTGTACACGATTTACGCACTTTTACGCGAAATTGTTGTCCTGTACAAGACGCACTATGAACTTAATAAAAACCAAAAAGATGCGTTTCATATCACTTTAGTCACAAAAACAATCAAACTATCCTGAAGCTAGCACCCAAGTGACTAAGGTAAGAAGTAACTCCTTATAGGATATACTATTTGACTCTTGGCCTCATTAATTTGACACTTGCATTGACCCCGAATTTGCCGTTTTGTTCCCATCTTACCGCAGGATCTGGTAATCTTGGAGTCATTTACACTTAACTCTTAAAATGAGGATACGAAGATAGTAGGTAAAGAAAATTTTGTAGTTTAGAAAGTTATTTATTACGTCCATGTTTATAAAAGAACTTTTCCACTTTCACTGCATGCTAATGTTTGCTGGGAAAAAGTCTTCTTTTAGAGTATGTTACACAGAATGGTGCTTTTCCTATAATTTGGCCTCCAGCTTAAACTGAAACTCTGTATCATAATGAACCCTGAAACATTACAGTCCCTTTTTGGGGAGTCGCGTAGTAAAGTAGGTACTCGTACATAATTGACTACTTATAACTACACATACAGACTACCTTGTCCTCAATTTTTGAGGTCTATAAACTATTTACCAGAATTTAGATTATTTATTGTGTCATACTGTCATTCGCGTGACTAATATTCACACAAACTGATAAAAAAAAAAACTGAAAAAAGGGCTTAAATATGGTTCATCGCTGTTAATAATGAAACAATTTATTTTAAGTACTAATTAATTTTAATTTCATTTCAATAAAAATACAGTTTTTACTAAGTAATATAATATAGAAAAGCTACTGCTTAACTACTCGTAGTCGTAAACATAAAAAGAGGTGGGAAAATAAAATAAAAATACAGTCATCGGAGAGCATGCTTAAAATATTTTTGTTTTTCGTTTTTTCTTATCAATCAAATTATTTACAGTAGGTATAGATAATGTAAACATTTAATTTGATTTCGAAGTGTTATTTCAACCCCTATGTTACAAAACTCGTGATTTTATTGCGATCGCACCAATAATAATAATAGTTCTTACCAGAAGAAATAGTATAGCAATTTTTTTTATAAATATGCACTTTTATTTTGATTTTCAGGGTTCCGTACCTCAAGAGGAAAAACGGAACCCTTTTAGGATCACTTTGTTGTCTGTCTTTCTGTCCGTCCGTCGTGTCTATCAAGAAAACCTATAGAGTACTTCCCGTGATAGTTTTTGATTTATCGTGCAAAATGTCGGAAAAAATACCCGACTACGGAACCCTCGGTGCGCGAGTCTGACTCACACTTGGCCGGTTTTTTTTTATATTGACCAATTACGTAATTATTACAAAAGTCAATCAACCGAATCATATTCAAGAGTTAGAATTGGGGTAAAGAAAATATAAACGAACTTATCATGTAATACAAAATACATCTATATTGATAAAAATAGAATTTTTACATTTCTTTCGAGAAATGTATAGCGGACAACGCCGTGTCGAGAAGGTATACAGCCCCTTGGATAACGCACAACGCACCGACTGCTAAGCCAACCTGCAAGAAAAACAAGCATTTTAGTGTAAGACTAGGTACCTAACGTGTTTAACAGGGCTCTCTCCGTCACTCGCTTCATACAATCGTAGTTCCAATTTCATTTGAATATTAAGCAACCAAAGTCCATGAAATTTCGCAGACATAGTCTAGAAACTAATATCTGTGCCTGTGGTGTTTTAGATTTTTCTAAAAATATGTAGTTTTAAAATTACAGGGGCTCAAAGCTTTGTATGTAAATTTTTAAGACCGCGTAACTTTGAAACCGAATATTTTAACAGAAATCTGGAAAACCACAGACATAGATATTAGTGTCTAGAATATGTCTGCAAAACATGGACTTAGGTTGCTTAATATTCAAATGAAATTGGAACTACGTTTGTATGAAGCGAGTGACGGAGAGACCCCTCTTAAAACACTTTAATTTATCTTAGTAGTGTTGAATTGGGGATCCTGTATCAAAATCCATGGGGATTTTGGATCACTCTCGCTAACGCTCGTTCGCTACGCTCACCGTGATACAAAATCCCCATGAATTTTGATACAGGATCCCCAATGTAGGCTACTGTCCACAACAACACATTAAATAAATGGAGTATTCCTAAATCCAAGCAACAATTAATCACTATCAACAGTGAGACAAAATCCTCAATGACTAGTTATTGCGGATCCTATATCATACGCCCGCACCGCACAGTGGATGATATAATACGATGAGTTCGACGAGACTGCGGCATTCATAAGAAATGCGAACGAGCCCATATGCATGATAATTTTACGTCTAAAAGTTTGCTCTCGCATAGTTAACCATTTGATTTGTTGCGCTCAAATTATTTTTGTATATTGATCGTGTTTCTGCTTGATCCGGCATTGCTGTATTCATTAGTATGAATTTCGATCGATTGATTCGAGGCTTGCGCATACTTATAATAGGTTGGATAAAGGTAGACTCTTTAAATGTTTATAGCTCATCAGAAATATATTCGTATTACATTAACGATTGCTTTTCCACATATCGGACATAACATTTTATCCAACGATAAAGCACATTTAGTACACGTTATAGCATGACCACATGGTATATAACACGCAGCTACTTCTTCTACAAGACAAATTTTGCAGCAAAGTGTTTCTTTAATATTTTCAACACATAATATGTTTCTGTCTGCAAAAGAACTTATTATATTGTTATTTACAAATTGTTCAGATACTTTTGATGCACCACAAACATCTTTGCTATCACTTTGTAGGTATGTTTCACCCTTCACAAGTAAAACATAGGGACAGGACGGAAACCAGCGTGCGTGCTCCGACCATGGATGATCTTCGATGCCCCAGTCTTTGAGCCTGCCATCACAAAAGTAACAAATCACGCGATCACTATCTCCTGTATAAAAAAAACCAGCATCAGCCATTTCTTGAGGTTTTTGATTTAAATCTTGAGGCCAGGTATCAAAACTTCGCAATCTTGCGATTTGAGTTGCATAGCGAGGATATTTAGGATATATTAACTCCATTCTGATCTACAAACAATGAATTTTGGATAAAGATTTATTAGTAAAAATATATTATAGCAGATTTCTAGTAAGGTGTGCAAGCTTATCATACATTATTATTTATCGAAAATTAATTCTTTAATGATGAATTTAGACACATTTCCCGCTATTTAAATATATTTCGATTGTTATAAATACTTTGATAAATAGAGATTAATGGACGAAAAAAATACGTACAATGCGTACTAATATAATAAATTCACTGATGCCCCCACGACTTCATCTGCATGGATTTAGGTTTTTAAATCCTGCGGGAACTCTATGATTTTCCGAGATAAAAAGTTGTCTATATCTCTCCAGTTCTTTTACTATACCCACGAAAAATCATGTCGATTCGTTGCTCCGTTGCGACGTGATTGAAGGACGAACCAATAAACAAACAAACAGACACACTTTAGCATTTATAATAAGTATGATTAGTGATGCAAAAAGGCGTCTGTCTAAACTAAAGACTAACGGCTGAATCTTGCCGAAATTTGATACACAGACAATTCACATCTTGGAGACGGATCCAGGATATTTTTTGACGTCGAAAATTAAAGGATTTCCACTCAAGTTTTAAATCAAATTCGCAAGGAAGAAGATTGAAGCATCAAATAGGAGCAAATATTATTAGACCTTTCACAAATTTTATACCTACCTATGGAAAGTAGTAAAATGTATAACCTTTTAACATTTTAACTATCGCGAGTCCGACGCATACCATTCCTTTTACGGTTAGATCTCAATTCACTGCGTAACTATAAACAACAGCGTCTTCCATGCTTCAAAATCGAACACCTATAGCTGATGCGGCAATAATTTATACGTAAGACAGTGTTCATACGAATGTATAAATCTAGTCTGATTACTTTCGCAAATATAAGTTTTATGTTGTGATGATTTAGTGTTTAAAGTTACATGCGCAAATGTTTAAATCTAATTTATTTCAATCCATTTCGTTTATTATGAAAGAGGTTTTAGAATTCGAGCGTATAAATAGGTCGATCCTAAGCGTCACCATTCCTTTCTTTCCGAGTTTTGGATACGACGACAACAACAGTCGAAATAAAGTATGTAAGTATTTTTATTTTATATGTTTATTTTTGAATTAAGCAACTAGGTACCTATTGAATTTTTATTTGGAGTTTTCATGTTGATAGTTACTTAAATTGTTTTTCAGGGCCTCTTCATCTTTCATCAATCCATTTGACGAAGACGAAGACCCCATCGCTTTGGTGCAGCCCCCATCAACATCGAAGTCTCTTAAGAAGAAACGTGAGGTGAAGCGGAAGAAGACGATCAAGAAAAAGGAGGTGACTTCTTCTGCTCCGAAGAATCCGTTCGAATCGAGCGGATCGGAATCTGAACCCGAAACGTCTCCAAATACACCTACGAGTCCATCTGTTAAGCGGAGGAGGTTTATTACCGAATCTGAGGTGAGTTGTCTTATTTATATTTTATTGGATTAAAGCTTTTAAAAGACTTCCCAATAAGAATGTTGTTAGGCAATTGGTCTGTATATAAATTTATGAATATAGTTTGTTAAAGTTATTATTTTGTTAGGGATCATATCCGAAGGGTACCAGTGGGATCCTATTACTAAGCTACCGCTGTCCGCCCGGACGTCTGTCTGTCAGCGGGCTTTATCTCATGAACCATAATAGGTAGAGAGTTGAAATTATCGCAGATGATACTAAATTGAATATTTTTCAATTTCAGGATGAATCTACTAGCAAGCCAGTGCGCGCTGCGAAATTGAGAAGTTTTCTCAGTCGGCGCGTTGCGTCGGGGTATACATCCCAATCAGACCCATCGAAGAAAGGCAGCTACTACTTCGAGCTGCGCGTCTACAACTCTGAAGAAGTGGAGAAACTCGCGAACAATGAGCGTTGGAAGCATGCCATCTGCACACTAAAACTTGCAACTGATTTAAATTCGGTGGTATGGAAGTCCCTCACCAAATTAATTGATGATAGTAAGGCTGAACTAAAAAATATTCAGCCCATTTTATACCCTGCAAATGAAAATAATTTCTAAGATAAATTTTGTAAATTAAATTTTGTAAATCTTAGAAATTATTTTCATAAATAAATTCAAAAAATATTTCATCTGCAACATATTGTATATAATAAGTATGACAATTAAATTACTATCTTTATGTTTGTGCCTGTAAATATTTTTTAACGTGTTTTTTTTACAGAAATTACAAAGCCTAAACCATACAAAGCCTAGACCATACAAAGCCTAGATCATACAAAGCCTAGACCATACAAAACCTAGACCATACAAAGCCTAGACCATATGAAACTAGAAATATAAAAACTAGAACCATATGAAACTAGAACCATATAAAATTAAATTAACGTGTTTTTTTTACAGAAATTACAAAGCCTAAACCATACAAAGCCTAGACCATACAAAGCCTAGATCATACAAAGCCTAGACCATACAAAACCTAGACCATACAAAGCCTAGACCATATGAAACTAGAAACATAAAAACTAGAACCATATGAAACTAGAACCATATAAAATTAAATAAAAATGTCTAAATGTTCATATCGAAAGATTTGAAGTTGGGATATTAATAACGTGATACTTACAGCCCTTATACTCTTACTAAGTCTGCACATTGTCTGAAAATAACTAGATTACTTTATTTTAATACAGTCATCTCATAACTATCCAAAATTTAAAATCTAGAACTGAGAAACTAGAACCATACAAACTAGATACTTGACATGTTTGAATGTTGATATCGAAACATCGCATTACTTCCATTCTATTAATAACTGTTTACTGTTTATTAGCCAATAGCTTGATTTATTATTTAGCTGTATTTCCTTACCGATTTTTTATACGCAGAATATTAAAACCAGAACTGAGAAACTAGATACTAAATAGATAAACAAGATAAGCAATTCTATGAAATTGAAAATGTTTTTCTGCAAAGAGTGTAACCTTTATGTTAAAACATCTATATCGTCACATAACAGAACAAATACTCATAAATCTAATAGTTTATTTCAATCTAGATATGAGAATGTGCAAATTATAAAAACGGCTTTTAGAAACAGAATAATCAGTTACAAAGTAAATCCGACCTCTACAACTTTAGTTCCAGAGAGTTTTTTTTCACAAATATTTAAAACCACACGCGAGATCATAAATATATCTCTAAAGAAACACACTGCCATTAAAGTAAATTTCGAGTTATTTGTTTCGTATATTTTACCAAAAAATTTTGAAAAGTCTATTAAATCTTTCAGTACTAAATATGGTATTATAGTCCAAAGTACTGATATTGATAATTTTTTATTACAATGTGCTCAAAAGTTAACTTGCAAATGCGCAGAATTCGAACAGTCAGAATCTGGTTGGACAATTGATTCTATCAGTCATTTGGAGATAAATATTAATAAATATAATCCTCTGAAAGGTGGATCATATTTGGCATTACCATCACATATAAGAAATACAAAATCATGTCTAAATATTCATAATTTCGATGATTGTTGCTTTTTATGGTGCATTGCTGCTAAAATGTATCCTACAAAACTTAATTCCAATAGAGTTTCATCATATCCTCATTATTCATTGCTTTTTGACATAAGAAATATGACATTTCCTCCGGGAATTGAAGATATTAAAACCTTTGAGAAGAACAATCCAACTATTAGTGTAAATGTTTATGGGTTAGAAGCCAATAATACAGTTACAGGTCCTTTGTATGTGACTTTAGCTCGAAAACTTACCCATGTTAATTTATTATATATTACTAAAAATGACAAAGCCCATTACTGTTTGATTAAAGACTTTGGCCGACTTGTGCGAAGGCAATTAACAAAACACAAGTCTAAAATATTTTTATGTGATGAATGTTTTTTATATTTCGCAAATGAACAAAAACTACACAATCACGATTGTGCTAAAAGACAAACTGTACTTCCAGAAGATGGTAGTAAGTTGCATTTTTCAAACTATGAGAGAACTCAAAGAATTCCTATCGTGATATATGGCGATTTTGAGAGCTTGCTTTGTAAATATTCAAACGAAAATAAATCTCTTTATACTGAAGATATACAAACACATGAACCATCTTGTTTCGCTTATTACATATGTTGCCATTCTAAACCTGAGCTTAATGACTTTGTAAGCTATCGCGGACCAAACTGTGGTAAAAAATTTGTTGAAAGCATTACGCGAGATGTAAAAAGATTGCACGGTATTTTAAATACAAATAATCCAATGTTTCCTCTTACTACCGAAGAGTTGACTTCATATAATGAAGCAAAAATTTGCTGCATCTGTAAAACAATGTTTAAAAAATATGATATAATAGTAAAGGATCATGACCATTTTACAGGTAAATACCGAGGCCCTGCTCACAACACTTGTAACATAAATGCAAAAAAATGTACGTTTATACCGATCATTTTTCATAACTTGAGTGGTTATGATTGCCACTTATTTATTAAAGAATTATCAGAAATTACCGGAAAAACGAGCTTGATACCAAAATCTAAAGAAAAATATATATCATTCACAAAATTTTTACCTATTGATAAAACAAATGCTGCTCAACTGAAGTTTATCGATTCATTTAATTTTTTGAGTTCGGGTTTGGATAAACTGGCAAAGAGTCTTCATCCGAATGATTTTCAGCATATGCGTGTATTTATTAAGGATGAACACTTATTAAATTTGGCCTGTAAAAAGGGTGTCTATTGTTATGATTATATGGATGCATGGGAGAAATATAATGAAACAAAGTTACCAAAACATTCGATTTTTTTTAATAAACTCACAGGTGAAAATATTTCCATTGAGGATTACGAACACGCTTTAAAAATATGGAAAACTTTTGGTATAAAAAACTTAGGAGAGTATACAGATTTATACTTACAATGCGATGTCTTATTACTATGCGACGTTTTTGAAAAGTTCAGAAATATGAGTTTAGACTATTATAATTTAGACCCCTGCTATTATGTATCATCTCCATCTTTAAGTTGGGACGCAATGTTGTTATATACTAAAGTTGAGCTTGATTTGATTTCTGATGTGGATATGTATCAGATGTTAGAAAAAGGTATTCGAGGTGGTTTAGCCCAGTGTTCATTGAGATATGCTGAAGCAAACAATAAATATTTACCATCCTACAATAAAAATGAGTCAAGTACGTACTTAATTTATTTAGACTGTGTTAACCTTTACGGTTTTGCTATGATGCAAAAAATGCCAATGCGTGACTTTAAATTTTTAAATGAAAATGAAATTAAAAATTTTGATGTAAGGAACATTTCTAAAAAAAGTCAGTGTGGATATATTCTCGAGGTAGATTTATGTTATCCGGATAATATTCATGATGCTCATTCAGACCTACCATTTGCTGCGGAAAAATATTCTCCTGCTCAAAATCAAAGCAAAAAATTGGTGGCAAATTTATATAATAAACATCGTTTTGTTATTCATTATATGCACTTGCAAGAATGCTTAAAGAATGGTTTATTGCTTTTAAAAATATACAGAGTGCTATCTTTTTATCAGGACAACTTTTTAGAGCCTTATATTTTTTTAAACACAAGTCTCAGACAAAATGCCAAGTCTGATTTTGAGAAAGACTTTTTTAAAAAGCAGAATAATTCTATTTTTGGAAAAACGATAGAAAACAAAAGGAAGCAGGTTGACGTAAAACTAGTAAACGTTTGGAGAGATACTACAAATAATACTAATAAATTGAATGGAGCGGAAAAATATATTAGTGCACCACATTTTCACAGTTTATCAATTTTTTCTGAAAACTTAGTAGCTATTCAATTGAAAAAAACAAAAATTGTCTTAGATCGACCAATATATATTGGATTCACGATTCTTGAACTGTCGAAAACGCATTTGTATCATTTTCATTATTCGGTCATAAAAAGAATCTATGGAAATAATGTTCAGTTATGTTATACGGATACTGATAGTTTACTATATCTTGTAAAAACTGATGATTTTTATGAAGATATGAAAGATAACATTCATTATTTTGATACTAGCAATTTTGAAGATGATAATATTTTTAATATGCCGAAAGCTAATATGAAAATACCTGGATATTTTAAAGACGAAATGGGAGGAGAAATCATTTCTAAATTTGTTGGTTTACGCGCAAAATTATATTGTTTACTTTCTGAGAAAAAAACTATCAGTAAAGCAAAGGGTATCACGAAGCCTGTGACAAAAAAATTAAACTTTGAGAAATATAAGAAAGCCTTATTTTGCAATGAAAATATAAGAGATGATATGTTTGTCATACGATCAAAAAATCATCAGGTTTTTACTCAGAAAATTAATAAATTAGTATTAAATAGTGATGATAATAAAAGGCAAATAATGGAAAATGATTTTAAAACTTTGCCTTGGGGGCATTACAGCACGATTCTTTAGTAAAAATATTATGCTAAGTACCTATGTATTTTACAAATTTTTATGTGTCTAATTTTAATATTAGTTTTAATGGTAATTTAGCATTTAATAAATTTGATTAAGTTTACCACAGTGTTTTATTTCAAATAAAATCACAACATATTTTATATTCCCTTTATTAATTCAACCAATTATTTACATTACTTCATAAACTTAGTACTTAACATAAGATTAACGTATTATAAAAACTTACTACTTAATGGAAAATATTCGGACTACAACTTACTTGCATGATATGAAAATATAAAATATACTTTATACTTTAATTAGAACTCATTTATGCTTTTTATTTTTACAATCGCAAAATAACAATAAAATAATATTAAATTTAACTATTCAGGCACACTTAGCTTTTGTATAATCCTATTAATTAAATCTTCTGTAGCATCCATCATATTGTCATAATTATCACTCACTATGTACTGTACACTCAAATTAGTCTTTGCACTGTTCTCCTGTTCTTTACTATCAATTTCAAGTATTTCAATTTTTATAATGTGGCTTCCCTTTGCTTTATTTTTCCGTATAACAAAAGATGAATCTGGAGCTGGTGAAATCACATGATCTATTTTTGGAAGCTTCTTTTTTAAAGACAATTTATTTTTCTTTTTTATGGTTTTCAAACTGGTGTTATTTTCAAGTGTTTCATTATTTTTTTGCTCACGTAAAGCTTTCAATCTATTCTCTTCTTCTCTTTCTAAAATAGCATCCAAGTCTTGAGCTCCATAAAATGGATTATTCATACTTGTGTTTCTTTCGTCATCCGTGAAATAAAAGTCCGACATGATGCTGTAACAAAATACAAAATTTTATAAATATAACAATAAAACAACATTTATAAAAATATCAATAAACAAATTCTAAAATAGAAAAGAATACAGTCAAAATATTATATAAGTAATTTTTTTCACTAACCAGAAGCGAGTGAGTTCCTTGCGTGAGAAGATCTGGGAATGAAAATTGTTTAGTAACAAATCTATGGAGTCAAGTTTTCAAAACAATTGTATATACTTGTATGACATTCGTCCGCATTATGCAATCTCTAGCGACATGTTAGAACCTGTTTAGTATTAAGTTCTTACGAATTTCAATTTCATACTATTATCACAAGGTTTAAATTAAAATGTATACCTACATTTTAATATAATCATCGACAAATAATAGTGCGCTAGACAAGTGCGAAGTGAAACACGAATGTGATACCTACAAGCAATACCTTAAAATTTAAATCAACTAGCAATAATATGAAGTTATTTAATAAGTTGCATTTTTAAAATTATCATCAATCAGTAATATGAAGTTGATAAAACAGGCTGAATCATTAAAAATAAATTATATAGATGTTGAAACACCACCACCATGCTTTAGCCGACATAGTAAACTTCTACCAAACATAATTCGATGCATAATTTGCGGACCCTCCAACTGTGGGAAAACAAATATTATGATAAACTTATTATTGCACGAAAATGGACTTAAATTCCAAAATGTTTATATTTACTCAAAGTCCACTTTTCAATCTAAATATTGTTTCCTACAAAAAGTTTTTCAAAATACTCCAGATGTTAAATTTATTATGTTCAAAAATAGTGAAGAAGTTATTTCGCCAACTGAAGCCTTAAGAAATTCTATTTTCATTTTTGACGACGTGACTTGTGAAAATCAAGTTAATATTCGAAATTATTTTTCGATGGGCAGACACAAACAAATTGATTGCTTTTACTTGACCCAAACATATTCAAAAATTCCTAAGCAATTAATACGTGACAATGTTAACTTTTTAATTATTTTCAAGCAAGATGATATAAACTTAAAACATATATATAAGGAACATGTTAATTCTGATATGAGCTGGCATGTCTTTAAACAATTGTGTGCAAGTATTTGGAAAGATCCGTTTATGTTTTTATCAATCAACAAAGATTGCGAACTAAATAACGGTCGGTACAGAAAAACATTTGACATATTCGTGAAATTCGACTAACAATTTTACAATTATATACCACATACGAGACACAAATTTAGTCAGTCAAATGAGAGCACTGGTAAGAATACCTACCCATATTTAATTTAAAAATGGAAGCCGTTGTAAAGAAACAATTAATTAAATCAATTGAAACCATCAAAAAGAAAGCAAAACAAATGCGTGAAGAAGAAGATGATTTAGAACTAAAAAGGCGCAAACTTTTTAAATCCATAACGGATCCATTAGAATCCATAGTATTGCAAAAAAAAGAAAATAAAAACAATAGTCACCATGATTTACCAGATACATGTTCACCTTCAACTTCTGATAAAATTAAAAACATAGAAAATGATGATAAAAATTATGTAACACCAAAACCAATAACTTCTACCCAAAATTTTGAAGAAATCGAAGAATTCTATACTCCATCTCCAACGCCTGAAAAAAGCAATGAAATCTATAATTTGAATGTACCTTTTGGTGTACGTAATGAAAATAGTAATTTAATGATTGGAAATACAAAAGTAACATTTTCAGATGGTGATGCTCATAGCAAAAATATGATGGCTAAAATAGGAAATAGATCCTATGAAGTAACCCCAGGTTTGGCAGAATTATTATTTCAGAGTAAACCAGATGTAAAGATTGTATCTGATCAAGATAAATTAGTATATAAAGATATTTTATGCAATACTAGTGCACATAGGAGAGATTATAACCCTACGAATCAGATTAAAGGCGATAAAGGGACAAAATATACTAAAATTGTGAAACCTCTCTTTACTGATAGTGAATTAAAAGAAAAAAAACAAGGTGGTTTTATGCCAACTCTTAAAACTTTGAAAAAAAATACAGATTTCATATACTGGGATGATCCGAATGAGTTAGTAGATAGATTGAAAATTTTAATTGCTTCAAAAGATGCTGGCAACACTAGTCATGACAATGAGATTATATCAATAATTGAAGAACTTAAAGAAGCTGGTATAATAAAATAAGTATATAAAAATAAAACCTGGTTACATTTTTGCTTAGTTCTATAAACACTGTTGAACATGAATGTCAACAAGTTTGGTCATCATGTACACAAGAAACTGAAAATGGATAGCTCTGCCTTAGAAAATATCTTTGATGCTCAACATAAAATCATCAAACATGTTGGTACACCCATTGACCCAAACGACTGTGCTACTAAACTATATGTTGACAAATTCTTAGATGGGCTCTATATACGATTAAAAACAGTAGAGGAAACATTGTTGCAGTTAAAATCAGAAATAAATAGTCTAAAAAGGAATATAGAAGGTGTAAGTCGTAAATTCAAAAAATGAGCAAAGATAGTGTAGTAAATGAAATACATAAAAATGTTAGGAAAAATTTTCCTCGAAGACATGTTATACTTAAAGACATTGATGATGTATGGCAGGCCGATTTAGTTGATATGCAATCATTCTCAAAAGATAATTCACAATATAAATATATTTTAACAGTCATCGATGCTTTTTCAAAGTATGCATGGGCATATCCGCTTAAACTTAAAAATAAAGAAACTGTGACTGAAGCATTTAGTAAGTTACTAGAAAAAGGTCGTGTTCCCAAAAATCTACAAACTGATTTAGGAACAGAATTTTATAATAGTTGTTTCAAAAAATTATTACAAAAATACGGTATAAATCATTATTCCACTTATTCCACTAAAAAGGCGTCAATAGTAGAAAGATTTATAAGAACGTTGAAAACTAAAATGTACAAGCAATTTAGCTTGCAAGGGAATTACAAATGGAATGATGGAACCCTCGAGCACATCATGAAAAAATATAACTCCACATTTCACAGAACAATTGGTACAGCTCCAGATAAAGTTAATGAAAAGAATAAACAAAATATACTAAAAAGATACAGACTACTACAATTATCAGCACCATCGCAGAAACGTTCAAAATTCAAAATTGGAGATTATGTAAGAATAAGCAAATACAAAGGAACTTTTGACAAAGGATATACTCCCAACTGGTCAACTGAAATTTTTAATATAGCTCAAGTTCAAAACACTCATCCAATTACTTACCTTCTAAAAGATGCAAGACAGCGACCTATTTTAGGATCATTCTATACTGAAGAATTACAAAAAACAAAACATCCTGATATATATCTTATTGAAAAGGTTTTAAAAACAAAAGGAAATAAATTATATGTCAAATGGTTAGGTCTGCCGCCTAGTGAAAACAGTTGGATAGATAAACTAAATCTTTTATAAACACATTTTATGTTAACAACTTTCAGTCTCTTATTATCTACGATACTGAGCAGAGTTCTCTTTTATTAAAAATGGAGAAACAACCATCCAAGCGTAAAATGACTTTGAGAAGAAAATCTAACAATTTGAAAACAAGTAATTCTGGTGCTGGTTTTAAGAAAAGCTTTAAGGATATTGTATCTCGCGCGAAAAAACATATCCATAAATTGAAACCTAAATGCAAAAAAGCTGCAATCGAATTAGCTCTTGCTGCTGCTAAGGAATTAGCAGCGACATCTTCAGTTAATGTACCGCGTATAATACCCATACCAAAGACAGGTGGGGTTTTGCCACTAGTCCCCATATTTGCAGGATTGTCTGCCGCGGGCAGCTTAGCGGGTGGTACTGCTAGTATAGTGAAAGCAGTCAATGCTATTAATTTAATGAAAAAAAAATTTCAAGAACTAAAGAGACATAACGAGAAGATGGAAACATTGTGTATCGGAAAAGGATTATTTATAAAGCCCTATGGTAATGGTTTGGGAATATACACAGCAAAGGAAAAAAACTGATTCGGCGGCTACCTAATCGTGCTCTAAGTAACTTGGATATTCTAAAAATTTCAAAAAATATTCCTTATTTCAGAGGTGTATTTATGAGAAATGAACTTCCAAAATATCCTTTTAAAAAAGAGTGTGGTATCATCAACTTAGATAGCTCTCAAAATCCTGGAACTCATTGGGTAGCCTATGCAAAAATAAATAATTACATTGAATACTTTGATAGTTATGGTAATTTGAAACCGCCTAAAGAATTTGTAAAATATGTGGGAGCGAATATTAATTATAATTATGACAATTATCAAGGATCTAATTCTTATAACTGTGGCCATCTATGTATCAAATTTCTTATTAATTTTTGGAATAAAAATTGAAAATAAATAGATGATACAAAAATATGTAAGCTCATTTAACCATCATGTCTATTACACTCACGATCGTGGGTGAAAAATCTATTCTAGAATCATTTTACGCCCCTCCTCTTATTTTGGAAGACGAATATGAGTGTGGCTTAGTATATTTTTCTGCATTTAATTCAATTCCAAATGTAGACTATAATAATAATGTGTTTGAATATGGAGAAGAGAAAAAAAGAATTCTTATTCAACCAGGTGCTTACGATTTACAAGATTTGTATGAATACCTAAAAGAAAGAGTTGAAAATTGTGAATTACAAATAAAATCTAACATCAATACAATGACATGCTCTTTGTACTGTACTGAAACTATAAACTTTAATTCAGAAAATAGTATTGGACCTATGCTAGGTTTTTCTAACGAAAAACTAAAAGCAAATAAATGGCATGAATCTACAGAATCCGTTAACATTCTACCACTGTCTGTCATAAGGATCGAATGTGATCTTGTACAGAGTTCGTACACTAACGGTTCTCCTTCACATATTATTTATGAGTTTGTGCCAAACATTCCTCCAGGTCATAGATTTATAGAATCTCCAAGTAATGTGATATATTTTCCGGTCAAAAGAAAGATAATTTCATCAATAACAATAAAAATTTTGGATTTGGAAGGCAATAATATAAATTTTAAGGGCGAAACTATTGTTTTGTGTCTTCATTTGAAAAAGTCAAAATGATCGTATTTAACAAAAGTAATTATTATAAAGAGTATAACCCAACTATTAAGAAAGTTATTACCAAGGAAAGTGTAAAACAAAGAAGACGTGTTAGAGTATATAAAAAAATTCATCAGAGTAATAAACAATTTCTTAAAGCCCTCGGCTTCAAAGTATGAGCCTCCTTCAGATCAACGAATTACCTGAATTCGATAACTCTATCGAGAGTTATGAGGTTCATACATATAATCCATACAATAACAGTTTCAATGAAAATGATGAAATTCGGATACCTATTCACCAGCAAGATATTTACGTGTTACCATCAGCCAGTTCCATTTACATTGAAGGAAAAGTTTCGGTGACTCATAAAGATCAAGCTGGCAAAGTTCAAAAGAAAAGTGTTGACTTCAGTAATAATGCAATTGCATTTCTTTTTCAAGATATCCGATACGAAATGAATGGTGTTGAAATCGATCGTATTAGAAATGCTGGAATAACTACAACCATAAAATCTTTCATTTCAATGAATAGCGGTGACAGTAAAGCGGCTGCTGCTTGGGGTTGGAATATAGACGGATTTAAAAATCAAAATGGAAATTTTAATGCTTTGATACCCTTAAATAAGATTTTAGGTTTTGCTGAAGACTACAATAAAATAATAATAAACTGTAAACATGAACTCATACTTAACAGAGGTAGTACTAACATAAATAGTGTTGTCATGGGTAGCGATGATATTGTAGACATTGATATACAGAGAATCCAATGGCGAGTACCACATATTAAAGTATCAGATCAGCAAAGATTAATACTTTTAAGGAAATTAGAAAAAGATAATCCCGTACAAATAGCATTTAGAAATTGGGATTTGTATGAATATCCATTATTGCCAAAAACTACCAAACATTCATGGGCGTTAAAGACTGCTTCTCAATTAGAAAAACCTCGATATGTTATATTTGGTTTGCAAACTAATAGAAAAAATGTTAAAAACAGAGACAGCACAATATTCGATCATTGTACATTAACCAATGTCACATTATTCCTGAATTCCCACTATTATCCGTATGATGCTTTAAATCTCAAGTTTGAGGAAAATAAATACAGTATATTATACGACATGTACACCAAGTTTCGTCAGTCGTTTTACAACCTTCCTATTGATCCACTGCTTGATCTTCATACATTTAAAGAAATAGCGCCTTTATTTGTCATAGATTGTTCCAGACAAAATGAAAATTTAAAAACTGGTCCAGTTGATGTTCGTCTGGAAATAGAAACGTCTCAGGAAATTCCAAGCAATACCAGCGCTTACTGTTTAATCATAAACGATCGTCTTGTGGAGTATAGGCCGCTGAGTAACATTGTTCGAAAACTATCATGAAAATTATTGTGGACGTTCAAGGTTTTAAAAATGATCAAAATTACTTTCTGCCTAAAGAGATTGCTATAGTGTATAGTGATCGAGTTCAAGTTTTGTTAATAAAACCACCATATCCCTATGAATGGCTAACAGACACAGAAAAGAAACAAGTTAAATGGATTGAAAAGAATAGAAAAATATTATGGAGCGAGGGAATCGTGCCTTACGAGACCTATAAATACCATCTAATAGATATTTTAAAAAATAATGATATTTATTGTAAAGGCCTTGAAAAGCAGTTATGGTTAAAAGATATATTAAGTAATCCTAACGTACATAATTTAGAAGATAAAGGATGTCCTCGTTTATTAACATTGTATGAGTTGTATAATTCACATTCTGACATATATAGTTGTGTTTATCATCCGACCATCTGTGCGCTGAAAAATGTAACTTGTTTAAAAAAGTGGTGTATGAATAATAAAGTTTTAGATGATTAAATATGCTTGTTTAATTTCCATATACCTGCTTCTTTTATTTAATTTACTGATTATACTCGTATTGAAAACACAATATTTGGTGTAGGTTGTTATAGCCAAATAGTTGTTTTTCATGTTGTAAAAATATTACATTTGAAGAGTAATTTTAAAATTCAAGGTTTCTTAGTACCTATCTAGTTTTATCAACATATTTGCTCGTGCAAATAGAATGAATATTTCGTTCTTAAACCATGTGAATAGTTTGTTCAAAATACGGATAGTTGATTAATTTTTGCTTGGATTTAGCTACACTCCATTTATTTAATGTGTTGTTGAGGACAGTAGTTTAGAATTGGGGAATTCTGTATCAAAATTGGTGGCGATTTTGGATCACGGCGAGCGAAGCGAGCGAGCGTAGCGAGAGTGATCCAAAATCCCCACCAATTTTGATACAGAATCCCCAATTCAACACTACTTATCTTCTTTGCCTTGTCTCATCAAGGTAGAGTCCGTTTCCTATTTGGCGCCCTCTTTGCCCGGTCTTGAACATTCGTTTTTTTTTGAGTGTATCGGCTCAGAGGTCTAGACTCATATTTCATAACGTCTAACGGCCTCGAGAAGGTCCAACTTTGTAGTTTCCGAAACCATTATATAGACCATTATATTCATTAACTCTGGTAAAAGTAAACTGAGAAAATATTTTGAAAAATCTCGCGAAATCACCAAATAAGAAGATTAGGTACAATTAGCTTTAAAAAAAGTAGGCCTAATAGTAAACCCATTATCATTCTTATTAACAGTTTTTGCACTGTTGAAGTTAATTGCAATTGACGTGATCATCGATGCAAAACGATAAGTTTCCTTATTTTTATAGTTAGGATTAGTTTACATGAACAAATATTTGAGGAATTTTAGAACGGCAATCCTGCGAAGCCCGGTAATCTGAACCAGAAATAAGATACTGGATATCTCAGCTATCATAATTATTGCAAGGTAATAAACTTGTCAATTTGCTATACAATAATGTCTGCCTTTGTATGTAATCACACAGGCTATCCGTTTCCATAATATATAGATACCAATTTTAGGTTCTACTTGATAATGGATTGTTTTAGGTGTAGTAGAAAAAAAAATCATTACTAGAACGTCTACTGCACTGTAACGTAAGTTTTCCTCAATTTGTATGTACAATAACAACTCTCGAAGTTCGAAAAAAGTGACGTCTAGATTTTTTTTAAAGAATATTAGCCATATTAGTATGGATTCTAATCATGACTAATACTCCCCTTTCCCCTCCAATTAAGAGTAAAGCTTGTGCCAGGAGTGGGTACGACAATAGTGCAACGGGTGGGGTTGAACCGCCGACCTTTCGGAATTCAGTCCGCTCCTCAACCGTTGAGCTATCGAGGCTCTGTATTATATTAATTGAAACTTTCGAAGTTCAGACCAGTGATGATGAAAAAAAAAAATACTTGCCTGTCTCTCGGCAAAGACGAACTGGAACTGGTGCTCGCCTTGGTAGCCACCCCAGTAATGTAGGGCCACTGCTCCTACTGCGATCCACATGAACACTCCGATGAAGTTCATCACAATCTCTGATAATGCCCTGAAAAAGTAAATAAGTATGTTTTTTTTTAATTTCTCATGCTCATGTTTCTTGTATAAACGAACGATTTTAAATCTTTTTCTAACACGTGTCTTGTATAGGATAGTTAAGTATAAGGATTTTGTAGTAAGACATTATTAGGTATATTTCTGGGATAAGCTTTTTTCTTAGATTTATCTGGCTTTCATTAGCAGACGACGACTTCCAACTGTTTTTAAATTCCCACGTATCATATCTCTCTATATTTGTATCTGCTTTTATAATTTATTTCATCTCCCTCACAAAAGTTTTAATAGCTCCACGCTAGATTTAAAGATTCGGGCTAAGTATACTTATTCAGAAAATAGCCACCAATATCTCTACTAATGCTACATAATGATTATTATTTTTATTCAATAAATAAAATCAAGAAAAACACTATAGATCAATGACGAACCTCTTGTGTTCTGTGGTACCGAAGAGGAACGTGACAAGTTGAACGAGGGTGTAGATAAGGTAACCAACAATGACACCTGAAGCGACGATCTCAGCATCTGGGTTCTTTTCTTCGTTGAGGTTCCACGTTCCTCCCACCCCCAGGAACTCGCCATTGAATCCAGTACGATACAGCACTAGGATGATTATGTTCAATACCTGGAAAAATACAGTAGATAAGTTTGTCTACTGATATCAGATCTTGGTTTTTCTGATGGTTAGATAACCCTTAACACACACACACAAACATTTTCTTAACTATATACTCGTAGACTTGCATTTGACCACAAACACACGAAACAGTAGGTGACGATGATGCCTAAGGTGGAGTGCGTTTGATGCTTGCGAAAGATGCTTTTCAAGGTCATAAGCCTAAGCTAACAGGAAAAACATAAGCCGTAAAGACGTTTCATATGTAACAGTACGTATTTGCATTTCGGTTAGTGATGATGTATTCAAAATTAGGACTTGCTAAGTTGGAAATTGATGTTGTTTTTTGAAGACCTGTATTTTCAATTACTTAATTTGGTTAATCCGTGGGCTAAATCAGCTGGACTATATGCATACAATTATTAAAAGTGAAAAAATCAAAATGTAATATCAAGGCTATTTTTATTTGTAAAATTATTCTTTTTTGTCATAAATCGTTAAGAGATTTGTCACACAAGCGGAAGGAAATTAGATAAGAAAGTCTAAAATTGTAATAGGTTTATAAAGATAAAGAAATACTAGATAAAATGATTCACGAGAATCATTTTGAGAAATAAGACAATCACTGTAAGAAATGAATGAAAATAATTTTGTTAAAAATACTTATCACATGATCTCACTGCAATAATATTTCTAACAAACATTCGATTTCATTATAAAAAGACAATTTTCTAAGTCCATTTTGAACCTTAAGCACATAAGAATAAAAATTCCACATGAGCTTGTATGCACGAAGATAAGGATAAGGAATAGATAAGGCATCTACGACATAGTACATAATGTAGTACCCTATAACGATTGTATAATTGCCCATTGAACATTACCTTTTACGAACTACAAAAGAAATACGACACTTTATAGTGTCCACCAATTTTGAACAACCATGTTGGGAATGTTTTTATATTCTAGCCTTCATCAATTATTTATTCTTGTATCATCTAGTAATTTGCAAAATTAAGTTTTTATTTTATTTCATCTAGTGTCCTTCATGAATGTCTAGGACTCTACCATCGGTTCTAAAAACAGATTCTTCTGAGAAGAGCCGGAAAGATACTCAGCAATTCCTCTTTTTAACCCCCGACCCAAAAAGAGGGGTGTTATAAGTTTGACGTGTGTATCTGTGTATCTGTCTGTGGCATCGCAGCTCCTAAATTAATGAACCTATTTTAATTTAGTTTTGTTGTTTGAAAGGTGGCTTGATCGAGAGTGTTCTTAGCTATAATCCAAGAAAATCGGATCAGCCGTTTGAAAGTTATCAGCTCTTTTCTAGTTACTGTAACCTTCACTTGTCGGGGGTGTTATAAATTTTTAATTTACACTTGTCTAGTCATAAAAAGTTATAAACAATATTAGGCAACGAAAGCTTAATAGCTTTTCTATGAGTATTATTTAATCATTTTCTTTAATTTTTGAGACGTTTTAGAAATTTTTAATAATTAATAATATCTAATAATACTATGTTTTATATTTAACTTTTTAGTGTCCAATTTGTAGGGATACTTGAGATCATTTCTAGTTAGTTGAAATATTCCACAATAATGAAGCAAATAGATATAAATTGCGAGTATGACCATTGACATCGCGACTTTCGCCATTTGACCAAGAAACTAATATGATGTCTTCAATCGTTCATTATTATGAACTATTGCAATAATTTCAACTATTCCTTTTCGAATGACTAAGAGGAAGGATTGCCCTGAATTCACGTAATCTTAAATGACTAATATTGGTTTCCTATACCTGACAATAGCTTCGTCTTTACTCTGAAATTATGCCCATTCATAGAAAATTATGACATATCACCTTTTTAACCCCCGACCCAAAAAGAGGGGTGTTATAAGTTTGACGTGTGTATCTGTGTATCTGTCTGGCATCGTAGCTCCTAAACTAATGAACCGATTTTAATTTAGTTTGTTTTTGTTTGAAAGGTGGCTTGATCGAGAGTGTTCTTAGCTATAATTCAAGAAAATCGGTTCAGCCGTTTGAAAGTTATCAGCTCTTTTCTAGTTACTGTAGCCTTCACTTGTCGGGGGTGTTATAAATTTTTAATTTACACTTGTAAAATCAACATTATCAACAAGTGATACACACGCCACGTTCTATCGTCATTCAAAATATCCATATCTATTTTATACAAGGAATCGATAGCTTAATTTGCTTTATTTGCCTGCTTCTATACAATACAAATCTATTTTAATTTTTCGGTAATTATATTTAATACTAGCTAATGCTCGCGTCTTCGTCCGCGTGGATTTAGGTTTTTAAAAATCCCGTGGGAACTCTTTGATTCTCCGGAATAAAAAGTAGCCTCTATCACTCTCTAGGTCTTATACCTATGCAAAAAAATTTGACAATCCGAAGCTCCGTTGCGATGTAATTGAGGGACAAACCAACAAACAAACGCACTTTCGCTTTTATGATACCTAGCGATTTATTATGTTTTAGCTAAACAAGAGAGCTAAACTTAACTTTCTAGCATTTCCTTCCTGTGTTGCTCCATTTATAGACTTAACTTATTTATTCTTTTATTATTGGTTATTTTGCTAACTGCTTTGTATTTTATCTGTTACGATGATTATAATCTTATTAGTAATATAACCACGTACTGTAGAAGGGCGAAATTAATTAAAACAGTTAGTCATGCCGTGCGCAGGTCAGGAGTCAACAGTACCATCATTTGATCACTCCCCACATCTGCACTGAGATGGGTCACAGAGCAGCGTATAGGACTACCAGTCTACCACGTTTGTACAAGTTATGCAATTGTACCTGCGCAGAAATCTTTTTTTTGGATGGCGCGAAAATATCTCAGCCAATTATAGCGCGCGTCCGTTCGCTATTGGTTGGTTCCCACGCAGCATGTTTTATACGCGAGAATAATGAGCGAGATAGCACGAGTCTCTGTTGTTCTTGTGTTTAAAATCTAAACGCAAATAATTTGATTAGGTGCTATTTGAATTTTATCCAAATGAAACAAATTGAATTTGTAGACTCGTTCGACAAATTAATATCTTTGTGTGTCTGTAGTTTTCGGATTTCTATAAACTACACATTTTGTCAACAACAAATCGTTGAGCCCGTCTTGGTTATTATTCAAATAGGAATCAAACTCCACTTGTATAAAGAGCGCTCCGAACGCACTTCTCTTACTCTTGATTGATCATACTATTAAGTAAAAAATTAAAGTATAATAACTACCTAATAAAAATTAGGAATTAGAGAAGCAGGTCAATAGCTGAATTTGATTCAAAGTGTTAATTTACCTATATAAATCATAATTATAAAGTAATCGACACCATTTTTAATGTTCTGTGCGTTTGCCGATTTCTAATTTTTAAGTAATTTCATTTAATAGCCGACAAGCTTAAATTTTAATAACTATTCTGTCAAATTGCATTTATTATTTAATTGAGGATAAAGGAGTTTTGAAATTGATTAGCCCATTAGTCGAAAACCTAGGTAACTAATATGCTAATCAGTAGAATAGGTACTTAGAGTGAGATCTATATTATACCTACCTACTTTACTTAGAGTTAAGTTTCAGATAAAACGAGACAGTTGTAGCAGCGATATAGCGCTGTCTTGTTTTAACATTGTCTTAATCTGAGCAAAGTCGAAGTAGGTAAGCTGTATAGATCTCAGCCTCAGAGTCTCATGAAAATGGCTTCATATTTATAATACCTATATGAAATCTTCAAACTGGTAATAAAACAAATAATAAAATTAATAAACTATTAACTAATTACTGCGAGTTATTACAGGCTGGTTTATCAATAAGTTGACAATACCTAAGAGATCAAAATATATTTTATCAATAAAAAACAAAGAATGTGAATATATTACACGTCATAATTATAAATGTTTCTAGTGTAATGTTCTGAAAATGGTGAAAAACGTATCCAAATCTACGAAGTTTAACTATATACCTAACTAGCTGATACCCGCGACTTCGTTCGCGTGGATGTAGGTTTTGGGAACTCTTTGATTTTCCGGGATAAAAAGTAGTCTATGTGCTAATCCAGGGTATTATCTATCTCCATTCTAAATTTCAGCTCAATCCGTCCAGTAGTTTTTGCGTGAAGGAGTAACAAACATACACACACACACACATACAAACTTTCTCCTTTATAATATTACTGTGATTAATTTATGAGAAGTCTGTGTCACAGCTACCCTGCGCCGGACAGCTGTAATCTCAATAACAAGAGTAATTATTGTCGCCGACGCCGACAGGAAGATGGGATCAAACATTAATTACATGAACATTGATTGCTTCCTCGCGTAATCAGTTTCTCTTTAAACTAGGTAAAAGTAAGACAAAGGGAAGGAAAGGAAGGAAGTAACAGTTTAATAATCACTTGTTCTAAAAAGTCGACAACATTATAAAGAATAGACCACGTTCCAGTAGCTAGCCACAATGGTCGTGTTCAAGGCGACAAGCCACGGTCTGATTGCCTCTCCGAGGGTCTATTGTGATGGAGTGACGACCGATAGATCAATACGTAGGTACAATCGATTTTATCTGGAGATTCATTCGCAATTTACAATATTCACATTATATTATACTGGCTTATGTCTTCGTCGTTTTTATTAATTTGAATTTTCAATATATAAAAGGTGACTATCCTATCAGCGCGCATCTTAAACTCCTGGACGGACCATGCTGATATTTGGCTATTATGACGTAGACATCCACTAAGGCAGGATTTTTGAAAATCTATATATAATAAATAAAATTGGAGTGTCTGTCTGTAATTTCGAAATAACTGCCTCATATTAAGCTCATAGGGTTATTTGAACGATACCAACACCGAATCACACGTTTTTAAAATTTTTGTCTGTCTGTCTGTCTGTCTGTCTGTTTGAAAAGGCTAATCTTGGGAACGGCTGAACCGATTTTGACGGAATTTTCACAGACAAGTAGAGGATTGACCAGGGAGTAACATAGGCTACATTTTTAACCGACTTTCAAAAAGGGAGTTGTGTTTTTCTAACTATGTACACCGAAATCTCCGAGATTTCTGAACCGATTTGCGTCATTTCTTTTTTAATCGATAGAGGAACTTTGCGACATTGTTTCATAAAAAATTTGGAGTCCAACTCCTCAATCCTGATGCTGCAGGGGATCTGACCAATCCACGCGGGCGAAGCTGCGGGCATCAGCTGGTTCAAAATAAGACCCCTATTTCACGCGGACCAACGAAGTCGCGGGTATAATAATCTAGTTAACTAATATAAACAAAAGGTAAAAGAAAGTAGAAATTTCAAGTAGCGACATATTATTGGGTTACTAAATAGGCTACTAAAATATGAACAAGGGAATTACTTAGATATTTTTCTATTATATTGTATTAATTGAAAAAAGATAAAGATACGTTTATAGATAAAATAAATTCCAAAGATCTGATAACATGTAAACGCGAGCACAACGGAAATGGTGCGTTGGAAGCAAGTGGAATTGCTCATCAACAGGCGCATTACTCATCGACCACCGCGGATAAGATCCAAACCACATTTATGGTGTTCCATATACGCTGTTACGAAATATGTAATAAAGTCTATAAGTACACGTGAGGTTGCAATCAGACAAACATTTTAGTACCATTCATTTGCGAATGTTTCATTCAAGACCTATATTTAAGGCAGCATATTAAACTGCAATTGTTATACTTACCATTAAACTTGGTGTAGAGTGTTATTTTGATAATAAGATAGAAGTAAGGTAAAAAAAATTTAGTATAAAATCATTTTGTATTATTGTATAAAGTTAATTAAGAAACATCAACTTGTAACAAGTGTAAATTAAAAATTTATAACACCCCCGACCAGTGAAGGTTACAGTAACTAGAAAAGAGCTGATAACTTTCAAACGGCTGAACCGATTTTCTTGGATTATAGCTAAGAACACTCTCGATCAAGCCACCTTTCAAACAAAAAAAACTAAATTAAAATCGGTTAAGTTTAGGAGCTACGATGCCACAGATAGATACACAGATACACACGTCAAACTTATAACACCCCTCTTTTTGGGTCGGGGGTTAAAAACGGAATAACCGTCGTGGGTCACAATAAAGGTTGCGATAAATTCGAAGTAGGTGTCACAAAAAAACGTTCCTAAGCCCTGTAAATTTTTATAGATTTTTGTAGCATACCTACTTATGTCTATGAGTAATGCTCTTTTTATCAGATAAGACGTGTTTTGTAATGTTAGCATCTAAAATGAATTTCTGTTTAAAAACCTAAGGTAAATATAATAAAATTAGAAGAAAGAACATTATTACAAAGAAATCTAACATCTACGTGTGACTATGAACTATCATACATAATTATTCAAACAAGTATTTTAAGTATCCCTTACATCTTATTTATATATATATATATATATATATATATATATATATATATATATATATATATATATATATATTTATTCACTATAGGTAAGCGCTTGACCACAATCACACCTGATGGAAAGTGATGATGTGGTCTAAGATGAGACGCGTTTACCTAGAAGGTGCCTATTCACTTTTGTTTTAAGGATACCCGGATTGTAATAATTAATAATAAATATTAATTACTAATCAAATATATTACTAACTAGCTGATGCCCGCAGCTTCGCCCGCGTGGATTGGTCAGATCCCCTGCAGCATCAGGATTGAGGAATTGGACTCCAAATTTTTTATGAAACAATGTCGCAAAGTTCCTCTATCGATTAAAAAAGAAATGACGCAAATCGGTTCAGAAATCTCGGAGATTTCGGTGTACATAGGTAGAAAAACACAACTCCCTTTTTGAAAGTCGGTTAAAAAAGTAGCCTATTTTACGCCCTGGTCAATCCTCTACTTGCCTGTGAAAGTCCCGTCAAAATCGGTTCAGCCGTTCCAAAGATTAGCCTTTTCAAACAGACAGACAGACAGACAGACAGACAGACAGACAGACAGACAGACAGACAGACAGACAGACAGACAGACAGACAGACAGACAGACAGACAAAAATTTTAAAAACGTGTGATTCAGTTATGGTATCGTTCAAATAACCATATGAGCTTAATATGAGGTAGTTATTTCGAAACTCCAATTTTATTTATTAGTATAGATTACAGACAGACACTCCAATTTTATTTATTAGTATAGATTAGTATAGATTTAAGACGAGCTAAAAATAGTGAATTAACTCTAGTTAACAGATCGAATGAAGTAAATAATGAACTCGTTAATAAATTCGCACTTATATGGAAGTCCGTTCGATTTTATTTGGATTTTAGTGAAGCGTTTGATACGGCGCTAATTCAACAAGGCGTGGTTCTTATCGCCATGATAGAGAATGAGGCCATAGGTGCCGATCTTTTTAACCCTGGCCAAAATATAGGTATCTTTTTTTATAGTTTCATGCAATAATCTGTTGCGTCCATAGACATATTCAGTTATGTATTCATCAAATCATCAAGCTCATATTCTAAATTGAGTCATGTTTCTTTCTTTCAATACATATATTAAAATCGCTTAGTAAAGATTCTTTAGAGTGACCTAATTTACGAAGTATAATTTCAGTGTAGTAACAATAAGTATAGCTGAATAAGTCTTTGTTATTTTATAAACAGGATTTGTTAAAATATAGGTTCATTTTATTAACTTTTCCCGCTATAGTGGTCTAATTCTTACTCATGCAAGTCTGAATTATGAATGAAATCTTAGTCATCCATAAGAAGTCCCTTATTAATTTATGTATTGTACCAATCACTCTAACCACTTAAATATTATTATTATTTCAATATTTAACTAATTAATCAAAGGATATTTTAATGACTCATTAAATTATTCATAGTACTTAATAGATCAGTGAGTTTGTTTTAATGCTTGTAAATTCTGATTTTAACGACTTTTACTTAATTTTTTCATTTATTTATATCTTGTTCGATGAAAAAAAAAATTATCTATCATTTTTTATGTATACTGACTCACACTCAATACGTTTTGTAAAGTCAAATCTACTACAGCAGCAGTTCAAGCTATGTCGATCAATGTACCTAAAGATACTAATGCTTATATGCCTTATGTACACATTGCATATAGACCACTCATGCAACTCAGGTTATGATCCGTGTAAACAAGCCATTTACCTTGCATCCTTGCTTATTTTCAATTTGAAAAGAGCAATTGCCGATTTTCTTGCTGATTCTTCTCGGAAGAAACGGCATTCCGTACTAGTGATTATTATTTTGACCATTTGACTAAAAATCTATAATATTCTATTCTAAAATGTTAAAGAGTAGATGTATCTAAAGCCTCCCTAATCAGCATTTTTTTTTTTTTCAAAATACGTGGTCTACCTATTTTCTATCATATCATTATGATCTCAACCCATTGTTGTCTCGCTACTAAGCATGGATCTCCTTTCAGATTGAAAACGAGGCTGGCCGAGTGTGGATTGACAGACTTCACACACCATTGAGAAAATTATAGGGAACTCTTAGGCATGCAGGTTTCTTCACGATGTTTTCCTTCACCGTTAAAACCAATAATATTTAATTGTAAATTGAATACTTGAAAAGAGCAACCGCCGAGTTTCTTGCTGGTTCTTCTCGGTAGGAACGGCATTCCGAACCAGTGGTAGATTATTTTGACGATTCAAAAGCACTTGTAAAAGTTTAATTGATTTTTTTGATTTTTGACTATACATTTTTAACATACAAGTACTTACAATTTTAAACACTTTCACCACAATCGTGGCTATCGTCTGGACAGAAACCATTATCACTAGAAACTTTAACAATAATTCACTTTAACTTGTTTAACTTTCGATCTGATCTGATTTCTTCACTTTTTATTCTTCAATCCCTTTGTTTTCTGCCCGATTTTGTTAACAGCTAATTCGTCACTGCATGAGTCTGTTTATCAGCACCTATACGAGTTATCAGTACCTAATCTTATCTCTTTCGGCGAATTAGTAGGACAGGTTGCGTATAGTGTATTATTTTAGTGCCGGCACATGCCAGTGACTTGGTCATCGTAATAATATTGAACCAGTATAATTTTTACATACCTCTACTGGAAAGAAGTTGAGGAGCTACTTACATTACATGTTATCAATTTTACGCCGCTTAAGTTCTAAGACCACGTTTTTTTTTTATTCCAATGCAAGTTTTCCATTAACTGTGATCATACATACCTACCTCGTGGCACGATCACAGTACGATCTATCATTTCAAAACCATTCGCTAGGAATCGAGAAAAGCGTCGTTTCGTCCAGTCAGAAACAAGAAAACGTCCAAAAGAAACTCTAAATAAAAAAAGTATCTGCTGATTTCTAATTTTGCTTAAACGACAAAAATGCCTTTTTTTTTAATTTTATTTAATAAACACACTACTGATATAAACTAAGTCATTCTTCAAAAAAGCGTGTAAAGACTGCAGACTGATGCGTAAGCAAATAAAAAGGGAAGCTCAAAAAAATCTATATCTATACTAATAAATAGAATTGGAGTGTCTGTCTGTAATTTCGAAATAACTACCACATATTAAGGTCATATGGTTATTTGAACGATACCAGAACTGAATCACACGTTTTTAAAATTTTTGTCTGTCTGTCTGTTTGAAAAGGCTAATCTTCGGAACGGCTGAACCGATTTTAACAGGATTTTCACATACAAGTAGAGGATTGACCAGGGTGTAACATAGGCTACTTTTTTAACCGACTTTCAAGAAGGGAGTTGTGTTTTTCTACCGATGTACACCGAAATCTCCGAGATTTCTGAACCGATTTGCGTCATTTCTTTTTTAATCGATAGAGGAACTTTGCGACATTGTTTCATAAAAAATTTGGATTCCAACTCCTCAATCCTGATGCTGCAGGGGACCTGACCAATCCACGCGGGCGAAGCTGCGGGCATCAGCTAGTTAAAAATATTGATTGCCTGGTCTATGGTAAATACTTAGTAAGTTCTACAATGAAGCAGTTCCTATAATATACCTAGTCGTAACTTTTAACGGTCTCTTCAAATCAGACAGTTTATAGCTCTAAGAACTGAACTTAACAGGGCTCTCTCCGTCACTCGCTTCATACAATCGTAGTTCCAATTTCATTTGAATATTAAGCAACCAAAGTCCATGAAATTTTGCAGACATATTCTAGAAACTAATATCTGTGTCTGTGGTGTTTTAGATTTTTCTAAAAATATGTAGTTTTAAAATTACAGGGGCTCAAAGATTTGTATGTAAATTTTTAAGACCGCGTACCTTTGAAACCGAATATTGTAACAGAAATCTGGAAAACCACAGACATAGATATTAGTTTCTAGAATATGTCTGCAAAATTTCATAGACTTTGGTTGCTTAATATTCAAATGAAATTGGAACTACGTTTATATGAAGCGAGTGACGGAGAGACCCCTCTTAACGATCGTGAGTTTGATACTTTCGCTGAATTACTTCATGAATCATGATATTATAACATTGTATAATATCATAAATACAAATTGTAGAAAATTCTTTTTATATCGATACTTATGATAGAAATACTTCGTTATCCAGGGTTTTTGGGATGTCTGCTAATTTTCCTACGATATTTTTGTCGCTGACCTACCCTGCCATTCTTTGAGTTTTTATTACTTTGCTCTCTTGGGACTCGAGAGTTTTGACAGGAATGATCGTAACACTCGTAGCAAAACATTTTCTTCCTGTTTTTATTAATTTGCCTTTAAATACCTTTCTCTTCTCCTACGAATTTCAAACAATATTTTGAGTAACAATTATTTATTTTTCAATTTCAGGAGCTGGGTCTCGACATAACAAACGATCAAATAGCCGAGCTCGAGTCCGCAGTCCACGATATTGACTTCACTTCCGCTGCAGAGCACGAAAAGCGTGTCCGTCATGACGTCATGGCGCACGTCCACACGCTTGCAGAGCGATGCCCCCGCGCCGCGCCCATCATACACCTTGGAGCCACTTCGTGCTATGTTGGCGACAATACAGACCTGATTGTCCTAAGAGATGGCTTGGATCTGTTGCTGCCACGGTTGGCTGCTGTTATCAGTCGGCTTTCCAAGTTCGCTGATGAGTACAAGTAAGTTATTGGACTGTTTTGTAAACTGTTTCTAGCTGTTATCTAGATAAGTTGGTCTTCAGAAGGTGTGTAGGTGACAGCACCTGATGTTATTAGCCACAATGTCTTGGTAGTGTCTAAATTGAATACGAAAAAAGTTAGCCTTTTTGATATTGGCAGATAATGTTTCTATGAATTTCATAACAAGTTCTATAAATATTACTATATTCACTATCTATGAGCTTTTCATTTATCTAAACAAAATCTTCTCCCTATTTCAGATCTCTACCTATCCTGGGCTTCACCCATCTACAGCCGGCTCAATTGACAACCGTAGGAAAGCGAGCGTCCCTATGGCTCAGTGACCTTCTAATGGACGAGCGCGCCTTGTCACGCGCGAGAAACGACCTCCGATTTCGCGGAGTAAAAGGCACTACGGGGACCCAAGCTTCATTCATGCAACTGTTCAAAGGTGATGGTGAAAAAGTAAAAGCTCTTGATAAAAGAGTCGCTGAACTTGCTGGATTTGACAAACGGTACATTGTCACTGGTCAAACATACTCCAGAAAAGTTGACTTAGAAGTCGTAGCAGCTATATCAGGCTTAGGAGCGACAGTACATAAAATGTGCTCTGATATTCGTATTCTGGCGTCACGTAAAGAATTGGAGGAGCCATTTGAAGCTTCCCAGATTGGTTCGAGCGCTATGCCGTATAAGAGAAATCCTATGAGATCGGAACGCTGTTGTGCTCTTGCGCGTCACTTGATCACACTGTACGCTAACGCTGCTAATACGCACGCAGTGCAATGGATGGAGCGTACTTTAGACGATTCAGCAAATCGTCGTCTAACTCTTGCAGAAGCATTTTTAGCCGCTGATGCAACTTTGTTAACTCTACTTAACATATGCCAAGGACTTGTGGTATACCCAAAAGTTATAGCCCGTCATATTGACCAAGAACTTCCGTTTATGGCCACTGAAAACATTATAATGGCTATGGTGCAAGCTGGTGGTGATCGTCAAATTTGCCATGAAAAGATAAGAGTCCTCTCTCATGAGGCTGGAGCAGTCGTAAAACAGGAAGGAAAGGATAATGATTTAATCGACCGAGTTAAGAGTGATAAATACTTTGCACCTATTATAAATCAACTCGATAAAATTTTGGATGCATCGACATTTATTGGCAGAGCGCCAGAACAAGTAATTGAGTTCCTAGATGAAGAAGTTGTTCCTATTCTACAGAAGTACAAAGACTCATTGGTTTTGGTAGAAAAACCAGTGTCCTTAATGATTTAATAATGTTATAACCGATTTTATTATTTGACGAAACAATTATTATTACTATTACAATTAATATCTGAATATTATAAGCTATTTGGATTTATATTGAAATAATACGACATGATAAATGAATAAATGATATATTTACATTATAGCGTTTTATAAAAATACAAAAATGACTCCTCAACTTCACAAAACGTCATATACTAAATGAACTAGAAAATGGTAACTTATGTTCAATCAATGCCGAAATTATAATGCTTTGCAAGCACAAGCTTTAAAAGAGCATGAGTAATAAATAACTATGAATTAACATTAAAACAATCAAACAAATAAATAAGCCTAGAGAATTAAAAAAGAGAGACTCAACTTAATAATTACGCTCGATACAAATTAAAAATCGTAGGATTTCGTGGTCACACCTTATCACAATTTAGATGGCACGTCAAGATTACATTCGCGTTTATTTCTGTAGCGTTTAAAGAGAATTAGTCAGAAGTGTGTCGCCTTGACAAGCGGGTCCCTGGCTGGGCCAGTTACAAGCACCTAAGTTAGGATCGAAACTAAGTTGAACTGGACAGTTGAATATATGGAGAGTAAACCTTTGCTTAGTACAGTCCCATCTGCAAGCGTAGAATTTATTACACTGTTTTGGATGACGGAATAAACCTGCTCTCTGGCAGTCAATAGAGCCTTGCAACGTTTCGTCTCTGCTTCTCCAGCCACCTGGACCGTAGCGATCAAACGTTTGTGAGTCCACAGACACAGTGTCTCCGGATTCTTGTATTGCAGCAGTTGGAGTAACTCCTTCACTTAATAGTACTGTTCTATAAGTCGGAGCAACAGTCACAGCCTTGACACGTGGTTTTATTCTGACGATTCTTTCTGTTGTTGAAATTGCAGGTGTACTTGACACGTAACTCTCAGAATAGTCCTTGCGAGCAGAAGCTGCTGGAATATTGTAGCTATTATCTTGATAGTCTTGATAGAACGAATCATCAGGAACTATGATTGGGTTGAAAGTTGATGAAACTGGAGCCACAGTCACTGTGTTTACAGCTGGTACAGTCGAAATTCTAGTAGATTTTTGAGCCCAGGTACTCTCACCGATATCCCCACGCCCTGCATCGTCATATCCATTGGTGTATTCATCATTACCTTGTTCTTGAACTGAAGGTCTTCTTCCTTTAAGTACTAGCACAGGCGATTGACAACTGCAAACAGCTCCTAATTTTCTCACAAGAAGTGGGTTGAAATCGTTTATTTTTGTAACAACAGCTACTTTAGGTTTCGTTCTTCTTATGGGAGCTCGTGCTGATGTAACTTCAACAATCTCTTGTCTAATTGGAACCGTTGAGTAAGATACTGCAACTGATTCTGGTGTCGAGTAAGAGCCTGAGGCAACCAAACCAGCATCATTTCCAATAGTGCCAAATCCTAGCAATTGAGATTTAGCTGTTTCCACAACGATATTTTGCTTCCTCTTAGGTGCCGATGTTGTTGACACCACAACTTGTTCTTGTCCCTGATACGGGTTATACCTAACCTCGGGACCAGTTGTACTCTTATAGCCGTATAATCCGATATTTTCTTGTAAAGTGTCTTCTGAAGGGGGTAAGTATTCTGGTGCCTGATACGCTCTAGTCGACTCTACGTAATAGTTTGATTCCGTTGTGGATTTAACAGCTGGTCTTATATATTTCGTCTTTGTCCTTCTCGGTGCGGAGGTGACCTCGACTAGCTCAGGCGCATAAGTCGATGTGACAGTTTTAGGAGACAGATAATAGCTGTTGGAGCCTGATGCAATAGGTTGTGCGGTGGTATAAGTCGTTGATACTAAACCTGCATCTGGGCCAACAGTTCCGAAACCTAGTAAATTAGCTTTTGCGTTTTGAACAACTATGTTTTGCTGTCTTACAATAGGAGCTGCTGTTGAAGAAACTACGATAGCACCCTCAGTTGGTACAGAATAATCTTGATAAGTACCAAATCTGGAAGAACCTCTCGATTCATCGTTATTGTATCCAAAGCTCTCGTAATTGACTACACGAGAAACTGTTTCGCTTGATGGTGGCAAATATTCTAACGACTTAATTTCAGGTTTAGCAGTCGATTGTGTGATGTATGTATCAACTGGTGGCAAATACTCAGGAGCGGTATAATTTGGTTTTGTGGTAGGAGGTAAATATTCCCGAGTAGTAGAATATGTTCGTGGTCTATAAGTAGATGTGACGACTGGAGTTTCAGTTGAGACGACTGGTGGCAAATATTCCTCAGCTTTGTACCCTACCTGTATTTCAGGAGATTGATAACCTTGATTGTATTGATATGTGGTTCTTGTGTCAGGAACCGTAGTGAAATGTACAGATTCTACAGTCTGTGAAGAGCCTGAACTTGACTTGGAATCCGTGTATTGTACTGAGCTTTCATATTGTTGAGAATAATCAGCGGGCCTATAGTCATACTGATCTTGAGTTCGTACAAATGAATTTCTTTGATCAAAGATTGGTGTTGAGGCAGTCGAGTAGGTAACTTCTTGTTGGTACTGTTGTTTAGGTGGTATGTAATCTGGTGCTTTGTATGTTTTAACTTTCCTTGGACTTTCATATTCGGCATAGTGGTCTTCGTATACAAGAGTAGCTGGCGTTGTTGAAACAAACACACCTTTACCATTTTCGTATTGAGTGTTTCCACTGCCTTGATGGAAGAACTGGTGGGAAACAGCGCTTGCATCCGAATAACTTGCTCGATTGGAAGTGGCAATTTGGCTCACTGTTTCTGGTTGATTATAAGAATAACCTTCTTGGCTTACATATGTCTGCTGTGCAGTTGACTCATATTCTGCTGGTTTACTGACGTAGCTTGTTCTGGTCTGTTGTGTAGGTTGATATGATTGTGTGAACACAGAAGAAGTTGGCTTGACATATGTGACTGGCTCAACCGTTTCAGTGTACTTAAGAAGTGGATTCTCATTTAGACTGACATCAGTCAGTCGGTAAAGTAAGTTAGGTTGTGACGTTGTTGAAACAACTTTTTGTCTAAATGTTTGAGGCCTATAAGTTGATGTAACGATCGGTGCAGGTGTTGATGAGACGAACTTTTGTTCGAATGTGACAGCTGGTTGTGAGTATTCATATCCTGAAACTGACGAACCTTGATAATTATTAACTTGGCCTGCATCAACTTGGTGTAATGTTTGTTGACTGTATACTTGGGGTTGGGCAGTAGTGTAAACAGTTGTTTGCGGTTGTTCGTATCTTGCACCTGATACGTATTCATATCCACTGGATCCAGCTGCTGTGGTTTTAGTATCTTCTCTATGAACTGTTTGTTGGCTGAATGCTTGACGGCTAGGTACGTACGGACTAACGTACGTCGCTGGTGTTGCTTTTACAGTGTATTTAAGAAGAGGATTTTCGTACACTGTCACAGGAGTAGATGTCACAGGACGTGCGGTAGATGATACTGGCACATATTGCTGAGTATTATACCTTTGTATCGTTTGAGAGCTATAACTCTGAGGCTGATATGAAACTGTAGGGCCTGCTGTTGAGTACTGAGCACCAGTACTTTGGACATAAACAGTCGGTTGCTGGTATTCATAACCTTGTTCTTGTTGGTTTTGAGAATAAGAGTTAACTTTGCCAGTATCTACAGTGTGTAGAGTCTGTTGGCTATATGATTGTGGTTGGTATGTAGATATTGTGGGCTGGACTGATATTGCTGGCTGGGGAGCTGAATATTGCACAACAGTTTGTGGAACTTCATAAGTATTTGATACTTGACTAGAAACATCAACCGAAGGAGTATAAACGTTACTAGATTCGACTTTGTGTAGAGTTTGTTGGCTGTAAGATTGCGCCGTTGGTTGAACATAAGTTTCTGGTGTCCCGGTAGTATATGCCACTAGTTTTCTAAACGGTGGCTCAGAGACAGGTCTTGGAGTTGAGTATTCGAACCCAACGGATTCTACTTTGTGTATAGTTTGTTGCTGATGTCCAAATCCTTGAGGTTTGTAAGAAATTACAGTAGCTGATGGAGCCGCTGTAGTATATGATACACTGTCTTCAAATTTAACGGCTGGTTTCGAGTAATCGTATCCTGTCGATCCAGTGTTATAGGTCGAAGAATAATCCTTACTTTCATATTCGTAGTTCAGACCTTGGTTATAGTTATTAGTCAGTTGAATTTGTGGCGCCACTTGTTTCACTGGTACCACTGTAGGTTGAACGTATGTCACCGCTGGTTGAGTGTAACCAAAAACTTGTTTGATACTAGTTTTTGGTACTAAAGGTACATAGGTAGTTTTATAAGTAACAGGTAAGGGAGTTGCTGTTGTAGGAACTCCAGACGATGTTGGATTGGTGACGTAACTGTAGCCGTCGTTTTGAGTTGTGCCAAACTGAGTAATAGAAACACCAGATCCAGCTTCATTTGTCTGATGGACTACATCTTGACTATAGGATTGGGTTTGATAGTTTCCTTGGTCGGAGTAATTAGCATCGATCAAAGACGTTTTCCCAACAAGACCGACTCTTACGGCCCCGGCGGTTAATACGTGTGGTGCGCCTGTGTAAACGTTCTCATCAGTAACATATTCGCCAACATTTCCATTGCTATCACTGCCATAGTAGGTGCTTGTAGCACCACTTGTGGTTCCACTCGCGCCACTGGTGTACGCATCAAGTTGCCCGTCAATCTTGTATAGACTTTGGTACGTTCCTGGCTCCTCGTTAAATGCGATTGCAGGCTTGGGGTAAACGTAACCTCCTGAACTTTGGCTATATGAACCACTATCAGAGGAGCTGCTCTGCGTATACTTAATGTCAGTTTGCGTATAAGGCACAGGAGGTATGTCGAGATGTTCGTAAGGTTTAGCGCGATCTCCTGCTGGGTTGTGGACGTATTTACCCGAATTGTCTTTACGATAGTACGCTCCAGCGTTGTACCGACTACTATCGTATTTCGGTGATACGCCAACGTAAGCATCATTCCCTTTGTATTTTCCTGAATCGCCGCCTACTTTAGCGCGTAACCTTTGACTGTTAATAGAACTAGCAGCAGGTAATCTATAGTCGTCTAAAATGAGAGATCCGCTTGTGTATCTCTCTCCACCATTATAATTTGTGGTTTGGACGAGGCCAAGACCCCTGTTAATATCATCTGCGGCAACTATATTATAAGAATGTCCGCTCGACTCTCCTTGACTTCCAATCGCATAGTCGTCGTTAATTTGGTAAGTGCCCGGTCCAGCGAATCCTAGATTAGCGGCTTCTTGGGAAGCGATGTAATTGCTGTCAAGGATATCGTCCTTTGAGAGAAGTCCGCCTTGAATGCCCACGAGATTGTCCAACGAGGCTCCGGATACTAAACTCTGATGAGCAGCGATGTTGACTGAATCGGCAGTTTTTCCTTGGAAGCCAGTAGCACCTGTAAATCAAAACGAAATAATTACTATGTTTTCTCCTCTTAGTTTGATGAAAAGGAAATCCAAATGGATTAAGGTTAAAGGATTATGGGTAGCTCAGGATCCCATAGTTTCGGACTAAATTATACTGTAATTTTTTAAGATTACCCACCAACGATTTTATGTGTATTAAAGAGTGTTTAATTACTACCATAAATAATTAACTTAGGAAAAACAACTCATATTTTCATAAACCACACAGTATACATAGATTTGTTTTTGAGCTCGAAAATTTGGCTTGAGCGGTAGGTATGGTTTTGTTAAGTTTATTAAAATCATGCATACCGGTGAGAGCAGCACCAGAAAAGCCGAACGCCTCAGCTTCGTATCTGGCAATGTTCCCGCAGGCCGGCACCAGCCACGGCCAGTCGCACTTGAGGCGCGCGGCGTCGAAGCCGAGCCCGAAGGGACAGCGGAATTCGTAGGCGGTGAGCGGCGCCTTGCCGTGGTCCAGACATGCGAAGAACCAGCGGCAGTTCTCTGGGTCTGCGAAGTAACCTGGAAACACGGAATTACTGTGTAAATAGCGATCGAAAGAGGCATATTTTTACTAAAGCGACGACGTACGTTTTCTACCAATCAGATTGGTGAAAACGTACGTTGAAAAACACTTACATACACAGGTACATACATAGATAGATTGGTAAAATCATAACTCGTCCTTTTGGCTTTGCCGCAGTAAGGTAAAAAGGAGATGATCTGCAACTGCAATGGAAGTGCACCCTTAAGATACCTACCCACTGAACTGGAGTGTGACGTGTGAGAGAAATAATAAAACGTCATCTCTCAACGACATTGGTCTCCAAAACACTTCTCTCTTCCGCTTTAGTGCCATCTTTAAAACGAAACCTAAACGAAACGAAAAATAGTGATAAAATTATCACTATCTATAAAATATTAGTTTGCTTAATTTGCTTTTGGACTCCCCAGAAACATCAACGCCAGCGTGACAGTGTTTTTTTTTTTAATTTAACGGAAGGGACCTCCGATGTGGCGGTCGGAGACTTTGTGGGACTGTTATTTAATAAAGTAGATAAATTTACCGTAAGGTATCCCGAAGAGGCACAAAATAGGGAGTGATGGATATCGTAGAAAGGCCTTTACCCAGTCGTAGGACAGCACACGCTAATTGAGATTACATTAGACATCTATCAATAACCTGGTCTACTGCACACTGCTCTGCTTTAGTGGACATGGCAGTTCTAGCTGGGTACAAGTTTACTAACCTTCCTTATCTGGACAGACGAATCTGGTGCGTGGCACGGGCGCTATCTCGGAGGATCCCGGGCAGGCTTGTGAGTACGGCAGGCTGCCGGGCCACCCGCACACCTCGTAGCGAGAGTCGAAGGCCAGACCAGCTGGACAATCGAATTCGAATACCTGTAAACAGAATTCTTTAGGGTTTTGTACTCGAAAGGTGTCTTTGCATACAGGCACTGCTGAAACATGGGGTTATTCAAGGGGTGGATCAACAATTCTTGAAAAACTGGCATTGGCGGTACCTCTGGTGCTGCAAATGTTCATGGGTGGCGGTAATCACTGAGTATTCCATGACCAGTCCGCTCATTGGCTCGCTATTTATGTGTACGAATGCGCAGTTGCAGCCTGTGTAACGCATATAAATTCGCAGTCCCATTTTTAATATAAAAATATGCAACCCTAACTTACCACAAGAGCTTTGGATGCAATGGAAATAAAAATTGAACCCGTTACGTGTATAAGGCGTTTTAAACGCACGTGTTTAAAACGCCTTATTCAAGTTTTTGTGGTGGGACTAACAGAATCTAACCCAGAAACTAAAGCGATCATTTGCAAAACCCCCAAAGATTATATTATTGTGTAGTAGGTTTTCTAGTAGGTACTATGTTTTCAAAACAAGCAACTTACTGTGTATTCCGGTGAAAGTTGATCGAACTTTACACACCGGTAGAACCTGGCGCAGGAGCGAGGGTGCACGTAGTATCCTTGGCGAGAGCAAGAGAACTCGGTTCTCGTATCCTGGAAAGAAACAATTTAATTTGTGATAAAAAAGAATGTAATTCTCATACTTCCAGTGCTTGCGAATCCAAGGCAAGTGTGACCAAGTATTAGAGCTTTTTTAAAAGGTTCTTTCAAAATTGCGAAACCCAGATGACAACGACTGGTTGACTTTAGATTAGATCTACTTTGGTATAGACAATTACAATAGCCGAAAGAAACGAATGACTATGTAATCGATTTTGCGTAATAGATCCGAAGCCTTTTTAAGACTGGATCGTTCTCTCAATAATTTAGATTGAATGATTGGAGATGAATGATAAATAATAAAAATGAAAACTAACCTCTCTAATCGAATGAATAACGCCATCGGAGTCGACAACTTGCGTAATACGGTAAGGGGAGACCTGCAGAGCGTCCAGAGCACGACCGGCAACACTCGGGGCTGATAGGATTTCGTTTTCAAGAGATCTGGAAACAAAACGACGATGATCAGTTACGATGCAATCTAAAATGGCACACGTTAAAACTCCTCTAGTTCCAGCGGGAAGTTACTAAGCCTCTGCTGTCTGTTCATCTGTCTGTCTGTCAAGCGGGCTCCATCTCATGAACCGTAATAGGTAGAGAGTTGAAATTTTCACAGAACATGTATTTCTATTGCCGCTATAACAACAAACAGTACAAATTTCAAAATGCCCGCCATGTCCCTAAGGCCGGCAACGCATTGGCGGTTCCTCTGGTACTGCGAATGTTCATGGGCGGCGGTAATCAATTAACACCAGGTGATCCACCTGCTCGCTAATTTTATTAAAAAAAAATGCAAATAAAAATAAAGTACATAACTAATCTCGTTTTATTGTAATAAGGATCTGGAGGATCCAATTTGAACTTTAGTTCAATGAGTTTCTTCTAGGCAGTCTTCTTTAGAAGACTGCCTAGAAGAAACTCATTTCTACAAGAGTTTAAGAACGAATCGTTGGTGCGCTTTAGAATTGAAATTACATTTTCGATTGTCTATCTATAGTTGCCTAAATGAACCTTCTTGATACCAGGGCGCGTTCGGAATCCTCGTAGATTTAGTTTTACCTACGTAATTAATTATCACCAATTCACCACCTATATCATCTTACAAATCTAACAATTCTCTGACCATCAAAAGATGTACCTACCTACTTTGAAAAAATGATTTTGAGTTTGTATATTTACCTACCCAGATATTTTCTTTGGCATCGACTAGTTTTGTGTCTGAAAAAGAAGGTATACCCTCTTGATATTTGCCTTAGTTGAACTTACCTCAGTACAGCCGCTCTAGGTGCCCTGCTCTGCTGATTCAGCACTTTCGTCAATGCGGTCCTGAGGGTCGGCGCACAGGGGGTGTCGGTGTCGCGGTCGGCTTTGTACAGAGCCAGGCCGGCGAGACCTCTCACACGCGCGTATTTACCCTTCACATCTACTGATGAGGCATCTTCGAAGGAGATCCAGGTCTTGTCCCTGAAAAATGAAGTTTTGAAAAATCTCGGTATTGCTACAATCCTTCTGGAGCATTGTTTTTAACCCCCGACCCAAAAAGAGGGATGTTATAAGTTTGACGTGTGTATCTGTGTATCTGTCTGTGGCATCGTAGCTCCTAAACTAATGAACTGATTTTAATTTAGTTTTTGTTGTTTGAAAGGTGGCTTGATTGAGAGTGTTCTTAGCTATAATCCAAGAAAATCGGTTCAGCCGTTTGAAAGTTATCAGCTCTTTTCTAGTTATTACTGTAACCTTCACTTGTCGGGGGTGTTATAAATTTTTAATTTACGTTTGTGTTCAAGTAAGTATATATGTTACGGGCAACGTGATTAATTGGGCATTATTAATAAGGACCGGCCATTATTAATAATGCCCAAGAGCGATGGGCAAAGTGATTAATTTATCACTTTGACTGGCCATTATTAATAATTCCCGACGGCCCGTGGTCCATGTAATAAGTCAGTGTTTGAGATAGCTTGAATTTATCACTTGAACCAGGGAGTATGCAGGGAGTACGCAATGTGATAAATTGGACCGCGGCCGTTGGCAGGGGCGCGTACGTGCGGGGGGAGGGCCTTAGGTTAGGTTAGGTTAGCTACTCTTCCATTGGCGGAGGAGGCTCGAGTCACCCACTGCTGGTCATAAGATTATCGAAGCTATCCATCCCATCCTCGAGGATTGGACGAAGAGGAAGCATGGAGCACTCACGTTCCACCTTGTACGGGTTCTTACGGGGCACGGGTGCTTTGGAAGATACGCTGGCAGAGTGCCCGGCGTGGGCAGAGCCCTGCCAGTCACTGGTGGATATTATGGAACAGGACCTCTCATTGCCCGCCGTGACTAAATCCATGGTGGACAGTGAGAGGGCCTGGCAAGCGATGGTCTCCTTCGGCGAGGAAGTAATTACGCAGGAGGCAGCGGAGCGGCTGAGAGAGGAAGCTGAAAGCTCTCATCCCATGCGCTGCAAGAGAATCGGGCGCAGGCGAGCTGCTCACGACCGTCGCTTGCCCGGTCTATTACCCGCGGAAGAGTAGGTCCTCGAGTTGGAAAGCAAGCCCTTGTTTCCGGCGAGCCTTAAACGGTGTTGGGGCCCCTTTTAGTCCCAGAGCTGGGCCTGCCTTGGCGGGCGCCGTTAGCCGGGTCGCAGTTCAATACGTTCGTGTCCCTGTGCCCAGCGACAACGATTGAGACGGTAAGCCGTTGGGTTTTAGTCGGTAAGAGTCCGACATAGCCACCTCGCCTCCCCGAGCGTGGTGGTATCCATGAGGATTTTCCCACACATAAAAAAAAGCTTAGGTTAGGTTATGTTCTTTCATTTAATAAACAAAAACACTACAGTTCATCTATTTTATTACTTTGCCCAAGATAGGGTGGGCATTATTCATAATGGCCGGGAAAAGTGATTAATCATGCTGTTTTAATCACATTGCCCAATTGAGTCGGGCATTATTAATACAGACCGGCCATTATTAATAATGCCCGGACTTATCAAATTGCCCGTAACATATACATTGAATCAAAGGTCAGTATCTCACCCCATTTGGTATGATGGCGCGACGTATCGTCATTCGTCACTACACAGGTCAAGTCCATTCATGTCAGTTTAAGTATCTCTTACCTTGATCTACGATTTTTCGATTTTATCCATATTACTTACTAGCTAATGCCCGCGACTTCGTTCGCGTGGATGTAGGTTTTTTAAAATTCCCGTGGGAACTCTTTGATTTTCCGGGATAAAAAGTAGCCTATGTGCTAATCCAGGGTATAATCTATCTCCATTTTTTTCAGCTCAATCCGTTCAGTAGTTTTTGCGTGAAGGAGTAACAAACATACACACACACATACACACTAACTTTCCCCTTTATGAATATTATTAGTGTGAAGTGTGATTCTAGGCACGTCCAGCTTATCTTAAAAGATTTGTTTAGAAAGACTTATGAAATGTTTTGCGCTAATTTATTCACCAAAACTGTCAGGATTATGATAATTGTATTGAGGAAATTTATATCCAAAAACAGTTTTATGATGCGTTAGATTTATTGCGACTGTTTTGCCTAGATTCAAATGGTATTTGACCTGCTTTTTACGTAAGATTTATGATTAGTCAGTGGCAGAAGCTGTACCAGTTCTTACAGAAAGATTGTCAAGTAACATCCGCTATTTGAAGGTCGATGTTGACATGCACCAATTTATCACTATTATGACATTTTTTTAATAAGATCTGTTTCTCTAAACGTGAATGCTCTCTATTCCATTCTTCGCAAACTTAGATTTATACCTTATAATAACGTTTGATCGAACTATCGTATGCTTTTTAAGATTTTAGTTTATCCCTATTGACTTGGCCCCAATGAATTGGGGTGAATTTGCATCAAGTCGTTAAATATGTTTAAGTTAAATATTCAATTTATTGTCCCTTTCTTGTCAATCGCAGACTTAGCTAACCAGTTTAAGCAGTTGGGCCTAAATCGTTTACAGCTGTCGTAAAAACTTACTTAAAAGCATAAGGTGCAGACAGGTCCTGGTCCCTTTCCAGAGTCCATCTTCCTTTACGCAGCTGCCTGCAAAGTTCGGCCTGGTCGATTTCTTTAGGCTCGTCGTTTTCGGTGGGACTTCCCGGAGTACTGAGGGTTTCGTTTTGCAGCTTGAACTGCCTGGCTGTGGCTGGTAAGCTGATTACAATTTTGGAGGCGGGAACTCCTAATCCAACTACGAGGTCTACTACTGAATCCTGCAAAAGAATTGTTTACGGTAACTTTTGAAACATTCGACATCTATAAATAAATTAATGGATTTATTGAACTGCTGAAACAGTTTTACAACAAAATAACAGCACATAAAGAATCCTTGTTGATAGTGACATAGTAACGAGTAACGACATTAGCACACTTGCCATCAGATAAAAGAACTTTAACTTTGATCCTGTATGGTTTAAAGATTACATTTTCACATACATAAAGACGAGGATAATAATCTTTATAATATCGTTGTTATAATAAGATGTCAAACGTGGAACGCCTACACAATTTATATAAGCAAGCATGACCATGTCTGAAGCTTTGCAACATTTGCATAGGTTTTATTTAGCTCTAGCATTTAGGCGAAGGTAGTTCACTCCATTACAGAATGATTTAGTTCACTCAACCTTCTTTGTAGTCAGATCACAAAGTTAAGATTATCTTAAATCTAGATTATATTAACACTCGGTCTGCTTTATGGCTTGGAATTTAAAGATGCACAAGCACATGCCGCCTGGCCTAGAAATACTTACCTACTGAATTTTTAATCAGGATTACTGTATGCGGACGGTGAGTTCTTTATTACTTCAATCATAAGAGTCAATTTGGTATGGAAATAGTTTATGGATGTTTGCACAATTTTTCTCAATGCGCCAGTTTACCTTCGCACCAGTTCTATTTGACGCGCCTAGACCGTTGTATGAGTAAGATATAATCTATTAGTAATGGTGTAAACAGTTTTCTACATACAATAGCATTCTAAAACTGATTGACTCATCCCGGTTTCGTAAGACCTTATTAATATAGGTACTTTGAGTGAAAAGTCGTAGAGCCTTCTTCAGTACAAAAATCTTCTCCTTTCAGACCTGTTGTATTGCATTGTATTGCAAATTCAGCAATTGACAATGAGAAAGAGTACAATATAGTACCTACGTACCCAATTTGAGTAAATGATTTGACTTTGACTTTGACTTCCTATAGATTCTCCATCTAATCCGACTGTTTAAAGGTTGCTAAGATTATATGTTAACATATAATTACTTAGATTTATACTGTTTACCTATTTACATATAAGGTACCCGTAGTTCCTTAGAATTGGGAATAATTTGGACAAACACCTTGGACCCCTTTTCCGTTTGGCCTGGCTCCACTATCGGAACTAGGCAAATGATTTGAGTTCGAGCTACGATAGTTCGGCATTCGGAAAATCAACTGGTCAAACTTCGGGCTGGAAAATCAGCCGGCCGGCAGATGTTGTCGGGCAGCAAACAGTGTGGTGTATTAGATATATTAACATCCCGAAAAAAAAGAGTTCCTGCGGGGTTTTTACCACCACATACCGATATACATTTGAAATGTTGCTTTTATTTGTATAAAAGGTAAGAGGAAAATTACTTCGGACGTCTTTCATCGTTTCTTCGAATAACTTAACTACATTTTTATTGAAAAAATTATGGCCAGAATATTCTAACCACATTCTAAATAGGTAACTATCATGTAGGCTGGCACTTTAATTTACATCCGTCAGGTGTTTATTCGATAAAAACAGACACTGCCTACGGAAACTTCCAAATTCTTTTTCTTTAATCCTAACAGATTTTTCGTAAAGATAACAAACAGATCCACTTTTGCATTCTTTTTCAATTTCAATACACAAAATATCAAGTCTACATAACCTATGATTTTCTGTGACTTAAAGTAACCCATCCAATAGCTCCAATCCCTTGATGTCCTGCACCAATATCTAGATACTAAGTCCACATCCCAGTCCCCAACAACATTAGCTCAACAGATTACGAAGCTGAAGTGGCAATGGGCAGGGCTCATAATTCGAAAAATTGATAGACATTCCAGCTGTTAGAATAGTGACCTCAGACCGGGAAGCGCAGCGTTGCAAGACCTCCTTCTGGGCGGACAGACGACATCAAACGAATCGCAGATAGCCGCTGGATTCAGCTAAAAAGGATGAATAGAATTGTATTGTTAAAATACTTACAGTGTTCATCATATCCCATAACCCGCTCAACCGACTGGGATGATAAGTCATCTTCTTCACCAATCCCAACGCATGTGTTTGCACCATCATCAGATCGACTTTCTTCATCAAAGCTCTGAGATCGTAGTACTTCGCCAAGAGTTCAGGGTGAGCTGGTAGTGCCAGGAACAGAGGTCCACCTCCCGAAGAGCTGATGGCCTCTCTAGCTGCTTCCACTTTCTCCAAGACCTTGGTTTTGTTAAGGGTTTTGTGAGCATCGTGAATTTCGAGACCTTGCACGTGCTTTGACTTGAGGAGGTCAGGGAGGTTCTGCAAAAAAAAGAAATAGGTATAAATTAGTAACAAATTCAAACTCACGCCATGCTTGGCAGAATATGAGATTCCACATAATATTTAAGACCAATGTACTCGTATATTATACCATATTCTAGCAAATAAACACTTCTTATTCTTATTCTCATCTTCATAATATTTATCGAATTTTGATAATTTCGATTGAATTTTGTATTTTCGGGATGATAATAATGGCTGACTGCAGTCCCTTTGCCAGTACCTAGTTCTTTCCATTTTGTTTAAAATTTTCGCAGTTCTTCGCATAATATTATCATCATTTTCATTATCAATTGATAGACGTCTACTGGACATATTAAGTCTCCTGTAAGGACTAGACTGTCACACGCCACAGTCGTCTGCCCCGCCTGAATCAAGCGATTTCATACGACTTGTTTACGACAAAACACCTATAAGGTATTCTTGACTCAAAAAATATGAGCTTCGTGTAGAGTAAAATGGTTAACTAATTTCGTTAAAACGTACCTACTACTTGTAGGTGTTCAATTTCAGGTCATACCTCTTATGGAAATATGTAGACTATCTAAACAGTCAATTCCCACACAAAATTCATAAAGTACCAACCTGCCTAGGTTTTATGGACAAACAGACAGTCAAATGTACAAATGTAAAAAAATCTAGTTTATTAATCCTTGGTCTTGTTCGTTGAATTAATTTCAACTTTGTTGAGTGAAGTGCGCGTATTGGAAAATATCTTGTCAGCCTTGGAACCTTATTAAATCATAGCTTTAGCTTTAATTCCCGACTAACGCAACGTTTATACATTTAGAAATGGTTCTTCGATATTTCATCAGGTTAACTTATTAGGAAAACATTTTGTTTTAGGGTTCTATAGTGAAATAGAAATAGAAAGATTTTTATTCAAATAAACTTTTAAAAGTTCAGTGCTTTTGAATCGTCAAGTCTAGATACAATCGGAATGAAATATTACAAAATTGGATGAATAAACAGTAGGTAAGTTAGGCTAGAAACTTAAGTATCTTATGAACAATTAACTTAAGTTGGTCCAAGAAATACAGGTACTTGCTGTTACTTTTGTTTTTACGCAAGAAGCTTATTAAAGCTTCTTATTTTTACGTCATCGTAATAAATTCGTTATGAACTCTTTATAATCTGTAACAAGGTCGCGTCGTCTACAGGTTTAGGTTATGTCCTAAACCAGTTTGAGAATACATATATATGGAGAAGACCTCTTCATACGAGCGAGGGTCTGCCGGGCCTGTTTCATTCAAAATTGGTTATGTGCAATGTGAGCAAACGAATAAATAATAATTTAAGGGGTTTTCAGGAAACCTCCTGATAATCATATTTCAGGGCCTTATTACACCTAGGTACCTAGATCGTGTATCTATATGTCTTTGTAAAGTTTATTATTACTTATTTATTGTTTAGAATATGCTATTATGTTTTTTTATAAAAACAGATTACCTACTTACCTAAACCTATATAAAATTATTATTTATTGCCACTGCCCCCATGACACCGCAAAAGTTCACTAATTTTGGCCCTTCAGATTCACCACAACGTAGATATTATAATAGGAGAAAGTTTTAGTTCGAGATTATGATTTCTGTGTCAATCTCGTACTGGTCCACATGGGCTAAAGCTTATTCATCTTAAAATAATAGTATAATTGAAAAGTTAAATTTATAAAAATAGGCCAAAATCACGTCATAGTCAAAAAATATCGGAAATCCTTGCCTGTGCCGATAAACTCGTAGATGCTGATAATGTAGCTACTATTATACAAGATACAAGATACAAGATTTTTATTTGCAGAAACATTTTTTGTTTACAGTTAGGTGTTATTAAATACATTGTAGAAATGTTTCACCTTACATAATCAGGCATGCAAAATTTGTACAAGGTCATTCATATTTAAGTTACAGAGTCATTCATATTAAAGATTCATTTATTTAAACTACTATTCTTTAAATGTCAAAAATTCATCTACTGTGTAGAAGCACCTTTCTATTAGCCACCGTTTAAGCCTTAATTGAAATAAGTTTAATGGAAGTTCTCTAAACGCCTTTGGTATTTTATTGTAAACTATGATTGATTTTACTGCGCAGTTTTTTAATAGAATGGCACTTTTACAGCCTGGCATTCTTTTTTTTGTGGGATCCCTAAGTAGAACTTTACTTTTATCTCCTAAATTTTCAAAAAAATGCGGGTTCAAAAAAAATGCAAAATTAGTAGACAAAGACCTAAAACTAAGTAAAAACTAAGTACCTACCGAGGAATAAAATAAACATAGGTAGGTAAATAGGTACCATAAATTTTATAGGTATTATGTGTAAAGCGTTAACCTTAATCCTTGGGTTATTTATTCGGTCATTCAAGAAATGTGTGATACAGCTCTTATATTACGGTTATTGCATAATTACTACAACTGTAGGTATCTATAGGTGTAGTCGTATTTTGTCATCGTTACTTTCAATGAAGTTTTATTAATATAGAACAGCCCGGCTAGCATGGGCAGTAGATAAAAATTATATCCCCCGATTATATCCACTGATGTCATAGAAATCAGTGGATATAATCGGGGAGATAATTTTTATCTATTGCCCATGCTAGCCGGGCAGGTTGATTTTATTTACTATACCTACCTATCTAAGATCAATAGAAGGCGTTTGAACTGAACTCTGAGGAAAATGTAATAAGTCCATTTTAATCACCTACCTATACCTATCAGAACAGAAATAACTCTCAATTAATCTAATAACTCTCAATAACACTCAAATCTATTTCTACGAATGATAAAATTATCTTTATTATTTTACCTTTATTTATTTTGTTTAAATTTTGGTTTCAATAAAATTTCTCCTAGATCCACTGTAATAGTATTATGCGGGTCTAGAAGAAATGCTATGGAATAAGTAAGTGTGACAAGGCGAAAAAATGTACAATTTTCCCTCTCTTTCACATGCACAATCATATAAAGAAGCACTAATGGCCGAACATGCTTACAGATTTTTCTTTGAATACATTTTTGCCCGCCCGCGAACATTTGCTGAACTAAAGTAATACCACCAATGCGATGCCAGCTTTATTGAAAACTAGCTGATGCCCGCAGCTTCGCCCGCGTGGATTGGTCAGATTCCCTGCAGCATCAGGATATCAGGATTGAGGAGTTGGACTCCAAATTTTTTATGAAACAATGTCGCGAAGTTCCTCTATCGATTAAAAAAGAAATGACGCAAATCGGTTCAGAAATCTCGGAGATTTCGGTGTACATAGGTAGAAAAACACAACTCCCTTTTTGAAAGTCGGTTAAAAAAGTAGCCTCCCTGGTCAATTCTCTACTTGTCTGTGAAAACCCCGTCAAAATCGGTCCAGCCGTTCCGAAGATTAGCCTTTTCAAACAGACAGACAGACAGACAAAAATTTTAAAAACGTGTGATTCAGTGTTGGTATCGTTCAAATAACCATATGAGCTTAATATGAGGTAGTTATTTCGAAATTACAGACAGACACTCCAATTTTATTTATTAGTATAGATTGGTTTTCCGGCCCTTGAATAACCCCATGCCAAAATTTAGTGGGAACATCTTTGAAGATCAGCAAGCATCCCCATTGACTATTGAAGACCTTGAAGCGCAGCATTTGACAATTGGCAGACTCCCACTAGGTGGACAGAATATGACATCAAACGAGTCTCAAGCTCTTGGATTCGGCTCGAATTCGGTCGGAGCTTCGGTTCGAAGCTCGGCGCAAGATCATGGCGTGTGGAAGTACCTATACAAGAGACCTATGTTCAGTAGATGATTTTTGATGATGATGATGGTGATGAAAGGAATAGTTTGACGTGACTCCGCATAAGTTTTATTCCTAATCCTAATTTATTCTTATCGTGGAAAATTCTATTCTTATCGTTCAAGCAAAGAAAATACGGAAGCGCAATACAAAGTAACCGGAGCAGGTTAATAACTTGTATCATTGACAACAGCATAACATAATATTATGTTGCATAATAATATATTTCCTTGTGTTTAAAAAATTCTTTAATCTTTAATTTTATACACCTAGCGTAGGCCATTTAAACAGATAAATTATTCTAAAAATGTGCCTGATTCATCAGTAATGTCAGATGAAATAAATAACGCATTGTGAAATATGTCCCAATACTAAAACTTGGTATAATGGGAATATTAAATTATCAAAAATAAATTGAGATTAAACGCGCGCAGGATCAAAATGAGGTTTGAAAATGAGTCGATAAAAGGTCTTTTCTGCTCACTTTATATATCAAAATAAAAAAAGAGATTTAAATATATGGTTCTAATTCTAGGTTCTTGGTACGATCCCGATAGAAGATATCGGCCTCAAATAGGCGTTTTGTTTGACAGCCATTTTTACTTCCATCCGAAAAAAAGATCTGAGACTCTCAAATAATTTTCATGACGCACCTAGAGAAATTTTAGTTAAATAGGGTTGAGCTGTCCGTTGTACTTACTTGACCATTTAGGCCAGAATCTAACTGATTTTTTATCCAACTGACAAACTATTGAAGCATAGCAATATATATCTTAAAACTGTGGCAATAGTGTCCCTAAGAGCTTTCGTAGCGACGTAGGCGTAGCTATTGACAAACTCAGAATCAGTAATCAGTATCTTATTAGAACACCGGGCTAATCACATTTTTCGTCTCTCGCGAATTTTGCGTCGTAAAAGCCGGAAGAAAGGATTGCCAAAAATGATCTTGACCAGGACGTTAAAAGTTGTATCTCCCTTAGTCATCGTCATCGTTAACCGATAAACGTCCACAGCTGGACATAGCTCTCTTGTAGGGATTGCGCATGCCCCAGTCTTGCTCATTCCATGTCGTCTTGTCCACCTAATGGGGGGTGTGTGTCTGCCAGCGCTGCGCTTTCCGGTGCAAAGTTGCCATTTCTAGCACCTTGGGGTTCCAATTTCCAACGTCTATCGGTTTTTCGAATTAGTGCCATGCTCACTGCCACTTCAGCTTTGCGACCGTTTCAGCATTCGGGAAGCTTCGAGATGTCTGCTAAAATTCCTCAGTGTTTCAATACCAAAGTCATAGAACAATGCATGTTACCATAACTATCGCTGTAACTGTGGCCTCATAAGAAAGCTCAGATTCACTCAGTGGACGATGGAGAGAGCTATGCTTGGAGTTTCTCTACGTGATCAGAAATGAGGAGTTCCGTGGGAAAACCAGAGTATACGACTTAAAACATATATTTTCATCAAAATTGATAAGAAGTACGTGGAACTCGCGTCGAATACCTAGGTGGTGTCAGTGATGAGTGAATAGTGCAAAAATCAACAAAAATGAAATATTGTCATTGTTTGTGCCAATAGAAACATCGTTAACCTAGGTCTGATTTATAATCTCAATAATTATTATCAAAATCTTTTATTTTTTTATAAATATTAGCTGGTAGTAAAAACTTGATAACTGCCTATAACTTTATTATAAAATCTTAATACGGTTACTAAGTTTACGCAACATTCTGACAAGAAATATTATTTTAACTTTGACTTAACGGTCAATATTAACATAAGCACAGGATGTGTAGGTATATATCTAACCATGCCTTTGGGAAAAAACGGTTATATTAGGCTCCAAAACTTGATTACCTAATTGTATTTCATAAATTATTAATCAAGCATTTGGCAATAAAAACTTAGGTTTACATTTTTTACTTATATGCCCTAGATACGATGTAGATGTAGGCATTGGATTCGATGGAGTAGTCCTACTAAATAGGACCATATTTCCGTCGTCCGTGAGTAATAGGCGGTTAACGTTAAGTAGGTACTTAGTGGAAAAACGTGAGAATTGATATGTGCACTAAAAATCGTCTTTTCAAATAACAATATTTTGACTTATAACCTGTGTTTATAGTTTTTTTATTTACTACTCGCACTTGGATGATTTCAATTTCTTCGACTTGCCGGCCTTTTGCATTATTAAATGATTAAAAGCCGATTAAAAGAATTGAAACAGATACAAAGACGCCTCGTTGTGTTATTAATGTTTCCAATTAACATAAAGACGGCCTTCTGAGTTCGAGACGCATTCGTTATAGTATTCCGTAATGTGTGACAAACCGGGAAAATTGACTCGATTTTTTATTACATAAGAGCACCGAATATAATATACTTAGTACTAGTATAATGAAAGCATGATAAAGCTTCAATATGAGCCTGCACAACTGCAATCAATGGGGTTGTGTGAGTTGCTTGGGAATCAAAGTTAAAAGCTGATTTTCATTTTTCTGTTCTGCGAATGCTCGACAGCTATTCCAGAAAACCATAATATCTATCCATAAACATCGTATCTGGTCGACTATGCCTCGTACCAGAAAGAGATGATTCCTTTAATGTGTCAATGTTTTTTCATAACTGAAGCAGTAGCTCCAAATAGCTTACAGAATTTCCGTTAGTGACTCTACGGGTGATATGATAAAACCCTATTAGGTGAAATTGAAACTAGTTAAATTTTTAGAAATACTTAAGTGCATAAAAAAAATCAGAAAATAGTATAGAAATCTTAAATTTTAGAACAAGATAACACTTAAGATGGCAGTGCTTATCTAGCTAAAACGCATAGGTACCTACTAGGTAGGAACCTACTAGCTTACTTATATTCGAAGTACTGAGTATAGTTACAAGTTGAAACTCCAAAGGTGCCTACAGGTCAACTTAGGCAATGTCCACATAATATTTTGATCATGATCTGAAGTAAACAGCTAAGTACAATTATTATTTATAGCAATTTTATTTATATGCCCACTCCCTCACCCTCGTATTTCAGAAGTGAGGTCATTTATTGCAATACTCGCTGCCAATTTCCGTAATGTTAGTTTTTGGAAACTTGTATGTACCTAAATCATATCACTGATTTATAAATTGTGAATTATAGCCGACAAAACTAGAACACCAAATATGGTATACGGATACGAATTCATTAGTATTTTTTTCGTTTTGTTTTGTGAAACACTTGAATGTAGACTGTTAGTATCTATGCTTATGCTATGTTGTTATTCAACACGGATATTTACCTATAAAGAAAATAATAAAAAACCGGCCAAGTGCAAGTCTGACTCGCGCACTGAGGGTTCCGTACTCGGCTATTTTTTCCAACATTTTGCCCGATAAATTAAAAACTATTATGCATAAAAATAAATAAAAATCTGTTTTAGAATGTACAGGTAAAGCCCTTTCATATGATACCCCACTTGGTATAGTTATCTTACTTTGAAAATTGAAACATATTTATAATATTTTTTTTAATGATGTGACCACAAATTCGCGGTTTTCAGATTCATTCCTGTACTTACCTAAGACCTACCTACCTGCTGAATTTCATGATTCTAGGTCAACGGAAAGTACCCTATAGGTTTCTTAACAGACACGACGGACAGACAGACATACAGACAACAAAGTGATCCTATAAGGGTTCCATTTTTCCTTTTGAGGTAAGGAACCCTAAAAAAACTTATTCATCTACTATATATCTATTATGTATCTACTTAATAGGCGCACTAGGCAATGACATGAATATATAATAGTACCTACTAACAGAGCAATGATTGCAATTTGTTTCAAACATGTGTTACACATACTCCAATTTTTACTATGATTGTGTTATATAATAAGTAGAGCTAAATAAGGTATTTTTCGTGATAGCCAAAGGCACTACCATTAAAACAGATTAAGTATATATTTTATAGTAAGGCAGTACAAATAACAAATGATTTCAACTGGGTCGACTGGGTCATAACAGAGTTAAATAACATCATTTGATTATTATTAAATACCTTGTTAAGATAAGTTAAAAACAAATTAGAATGATCGTACAGCTTAAAGCTAACTGAAAGTTATCTAAGTTCAATCAATAAGACCAAAATTAAGTTATTATTTATTTACCTACATAATAATATGTATGTCTGATAGTTAACAAAGTGATCATAGACCTGCTACCTAATTAATGTACGATGTACCTATAGGTAGTCTTATGCCTGAAAAATAAAAATCTAAATAGAAATATGTAGAAGGGTTTTTAAATCAAATAACTTAATAAATCAAATAAAAACTTTTGCAAGTGCATTTGAATTGTCACTGATTCGAAACATTCTTACATAAAAAAAAATCGTATCTCTTGAGTTAAGATATTGTTAGTGTGGGATTTTTTTTAATAATAAAAAAGCTGCCAACTAGGTAGGTAATAAACAATTTCAAAAGACGTTCGCTTCTTTCGCAATCACAGCTTAGTAATGCGCGTACTCCGTAAGCATTAAAAATGTAAGAAAGTCACCTGTCAGTGTAACTGTCACACTGTCACTTGTTCGCTTTATAGACGCGCCTTGCGCCTGCGCAGCCCGGCCTTCGTCGCAAGCTTTTGTTGTGAAATGATCGTAATTTAAACGCTTTCCTTCTTTAAATCCATACAAATATTAATTACTTAATATTATATATATGCCAACAGTTTAACCGATTTGGATATTTGGTTCAAAATTAGCTTACTTCGTAGGGATGGACATAGGCAATTTTTATCCAGGATAACTAAAGACTTGCCACGGGATTTTCAAAATACCTAAGTTCACGCAGACGAAGTTGTGGGCATCAGTTAGTTTATTGTATGACCACACCTACTCCTCCCGATATTTTTGTCATCATCATCCACCCATCATCGGCTCATTCCTGAGCACAAGTATCCTCTCAGAATGAAAACAGTTTGGCCATTAGTCTACCACGCTGACCAAATGCGGATTTGCAGACTTCACACATTTAATAGGAGATCATCATGGAGAACTCTCAGCTATGCAGGTTTCCTCATGATGTTATCCTTCCCCGTTAAAGCAAGTTATATTTACCTAGGTAACTATTATTCTTTTAATTTGTCACATTTTTCAGCAACCGTAATAGAACTGTGGTAATCGTGGATAATAAAATGCGAAAATAATAAATGAACCAGTTCTCATAGTTCTATAAAGAACTAGTTCAATTAAGCAATGCAAATAGGTAGGTAAACTAAGCTAATTAGACACAATTTCCCGATCACCTTGAGGGGGTGACTAATCTATCTGAGAGAATTGTTTTAGTTATACAATTATTTTAAAAAAAATCGACTCATGCAATTTTTCAGTCAGTGTCGCATAGGAAAATTCCTTAGGGTCCATGAACCAAAACCTAAATTCAGCGCAAGATCGTGGTGTGTGGAAGTCTCTACAACTTACAAGAGACCCATGTCCAGGAGTGGACGCACCCTTATCTGTGAGTGGATTTATATCGATCGTAGGACGATAATGATGATTATAATATAATAATTAATATATAATACTAAAATATTTTCTAAAAACGGTAAAACACGGTTCATAATGGTTCTCTAAATATAATAAAGTTCCTCCAAATAATTAATTTTTATGTCGGAGATAACATATGAATAAAATCAATACTACAAAATATTATGAGATAAGTTCAGATCATGTTCTGATAATACCTATCTGATTATGATTAAACACTAATAAATACGTCAATATGTATGGCTGTCAGTGCACACATTATTTGTCCGCTTAAATTGACGTCAACCTAATAGTTAGTTTGTGATACGGTCTTTTACAAAACACTAGTTTAGCCCGCGGCTCTGACCTCTGTCGAGTTACGATTAGATACAGGTTAATATGTGACAGCTACACCAGTGACCCACGTCAGTTTCATGGCAATATTGCCCTCAAAACTCTATTATAAGTTATAACACATGATAACCTTAGAGCTCTTGATATAAATTGCATTGAAGCTAATTATTCTATCACAATTTAAAGACCTTACGTCTGGAGGTAGATACTTGTCGCAACAGTTTCTCTTCTCTAGAAGAGATAAATGAGTTCTAGTAGGTATGTCCTTTTTACGGGTGAATCATATATGTGCGCATTTCGAAATTTTAAGTATCATTCTATTCTTGGTAGGTAATAGGTATGTATATGTACACCAGACTTCAACTCTTCAATAGAATTGAGATTCTTTGGTTTTCAATAGATGTATTGATTTTATGATATACCTTGATCATCTGCACATAATTATAGATCATTTAGTATAGATCATAGAGTATTTAATTGTTTGTATCATTAATGAATAGCAGACACAAGAATGGTCCCAAGTGAGATCCTTGGGGCACTCCCCTAAGGTATCTGGACCCAATAAAAGGATCTGAGGTGAAGCCTTCACCCTCTTAGCTCTATTTGTAAGGTAAGATTTTAAACCATGAAAGGTAAGGAGTCAAGTCACTTTAATATAGAGTAACGCATTCGTTTTAGGGGTTTTGATATGTTAGATTAAACGAAATATATTGCTATGTGGTTTGAATTACCTGGTAAATGACAGTGCATGCGGCACAGCCTTTTCAATCATCCACCTAGGCACTTGATAGCTATTCCACTTTAATAAATTACTATCAGCCTAGTTTTAATAGTGTAAGCATAACATATTGCGATACATATAGGTACTGTACTCCACTTTCAGGTGTTCGTAATGTGTTATTTAATTGCGTAGGCATTATAAGGTGTCTTTATGGTGTTGATAAACTGCGTGGATTAAGATCGTGTCAATTAAATTTTATTTATGAACACGCCTTTTCTTCTCCGTAAACCTTTAGGCACTATAATATTATGTATCAACTCTCACCATTTTGCCCGGTTCATATTATTCAGTTAATTCATTCAACACTGGCATAGACACGACGTAGCTGTACTTAATTTTTAAAAGAGGTAACAAACAATCAGACAAATAGTAATTTCTGTTATACACTAGATAATGCCTGTGAATTCGTCTGCGTGGATTTACCTAGATTTTTTAATCCGGTGGGAACTGTTTGAGTTTCTCAGATAACCCACTCGTTGTACTTATTTGTCTTACTTAATCCTGGCACAAGTTTTACGCTTACTTGGAGGGGTAAGGGGAATATTAGTCATGATAAATATGGCTAAATATTAATCTTTAAAAAAATGTAGACCATATATTGGAACTCGGGGTAGGTTAAGTTGTCTCCATCAGTCAAACTAAGAAAGATAAGAAAGTATGGAATAGAATCATTAGTCCAGTAGCAATTCAACGTTAGATTGGAAAGGTATTTATTAGAAAAGGTAGTTATTAGAAAATAACAAAATCGTATCGTATAATACCAATAGTCATAATTAAGTCACAAAGAAGCAACTTTACATCACCGACCGTTGTGATGCCTTTTTAACCGACTTCGAAAAAAGGAGGAGGTTCTCAATTCGTCGAAATCTTTTGACTTGCACAATACAACGCAACGATGGTAGAATCTGAAGATGTAGCTGAGAGCCACGAGTGATAGTCCTATGTAATGTGAAATAAATTTTGACATTTGGTTTTTTTTTTTTAATTTAAAACTCTTATATACCTACTTACTCATAGAAAAGTGTCCATATTATTTGTGTGCAGGTGCAACTTCAAATTACAAAATTAATGGGAACTCAAGTTAAATCATTTAAGCGATTAGGTTTAATTGACAACCTACATGCATGTATCATGCATAAATACACACTTTTAATGTAACCTAGACCAACCTATGTTATTCGCTACACACAAATTGATACACAAAATGATATTAAACTAGGTTATAAATTGCAACCATTATAATTATTGCACGATTATATATGCCTCGGTATGGGTGTTGTTACAGTTTTGCATGCATAAATACGCGCTCTAAAATCTAACCTCTTTTTTCTTCATGAGCAAAATCCATCATGGATACCACCGGCCACGGGGTAGCTCTGGTAATGGTTATGTCGGACTCCTACCGACTAAAACCGGCCAAGTGCGAGTCAGACCCGCGCAACGAGGGTTTCGTACTCGGGTGTTTTTTCGATATTTTGCACGATAAATCAAAAACTATTATGCTTAAAAATAAATAAAAATCTGTTTTAGAATGTACAAGTAAATCCCTTTCATATGATACCCCACTTGGTATAGTTATCTTATTTAGAAAATTGAAACACATTTTAATTTTTTTTTAATGATGTAACCACAAATTCGCGGTTTTTCAGATTTATTCCTGTACTTGTGCTATAAGACCTACCTACCAAATTTCATGATTCTAGGTCAACTGGAACTACCCTTTAGATTTCTTGACAGACAGACAGACAGACAACAAACTGATTGTATAAGGGTTCCGTTTTTCCTTTTGAGGTACGAAACCCTTAAAAGCTCACGAAGTTCCATCCCACCGCCAACGACAGAGCACAAGGGAGCGACAACATCTCGTTACTACCTAGTTTCAACCTATGTTATTCACTACACTCAAATTGATACACAATGCAACCATTATAATTAGTTCATATTTGCCCTTGGTATAGGTGTTGTTACAGTTTTGTAAGTATATTAATTATATATTCTGTATGTATAATATATCTATGGTATCTCATTACCATATGCATAAATTCATATTAAAACATGTTTTATTCAAATAGACTCTTACAGTGCCGCCAATCTATTATGACGTAGACATTCACTAATATTAATTTTTGAAAATTCAACCCCTAAGGGGTTAAATTGGGATTCGGTGTAGGCACACGCGACGTGAAGTCGTAGGCACAAGCTAGTAGGTTAATATATTGCAAATCTAGCTGATGCCTGCGACTTTGTCGGCGTGGAGTTTGAAAACTGACGTAGCTCTAGTTCTAATTTTGCTCACACAGATTAGTTGATGGCACTTTGCAACCTCTTTTTAACAGGGCTCTCTCCGTCACTCGTTTCATACAATCGTACTTCCAATTTCATTTGAATATTAAGCAACCAAAGTTCATGAAATTTTGCAGACATATTCTAGAAACTAATATCTGTGTCTGTGGTGTTTTAGATTTTTCTAAAAATATGTAGTTTTAAAATTACAGGGGCTCAAAGATTTGTATGTAAATTTTTAAGACCGTGTAACTTTGATACCGAATATTTTAACAGGAATCTGGAAAACCACAGACATAGATATTAGTTTCTAGAATATGTCTGCAAAATTTCACGGACTTTGGTTGCTTAATATTCAAATGAAATTGGAACTACGTTTGTATGAAACGAGTGACGGAGAGAGTCCTTTTAAGCGTCAAAGGTTGGTTGTGAATTTACCATTCGAACTTCGGAATGTCATTATTACTCAATACACCTTCGATCTTAAATAGGCTTAAAATTAATATATTTATGAATAATTATTTTAAACTATATCAATGTAAACGATGTGATAGGTATGTTATGGCATCACACAAACCACTACTTCAAACATAATTTGGCTAGAGAAACTCAAAATATATAAATGAACTCTATAATTTACTAGATCCATCATCATGATCAACCCGTCCATGGTTCACTACTGAGCACGGCTTTCCTCTCAGAATGAGAAGGATTTGGCCACACCGACTGACGTACACATCTTTAAGAACATTATGGAGAACCCTTAGGCATACAGGTTTCCTCACGAAGCGGTTTTAAAACGCACATTTGACTCCGAAAAGTCAGAGGTGCCTGCCCGGGATCGAACTCCCGACCTCTCCAATATGGACCTCCAACTAGGTCTATGGACCACTTATAAATTTTATGAATCATCGATAAATTCATATTGTACACATTCAAGCTGAGTTTGTAATTTATAACAAAGTGTTAAACATGCCTGTATAAATTAAACTAGTCTGTGGACGGATCCATATTGTTCTCATTACCATAATAATATGATTACATACTATTAGTTATTTCATTACTTTATTAGATCGTTTATTTCCATGTCACCGTCACACCTCTGTTTAATTTACCTACACTGTGAACGGATGCATATTAGTATCATTACCATATAAATATATTGCACGTTAGAAATTTTATTGTGCATTTAGATGTTATTTATTCGATTACTGGCCCATAATTTTATTGATAATGTAATATTGTGCCTAGTTTGTTAGAAAGCACTTGTTTAGTGTGACTAAGACCAGGATCTGCGAATAAGTAGGTACCTAGTACTTACCTACTATATTGCCATGAATATAAATTACTAAAAAAGACTTACTTAGGTACGTATTTTCTATCGCCAAATAAATTTTAACTGATAAATAAAGATATTTTAAAAGATTCATACCTAAGTAACACGATCCCCGCAAAAACCGTCTTTAGACCACAGTTAAACGTTATACCTAATTACGTAGGAATTATAAAACATTCATCTAAATAACAATAATATGAAGGTACATACTAAATGTATTTAAAAAGAAAATAACAAGAGTTAGACTAGTGGTAAAAGTTAAACAAGAAGATGAAAAGTTAGGTAGGTATGTACTATGTGTTATGTAAGAATTTCATAACAACCTAGTTTTAGAAATCTAGATTTTTCTTCAAAAATAAGTTTAGCAGTTAGAAAATTCAGATTTACCTACACCAAAGAAGATTTAATTTTTCAATTTATATGTATTTCTTGAGAAGTCTGTTAAATTTGTAATCCATAATAGTCATAATAGAATGTTAACGATTCATTTCAATGATTGATTCGATCTATCGATCGCACATATGGATCTTAAATAATCTTATACTTGGTTAAACTAGTTAATATCTATTGTAAATCTCTGTCTGTGCACATTAAATGCCTCATATTATATTTTTCGTACTTTTTTTTCACTTGTAATTAATAAAAATACGCATTTTTAGCAGTATTTTTTTTAAATTAACTTAGAAACCTGCAGTGCTGACTGCAGTGGTCGTATTGGTAAGTGGTCATAACGGACCCAATCGAATTGACCGTTTGTATTATTCTTGATTAAGGCCATTTCCACATTAAAATCAAAGGAAGCCCATGATTATTCAACACTAGTTTTGTAATATGACACTTAGAGCAGTATAATTATAACATTTATATGACGACTTAGCTATAAATTAGAATGCTAATTGAGAATAAATTCATCTTCGAATTGACGCTTTGTTGCGACACGGTCTCGAAACTAAGTAACAAGCAAGTTGCAAAGTCGGTTTTTTATTAGGTTTTCTTTATATGTGATAATTAATTAAAGATGTTACAGGGTCATGGATTTCAAAGTATGACATTTTTGTAGAGACGCTACCAATATGAATAATGTCTGCGACAATGACCTGTGTAGATTATGAAATCATTTCACGTCCCAAATCAGAGCCTATTAATTTATTTATACAAGATTATTGTTTAATATGCCTATACTTTACATTCAATATACGTTATCTACCTACTTAAAATAATGTTCTGTATTTTTTTTTGCACATAATTTTTTTTTTGTCATGCATCGAAAAAGGTATTTAATAAATTTATTTTCATTAATTAATATTTAATGCAAAATAAATATTTAATAAGCCTATTCATCAAACAATAAACGTTTCCTACTTAAAATATTTTCTAAATTTATTTGCACATATAACATTTTTTTTCATGCATCGAAAAAACGTACCTACTTACTAAATTTATTTTCATTATTGACTTGGAAAAATTTCACGAGTCTTTTCATGTTCAATACTATATGACTACGGTAACATTTTTAACAATGAATTAAAATCAAATGGAATAATAACTTAATTAAAAAAAAAAACAATACATAAATAGAAAATTAGATAGATATGATATTATACTTATGATGTAGTGATTATTAGGTATAATTTTTGCCAGTGAATAGGTATTATAGGGTTAGATAGGTAAAGGTTGCCTGGTAGAGATTGCTCCAAGCAATAAGGCCGCCTTTGCACACAATTGTTTTTTCTGCTTTCTTCTTCTGTGTTGTGATCCTTTACATGTGTTTTATGTGCAATAAAGTGTTTCTATCTATCTATCTATAGGTAAGTACTTGGGATTATAAGCTACCCACTTCGTAAGAACCATAATATACTTAGTAGGTACAAAAAAATATGCTAAAATTTAAAATATTAATAATTAAAATTAGTCCAATCAGATAATTGGCAATTGATTTGACCCGTTTGGCCTTATGTGACACTATTAGCATGTAACATGTTACATAAAGAGAATTGAAGTGGGCGCGGCGTATTATCGGAGCCATATTATTATGTAGAGCTTATAAATTAGTATATATGACAAAGTTATTATGTATTTAGGGGCCGTTCCGACGTAATTGGATCAACGATCGGCTCCCCAAGGCGTACTGCTTGTTTGACATTTGCTCTTTTAACCATGTAAGGTCTTTTGAGGATCGATCCAAAAATACCAGAATAAAATAAAATGGCGTGAGAATGACCGAGGAAATTCTCATTTCCGATCCGGCTTTTGCTTGTGCAACTCATCGGTGTCAGATATAGTGTCATCATAATAGGATGTAAACAAATAACATTTTATCAACGTGCGGATTGCGCTTGATTTCGATTAAATATCATAATGGTGGTGTTAAAATTTACTAGTAAGATAACTCAAAATTTAAAAAACCCCTACACAAAAACTATATATAATATATTCTATAAGAAAACTAGAAAAGAGCTGATAACTTTGAAACGGCTGAACCGATTTTCTTCGATTATTATTGCTAAGAACACTCTCGATCAAGCCACCTTTCAAACAAAAAAAAAACTAAATTAAAATCGGTTCATTCGTTTAGGAGCTACGATGCCACAGACAGAACACAGATACACACGTCAAACTTATAACACCTTACAACTTTTGGGTCGGGGGTTAAAAAATTATGAGTTTTAGACCCACTTAAAACTCACAAAACATTCAGCACTATTCAATTTTTCAAAAGGCCTAATTTATTTTTAAATATTTTAATTTGGAAAAGGTATTTTTTGTTATAGAATTTACTTAAATGTTTTGTTATGAAATGGTTTGTGCATTTTGGAGTGGAGACCATGGGTTCGTGGGGCGTGAATGCCAGATCCTTTATTAAAGACCTGTCATCCCGTCTTGGGGAGTCCACGGGTGACTGGAGGTCTGGCAGTTATCTTGGTCAGCATATTAGTCAGGCCAATTCGACGAAGTAACGCAGCCAGCGTCATGGGCACCCTGCCTCGTTACAGTTATTTGGATGACATTTTCGTTTTATAATTTTTATATTTGAGTATTTTTAGTGTTTGTGAATATTGTTATTAATTATTATTTCATCTATTAAAAATCCTTATAAGCTTAAATGGTTTGTAATTCCAATTAAAAATACCGTACAATGCGTAAGTAGGTATTGTATGTCTCTTAATATTATTTTAAACCAAAATTGCGAAACCGGCATGATTTCGCTTGCAGAGTCTGAATTTATTTTATTTATTTTTATTTTATTGTATTTAAATGATTCTTACAGCTATTTACATTGTATTCTTAGCGCCCTGAATCATGCCGTTTCCGCAATTTTCAGATAACAATTTATTATAAAGGCAAAATGTATTTACTATACACTTTATTAAACAAATAAAAATATGCCTTCTTAATCTTTATACCGAGATTTTTCGTATCTATTATTAAGCTAAAGACATTAGATATTAATAAATTAAATAAAAATTATACTTTTCATTGTTTATGTGTTATATTGATTTTTAATTTGTTTCTAAAGTGATATCATTTTTATTTATTATCCAATCAGCACATAATTAGACCATTCGTGATTTTGATATACGAGTTCCATATAAATTGTGTGAATTTGAATATTAATGTGATTGTTTTATTATTTGTTGGTGCTTTTTTAAAAGTTTTCTTACCCGAATTACGCGCTGCGGAAATCGAGGGCAAAGCTATTCACTACCCATATTATAAATTGCAAAAGTAATTTGGCTTATTGTTTTGTTCTTCAATCACGTCGCAACTTATATAGACCTGGAAAGTGTCATTGTCTGCTTTTTATATGAAATCCAAAAGAAATCCAAGGAGATCGCACGGAAATTTTAAAAACCGAAACGGACGAAGTTGCGGGCATGAGCTGGCTAAAATATATTTCATATTTAAGATAATTTACACCACATGTTGTAAAGTTACATAAATTTGCAGAACGAGGGACGCCATTAAAAACTGACCTTATGAATGATTTTGTTACGTTACCAATATTAAAGGTGACCATCCAGCTAGAACATACGCAGAACATCCTGGTCATTTAATTGCGTAAGCAAACATAGATTTTAAAAAAACACATGATAGATTTGCGCTTGACGATAATCATGCCACGGTGAAGTCTAAGTTGAAGCACGCTTGCCTAGAAGATACTTATTCATTCTTGCTTTGAAGGTATACTTAAGTTATATACGTAATAGGAAACATGGACGCCGGGAGGATGTTCCAAACCTTAGCGGTTAGTATCAGAAAAGTTAAGCAAAAATGTTTCGTACGACTCATTGGATTGGATGTCAACCACACAAGGATGCCAACACTCACTATTTCTTCCTGTTGTGTGGTAGAACCGTGAAGTGTCCACGATTGTGGAGTTCCAGAGCACACTCTCCAAAAGACATATAAATCCATGAGATAGAAGACGTATCGTCTCAAAAGTCGTTTTTGCTAACTCAGTGAGAAAAAGTGTAGGTAGAACTTTTCATAAGACAACATTTTTTCTCACTGAGTGAGCAAAAACGATTTTTGCTCACTGGTTTTAGACAGCAATGGCGCACTTTTTGAGTTAGTGAGGTGAGAAAGTATTTTCATGCACCATTTTTAGCATTAGTCGCTTCAATCAAATTCAATTTATGAAAAAATCGGAGGAAAGAATTAAATAAAACGAATGAAGCGCTAACTTGATGTAAGATTTTTTTGTAAACATAAATTTAATTTTTTAATCTAATTATTAATAAAATCACGGTCATATCCTATTTATGAATGTGCCCGCATGGTTACACTACAAATACTCGAAATCGAATTAATTAAACGGGTTTTTAAGGTTAACCCAGTATCAGCTGTGAGTATCAGAGAGACAAATAAAGCTTTGCAATGATCGCTATCACTCGTTTTATAAGCGTATTAATAAAGCTTTATAACTTAACCTACAAAGAAAGATTTAGTGATAACTTTCTGAAACTTTAGGTATTTGGCAATCTTGCCCTTGCGAATATTTTGACCATCTCCCTGGCCGCTGTGGTAGTATACTTAGTGGGAGGTCTCAAATTTATGACGTGCAGGGGTAATTTTTAAATTTATTATTTCTTAATTATATTCTGCTCCGTTTGGCTTGGTGGCGACTTCGGACGAGGCTAGTTAATATCCTGCTTGCAAAAACATGGCTGCTAGCGATAGGTATAGTTTTCGATTTTCTTCTGAATTTTTTTAAAACCGAATTGCGTAGAAACGTTTAGAAGTACTTAGATGTCTTTAATAATATGCACCAATATCCCTTTCTAGCGTGCATGCATCGTTACCTACCACAAGGGCTGTCAATGGCTATCAGTGATCGAATGAAATATAGTTCTCTAATCTAAGGAAAAAACATTCTTAGACTCTTAACCCTTCTCAGGACAAAGCACATCGCTAAGTAGGTACCTAGTGGGCTGGCCATGGGTTAGAGATGAATGACCTTTAAGAAAAATCTACATTTAAATCCGTTTTGGACCCACAACACGCAAATCAAAAAAATTATAATCCTGTGTAGTATGTACTAGGTAGCCATCAAAAAATAAGATACCTATAAGATAGATATAAGGTATTTAAGTAGGTCTATATAGACTTAGATCTAATTGATGTAATGATGCAGTCAGATGAAACTAACTAACACGAGAGAGGTTTAAAAAACCTGCCTATTCAATGACACATATAAATCTTCGTTTAGATAAACTTAATTCAATCTAAAGGCTAATAAATCTGAAATGACCATAACAAGTGTGTAACAATTTCGCAACTAGTGTAGTGACATCGACAACTGGACCGGGACAGGTTTTGTCGATATTGTGCTAGGTACCAATGTGCGTCGATATGTTTCGAGTGGTTTTGAAATTCGCACGTGTACGGAACCACGTATGCAACATAGGGCGCAGTTCGTTAGATTTGCAATACGGTAAAATATAGAGCAATTGCGTTATAGATAAAACATTTAAATTGGTTTAGAGTTATTTACATGTAGATATGTTAGTTCCTACTTGATATATTATATGATTACACGCGTGCATAATTTATGGCTAGTGAAAATCGTGGTTGGTTATATTATTATTCACTTTGGCCAAGGAATAATTGAATTTATTTTCTAAAACACGTTTCAACCCACAATCAAGTCAAATGAGATATCTATTATGAAAGAAAAGAATTATGAATGTTTAGAAAGAAATATCCACGATTTAATCAGGATATTTCCTAATATTAAGTATGTCTGTTACATTGGTTCGATACTACTACCATTAAGCTTGTTAAAATCTCGCGAACATTTGCGTTTTTTTTTAAATTATGGAACATCTTAAAACCAAAGACCTTATAAGTCTTAAGTGTTACTTATTTATAAGTTGCTTAGCAGTTAGAAATAGATAAAATATTTATTTAAATTCTAACATAATATTTATCGGGGTCACACTTGTAATCAAAATTATCAAATAGAATAAATTAACCAACCGATCTAAATATTCCTACATACGCTTTGTGTATATTTTTTTTATTTTCCAAACTTCTATAATTATTTATTTCAGTCCTTAAAATGATGATCTTGAAAAAGCTGTAAAGCTTTTAACTTCCTTCCGACCAATTACACACAAAATAATATTACGAACAAAATAACGAAATAAAGAAAGTGACGTTACATACATGCTGTTTCAATGTCGGCTTGTTTTAACTAAGCTGCAAGCACACTATAACTGTCTTGTGATATGATTTGCCACGACAGAAGGAAATTGGAATCATAAGTTTTCTTAACGCGCTTAACTATCTACGTTCTCCATACAAATATAGTTTGGGTCTTATTAATTGATTAATTAATCAAAATCCAATCCAGGCACAAACCTTTGAGCCCTTGTACCTTTGAACCTACAAATTTTTCGCACTGACGCTTTCGCTCGAAACGCGTTCTGATTGATCGATCGTTACGCCAGATTCAATGCCATCACCACAACGCAACAGTGTGTTTACACCTTTATTCATTAATTGAGAGCCGTGACTTTATTCGGCCTGTCCTTTCATCCATCCTTGTTTAGGCCATATGTTATCTGTGCTCGTGTGATCTGTCTTTTTAATTGAATGTTAGAGGATTTAATCTGTATTTTTTGCGTTCGTTCTAAATTCGAATATGTAATGACGCGAATAATAGAGGTTGCTGACTTTTATTTATGTTCTACATCTGATTCTATTTTTGTATATCATTGAAACAAAAAAATTATTTCCGTCAATTAAAAAAATAAATTTAGGTCATTAAGAACTAACACATAGGTAATGAGTCCCTAAATATCACGAATGGACTTTTGGGATAGTATTGACAAGAGGCAGAAACCCGCGTAAAACTCTAAATAATCTAATAACCTAATTAAGAAGTCCTAGATAAGTAAATGTTTTCTAGAGTCATGCGTGCATTTTTCAATATGCTTAAGAAAGAGTGCAACAATGGCAAAAGGGAAAGAAGAGTTTTTATTCATACTATCGATAGTCGCAATTTATTTTATCGATATAATAATATGGTACCTTCATTTACGGTACGACACTGGTTGTTTTCAGTTTTCGTAATTTTAAGTGTTAATTTTAGTCAATGAAATTTATTTTTATGTAAATTTTAATTAATTGATTTCATATCAGGTACACCGCGAAACGAACTAGGTAGTATCTCTTTAATATTCTTGCGAATTTCCAAATACTGAGATGACTCAACAAATTATACAACAGCTAGTAACATTTGGGTGCGGTACCGAATCTACACGAGATCGCGCCAAAACAAGAATAAAATAGGATACAGTTTGAGGTCCGCTATAATTATTACTATCAGAAAATTGCCGACTTCGTCTGCGTGGATTTGGATTTTTAGAAATCACGTTGATCTTTGATTTTCCAGGATAAAAAGTACTTAACCTGTGTCACCCTTCAGGTTTTAAAATCGATGAAAAAATCACGATCAGTTTCTCTGTAGTGGCGTGATGACGGACAAACCAACAAACAAAGACAGGTTCGCATTTTTATTATCGGTAGAGAATAGAGATCTGTCGTAATAATACGGTTAGTGAGTGTAGTTTATGCCGTTGTAAACAATCTTTAAACTAAAATAACAGATGTAGTTAATATCCCTCTCAAAGCGCTCTCTACAAAAAATGCATCAAATGCGGATCGATTTGGAAAATCGATATTATGGGTGTCATTTTCGAGGATTTTTATAAATAGAAACTGATAAGAAAACGATTTCCAATTATAAGTTTGAGGTGCCTCTCACAAACTTTTGTAAAATGAATGGGCATTGTTTTAGGGTGCTTATATGAAAAGGATTTCCATTTTTAAGTTCCATAAAACAGCAACCAAAATACCATACTTTCTTGCTGAGCAAATTTTTACTCATTAAGAAGGAGAATAAAAATAATTTTGTATTATTGTTTTTATTTAGGAATGCATAAATTACAATTATACAAGTAAAAAAGAATCGTAAAACGAATATAAACGGCAAAACGAATATACGCACCCACTTTTTTAAATTAACATAAATACCTACTCAGGAGCTTATAAAAACAATAGGTATGATTTTATCTCACGGACATCATTCGCCTGTCAATATCTCGACATAACAATAGAGACCGCCGAGTGAGACACGCTGAACTGCATTCCAAATTTGAATTTCAAGAGAGAGCTGTCACTTTGACACACGTCAATGTTGTTCGACCTTGACACACTGCGAAATTCAAGGTCGAAGAGTGAATGATTTAAATGAATCATTCTATTTAATGAGTCACAGAGTAAAAATGTGTAGCTATAATAGACGAATGGTTAATATTTAATAAAGCACATTTCTTTGGCGGTTTTTTTTATGAGCTTTATAAGCTTTTACGATATCTCAATAAAATAAACAATTTCAGTGACTAATTAGAGTCACTTTAATGATAATAGTATGACAACCTCGATTACTGTTTATCGATATTTTAATGGTATGCTATAAATAAATTATTATACTTATAAGTTTGCTGTTTCCTTCTTTTGGTGAAAAATTATACATTAATGAATCCATTCGTAGAGGATTCAGTTCCTTAAATAGTAGGTCAAAATCTATTTTTTCTGTAAAAAATATTTTTCTGGTCTAGCTAGAATGTAATGCGTGCAACGCGTATCTTTTTTCATTACATAGTACTTTTTTGGTAGTGCATACTCGTAGTCGTATTGAAATTTCAATGCGACTATGCACTACCAAAGAAGACTACAATTTGAAATAACAATTTCTGAAGTCCTGAGTGTGTTATGCAATGATTTTCTATCAATAAAATACCTACTTATCGATTTCTATGAATTAATAGTGAACAAAATGTTTGTAAAAAATATTATGTAGGTAGGTACATGGTACTAAAGAATTTCCTTTTCCGTTACTTTAAGAGATTTTTATCTTTTAATGAAAGCGCACCCAATCCGCAAACATGAAGATAATATCATTTATAGATTTGTCGAGTAGGTATATTGTATAACTTCAAATACTGAATTAAAATTATATAATACCTACGCCACAATACAATGCACATTCCTATAAAACGAAACGTGGTACTTATTATGATATCAGATAGATAAGCACTTCATAAGCTTGAAAGTAGATAGAAAAAAACCAGCCAAGTGCTAGTCAGACTCGCGCACCGAGGGTTCCGTACTCGGGTATTTTTCCGACATTTTGCTCGATAAATCAAAAAGTATAATGCATAAAAATAAATAAAAGCCTGTTTTGGAATATACAGGTAAAGTTACCCCACTTAGGGGAAGTGCCCTACGTGTGTTACGTTTTGATTCCCTTGAATCGACGGACAAGACAGACAAAACAGACAGACAGACAACGAAGTGATCCCATGAGGGTTCCTTTTTTCTTTTTGAGATATGGAACCTTAAAAAAGTCAGTCATATGGCATTAACATAAAGGAAAAAGGTTGTCGAAGCAAAGATTACGGCGAAATTTAAAAGATATCATCAAACATGACTGCATTCATTAAGTAAATAAGTGGATTACAAGAGGGATAAATCTGCAATACAATGTTTGTTTTGCGTAATACAACACCTGCTTCCCGGCGCTTCATACGAGGTCGATGCACACGAGAATGCAGTCAACGACGTGATAACGTCACTTTATACTAGGGTTGTCAAACTTTAAATTATATGAGTATTTTTTTTAATACCACGTTTTTAAAACGAGCTAAACGAGTTAATATTGCGTTGCTATCTAGTTCCAATCTATGTTTAAAATATCAATCTACAGGAAGTTAATTTAAATTTGATTAAAGAATTTGTACTGAACAGCACATGCGAAAAAATAATAATAAACGCAGAGACATGAAATCGAGTTAATATTGCATTGACATCAGGGGGCACGGCAGTGCCCTCGCCAAGACGAGCCAAACGCGGCGGCCGGGGCGCTACGTACCTTTTTCTCGAAGTGTTTCTATTATTAAAATTAGCAATATTCTATGTTTCAAATTACAAAGCTCTTGGCTGCTAAGCTCTAACTCTTCGGGAAGTAGGTTTAAAATCAATTACAAAACTTGAATCAAACAGACGGGCAAACATTCAAAAAACTCGACCCCTATTAGTTTTTTTTTTGTGGTTTTTAATGGAAATTTTTTGTTTGGTAATATCCGTAATTTGCACACTAGAAAGCAATTTTGAGGGTAGCTAAATATTGATTGTACACAAATCAACGCCAACTTCCACTTTGGTTTCGCAGGATAATTTTACAACAGTAATAGGTGAAATCTAAAACTTTTACGTAAACGTACTATCTTCAATTTTATACTTTTTTGGAAAATTTTGTGATAGCCCTATCTACATTTTAAGAACGACAACACGTCTGGTTAGTTATCTTTTAAGTACTACAATTATTATTTTGCCGTAAAGGTAAAGTATGCAATTTTAATTACTGGCTTAAAAAGGACTTTCTGAGTTCGACGCATCTGTTTCAGCAACGAAGACAATATCTTTGTAGATATTATGTTTCAGGTACTCCTTCTAGATTAAGTCGTAACGGTCTCATCTTAGACTGAAAACCATCACCGAATACAAAAAGATTTTAAAATGCAGCCATCACCAATTCCGGTAATTTACTTACTTTCAATGCCTACAGCAATATTTTAAAATGATTTTTAAGCATTTTAAATGCGAAGGGTTACTATGTCATGAAAGTAAGGTAAAGTAAGAAGGTTGTACCATTTTGGATGTTAATTATTTACATCCGTTCATTCGAGCTTCAATGAATTCACCGAATGACTTTTAACTTTTCATTAATTAACTTCAATTTATTTTTTTAATTTATAGACTAGCGGTCGGCTCAGACCTGCTGGGAAGTGATGATGCAGCTTAAGACGGAGCACGCTTGCCTAGAAAATACCTATTCATTCTAGATTTATGTATTTTTAAAGAGAAAGAAAAACCAACATCTCTACTAATTATTAAGAAAACTGGCGCTTTTTATCAATATGTACTCAAATCTTTGCATGATATAAACATAGATAGCTATACTACGAAAAGAGCATGCTTGGAAAGTTCGTTAAAAAAGAATAGGTACCTACTTTCAAGTCTGTGCGTTCACATTCATTTTGTTTTTGCTGAAAGTAATGTAATGTGACGCAATTCGATACTAAAATAAATTAATAAGTACGTTATAATTCCATTTTAACACATACTTCCGTACATTATTATTTCCGGGTTTTAAAACCTAAAATGTGGACATGTATTGTGGTTCATATAAACTTAATTAAGTTTTGAAGTAGGTACATATTTAAAAATATAGGTAGCTATTACCTACGTATATTATACACTTAGTACTTACGATACTCTCTAAAGTCAAAGTTGTGAGCGTAGCGTCAGTAGAGTTAATTTCAATTCCATTTTCTAGGGCTATTCAAAATTCAAAAAAGGTATCTAAATTGTTTTCAAATTTCCATAAAAATCTTCTAATGTAATAGACACCTTAGTTACTTAATTCTTATTCTAGGAACAATGATGTTGCAGACAAAATGTTAATTGGTAACAAAGACACTCAGCAGTACACTGGAAATATTTTAAGGCGTTTGTTACGTGAGCGGTGTTGTAAGAGTGATTAGTATGTAGACAGACAACGGACGTACAATGAGAGCAATTAGCACCGGCTTGCCCCGAACTTTCTTTACGAGGATACGGTGATTCGGCCACTTACGAAATAAAGGCGCAAACACATTACCGTGGCGTGATGGAACGACACACCAGTGCACACTTTTCAGTCTCTTTCTTGATGGCGATGTTGTAACTTTGTAGACGGACTTCGTCTGTGTTGGCGTTTGCTGGCGTGGGTGCTCTGCCTTTTTGGAGTGTTTTTTTTTGTTAAAAGTGGCTGGGTTTTGTGTTTTACTGGTGTTTTTGGTTGTGGAACTGACTGGGAAGCGCCCTGAAGGGGTGCCGCGCGTGTGTCGGCGAGGGCCGGCACAGACGATCGACGATACTTGTATAGTTTTCCTAACTTGTAAATAGCTACAAACTTGACATTGGCTAATCTTTGTAAAGCCAGACCAGAGAGAAAAAAAACTTTGTAGACTCGTCCAGTGATCAATTTGTAGACGAATAATGGACGTACAATGGGAGCAATTAACACCGGTTTGCACCGAACTTTCTTTGCGAGGATACCTACCGTGATACGGCCACTTACGAAATAAAAGCGCAAGCGCATGACTAGTAACGAAGATTTGAACCGATGTAACTTCGAGACTAAAGATTTTTACGGAAATCTGGCAAACTATACAGACACAGATATAAATTTCTAGAACGAGTCTTCAAAAATTCCTTGATTTTTATTAGTTAATATTCAAATGAGAACCAAACTACGTCTTATGGGAAGCACTGAGAGAATTTTACAATGTAGCTATAGTAAGCGACAGGTCGACATGGCAATCGGGGTATGAGGCGGGGGACGCTCCGCGCACCCGCACGTCACTCGCGCTATCCCGCACCTATAAGCGCGGGGCTGTGCGGGTGTCGATTGCCATGTCGTCCTGTCGCGAACTATAGATGTCACAGATTGCATATTTTACGTCAGTAATATAATATCTAGCACATCACACACATTAAATTAGTAATCTAGTAATAGTAAATGACATCACTATCCTCGGCATTTCCAAACACAGAAATCCGCTTAGTCTAATTTATTTGATTTGTAATTAATTCTACTATCCGTTATTTTATTTATTCTTTATTTGGTAAATAAATACTTAATTTTACAAGGTCACCAATTAGTGTATCCTGCAAGCTTCCGAAAAAACACGCAGGATTTTCATGAGAGGTGGGAAATAAATTATATGAAAAATGATCATTAAAAAAACTTTAAGCTAACTATCGGGTTGCTAGGTTCCAAAAATTATAACTTTACATAAGTTTATTATTCATGACTTAATTGTGTTCGCGACTTCGTCCGCGAGAATTTAGATGTTTTAAAATCCCCTGGTAACTTTGATTTTTCGAGATAAAAAGTAGGATCTTATCCGTCCGTCCGTCCGTCTAATGATGATACCCACGACTTCGTCAAGTGCATAATTAGGGTGTTTAAGAATCCCCTGGGTACTTTTTGGTTTTCCGGGACAAAAAATGGCTATAAAATAGTTCCCAATCCGTACCAAATTCGTGAAAAGCCAGCAGACAGACGCATTGTCGCATTTAAAATATTAGTATGGCGATTAAAATGAATGAGAGCTACCCAAATTCCAAATTGGTCTAACTTATCAAAAAAGGATCCCTAAAAAATTTTAAACTAACTATCGGTTTCTAAAAATAATATTTTTTTACAGTAGAATGATTTATAGCAATCCAAACGGGACCAAAAATAATTCTGACCCATCGAAATTTTTCTGTCTTACACAAGTAACTAACATCAACTAAAAATAAAATCATCTAAGCAATTTTCAATTCAAATTAGGTCGGAAAATTGCCGGAAAACTATCACACAACAAGATAATAAAAGCACAAACCTTATCAACCTCCGAAACCCGCAACACAATCTTGACCCTCGGATTGTCTTTCCTATATTCCTTTAGCAAAGCGTCGAGTTTTTCTCCTCTTGCGTCGCCCGCGTACACGAGATGCGTACACTCGGTAAAGTCAGATGCGCGCGCGCTTTCCACATAACAGACAAGGCGGGCGGCGCCGGCGCCTGCACCCTCCGCCGAAAACACCGCGGCCGCAGCCACGCAAAGTAACCAGAGCCACATCATTAAAAAAAAGTAAAAACGATCAAACTGTCATCTCTGTTCGATTTTCAAAAGCGCGTTGGTCGGTCGATCACCGCAGTACGAGTGGCGGTGCCGCCGCAGCCGGCCGCTGACATAGGCGTCCCCGCCCTGACGGTGGTGGTCGCAAGGCCAAGCGCTCACCGTATTCTCGTAATTGGAGCTTGGGGCACTCGGCTGTCAATGCTTTCATGTCACTTTACTGACTTGGTGTAGGTAATGTAGGGACTTTCTGACATGTACAGCTGAGAATTATAAAAAATTGGTGAAGCGGTAGAGTTTCCAAAAATCCATAACCACATCCTTGTTCATTTTAATCAAAAGCCCAAATACAAATTTCCATCAATGTCTTGGAAAGTTACGACTTTTCACACAAATGTTCAACTCCTATATTTTAAACCACTTGGAGATAGAATTTCCAAAAATCATAAAATATGTATTTCTTTTTTTTTTAACCGAAAGGCCGTGTACCAATTTTCATGGATATAATTTTAAAAATGAAGGACTTTTATACAAACTTTCACCCTCTTTTTAACCCGCAGCGGTACCATTCATAATTCATGCCTATACGACACAAAAAGAACTTATTATCAAAAAATGTCAGCTTTGTAATCAAATGCAAACTTTTATTTATGTGCTCGTTCACATAGAAATACAAAATAATAAATATATTATAGAAACATAGACAGAAAGTTTTGGTTAAAAACTTTTTTTTAAAGTTTTCCTGAAAATGTAACTTCCCGTAAAATTGGAACGCACGCCGAAAGCTCTACTTTAGATCTGTGAATAACTTAAATTAATTTGATTGATTTATTGCATATTTAATTAAGTTTCATTGTTTATTAATATAATATATTATTGTATATTAAATATTTAAACTATTTAATGTTATAATTAAGATAATTTTACATTTAATATCGCATATTTTACCACAAAATACATATACAGCGTTGTGCGTTGAACCGAACCGATCAATACATCCGGGTATTTGAGCTCCATATAGCCTCGCTAACCGTTAATGCCTATTAAAAGAATAATAATAGGTATAAGTATATATTATGGTATACTAGATAATATAGAAGAATATAGGTTTTTAAAAAATCCCGGGTACTCTCTTGGATTCTTTGGGATAAAAAACTTATGTCTGTCCCCGAGATATATTATAAGCGTACTTTGTACAAAATTTCACCAAAACCGATGGGTCCAAAAACCAATTTAAAGCCAAAAAGGATGGGTCGTGAAAAATTTGCAGACAGACAGACACACTTTCGGATCTATATTTTTACTCATATTTTGAAAAACCTGCATGCCTGAGAGATATAACCATAATATTCCGAAAGGTAGTGAAATCTGCTAATCCACATTTAGCCATCGTGGTAGACTATATAGTCGAATCCTCTCATTCCGAGAGGAGTGCCCTGTTCAGTAGTGAGCCAGCTATGTGTTGATGATAAACGTTTAACGACCTCGCTGGTGTAGTGGTGAGCAATGTGGCCTTATAAGTGGGAGGTCCCGGTTTCCGTTCCCATCATGGGCAATTTGGGACTTTATACTATCTAAACTGTTTCTGGTCTGGTCTGGTGGGAGGCTTCGGCCGTAGCTAGTTCCACCATACGGGCAAAGCGTCCCGTTACGATACCGCCGTGGAAAAACCGATCAGGGGTATGGGTTTAGTTTGCCATATCCCTTCCAAGTAAGCCCGCTTCCATCTTAGATTGCATCATCACTTACCACCAAGTGAGATCGCAGTCAAGGGCTAACTTGACTTGTGTCAGAATAAAAAAACGTAAGATGCCATTAGTGTTAAGTGTGGCACGGCAAACCAACACCACACAATCTGATTACATCACAAAAAATGTTCCGGTTGTATTCCGATGCCATCAATTCTGTGATTGTCCCTGACATTCGCTTGACAGTTGAACAAAGGTGTTGTGTTACAGTGTGATAGATATACAGGGTGTTTGGTAATTAGTATATAATGACGACACGTACCCATGCTACTTTGATCTGATAAACACAATGCTGAAGTTATCATGACGAAATAAAATTATAAAAATTTCCATACAAAATTAAAAAAAAAAAAATATGTCAAAGTTTTCATGACTCTAACGTACCCTAACTCACTGAGATCGTTGGCTATCTTTAGATAGGCCGAGGCCAACGATATCAGTGAGTTAGGGCACGTTAGGGTCATGAAAACTTGGTCATAAAAAAAATTGAAATTTTGTATGGAATTTTTTATAATTTTATTTCGTCCATTATACTTCAGCATTGTGTTTATTAGATCAAAGTAGCATGGGTACATGTCGTCATTACAAACTAATTACCAAACACCCTGTATATGCTACGTATTATAAAATCATCCATATCTAATAATACATAACAGGAAAAGCGGACTGACTGACTGACTGGCTGACTGATCTATCAACGCACAGTTCAAATTACTGGACGGATCGGGCTGAAAGGCATGCATGCTAAAAAGGGATTTTTGAAAATTCAATCCCTAACGGGGAAAAATAGGGACTATGAATGTAGTCCACGCGGATGAAGTCGCGAGCATAAGCTAGTAGGATCATGAATAAATTCCTCGTTGCTGAGGGTCTTGACCGCTTTCCATTAATATCGCATAATGGTAGGAGTTCTCTTGGGATAGTAATGCGTTGGATTCCCAGATCCTTCCGCATACAACTAACTCTACTAAGAAAATAAGATACACTCTTAGATTTTACAGTTATTATCAGACGTTTCTGGTAATCCCGGGGCCGACGGCGTAGCGTGCTCGCCGAAGCACGGAGGAAACGAAAGGATCAAATTCGGACCTCTACAATTGGTCACCCATCCTGTTACCGACTTGGATCAACGTTGCTTAGCAATCGCAGTCAATTCTCAAAGAACACACGTTCCTCTCAAAAACAGAAGTGCAGATTCTTCAGTTCAAACAGTGCGATTGGTGGAGAAAGGCGTGCAGAGCTCAGTCAGCATCTAGTTCAAGTCATGTAGATTCACTGACATACAAGGAAAGGAGTAAATTAGAATTATGTACATAGATAAAAACCACGATTGAAATTAAAATATGCTCATTAAAATTGAATGTATAAAAACTAAAATTTTCGTCCGTTCCTATGCGTTTGCGCATCGTTATTCCGATTGAGTTGAAATTTTTACATTTGTTGTTGGCACTTGCTTGAGGATTTGAGGAGGTGGCGTGCGAGTCGCACTGCAGTGCGTGTGAGCACTCTATAAACTAAAATACATACAAAATGTTACTTATTGTGTTCCAAGTAATTTAGGATATTCCAAGCAAGTAGGTAAATGATATCGTTTTCCCTAAGGAAAATTAAATAGTTATCTTTACCTGTATTCACATAGTTATTTAAACCAGCTTTACTTATTTAAAATTTTAGGCGTTTACATAAAATACCACAAATTTTTATTAGATAACACACCTAATAAAATTCTCCCTCAAAACACTATTAAGTATGTTCATAGTATATTTTTCTTTTTACTGCGTAGGTACAAAAAAAATTAGGTAGGTAAGTACCTTAAGTCAAGTCGACTATTAAATTGAGATAATGAACAATAGGTACTTATAGAAATAAATATTTTCTAAAACTTAATCCTAATGAGATTAACTCAAATCGTATTTACTTACTTAATTTACTTATTTAATTTTCCACGGGTTTGTATTCATACAACGAACAGAAATTCTAATTTCTTATTCTATTTTAAGTATACTTACCTATACAAAACTAGACGATGATGAAAACCTGAAATCTACGTCGCCTATGTCACTCTCCAGACAAAATATTAAAGAAATCAATGCGACGTGATTGAAGGACTAACAAACTATCCAACAAATAAACATACATTCGCATTCATAATATTATTGTTGCTACAATGACACAGCATTATGTAAAATATATAAATCTTATCAAACGGAATGACGTTGTAAAAAAACAGATAGATTACTGTTACTTTCGCAGTCAATGCTGTTTAGTTGTATTTTTCTAATATATTTATTGGAAAAATTAAAGTAATTATTTAGGAAATGTGGTTTTCCGGTAAGAGGTTTCGAAGGACAAGATGTGAGAACATAGACAAGCTATTAGCCGCAACCAGTGAGTGATCTGTTGTTATTTTGTGAGTGTTGTTTTGTAAGTTAAATATTTGTCCTGAAAAAATGTTTTTATCTACAGTGATACGTTTCTTATCAGTTGGCTTGTAGGTAAGTCGAATTGTTGCGGGGTGTTTATTGGATAAATTAGATTTTATTTATCTTATATTTTAGCGTAGGTGTTTCAGTGCTGCACATTTCACACGTCTAAACACTGGGATAATCGATGACTGGGATACGTTATTTGATTTTTAAGAAAGTTTTGGTATTGGGCGAAAAGTTGGTCAAAATCAGTTCAGTGCATTTTATGGTCAGCGTCAAAGACTTACAAGACCAACAGTGACAGATTAACGGTGTTACAAAAAATGAAACGTAAATGTGTGCGTGAAATAGAGTTGTCCTGACTTTAGCATTTGTATTATCGATAGTCTTACTGGCGAAATCATAGGACACTAATGAGTTAGTTTAACGAAGTGAAGTAAAAAGCATCTTATAATCTTAAAAAATCAAATACATTTCAAATACACAAATAGTAACAAAGCTAAAGCTAGGTAACAGATTATTATTTATTAATGAAATGACTTTAATATTTTATATAAATAATTTATTAATGAATTCTGAGATACTTATAGTTATTTTAACCCCTTATAACATTTTTTATTGATATTTCGATAGAAAACTATTAAAAGACGTTTTAAAAAAATCTTTTTTTGAGAAATAGAGCAATTTTTGGGATTTTCATATAAATTACCGGAATTTGTTGGTTTTCCACCTTTATTTTTTTAAAGGGTGCAAGTAAATTTAATTTGATTAATTACAATAACACTCTGATATAATGTCTAAGTGACAAGTTAATAAAAATAAATAGTATATATGGCGCTCAATTCATAGCTAATGACCTCCCCGATAAGCACTTAAATACAGTAATGTACGGGTTACCCTTAACCCTGTATATGAAATCTAAGTCACGCTAAATAAAATAAAAATTAGTGAAAATATTTATTTCGTTCTATTCTTTTATTGGAAAGTACCTAGTGTTTTATATTGTATTTTACATACATCACATGAAACCTATCACATCAAATCTACCGGTAGACATGATTATCGACTATCGATACTTGTGACGTCATTACTTTGTCAATCCCTATCGTAAACAAACGTTTTTAAATTTTACACAAAATATCCAAAAATTCTTCATTTAGCAATGTAATTTGATGATAAGTCTTAAGGGAAACCTATCATCTAAGCTTCCAATAGCTATTTTGCCTAATTTTCAAACAACAAATGATGAAATAATGATTATAAACAATTAGTATAAATAATCAGTAATTACCTGTGAAACGTGTATTTACGCGGATTATAACGTCTTGTAACGTCACATTCGCTCACTGAACAAGACACCATGGTGGCAAGACATAGATTTTACGTTTTAATCGTAAAATTATTTAGTAAATGCAAAAAATCACCTCGACTTGGAACAGGCTGAACTCTTACGGCCCGTTTCTCACGTAAACAATGACTTATTGGCATCTTGTTTCGCTATCTCGCTTTCGCTCGCGGCAGTGGGTCTAATCTGACTACCTCTCGCTCCAACGCTTTGTCAGTCTTTGAGCGAAGCGAAAATTGTATGTCTATGGTCAGCGTACTATGACTTATTCTCTCCCTACTACTACCTAAAATTGGGTGGTTAAGAAGACCTCTTATTAAGGGGGTCCGGAGATCAATCCCGTTTATTCATATCTAACTTTTTGGAATTATGTGTTTGAAGCAACTAAATATCACTTGCTTTGACGGTGAAGGAAAACATTGTAAGGAACCTGTACGCCTGAAAGTTCTCCATAGTGTTTTCATGAGTTTGTGAAGTCTGCTAATCCGTATTTAGGCAGCGTGGTAGACTGTGGCCTAAACCCTTCTCATCCTGAGAGGAGACACGTGTTCAGTTATATTTGAGAGTAGGTTGGGATGATGACTATTTTGTTTTCCAATGTAATTTTTCCTTTTAGATGTAAACGAAGAAATTGTCCGCATGCTCAAAACCAAAGCACCAGTGGTGTGCTACACAGCGATCGGTAACAACTCAATAAAACTGGACCTAGACGTAGATGGGAAGCATACCTTGTCGCACGTGTTCAAACTTGGAGAAGAAGAGGAAATGGAGAAGAAGGACGGAAACAAGGTACAGGATCAACAGCCTCCGATCTCTATCAGAAAATTTCTATTTTATTGAAGTGAAAACTTTATCGGCGATTTTGGAATTGGTAAAAACTTCAAGGTCATGTCACCGACATGATAATTTAATAATTTTTTTATTTTAATTCAGAAAGTAATAATACAGATTTTCACAAATGTTAAAAATACTTAAATATAAAAATTATAAAACAAAAATATCATCCAAATCACTAGTTAATTTTTAAGGACCTGTCATCCCGTCTTGTGGAGTCCACGGGTGACCGGAAATCTGGCAGTTACCTTGGTCAGCATATTTAATAATTAGTTTTTAAAACCTATAACTTATTAAAGTTCAATTGAAAGAAAGAAAGAAAGAATTGTTTTGAATACAAAAACTGACTACACTTAATTTATTCCTCGGTTAAACGTCATTCGACGTTGGTGAAATCGGCACTAAGTTCGATTATCTTCTACTATGCATCGATTTTAATTCGGATCCCAGTTGCTCAATATAAAAAACTATTTTTTATCAATTGTACCTGCGTTTATCCAGGTAGGTGAGCCAAATTAGAAAACATTTAATGCCCTTAGTGACCTTATCGGGAATCAAACCCAAGGGCCAAAGTTCGCAGCGCCAAAGAGTCTGTCAAAACTCGGATATTTTTATCGGAGGCAGAGGAAGGAAAATCGCAATATTAATAAATATTTAGCACCTGTTTAAATGGCATTATTAACGCATTTTAATAAAACATGTACAGTGAAGCAATATGCGTATAATATTTGCGTAAAGATGCGTCAAAACATTGATACACGAACCCAAGATAGCGCGTAAAAAGTGAGCGAAAAATTGTGCCACTAAAACTGCTTGTTTTCACTGCGCGTGTAATAAATTACTAATTTGGAAATGACTACTTTTATTACTGTAACTACTTATTTTTAATTAGAAATTTCAAAAAACTGACCTGAAAGTCATAACAAAAAAATTAGCTTTTTCGCATAGGTTTCTTCAAATAATTATTAATTACAAAAAATCTCAAAAAATATAAAAAGATGGTCGGACAGGGAAAGTTGCTCCTTTTCTTTTTAAGATCTTATAATTTATTTCTAAGTAAATACATTGTTAGCTCATGCCTGCACTGTGCAAGCCTACACTGGTAAGGGACGAAATAATTAATGACTAGCCGATACCCACAACTTCACCCACTGTTTTTATGATTTTAAAAATCCCGTGGGAACTCTATAATTTTCCGGTATAAAAGTGCAAACTCACGTAAAAAATCACGTCGATCCGTTGCGACGTGATTGAAAGACAAACCAATAAACCTACAACACAACAAACAAACACATTTGATTTTTACATAATAATATTTGTAGAGATTCCTGTCTAGAGTGCGGAGTACACTTACCTATACCTAATTTTGAAAGTATCTTGCTGTAACTTTTCAATAAAGAGCGAATCTTTGGTTTATTACATCATTGGTCAAAAAGAGCATAATATAAGTTATACGTTATAACATATTCATTATAATGGCGAATTTATACAATACGAATATCGCAATATATCGTGTCAAGTACACTTTATCGTCGATACTGGATCATTTTATATTGGCTTGCCCTTCAAACCGACCTCGGGGAAATATTACGCTAAATAAATAAGGCTTATATTATTTAAAAATATCGTCAATATTTTACAAACACAATGTCACAACTTATTCAGATATAAAAGAAATGAAAATAAAAGTTTTCTTATAATATTTTTTTGATATTTTTATGTTACTAAAAGTCAATTGAAGTTTATAATGCAGCCTATCTAGTACTATTTTCTAAGCAAATAAATAAGCGATAAAATTTTATCAATTCATTCAAAACTTTCGTTGTTTTGACAACAATGTTTCGTGTTTCATTCAATGATTCATGATGAGAAATTATTATTTAATTTGTTTTCGAATAGCGATAATAGAGAACTTCCAAATTCAATCAGGTATAAGTAGATGTACCTATAAGGATAGATTTCGTAGTATACTTATTCAGATTTCAGAAACTCTGTATTTAGATATTCCCGAATTCATCTACAAGAATTTAGCTTTAAAAATAACGTGGGAACTCTTTGTTTTTCCGAGATAAAAAGTGCCTACGCCCAAATTTTGGGGTGCAAGCTGTTTCTTTATTAAATTGTTGAGACACGCGACTTCATCCACTTCGACTTCAGTTTTTCGAAATTCCCGTGTGAACTCTTTTTGATTTTCAAAAAGTAGCCTGTGTCCGTCCCCGGAATGCAGCCTATCTCTGCATTTCTCTACCAAACGTCAAGATCGATGAAACGGATGGGTCGTGGTTCTGCCTCTGTCTTCTGTCTTTCTGTAAAACAAACAGACAGACAGAATCATTCTCGCATTTATGACCTGAGTATGAATTATTTTGTTTCAGGTAAAAATGACATATAGCCTAGAAGGCGAAAATATATTGAAGCAAGTGATAAAAATGCACGATGGAAAAAAGGCGTGCTTTGTACGAGAGTTTATGGACAAGGATGTGAAAATGGTTAGTGAAATATTATTTATTATTTATAATACAAATCCTTGTATACTTATCATAACAGGTAGGTATGTTGTAACCCTATACTTAGTAGGTAAGACTTATAAGATATATTTACCAGTCTAGTCATTATTTAGTATGGCATCATACTAATATTATAAAGGCGAAAGTTTGTGTGTATGTGTGTGTGTATGTTTGTTACTCCTTCACGCAAAAACTACTGGACTGGGCTGCTGTTTAGAATGGAGAAAGATTATACCCTGGATTAGCACATAGGCTACTTTTTATCCCGGAAAATTAAAGAGTTCCCACGAGATTTTTAAAACCTACATCCACGCGAAGTCGCTGGCATCAGCTAGAGATTACATAAACAAACTTGCCATTTGGCCTATTGGTTTTAACATTAAGTAATAAGTATTATTTAAAAAAATGGATTTTCGTTTTTGTGGATCACCCAAACCTATTCACAATTTCCCTGTCGGAGTACAATTTAGCTCATGCAAGGTGAGGCATCCCATGGGCAAAAAATCCAATTTTATTCCTTGCCTAGGTACCTAGATTATAATGGGAACACTTAGGTATACAAAATTTCAGTTTTCTAGGTCTGGGCTGGGCGTTGATGTTCAGTCAATGAGTGAGTCAGGACTTTTCATGATTTTAAGTTATGTCCTTTTTTTTCAGACCGTTACAATGGATGGCACAGATGTTAGTGCTACGATATATTACGAAATCGTACAATAGATGATTAAATATAATATTGTATAGAGTAATTTATTTATTGTTAAGTCTATTAATTATTACCTAAGTTTATTATTTAATACATCAAACAGTATTGTTATGTAACATGAAATTACATAATATAAAAAAAATCTATGGTGTTTGTTTAATTTTTACACTGGATAAAAATCAAACCAGATTATTGACAATTTCTTCTCTTCAATTCAGGTAAAGATTTTTATTTGTCGTGAATGTGAAAAGTTACGATAAGGTACGATTCTTCTGTGGTATGTCAAAATTTCAATTCTCTTTTCGAAAATTAAGGTTTACTTGTACAAGGATACATATAAACTGATGGGAACACCATATTGATTTCTCTATCTGTCAATATAGCGCTCCCATTGTTAGTTTGAACCGAAACATATAGTTTTTGTAATGCTGTCACAACCGCGTTATGCTCTTACCAAAAAATTACAGCATTACAAAATTTAACTAAAACAGTTTAACTGTCCTCGTGCAAGTGAGTCTGATGTTCTTTGACAACAATTTCATGTCTGAAATGTAAAATCACATTTCGCATTCGCCATGTTGCAAAATCTAAAGCTTAGCATTTTCAGTCCTGTCCTACCTTTGCGTAATATTAGTGCGACAAGTGAAGCAATTATCCTAACTTAGCTATCTCGTTATGATCTCTCAATTAGTCATTCATGACTACTTTATGACTAAATTAAAAGAATATAAGTACCTATATTTTTAGCCAGGTTCTAGTGGACTGATTTTAATTAAATGTCATTATTTCATTTTTACTTCATCGTGATCTAACCCGCTGGCTCACTACTGAGCAAGGGTATTCTCTCTGAATGAGAAGGGTTCGGCCTTAGAATAAGAACCCAGGGTTGGCCAATGGCCATAGTCCGTGATGGCCAAGTGAGGATTGGTAAACTTCATACGCTTTGAGAACATCATGGAGAACTCCTAGGTATGCAGGTTGCCTCAAGATGTTTTTCAGCAAGTGATATTTAATTGCTAAAACGAAAAAAAAACATAAAACTCCGAAAAGTTAAAAGTGTTTGACCGATATCGAACCTCCGACCTCACGAATTAGAGACGGACGTATTATTAACTAGGCTATCACGGCAATTTTAAAACTTCGATTACATAATGTAATAAGTCCATTGGCAAGGCCTTGTATATACGCTCAAAAAATCAAAGAATCAGTAGATTATAAATATTATAAGCTGAGCTTTACCTTATTTTGGCTTATTTTTGTAGTACGGGACAGACGTGTTACGCACTAACTTAGCACAAATTATTATTTGGCGGGTACTTACGGGTGATTAGCTCGTGCGTTTCTTCTACGTCTATTTAAACAGCACAGCAATAAACAAAATACTCTACCTAGCAACATTGTCATATTTTGTCAAATAATACCGTTCAATTTTTGTATCGATAGATTTTGGCTGTTATTCCATAAAATATGCAGCCGGGGCGAACAGTTATTCCAAAATATTTTAATAATATGCGATTTTTGGTTGGTATTTATAAATAGAGAAAAAATAATTAAATCTTAATATTTATAATATCAATTTTAACATATTTGACACATAATTTTAAGTTGCTCTACTTCCATACATAATTAATTTACCTATTATATTATATTGGATTTATGATCTAATTTGTATTATTTGTATATGTTGTTAATCAAAGTGTGAATCAAATAGGATATTAAGGAATTTAAAATACAAGGCAGCGTCAGAATGTTATTTTTATGTGCTTATTTAAATGTAACTATATAAAATAGATTTAAATGGGCATCTTTTATAATATCCCGCATTAGGCAATTTGGAATTATATCAATGTGATCTTGTTGCGAAATAGATAACAGTTTTGTTATTTGAATAGAATTAATTTATTACAAAGTTCGGATTTATAAAAAATTGTTTTACATTAATATCAGAATTCAATAAACGTTAACTGCATACTTGCATAGTTATACTATATTTATATTTAAAGGCCTATAGGTATGTGGCTAAAGATATAGAGAACATCCTACAAGGAAAAACTGCATAAGAGATTAATTAATTGTCTCAGCATATTTTTCTAAGTCTAACTAGAATCATACTTATAACACCCCTCTTTTTAGGTCGGGAGTTAAAAACAAGTGCGAACCTATCGTCACTGAAGTTCTAACAGTGCGTTTAAGTCAAAAGTCTACTTATAGTAGAGTAATAAAAATATAAAATATTCGTTAGCAACCGATATATAATATAATATTTTGGAAAAGAATTCAAAAGGAAGTTATTGAAGAAATAAAAGACTTTAATTATTATTATGATTTAATGAGAATTTTTTTTGACAGATTTGAGAATTTTAATGAGAAATCCTTTAGTATGGGTAGCTGCTTGCAAAAAGAGCTTGAGTGACTGATCAGTTGATAATAAGATCACTTTGTTTTTAAATTGTTCGTTTTACCCGATAGTAGGCCTAGTACCTAAGCATATAAGTATACGCATACTCAAATAAAAAAAAACATAGAAGTAGTAAGTCATCGCCCTACTCATTAAGTAAAGTAAGTTTTATTTAAGTCTTTATCCTTATAGAGTGATAGGTACCAGAGTTATTAATCATATGGCATGTAGACGCGTTACATATAATACTGATATTTACTTATACGAATGGATGAGTTAGTGATTAAGTCGTCGTCTGTTTAAAGTCATAATGTTAATTATGCCATACTAAGCAATTCAAACAAAGCCGTGAAATAAGCCATAAATATTATACGACTAATATCATTCACCTAAACTATTAATCATATAGTATATATTAACATAATAGCTTAATATGTGTGCGCGCATACAATCAGCTTAGCATATGCGCCACCCCCTGCCATTGTCTGTTGTATGTGTTATTATCTAACGTTTAATCTACGAACCAAAACTGGGTCAAGCCAACTGTATTACACTTATAGCGATATGTGAGCTTATTGCTGACTTACAAGAAAAGCGCGTAACTGACATTTTTGCCCTAATATAATATTATGTATATTGTACATTAAATAAATGACGGCGCATAGCGTTCTAAATTTTATGCTTCAGAATCAAAGGAATGGACCTTATTATATGCAGCCGGAATAACCTAATGGTCAGAACCTGCACATCGGTATGAAAACAAGCTCCGAGTTTTAGTTCAAAAATAAATGTTTAGGTACTTTACAATTGATCTTGAATTAAATTTTCATAAAAAAAATTTATATTTTATTTGGCATTTATTGGTAAATATGCATAAAAATAAAAACTGGTAAAAGAAGACAGTATTTTTACAGTCATATTCATTTTACCGGCTAATCCATTTAGCATTTCGGTAAAACACCGCATATAACCATGAACGGTTTCTATACGTGCGGTATCTTCGCAGGTCTATTAAATACATAATTATAGGTACCTAATTTTTTATTTTCAACTTTCAAAGCATCTTTTTTATATTAGACTGCATTATTATTTATTACTAACTAATTAGATGCAGTTAAGTGAAAAACTCGATATGTTGATGTTGTCAAACATAGAATTTAAAATAAAAAGTCATTTATTCAGTTTTCATACAGAGCAGCATTGCGAAAGAACATGTGGGTCAACATTGGTTAGCCTTTAGGGGAATGACTAAAGGTGCAACCTGATTTCGTTCGCTTTTTGACAACTTGGCTGTTGCAAAATTTGTTGCCTACATGTCACACTATTTGACAACTTGGCTGATGCAAAATTTGTTGCCTACATGTCACACTAAGTGATCTATACAAACAAATATCTTATTTTAAATTGTTTGACACTCTTTAATAGTTTTAGATTAATGTAAAATATGATCATCAATCAATATTATTGTTTCGTTGTCATGTTATTAATACTGATAGTAATATTAATTAAAAGTAGATAAAAACAAAATTTACTTCTCTTACATATTAAAAACTAATTATTTTGTTTGACAGATAATACATCTAAGTAATACAATTTTTTTATTACAATTAATTAAAAATAGAACCTAGCTTATTGATCTGCTAAAATTAAAACATGATAATATATCACTTAATATTATGGTTCTTAACATATTTCGGATTCACAAAAATGTGTACCTACGTAGGTTCCTTGTCTTCTTCTTTGCCCTCGGTCGGCTTTACGTAGGTTCCTTATATTTGCTATAATTATTTCACCCAACCCATCGCGCGCCGTCCTTCACACAGAGCACGGGTATCCGTTCAGAATGAGAAGGGCTTAAGCCATAATCCACCACGCTATCCAAATGCAGATTGCTATACTTCACACATCTTTTGGAAAACATTGTGAAGAACTCTAACGCATGCAGCTTTCCTCGCGATATTTTCCTTACAAGTGATAGTAATTGTTTGAAACGCACAGAACTCCGAGAAGTTAGAAGTGCGTACTCAGAATTAAATTCCGGACCCCCCGAAAAGGAAGCCGAGACGTCTTAACCACTATTCTATCACCGCTTTACTCACTCACCTTGTCCCAGAACAAAATATAATTAGTGCGAAATTCAAAACTAGAATGTGTTGGTACAATTAGCTAGAGGTCTAGGCCATTTGGACAGTAGGTATCTCATCATCATCATCATCAGCCTGTGGACATCCACTATTGGACATATGCCTTCCCTAAAGAGCGCCACCGCACCCGGTCCTCAGCCTTCTTCATCCAGCCACTTCCCGCCAGCCGCTTTATATCGTCGATCCATCGTGCTGGAGGACGTCCCACACTACGCTTGCTTATACGCGGTCTCCACTCAAGGACTTTCCGGCTCCAACGGTCATCGCCTCTAGTTTAGTAGGTATAAAGACATAATCTTGTACGATGGTACGGAACCCTTCGTCTGTTACTCTGAATCGTACTTGACCAATTTTTTAAACTAATAAAGCGTTACGTGTTCAATTACGCCCGTAGGGTTCTGATTAAGTCCGCCCCATCCATGACCAACTGCAACACGATTAGCATTTTCACTCATGATTCGGATGACGTCAGGTGAGACACCTATACTAATGAATAAAATTGGAGTGTCTGTCTGTAATTTCGAAATAACTACCACATATTAAGGTCATATGGTTATTTGAACGATACCATAACTGAATCACACGTTTTTAAAATTTTTGTCTGTCTGTCTGTCTGTCTGTCTGTTTGAAAAGGCTAATCTTCAGAACGGCTGAACCGATTTTAACGGGATTTTCACATACAAGTAGAGGATTGACCAGGGTGTAACATAGGCTACTTTTTTAACCGACTTTCAAGAAGGGAGTTGTGTTTTTCTACCTATGTACACCAAAATCTCCGAGATTTCTAAACCGATTTGCGTCATTTCTTTTTTAATCGATAGAGGAACTTTGCGACATTGTTTCATAAAAAATTTGGATTCCGACTCCTCAATCCTGATGCGGATCTGACCAATCCACGCGGGCGAAGCTGCGGGCATCAGCTAGTAGTAACTAATAACTATGCTAGTAATGTCGCCATGACACGGTCCGGTTGGCTCGGACGCTTCCGATTGATTGTGTTACATGACTGTTCACCTCACGTGTTCTTCTTGTGATAAAAGATAACAGAAAAGTGACGACAAATTCGTACGTTTATGTGTGTGAGGGGAGGGACACGTCACAAACTCAAACTCAAAGCATTTATTAAAGTACTTAGGCACCTTTGTACACTTTTTAACCCCCGACCCAAAAAGAGGGGTGTTATAAGTTTCACGTGTGTGTCTGTGTATCTGTCTGTGGCATCGTAGCTCCTAAACTAATAAACCGATTTTAATTTAGTTTTTTTGTTTGAAAGGTGGCTTGATCGAGAGTGTTCTTAGCTATAATAGAAGAAAATCGGTTTAGCCTTTTGAAAGTTATCAGCTCTTTTCTAGTTACTGTAACCTTCACTAATTGTTGGGGGTGTTATAAATAATTTTTATTTATGTGAAATGTTGAATCTGTGGGTAATTGATTTTTAGGTAATAATTCAACTACTACACCCTGCTACCTAACTACAAGTGTTCCAAACGAATAAAATAACAATTTTTATTTTTAATTAATTCTATATTATGATAACATAACATTAACCATATGCAGGTGCAGTTATCCAGAAGTTGAACAAGATAATAGATTATATCAAACAGGACTTATATGGCAGCTAGTCAAAATGATCTTGATATTTACATAAGTCAGGTATGTACAACATACAATATACATGATGCGATGTCGAAAATCATTTGCATATACCTTGCCATCTTCGTGCGAAAAACTTTTATCGGATATTTATTCAGAATATTATTGAAGTACATTTAAAGTAAGTATAACATAACCTACTTATTTACATTTATAACACCCCTCTTTTTGGGTCGGGGGTTAAAAACACGCGATTTTGCTGGTATTTTTTTTATAACGTAGACTAAGAAAGAATTTAAAGAATTCCACCCAAGCGAATCTGGGACGGTTCAGTTAATTTGAAAATATCCAATCAACTCTAATTTATACCCTATAAATTAATGATGGAAGTAGGATGGCGGAAGAAGACTTCAAAGGACCATGTCTAGGTACGTTTTAGAAACGAGGAAGCGAAGTGCTGGCTACGTATTCGTAGAATCTCAATTACGTAGGTATGTTTATGAGTTTCACCACAACGGACCTAAATGACTATTCACGTAAAAAATAGTGACGGTAATCAGACATACTCTAATTACTTTTTCTCATGTATGCATGATGTAGGTACATAAGGTAGGTATGTAAATTCAAATTCAAATTCAAATTCAAATTCAAATGTTTTATTCAAAGTAGGTACAAATGTACACTTTTTGAACGTCATAAATAAAATAATTCAATCATAAAACATAAAATATAAATTAATTGTAGGTACGTACTGTACTAAATAATAGTTGTTTTTGACTCGAACTTGACCGGTGCTTTGTTATAAGTTTGACGTGTGTATCTGTGTATCTGTCTGTGGCATCGTAGCTCCTAAACTAATGAACCGATTTTAGTTTAGTTTTTTTTTTTTGTTTGAAAGGTGGCTTGATCGAGAGTGTTCTCAGCTATCCAAGAAAATCGGTTCAGCTGTTTAAAAGTTATCAGCTCTTTTCTAGTTACTGTAACCTTCACTTGTCGGGGGTGATATAAATTTTTAATTTACACTTATTTTCCCGTGAGATTTAGATATTTTACTAGGATATAAGATAGATTCATGAGTACCTATACGTAATATCATTTCTTTATATTAGTTCGTAGGAATTTGTATCAATGCCAACAGAAGGCTTTGAAATCGGATTAAAATAAGATTGAATTAATTAGTTACCTACCCAAGTGTTTCATCAAATAAATTAGGCAGTCTCTACCATGTCTCTACTCTTTACTTAATCATACGATCCATTACTACATAAAGAAATTAAATAAAGATAGACAAGAAAATCAAAGTTTCATCGTACATTTAACAGTAGAAACAACTATGTACTTTATAAAGTATATGATAACTTCACTTATGCAGAAAGAAAATGATTATGCAAATATTACATGCATCTATTCAACGCTGGTTTAAAACTACTATTGCTTAACTAACACGATATCTACAAGTAATTTAGTCGATTTATAGTAAATGAACTAGTAACTTTTTAATTTTAAAACATTTAAAATCTTAGGCCCACTTGCAAAATGTAAGCTTAATTGTATGGCAGTTGTTGGTGAAAAAAAAATTTTAAAAAAATTAAATGAACTTGGATTAATAATGCGCATGATCCTTTAGATCGTTTATTATCTTACGGAACTCTAAAAAACGAAAAGCATACATGACAGGGGTCGCGTGTATTCCGCGCCAATTTGGTAGACCTCTCAAGACAAGAATAATGGCCTTTACGTCTTTTCCGCCGGAATCTGGATGGACTACTTTCAAAAGCGTAAGGTGAGGTGACCCAAATTTGAGAATTTAAATCAAGCATTACCTACGATAATAACTTATGCAAAAGTTCGTATCGAGTTCGGAACTTTTCGTTGTCGTATCGAATTACTTTATTAGGGTTGTCGACTATTTTTTTTAATAAAGAATATTAGCCATGTTAAATGATTAATATTCCCCTTTCCTCTCCAACTAAGCGTCAGGCTTGTGCTAGGAGTAGGTACGACAATAGTGCAACGGGCGGGGTTTGAACCGTCGACCTTTCGGTTTTCAGTCCACTCCTTTACCGGTTGAGCTATTGAGGCTCTAACTATCTAGACTATTTATTTTACAAGCTTTTATTAAACAGTGATATTAATTCCGTTGTCCACAAAGCTTAAACTAAACTAAAAAACTGGTCAAGTGTGTGTCTGCACACAAACGGTTCCGTACCATCTATCGTACAAGGTATACCCAACACTTTTATGTAGAAAACTGCAAGTTAATGATGGACTGCACCATCTATTGTTCATTTTTGATCATTTATCATTTTTGTTTTGATGTAACCACAACTTCACACATTTTAGATATTTTTCCTTTACTTGATATGCTATAAGACCTACCTACCTGCCAAATTTCATGATTCTAGGTCAATGGGACAGATAGATAGATGTATTTTTTTGCACACAAAAAGATGTAAACGAACAACACAGAAGGAAGAAAACAGAAAAAACAATTGTGTGCAAAGGCGGCCTTATTGCTTAGAGCAATCTCTACCAGGCAGACGGGAAGACAGACAGATAGATAGACAGACAGGCAAACAGGCAGATAGACAGATAACAAAGTGATCATAATATAAGGGTTCTTTTTTAGTACGGAACCCTAAAAAGGACTTTTTTCTGCATTTTATCAGTGAAAATTGACTAAGAATGTACAAAACTACTTATTTTAACCATAAAATGGGAAAGTGTGTTTGTTGGTTGGTTTGTTCTTCAACCACGATGCGCGGGAGCAACGAATTGACGTAATTTTTGCATGGATATACCTATAATATAATATAATTCAAAAACATATCTAGACCTATTTCCCACGGAGTTCCCACGGATTTTTTTAAAATCTAAATGCCTATACACAGTTATACATACGAAGTCGCGGGCATCTTATACTTACGAGTAGGTAGTTAAGTTAAAACGTAAGACATGTGACAATTTTGCAATACCAATAAATAAATAACTGTAAGTAGCTACCTACTAAAAGAAGATATGTATTTTAATTATTTAAATGCAGTTTTGAATGTCAAGGGATAACAATCTATTTAAATTAATGGTGTTGTTAATTATTAATAATTGGCCCAGTTATTTTGAATTTCAAATAAACTATCGTCTGCAGAATTTTCTTTTTTCATGGATCTCTTTTCAGAATGAAAAGACTAAGGCCTAATCTACTTTGAATTATGAGCTATTATGTTACATATTATATATATGTATATATGTAACATATTATTTTAAATACACTAAGTATTGTCTGCAGAATTTTCTTTTTTCATGGACCTCTTTTCAGAATGAAAAGGCCTAGTCGGTAGTCCATACTCCATACGGCCTATCTACTTAGAATTATGACCTACTAGCTGATACCCGCGACTTCGTTCGCGTGGATGTAGGTTTTTTAAAATTCCCGCGGGAACTCTTTAATTTTCCGGGATAAAAAGTAGCCTATGTGCTAATCCAGGCTATAATCTATCTCCATTCCAAATTTCAGCCAAATCTGTCCAGTAGTTTTTGCGTGAAGGAGTAACAAACACACACACACACACACACACACACACACACACACACACACACATACAAACTTTCGCCTTTATAATATTATTAGTGTGATAGTGTGAAGTGTGATTATGTATTTACATATTATTATATGTATATGATTCGTGAGTCATGACTTCGTAGTAATAATTTTTTAAACATGATAAGTACCTACACTTATTTTCAATGACATATTAAGTGTATTATATCTTGAGATCTTGTTAAGATTATCTTAATAGACATGTGTATTAAGCTTTTGAAGCCCTATTGTCAGTGGTTAATGTCAAGCCTTTGTAAATGTATCGATTGGGCGGATTGAACAGTGTTCATAATCAATGTCACATATCTATACTAATAAATAAAATTGGAGTGTCTGTCTGTAATTTCGAAATAACCACCGCATATGATCACGTTTTTAATTTTTTTGTCTGTCTGTCTGTTTGAAAAGGCTAATCTTCGCAACGGCTGAACCGATTTTGACGGGATTTTCACAGACAAGTAGAGGATTGACTAGGAGGTAACATAGGCTACTTTTTAACCGACTTTCAAAAAGGGAGTTGTGTTTTTCTACCTATGTACACTGAAATCTCCGAGATTTCTGAACCGATTTGCGTCATTTCTTTTTTAGTCGATAGAGGAACTTTGCGACATTATTTCGACGGGCTATTACGGATAGCCTACTTTTGTCCTGGGAAATCAAGTTCCCACGGGATTTTCAGAAACCTACATCCACGCGGGCGAAGCTGCGGGCATCAGCTAGTCGAATAATAGGTCTACGTGTTTGACATTGCAAAATATATCGTTCCAGATAGGTACCTATTTAACACGTTGTGTTTAAAGAATAAAGGCCAATAATCCTGTCAATCCACTGGCGCCTTTTATCAAAAATTAATTGTGTTTACTTAATATTTCTTAATTATTCAATTTATCACTCAACGGTATCAGATTGTAAGGCTTATAAAATAAAGCTCTTTTATAAATCACTAGCAAATTCACGGGCTGCCCAAAGTTTAAATACAGATTTGCGGTTGTAGGAACACTTAGACCAGTCAATACCTTAATTTATACAGTATATTATTTACTATTATTACTAACTACTTACCACTATTTTAATTTACTATTATATCCATACTAATATCCATACTAATATTATAAATGCGAAAGTGTGTCCGTCTATCTGGTTGTCTGTCTGTCTGCTACGTTTTCACGGCCCAACCGCTGAACCGATTTTAATGAAATTTTGTACAGACTTAGGATACATCCCGGGGAAGGACATAGGCTACTTTTTCCCCGGAAAATCAAAGAGTTCCTACAGGATTAAAAAAACGAAATGCCACGGGCATCCTCTAGTTTTACTATATATTTATACAATATATATATAATATATAATTATACCATTTACCAGTACATAAATAATATCTATAAGTATGTCTATTTATTCGGAATCTAACTCCTGACCGTCTGAAAAGGAGGTCGATCACATCTGAACCAATAAGGTTATCGTCGCTTACTTTACATGAAATAGTAGTAGGTATAGATTTACCGTGTAATTAACCAGAATAAATATATTCACTAATACATATTGACATTTTACATCACGATTTGTAAGACACTTGCGTACAACAGGCGTACTATAATTTTAAATCACATAGCAGTATGATACACTTATTAAATCATTGCTATGCTCGTAACTCTGTAACCTATTACCTCACTATATGTCAACGAGATACTTACTTAATACATATTAAATGTACTTTATTTGTTCTAGCTATAATATTATAATGCATGGAATATTTTACTAGAGAGTAAATTACTTACAAGTGATACAAGGTTAGTGTGTAGAATACAAGTAGGTATAACAAAAGTGAGTAGGTATAGGTATTTTTACCAAAATCGAACTAATAGGGACAAAATTAAAATGAACCTTATTATAATATTATGTAATATAGGTACATATTATGGTCGATTGAGTCTCCTTTTTAACCCCCGACCCAAAAAAAGGGGTGTTACAAGTTTGAGGTGTGTATCTGTGTATCTGTCTGTGGCATTGTAGCTCCTAAACTAATGAACCGTTTTTAATTTAGTTTTTTTTGTTTGAAAGGTGGCTCGATCGAGAGTGTTCTTAGCTATAATTCAAGAAAATTGGTTCAGCCGTTTGAAAGTTATCAGCTCTTTTCTAGTTACTGTAACCTTCACTTGTCGGGGGTGTTATGAATTTTTAATTTACACTTGTTACTAAGCTATTACACTGACCGCGATTGACATTATGTTACCCGTTGAGGGGTTCCATTCTCTATCTCCAAAACTATTCATCAGATCTTTACCAAAATATGGGACCAACCTGACAGCAGATACATATTTTATTAAAAAAAGAATTTTGAAAATCGATTAAAATTTCACGGAATTATGGAGTAGGTAAATTCGACAAAAAAAATTGATCCCGTATCCCGAAGGAATACAATCTATTGTTTTTCGGGATAAAAACTATCCTATATATTAACTTGGAGGTACCTATTTATACTTAGTTTAACTTAACATAATCATAATACCTTCTAATATAAGTGACAACACACACAATGAATCACTGAAGTTCTCCCTTTGCACTTTTCGCCAATCGGATATCCTATTCAGGAATTAGACCGTCCATGACTCTTTGATTCATGATTCATCATCTACTTCTCATTGCCTTGAATCACACTACAAGTTGATCTATCTATACATTCTTGTGTAACAAAGCTTCGCATAGTAATTAGCATACAGTTTCCAACTTGCTCTATGATTAATTTTCTGATCTAATAATAATGATAAATTATACACGGACGGATGTACCTGCCTATTTTAAACCCTTCTATATTTTAAGGACATGGTGCAACTTCTTGGTTGCTATCACACCAAAACTACGATAATACCATTTAGACATAACTTAAAATTTTAAAAAACCCCGACACAAAAACCTCTATAAGAAAACTAGAAAAGAGCTGATAACTGTCAAACGGCTGAACCGATTTTCTTGGATTATACCTAAAAACACTCTCGATCAAGCCACCTTTCAAACAAAATAACTAAATTAAAATCGGTTCATTAGTTTAGAGGAGCTACGATGCCACAGACAGATACACAGATACACAGATCCACAGATACACACGTCAAACTTATAACACTCCTCTTTTTTGATCGTGCTCAAGGTGCAGACGCAATGATTTCCTCCAGCGAAAATTGCATGACAAAATATGATTAATAGGTCGCCAACCTTTGGAATTGATCTTGTCTTAAACGAATAGTCACATTTTAAATGATGATGATGGAGTAATTTATTCCACGGTGGAGGATGCATCAGTTGTTTTCCATGTCCTCCGGTCTTTAGCTAAATATACATACTGCTTTGAAATGTTTCCAAGAGAGACCCACTCTTTTAAGGTCTGCCTGTTTGGTCTTCCGCCAGATATATGACTGGAGCAGGTTCAATGAAGCAGACTTATGCTACCTACTAATCTCCTTTCATCTCAAATATTCTACTAACCACAGATCAGTAAAACTAAAAGGCCAGAAGCTCTCGTAGCATAATTTGGTAGACGGAAGTCGCAAAGATCATAGTTCGCCCATAATCTGAAAACTAGGTAATCAATACACGGATCTTACATAATTATGGCCCCGTCAAGTTGGAAAACGGTTTTTTGATCTATATAAATGTATAAACAGCGGTCAAATAAATAAAAGGCGGACAAAAACGTTTAGCGTAGGTGTTCTTAACTACCTACTTACATTCTTGTATAAACAACTTTGTTGTCGATAGACCAAGTCTATAGTAAGCATTCGTAAAATATAATATTAATTACATACTAATACTAACACACTCTTGCTAAATGACAGAAGCAGGGGTTATTTGCATATTTTGAGCTTGCACGAAAAGAAAATAACAAACAAGGCTTTCCGCCCGCCCTCGCACTGTTACCATATACGATTACAACACTTCATAGTGTGTAGGTAGGTATTTAGCTTCAATATAACAAAGTGTTTAATTGTAACGGCCTTCCAATAATATTATTATTACTTATCCAGATGATCTAATATTCAAGAAAGCTTTATTTATTTATTTGTTTATTTATTTATTGAAAAGGTACACAAAACAGGTTGTTACTATAAATGGTCCAGACATAAAAAACAAAAGATCCTAATCTAAGTGACAACCCCTAATAGGTGTACACAGCAATACTATACCTAAATAAAATATGCATAAACAAATATGCACAGCAATACTATACCTAAATAAAATATGAACAAGATATACACAGAATTTTTAAAATGAAGGCTTTATTTAGTTTAAATCTTAATATCTCGAATTCCTTGCGACTAGAGACGTATAACGTAAACCTGTTGATAGAATAAGCTAAGCTGATTCATAGCCATGATAGATGTCTACCTACCCACTCACCAAAGCTCTATATGTGAACATATTATGTACAAAAAATTAAAATTTAAAACTTATCTAATTATAGTATAGAAGCAGGCGTTATTTTGCGAAAGTCCATGATATACTTACAAGGAACCAAAAGCTTAATTTGCTATAATCCGCTAAACCAAACAAATCTGTATGGTGCAATATACAGATTTCTTTGGTTTGGTGCCTAATTAATTGCATTTGCATTGTAAGGTCTCCTGAGGATGCTCCGGTGTCGGGGCGAAACGTGCGTCGAGTGGTGGGTCGAGTTTGTGTGGTGCTGCGTGGTGGTGGTGCGTGTGGCTTGCTTGGTGGCTGGCTTTTCCTGCATGTTTATCAGTGGGAGGGCGGGTGGTGCATGTCGCATGCTGCATGTTGCACCATACAGATTTCTTTGGTTTGGCGGATTATAGCAAATTAAGCTTTGGGTTCCTTGCTTATCTAATTAACAGACGAGGAAGTGATATTTCGACTAAATTATTATAAACATAGATATGATTTTAAATAACAGAACTTGACGACAACTAAGCTGCAATATTATAATTTATTGTATGATATAAAATACACAAATATAATAAATCATCATATCATTTTAAGTTAAGCATAGATTTATATTCATATTATAATCATCCGAGATGATAACAGTGCAATCTATGAATATATAAGTAGGTATATCAGAATAGACAAGTTAAGCATAAGTTAAGCAAGTTACTAACTTAAATAGCATGCTATGAACACCTTAGTAAGTAGTACTAAGGCCGTAAGGCGTTCATTTTGATAAAATCATAGATCCGACTCCAATTATAGGTAAATGTGATAAATCCTATTCATTAGAAGCCTATAATTAAGCCTACAAAATATATCTAAAATTGACTCGAAGCTCGTGGATGACTTAAAAGTTGTACACGATTGCAATTTATCATTTTTAAATAATGATTCACGCACAACCCTGAAATGTCTGTAAAAGTATTAAAATTGAAATAGGTAGGATTACCGATACCAATAAATCGTTTTTCTACCTTGAAAATTATTTGTACCCCTACTAGATACAGCTACTCTTAAAAATCCTACGTTATTTAAATTAAAACTTCTAGATTTTTACCATTGTAAAACAATCGGACCTTTAGTGAAGCTCTCATCGATAAAATAAAAATCCTCTTGAATTTTTGTTCTTAGCAGAAAATAGTTTGATATCTTTCAAGCTAAACATCAGAGACGACTTCCGTGAGAAGAGAATTTGCTAAACCATTAAAATAAGGCCAGTGCAAAGACAAAAGACTGGCCTCGGTGTACCACTTGGTAGTACCTAATACTTACTTAATATTAATCAGGTATAGGTTAGGTACTTACCAACCTATATGGAGCACAACACAAAACTTATTTAATTGGATAACTCTTCCCCTCTTGGCTACTGAAAAAACCACGAAAATTGGAAAAGTTGCTCTGGTTACTGCGCAGATACCTATTGCTTCTACGAACGGAAAAGTGCGCTGAAGCCGCAGAAACCTCGAGTGACACACACTATTTGTCATCACTACCTATTCGACAAGTGTAAATTAAAAATTTATAACACCCCCGACAAGTGAAGGTTACAGTAACTAGAAAAGAGCTGATAACAAACGGTTGAACCGATTTTCTTGAATTATGAACACTCTCAATCAAGCACCTTTCAAACAAAAAAAAACTAGATTAAAATCGGTTCATTCGTTTAGTAGCTACGATCCCACAGACAGATACACAGATGCACAGATACACAGATGCACACGTCAAACTTATAACACCCCTCTTTTTGGGCCGGGGGTTAAAAAACGAACATTAACATAAGGACATAAGAATTGCTTGCACCTACGCACGGTTTTTGGTCTTGTTATGTCAGTTTAGTTAAGTGGACAACCGAATTAGTTACATTCGGATTAATTGGTACATTTTATAGCAGTCGGTTTTATTTAGCTAATTTATAACATGATTAGTGATTCATCATCATCATCATCCCATCGCCAGCGCACTACTAAGCTCCAGCTCTCCTCTCAGAATGAAAAGGGCTTTGGCCATATCTCGTCAAGCTGCCAAGTGTAGAATGGCAGACTTCACACGTACCTTTGAAAACATTATGGAGAACTCTTTGGCACGTAGGTTCCCTCATAATGTTTTCCTTTACCGTTAAAACAAGCATAACTCCGAAAAGTTAGAGTTATTTGCCCGGGATGGAAGCCCTTAGAAGGTAGACAGACGTCTTAACCACATGGCTATCACGGCTTTTAAAGTAGTGATTATATGCAATGAATTTTAAAACCGTAGCTCACATATTGGCATATATCGAATATATTGACAGTGGGCGAGTCACGCCGAAGCGAGGCCAGGCAGGTATCGTATCTGATAACAGAACCGCCATTAGTCAAAGAGACGTGGGCATGTGACCTAGTCTGGCATTAATGAGATTATAAACAACTCTATGCCAAAATCCGCCGGCTTAGAGGCGTTAATAGCTATTGTACTGTCTATTGTATTGCATGGGTTAGTCTAGTTCTAGGATCGACGGGTAGGTGCAGCATGCGGCGAAGCGCGGGCCGCCTTGATGGTCTAAAGCTGAGATCTATAGAGCGCACTTTGACTTTACTCAGACTTAAGATGGGTCTCTATGTCACTCGCTCCATATAAGTTACGTAGTTCGTCTCTCATTGGAATACTAGTGAACGTCAGGATGGCCGGTGTAGTGCTGGAAAACTGATGAGATATATCATACTCAATGGAATTTTGTAGAAACGTTCCGAGAACTAATATCTATGCCTGTGGTTAGATTCCGTTAAAATATTCGGTTTCAAAGTTACACAGTCTTAAAAATTCACATACAAATCTTTGAGCCGCTGTAATTTTAAAACTACATTTTTTTAGAAAAATCTAAAACACCACAGGCACAGATATTAGTTTTTCTAAACTTTGGTTGCTTAATATTCAAATGAAATTGGAACTACGTTTGTATGAAGCGAGTGACGGAGAGACCCTTCTTAAAGCAAATGTCTAGAAAAGCTAGAAGTGCGTGCCCAGGATTGAACTCCCGACCTCTCGAACAGGAAGCGTAAGTCTTTAACACTAGGCTATAGCGGCTCTACTATTTATACTTACCTACTTAGAGCAATTGATAAGAGTAATCTTGACCGAATTCTTTTGATGCAATCTGGGCTCTGGTTAACTTCCTGGTGAGTCGGAAATGGTATCAAAGTACCTATAAATTCCCTTATGGCGACTCAAGGTGTGTCCGCCTTCATCCGTTATTCCGTGGGAATTATTGTATTGTCGGTGTTATTGATAGTATTTAGTTAACATTTAAAAAACAATAGGGAGGTGAGGTACCATGTCGTGAGAAGGTTTATACCTCTATAGGTACCTAAATAAACAAAGCCCAAATAAATTTTTAAGTACCTATTTATATAACTCAAAAGTACCTATGTGCATAGCAGAATCTATATAGGCACAGTTCTATTATAGGTAGGTATGAAAGCCTTTTAGAAGTTCCGCATTTATACTTCTATTTTACTACGGGAATTTGAATTAGGCACGTAAAACAAAACAGCACATAACAGTCTGAGGAAACCAGTTCAGAAGACGTGCGTGAAAAAATAACAACCACAACCACACTTCTAATTTTGGCTAAGAAAGATGGGCCCTGAAAAGGACTTTCGCTAAGATTAATATAGATTTTTGTAAACTATCTAAAATTATCGTCAAGTACAATTTTTTTCTCATAAAAAGATTTTGTTAAGATCCGGAACAAAACCGCCCCCGAAACCAATTCCTGGCACCAATTCCTAAATTATAATGTTAGTGTGATCATTTGGTTTGTACTTTTGATTTTCGCTTTGTTTGGTCTTTTCTCCTGAAGAAATCATATGGTTATAGTTAAAGAGCTAGATAGTGACATAGGCTACTTTTTATCCCGGAAAATTGTAGAGTTACAACGGGATTTTTAAAAACTAAATCCACGCGACCGAAATCGCGGACATTAAGTAGTTAATAATAAGTAAGGTAATAAATTCGTTAACAAAAAACTGCTGAAAGAATGCGTAGGTTAAAGATATTGCAAAGTTTGTTTTTAATTAACAAAACAAGCTTTATTGCAATCAAAAATGTTAAAATTTAAACTGTATAATAATATAAAGTTAATCTATAACCGGTTTTGAGTGAATTAAAAAATAGTTCACATTTCTTTGGGGGCCGTTAAGTGTAACAGTTAAGTGCTTTTGTACTAATTCAGCATTCGTTACGACATATCTACATCTTGAGAGAATCGAAAGTGAAATTATTTATAGCTTATTGAACTTGAGTTGCATGGGGGGCACGAATGTGGGACAGGCTTGGCATTCTTTACAATCGGTACAATAAGTAGGTAAAAAGTTCGAAGCCTAGTACCTAAGAAGTACCTATTGTAGGATGGCTAAGGTGTCTAACGCTGACGCTCTTGCCCGAATGCAGAAAAAGACCGAGTTAGCTATCAAAACCATCAGCAGCGTAAGATCTCATACCTGGGCCATATTATGCGACACGATAATCGAACCGGTAGGTGCTGCAGATATAATGATAGTAAAATTGCTGGAAAAAACCGCCCAAGTGCGAGCCAGACTCACGCATCGAGGGTTCCGTACTTGGGTATTTTTCCGACATTATCCCAAGAGAACTCCTGCTATTATGTAATTAGTGGAAAAGAGTGACGACCCTCAGCAATGAGGAATACGACTGTAAATATACTAAATATACTCTATACATATTTCAGACTACCCTGTATATACATACCTGACTACCCTGTATATATATACTCTATACATATTTCAGACTACCCTTATGTTATTGGGATTTAACTTTACCGAACCGCGTCGCCGCGTCAGATAAAACGACCTTTAAAAGCTTTCAAAGCAATAAAGTTAAGAGGTGTCATAGAACCACTCCCTCCGAAGCTAATCCACGGATAAGCGATCATACAGTTCAGAAAACTTGCGCAGAGCTAGGAGTCATATCTATAATATGTTATGGCTAAATCGACCTGTTTGGCGCATCAAAACTGTACCGGGAATGAAAATACCTAAGTAAAACTTTTTGCATCAAGTGTGGAGGTAGACTTTAGTGTTATATAAATGTTTAAAAACCAGGTGGAATCTGTATTCTTGTTCGCTAGTCCCTTGTGTTAGCGAATTAGATGGGAAAATGGCGGCAAGAAAAGCGGTTGATATTGATTCGAAGCAGAAAAGATTGGAATTTATTAATATGTTTTCAAGAAATTAGTAGTTTAGAATTAAAGTTAAAGTTTATCATGCATTGTATAGCGATGAAATAAAGTCAGTTCTTATGAGTTAAGGATATTTTTATTACTTGCGATGACTGTACCCAAACTGTATGTTTGCTACACTGCGGTTAGTCTTAGCTGCTTAATAGGCTCTTGTAAAAAAAACTTGATCGCATGACTCAGTGACTTTGACACAAATATAGCCTACATTTCGCGCCATTCGCTGATTTAATGTTTTATTTAAGTATACTTTAATCTTCGGGTTGCACTTGAAATCAAGTTCCGTTTTGGGCCTTGTTCCCAGTTGAATTAATTGAAAATAATCAAAACAATAAAAAAGTTATAGCACAGGTTATAGGTTTAAGTGCACTCTAAAATCTTTATTTGTTCCTTTCAATGTAAGTCAGTAAATTAACCTTAACAGGGCTCTCTCCGTCACTCGCTTCATACAATCGTAGTTCCAATTTCATTTGAATATTAAGCAACCAAAGTCCATGAAATTTTGCAGACATATTCTAGACATAATATTGACATAATATTATGAACCTAACGGTTATCTAACCTTCTTTTCTACAAGAAAACTAGAAAAGAGCTGATAACTCTTAAATAGCTGAACCAATTTTTTTGGATTATAGCTAAGAACACTCTCGATCAAGCCACCTTTCAAACAAAAAAAAGTAAATTAAAATCGGTTCATTCGTTTAGGCGCTACGATGCCACAGACAGATACACAGATACACAGACACACAGATACACACGTCAAACTTATAACACCCCTCTTTTTGGGTCGGGGGTTAAAAACTAAACCGATTTCAAACTTTTTTTTCTTTGAAAAGGGTGCGTAGGATGTCGGGAGACAGGAATTGACTTGGCTACCTATTGTTAGGTTAGTCCTACTCAAAGTAACTTAGATCTGGGGAAATTTTATACGTACCTAAGCGTCTTAATCATAAAGTATTCAAAAAAATATAAACACTAAAAACTCAAATAAAGCTTCCAAAAGCATAATTTTACCTGTAATTTTATTTTCTGAGTCAAGTTCAACTTTCTAATCCGCAAATTAGTAATTAATCATCCGTACACACATTTGCGATACAAATTGTACATAAGGTCACGATCGGCGACCTTGCTACGACATCGTACACGACAGGCAAAAGCGCATGATCGCCGATAAGCGATCGATATGATCTGACGCGTGTGATCTAGATATTAGTTTCGCAATCTCATTAATACTTGTTTTGTTTGGAGGTAGGAACTTTAATGTTTATTTAACGTTCGCCTTCTATTCATATTAATGCGGTTCAATAGCTGGCTAATTTGTCTGAGATCAAATAAGTGTATATTTGAGCCTATACACACGGTCGACTGGTTGCCCGGCAACTCGGTCGACGGCGACCGTTAGAATATGTGATTTGTATGTAGTTTTTTTTAAAGAATATTAGCCATGCTAATCATGACTAATACTCCCCTTTCCCCTCCAATTAAGCGTAAAGCTTGTGCCAGGAGTGGGTACGACAATAGTGCAACGGGTGGGGTTTGAACCGCCGACCTTTCGGAACTCAGTCCGCTCCTCAACCGTTGAGCTATCGAGGCTGAAATTGCAGTCTCTCTAAGCAAGGAGTTGCGGCTCCGTGCGCATAGACACGGCGACTTCGTAATATTAATTAGATTCTTGAGTTGCCGGGCAACTATCGACCGTGCGTAATAGCCAGTTTGCAACGTCTGTGGCATAATTTTAAAAAATACTTTAACTTTTAAAAGAAAATGCCCATTTGGAACGTGTTTAAAAATTTCGGCGCAGTTTTTAGGGTTCCGTATTTTCAGTTTTTTTTTTATGTTTCTATCGACAGGTTTTCGCATAGCTACGATGTCGCGTGTTTATTATTTTCCTATTTGTTATTGTTATTTCCTTATTGTGATGAGTGGTGGTACAAATAAAATGTATAATAAATCAAATAACATACATGTTAATTTAAATTATTTTATTTCATAAATAATATTATTTTACAATGATTATAATAAGTACCTACGTTAAATCTAACAAATTCGCTTCGTCTTCTATCCATACATTCAGCCATCTTGATTCTGCAGTTGCTTAAGCTGTTTCAGCACGGTATCTAGCAACTTTCGTCGGTCTCTCTCGTTCTTCTTCAAAACGGAGAAGACGGAAGACTTCTGTTCGGCTTCCTTGAGCTTCTCGAGGAGTGTAGCGGCGTCGCGGGGCGTCACTAGTGCGTATTTCCCGCCTTCTATACCCACGTCGTGAAGGTAGGAGGACCAGTCCCAGCCTGTGATGAGGTCTAGAAGTTGCCTAAAGAAAGAATATCATTTTTAAGTGGGTACAGAACCTTTTAGGCTTGGTACCTCAAAAGGACAAAAAGGAATCCTAATAGGATCACTTCGTTGTCTATGTCTATCTGACTAATGACACTTTGTCAGGAACGCGTGGAGGTATCAAGTTCAAATTAATATGAAATACGCAGATCTACAAACCCTTTCGGATGTTTGCATGCTGTGACAAGATGAAACTTCTAAGTTAAGGCAATCAAAAGATACGACTGTTTATGGCGCACATCAACACACTCGCAAGGGAATCTAACCTATAAGATACTTTCCGTTAATCTAGAATCATGAAATATGGTAAAAACCAATGCACAAATAAAGGGGAAAATACGAAAACCATAAATTTGAAGATAGATTACATTAAAATTTGCATTTACAAACTTATATTTGCAGTTGGAGATAATTTAAGAAACAAAATAATTACACGTATCCTTCCAAGGCGGATCCCTCGATGCGCGAATAGAATTCGCACTTGGCCGGTTTTTTTAACTATTACATTTGATATCACTCACCTAAGGCTAGCGAAATGTTCCAGCAATTCCCCTTCCTTCAGCCCCGGCACAGGCTCCCCGGCCGCGAACTGTTCACACTGTATCACGTCCAGGTCCAGCTGGTACAGAGCTCCCGAGGATATCTGACGCACTGCTGGATCCAGGAGTAAGTTGCGGAGGCGAGTTGCTATGCGATTAGTCGCCGCTCGGACTGCTGCTACACTGCATTGGGAAAGGAACAACATGAGAACAAAAGCCATAAGATGTCGTGTCACCAGGGGCGCCCCACAGTAACGAAGCTTCTTATGCACCGTATATAAAACCTTGTGCTGTCTCGCTTACTCATATGGGCCACACTACGCACTAACGAAGGCAAGTATTGCAAATAAAAACAATTGAATCGATCGAACAATTGAAGAATGTATTTTTGATTTATTCGTCTTTCCAAAAAAAGAGTCGACAATTAATTGTTAAATTTTTCGATAGTTAAATCTGTGATGGGGAGCCCAATGTTTATAATCACTTAACATCAAGTGACCCACCTTCAAGTATGCTCGCTATTTTTATTAAAAAATATATATACCGGGCGCGCGTAGGCAGTTGCTCCAAAGACGTCAGTACTCCAGACAGGTAACTGAGCATATCCGTGACGAATGCAGACGCCTGCCCACTGGGTTCCACTGAAAAATTATCATCACATGTATAATATTATGTGTAGGTATGTGTGTAAGTCTGTTACTCTTTCAAACAAAAACTACAGAACTGATTTGGCTGAAATTCGGAATAGAGGTAGATTATACCCTGGATTAACACATGGGCTACTCTTTATCCTGGAAAATAAAAATCACAAAATTTTGGTGCACCATAAGACAGAAACTAATTCGAACCGCCAGGATATGGAACGCTTTTCCTGCATAAGTTTTTCTCTCCAATTTTAATATGGGTACCTAAGTCAAGGGTGAATAGTCATCTTCTAGGTAAGCGCGTTTTTTTCTTCTAAAATAAGTTTAGGCTGCATCATTACTTGCCAGTCGGTCTGATTGCAGCCAAGCTAGTCTATGAATTTAAAAAATGAAAAAGATTCAAAAAGAAAATGTGCTTTATTGAGAAGACAGAAGAATTAAACTCACCTAATAACCAGTCATAATTTTCAAGGTCGAGGAATTCATCGACTTTCTTTTCCAAGTTTTCACAGATTTGCTGTTCTGCATCATCCCTTGCTGCTTGGAACATACTGCCTGCTGCCTAAAAAAAAATCAAGCCATTGCTATTATTACCGCAGTACCTGAAGGCTGCCAGTGGGAGCCTATTTTCAAGGCTCCACTGTCCATCTGTCCATCTCTCCGTCCGTCTATCTGTCAGCGAGCTGTATTTAGTGAACCGTAATAGATATAAAGTTGAAATTTTTACAGAAGTGTTGCCTATTGCCTCTATAACAACAAATAATAAAAAATTCAAAATGGCCACCATGAAAATTTAAAAAAATATATTATTTCTTGTATAACTCACGCGAGTTTAGTCGTACTTGTTTAGACTACGAGTTTTTATATTTCATTTTTTCAAACTGGTTTTTACTTAAATAATCAAATATTAGATACCTGGGTAGTAACTAATTCAGAGCCGGTGATGTTGCTAATAAATTCGTACAAGTACGACGTCGCATCCTCTAAGTACTGTGTGTCCACTATTATCTGCAACAAAATAATTCATGATTCATAAACAGCAGAATGAAGAGAATCTCGTTAAGAAACCAGACTGATCGTATTTTTAACAGACTATACCAGAAACTAGACTTTTCAAGGCGAAGACTTGACTATTTTAAATGCTCTAGGTGCAAAAAAAAAAGATTTAAGATTGTTCTAGATTTAGTTAAGGTATTATGGGTCTGGTCTGTCATAGTCAAATGATTTAAAGACCGCTTAAAAACTCGGAATTAAAAAAAGGTTTTGACATTACTCTCAGGTGCTATTTGGTTAACCAACCAATGTCCATCCAAGCTCCAAGCCACCATTGACTCACTGACGCCGAGCCTAGCCGAATACATAGCCGAATATTTAACTACACGTTAGCCGAATTCCTTACCTGAACTAACTGCATGAGCGGCAATGGTCGTCGGAACAGCGCAGACAGACAGCCAGTAAAGGATCGGCTGAGTAGTAAGGAAGCCGAATGCCTGGCAGCGGCCGCCCTTCGACCGCCTCCTAAGCCGAGCCCAGCGGAGTACTTCAGCCAGGCGTATATAAACTCTTTCACTTGGACGTAGACAGCTGGGACTATTGTTGAGAATGGGAATCTGTGGAAATAAAAAAACAGTAATAACCAAATTTTGACATGACTCGATTTCTGTCAAAGGTCACATCAGCAAAAATTGAGATCTACGAGTACATACATCGTCGAAAAGTTATTCACAATATGACCCAAACGCGTATTACTGAGAATACATCAAAGTTTTAAAAATGACCTCAATAAACTACAATATGACCACCTTGTTAACCATCGGTCTTAATCACACTAATATTATAAAGGCGAAACTTTGTATGTGTGCGTGTGCGTGTGCGTGTGCGTGTGCGTGTGTGTGTGTGTTTGTTACTCCTTCACGCAAAAACTACTGGACGGATTTGGCTGAAATTCGGAATGGAGATAGATAATATCCTGGATTAGCACATAGGCTACTTTTTATCCCGGAAAACCAAAGAGTTCCCACGGAATTTCAAAAAACCTAAATCCACGTGGACGAAGTCGCGGGCGTCAGCTAGTGAACAAATAAAAAAAGACTAAGAACAAAATGTTTAGAACGTGTTTTTTTACCACATTCTTACAGAATCTCACAGAGGAATATTATGTTTTAGCCCTATAAGTAAATTAGTCTTCTACAAAGGTCTAGTTACTTTCTCGTACACTTACTTTCTCGGGAAAGGTTGAGTCTCCAACTCATCACCATCATAAGGGAATTGATCCATCACTCCATCATATTGTTCTTGATTTTCTACCTACAAGATATGAGACACTTCATGTAAACATCCTAGATGAAAACAATATAATCTAATCCAGAGTCAAGAATCTCAATTCCACAGATTTACAATACTTTGATTTACTTGTGAAATTATAGGAATACTAGATAATTTTTAGGATAAAAAGTTGTCTATGTAAGTTGTAAGCTTGCATCCCGGGAACTATCCCTGGATGCAAGCTACCTCTGTACCAAATTTCATATAAATCGGTGAAACGGATGGGCCTTTAAGAATTCCGTGAGAACTCTTTGATTTTCCGGGACAAAAACTAGCTCATAGGTTACTCTTTATCCTGGAAAATCAAAGAGTCCGTCCCTGGGATGTAAGCTAACTCTGTATCAAATTTTATCAAAATCGGTTGAACTGTTGGGCCGTGAAAAGCTAGCAGACAGACAGACACACACTTTCGCATTTATAATATTAGTATGGATGATGATGAAAATATATCAAAATACCTCAATGGGCAAGAAGTTCGCGTTGTCCAATATATCCCTGAAGACAACCACCCAGCGCTGCATCAGCACCTCCGTGTAATGTTCTGCCATTTCTTGTAGTAGCAGTGGTAGGGGATCGGTTGGGAGGCCGTAGCATCTACAAAGTTATCATTAAACAGAATATTTTTAGGAAATAGGGAACATTTAGAACATTAGACCATTAGAACATTAGACCTGTATATAGGTACTTAGTTCCAGGATTATAAAATCACATCAGTATCAATGTCTTGCTCTCAAATAAATCTTGTGAGGATGACTTTGGCACTGAGCTTTGCTAAATTCTTAAAACCTTATTTCAGTGTTGATCTTCATCATCATTCAAGCGTAATTTCTTTCATAAGGAACACAGCAATTCAGCCTTCGAAATATTACAAGTATTTGCACGGTCCATTCAGTGATACCTTGGACATAAATATTGTGTCAAGGAAGTTTAAACAACAGGATGCATTCATCTAGGCTGTGCTTAGGCCAGGCCGTCACTAGGATACGGATTCGTTCTATAAAATGACTCATGTTATACCTAGGGATTGCGAAATCTTTAGGTGTTGTAGGGATTCGCTCATTTTTTTCTTCGTTGTTGGCGGAGCGATCAAGGTTATCACGAAATGAATTTTTAGGGGCAGATGTGATTCGCTTCTGTGCTGGCCGATAACCTGGTGCACTCATGCAAAGGACCGCCTACAGATGTAATTTGGTTGGTCCATTGAATGGGTGACCTGGTGCCTCCTACCCTACCTGCAGTCAGGAGTATATTTCACGTGCAAAGCAGCCAATCATTGGACACCAGTCCAGCGCTCGCATGTTTTTCCTGGATAAAGTAACCTCGTACCTAATTCCTTATAGAATCACTCACTTGAGCGCGTTTATAAACAGCACGATCTGCCGCTTGATGCTCAGCATGAGCGTAGGGTCGGTGATCAGAGACGTGTTGGTGCGCAGCGTGGAAGCCACCTTGGTGACCGCCATGCTCCACGTGTCCAGCAGCCAGTCCTTGGACACCAGCCCAGCGCCCGCGGTCAGGAGGTGTTTCTCCAGTATGAAGGAACATAGTGTTGGGTAGTTACTCACTTGAGCGCGTTTATAAACAGCACGATCTGCCGCTTGATGCTCAGCATGAGCGTAGGGTCGGTGATCAGGGACGTGTTGGTGCGCAGCGTGGAAGCCACCTTGGTGACCGCCATGCTCCACGTGTCCAGCAGCCAGTCCTTGGACACCAGCCCAGCGCCCGCGGTCAGGAGGTGTTTCTCCAGTATGAAGGAACATAGTGTTGGGTAGTTACTCACTTGAGCGCGTTTATAAACAGCACGATTTGCCGCTTGATGCTCAGCATGAGCGTAGGGTCGGTGATCAGGGACGTGTTGGTGCGCAGCGTGGAAGCCACCTTGGTGACCGCCATGCTCCACGTGTCCAGCAGCCAGTCCTTGGACACCAGCCCAGCGCCCGCGGTCAGGAGGTGTTCTTCCAGGATGAAGAAGCCTAGGACCGCGTTGAGGTAGCTCTTCATGCTTTGGATCGAGTCGTGAAGGTTGCCAGATGAGGGTATGAGGACTAAGCGCGCTTGCTGTTTGCGTTGGGCCCTGGTAAACGTTATAACAATGTAATTCTATTCTCACGATCTGTAAAATGTTTCCTAAAAATCTTAAGATATTGACAGAAACTTTTCGATATTTTTGTAATAAAACTGTTTCATGATTGTTTTGTAACCTAGTTTTTATTAAATTATTTAAATTTTTTTAAGATTTTCTCTAGACCCCATACATAAAAAAGATTTCTACCTGAGTGAAGCTGGGGCAGTTCAGCAGATCGAAAGCTCAGTTGGTGTAAAATCGAGATACTTTTTTTACCAATAATAAAATCAAACTTAACACGTCATTTTATACGGGATATCTTAATTTTACGAAAGCTGGAGATACAAGTAAATTTGAAGTGTCAAGACAACAGTTACCTGTATCTAAAATTCCAAACACGGGGAATCGGGTGAATAGTTCTGACATAGGGCTTATCACCCATAGAAATTATGGAGAACTCTAAAACTCGTAGGCATGTAGATTTCCTCACGAGGTTTTCCTTCGCCGCTAAAAAAAATGATACTTACTTGCTTAAAACACACATAGCTCCGAAAAGCCATAGGTGCCTGCCCGGAATCGAACCCTGGACGCCCCGACACCTTGTCGGGAGCTAGTTGACGTCTTAACCGTTATGGTATCACCACTATGAGTACATACATACCTATAATACTGCACGAAATCGTTCTTAGCGCCTAGAACGCTGTGTATGTGCAGACAGCGGTGCAAGGGACTGAAGTCCACCAGCTCGTGTGGACACTGAGGGCCGCTGTTTTCTTTGTTGGCCACTCCCAGCATGGCTGACTCTGTTAAAAGTAGGTACTTATGTAACCATTTTTAACTTGCTTGTAGCTTTGGGTTCTAGTATGTATCAAAGTCCCTTTTGAATCTAGTATGTAACAAAATTTTACTCGCATTTGCGTTTCTTTCTTTTCGTCGTATTTCCCATTGCTGAGGATTGTGACTCCTGCCATTAGTTACATAATAGTAAAGATTTTTTTGGGAATAATAATGTGATGTGGTTAGAAATTCCTTGAGTTAAAAAAAATCTAACAATCTGGTTTCAATCCTGTAATACACCTATCGAAAAGTTCGATTCTATAGCCATTTTAATCACTGACCCAGCCATTAAGTACCAATAAAAACATTATTGGATTTCCCACTTAAAATTGTAAGTACCTAATGATGTTTTCGTAACGCCATGAGGGCATGCTAGTTAAATGCTTACCTTTTTTGTTTTTAACAATGTTAGATAAACTTCTTCCGAGCATCTCTTGGGTTTGTTTGAAAGCCATTGCACCAACCTGTATAAAAAAAAAAGAGATTCATTTAACTTGTTCACTCGATTTATTAATATGTACAATTTGGTTAAAATATAGCAAACCTGTGGGCTAAGTTTGCGTATGTTTTCCAAGAAATCCCTCAGATCCGCCATAGAAGCATCCTGTATCGCCTGCCGCAGGCGCGGTATGTCGGACGAGATTTGCGCGCACCATTTATAAGGTCCCACGCGCGGTAGCAATACATGCTCTAGTTGTTCCAGAGTTTTTAGAGCGGGATAGTATCTAAAACAAAATAATTTCTAAATTTCTGAGATGGAAAGGAGCCCAGACATCAGACAAAGAACCAGGGTTGCAGACATATTCATCAAGAAGAATCAGCTGAAGTAGAGGTGGACAGGTCACATGCTCCACTTTTTTAGACCTCAGTCAGAATTTCAATCTATAGATTAAAAGTTATAATAGATAGTTACCTTTTAGCCTCAACTTGTGTCTTGAGTTTAGAATAGGTAGTGAGCAGCGGGAGACACAGTTCCATCTTCTCTATGGTTGCCGCTATGTTGAGCTCTACACGTCGCGCCCTGATCAACTCCTCAGCCCTTGTACATAAACCTTAAAAAAATTATTCATCACAATCAACCCATCGCCGGCCCACTACTAAGCATGGGTCTCCTCTCAGAATGAGAAGAGTAATGGACATAGTCTATCACGCGGGCCTAATACTTCAAAATGTTATTATCAATTACTAAATGACCTAGCTATTGTGTGATTTTAACTTAAATATATTTGCCGGCCTATTTGGTATATTTTATGACAGGAAGTTTTTTGCAAACCATGATGGGATCTAGCTCAATAAAGTGAAACTAATAAAAGCGGTGATGATACGCATCTTTTTTGCGGTTGCCTTTTACTGTTTGTTATTGCATTTGGTAGAGCAAGACCGAGTACAAGAGAGAGAATTTTTTTTTTGCTCTATAATGTGAATATGAGTGAGCGAGTCAGAATACAAGACAGAGAATATTTTCTCGCTCTCTCATTTGCTCATAGGAGTGATTGAGACAAAACAAAATACTCATTTCTGTTGCGTGCCTCACAGCACCTCACAGCTTTTATAAAATCTGAACTTACTCTCAGTAGATTCTTTAACATTTGCATCTACATTAGATATTTCTGCATGTAACTCTTCTGCATGCGATCGCACTTGTAGTAACTCTCTGATTGAGTCGATGAAACCCTGCAAAAAATGTGGACTTGGTCTCAATAGCTCTAATGTATAGCAAATGAATAATTTCATATTTATATGGAATCTAATTTACAGAGATTAATAGGTTAGGCCTTTTAATTTTATATCTAAGGAAGGTAATTTAAAAAGTTTACAAGTAATTGAAGATTTTACAAATATACAAATAAATGTATACAAAACTAATTTTTATTTATTTAGCCATGAACCTGTATTTAGCATACTCAAAATGATAGTGATGTTCTAGCATAATATGATTGTTTTATTATGTAAGTAATATATTGTTCAAAAAAATAATAATGCTTACTTGCTATCATTCCCAATATAGGTTAACACAAAATAAAATAAGAACATAAGATAATAAATAAAAATATTGTTTACAGATTGATATTTGCAAACTCAAACTCAACTCAAACTCAAATCATTTATTCAAAGTTGGTAACTATTGTACTCCTTTTGATGGTCAGCATTGTTAGATTTGTAAGATGATATAGTGGTGATAGTAAAATTAATTCCGTAAACTTAAAACTTAAGCTATGAGGGTTCCAAATGCACTAGAATTTATATTTTGGTTAATCTAATTTAATTACTATAACTTCTCATTATGATCAACTCATCATCAATCATCATCATGATCAATTCATCACCGGCCCACTATTGAGCATGGGTCTCCTCTCAAAAGGCCAAAGTGTTTGACAGACTTCACACACCTTTAAGAACGTTATGGACAACTCTCAGGCATGCAGGTTCCCTCAAGATGTTTTCCATCACATAAAAGCAAGTGATATTTACATATTTTCATAAAATGCACATAACTCTGAAAAGTTACAACTATGCCCCGAACCTATTGAATGAAAGGTCTTAAAAACTAAACTATCATTGGTTTTTATAAATTTTGGAAATAATGCCTAACTTCAAACCCTGGTATGCCAGTGTTCATACCTGATAGTAAAAATTACATAGCTTCTCAATCTCCTTGTCATGCTGCTGAATCCTTTCATCCAGTTGCTGCACAAAGGCTTCATGTCCACCTTCTCCTTCATACACAGATCTAAAGGCTGGGCCCCAGTAGTCATCGATGCCTTCTATCTCCTGAAATTATTGAAATTATTGATCTTATTATTTAAAGTTACCCTTTCTGACTGATAAGGTCGACTTTTTGTATGTTATTGGTTTTAGAATAAAGTCCTTTGATACTAACACTATATCTGATAATAACATAATTATTAAAACCAGAGTGTTGAAATGGTTTCACTTTATGGCCCTTAAAAAACACTGCAGAACTCCCAGGCATGTTTCTCACAATTTTTCCTTTGCTGTTAATGATATTTATTTGCTTAAACCGCACATAACTTTCAAAAGTTAGCTAAGAGAAATATAATTGAACCACTCTCAAAAATGAAGGATGTGATGAACAGAGCACGTATTAATAAAATATGATTGACTGATTAACCTGCAGTTCAACTCAGTGCAAAACTAAAGTGGCAATAGGTAGGGATCATAGCCAAAAGGACTCATAAATTTTGGGTCGCAAGGTGCTGGTATGGCGATACCACAGTTTTGCTGGTAGAAAGCCTATGTCCTAACTAGACCTGAGTTAATTTATGCCCAAACCCAGCTAGAAATCAAACCCAAGATCTCCTACTTATCAAGCTGCATCTCTGGTTTTACTCAACCTAATTTAGTGAAATAAAGTATGTACCTATGAAGAAGTACCTACTAGGTGAGGTGATGCGACCTCCGCGCTGTACCTCCATAGACAACTGTCATCTAACTACTGTCAAATGAGTCAACGTTTCAGTTAAATAAAACCAATATTTTTCTTGGTTTCTCGTTTTATTATGCCACAATTTATTTAACTGAGAATGACTGACGAAAAACTAGGCAAGCCTTCGCTGTTAAGATATCTGCGACCCGATAAGTTTGACATCGAGCCTGATGTCGCGGACTCCGATACAAAATGGCTACATTGGAAATCGACATTCGAAAGCTTCTTAGCAGAAGAGATTACCGAAGATGTACCGGACTCCCTTAAGCGTAAGATCCTAGTTAACCACTTATCGGCATCGATTTATAAGCATATCAAAACATGCTCCACTTATAAAGATTCGATGAAAGTTCTAGAAGACATCTATGTCAAACCGAAAAATACTATTCTAGCTCGACACATTCTCTTCAATCGCAAGCAACGAGCCGACGAAACGATCTCTGACTATGTTAGAGCTCTCCGACTTTCTGCGAAAGATTGTAAATTCGAAGACGTCACAGCCCAAGAGCATGAAGACCAAGCAGTTCGTAGTGCTCTCATATCCGGCTTACTATCACGAAGGATTCGCGAACGGTTACTAGAAAACTCTAAACTCACTCTCTCAGAAGCACTTAATCAAGCCGTAGCTCTGGAAACGGCAGAGAAGGATGCAGTTACTATTGGTATTAGCTCTTCGCAACTTACCGCCATATCGCAAGGTATTTCACGGGTAAAGGAATCCGAAAATCTAGTGGCGGCTCTATCGTCACGAACTTTTCAAGCCGCCCCGAACACGCCACCTCCGGCTAAACCCTGCTTCTTTTGCGGCGGGAGTCTTCATCCAAGGTTCAGATGTCCAGCCAACAAAGCCACTTGCAAAAAGTGCTCAAAGAAAGGACACTTCGCAAGCGTCTGTAGATCGGGCAATTTTAACTTGAACTCCACGACAGTTGAAGATCCTACAACCCCTAACAACGACCAATTCTACAGTGGAGCTATTTCTGCTGCCTCTCCTTCGAGCCTTAGGAGTGCAACAATTCCAATCATGGTCAACGAATACAAGGCTGATGCTCTCGTCGATACAGGAAGTTCGGTCAGCTTTATTAATGGTAAAGTTGCTCGCATAATGAAATTACGCAAAAAACCCTGCCAGCAGACAGTCAATCTCGCTTCTCTCAATCAAGTTTCCTTTGTTGAAGGTGTCTGCTTTGCTACTATTACGATGAATAAGCATACTTATAAACAAACACCTCTTCTAGTTGTCGACAACCTCTGTGCCGACGTCATCATCGGCCATGACTTGCTCAAACATCACTCGAGCATTCATTTCAATCTTGGTGGGCCTGGCGAACCTTTAGAGATATGCAACGTGTTACAAGCTTCGGTGCCACCAGCCTCCGTATTTACAAATCTGTCGCCAAACATTCGACCGATCGTCGTGAGAAGCCGGCGCTACAGCAAGGAAGATGAGGACTTCATAAAAGAAGAAGTGTCTAAATTACTTGAAGACGGGGTCGTTGAAACAAGCATTTCCCCCTGGAGAGCTCAAGTCCTCGTAGCGGGAGGAGGAGTTCATCGAAAACGACTTGTCATTGATTACTCCATGACAATAAACAAATTCACCGAACTGGATGCCTTCCCCTTGCCAAGCATAGAATCAGTCGTGAGCAACGTATCAAGATTTAAAGTGTTCAGTCAAATCGACTTAAAGAGCGCATATCATCAAGTACCCATCTTAGAAAATGAAAAGATATATACAGCTTTCGAAGCTTGCGGCAAATTGTACCAGTTTACACGCATTCCATTTGGCGTGACTAATGGCGTTGCAGCTTTTCAACGAACTCTGGACTTCATCATAACAGAAGAGAAATTAGAAGGAACGTTTGCCTACTTAGATGATGTAACCGTCTGCGGCAAAGATCAAAGGGATCATGACCACAATCTAAAACGCTTTTTGGACGCCGCTAATAAATTTCATTTAACTCTAAACGAACAGAAGAGTGTTTTCAATAAGACTAAAATCAACTTGCTTGGATATACTGTTGAAAATAACACAATCAGTCCTGACCCGGAAAGACTAAAACCTCTTCTAGAGCTTCCCGCTCCAACTAAAACTAGTGAACTAAAACGAGTCCTAGGGATGCTTGCTCATTACGCTAAATGGATCGCGCGTTTCTCCGAAAAAATAAAGCCACTTACATGCGTGACTACTTTCCCGTTGCCACCTGATGCGCTCAAGTGCTTTGAAGAACTCAAGCAAGATATTAAGGCAGCCGCTCTAGTAGCCATTAACGACAATGAAATGTTTACAGTCGAAACAGACGCTTCGGAATTCGCGCTAGGGGCTACGCTGACGCAACATGGAAGACCAGTTGCTTTTTTCTCTCGGACATTGAATAACTCGGAATGCAAACAATCCTCAATCGAAAAAGAGGCTTGTGCGATAGTAGAGAGCCTAAAGAAATGGAGACACTACCTGATTGGTAGACATTTTCTTCTTATAACAGACCAACAATCGGTAGCCTTCATGTTCAATCAAAATCATAACAGTAAAATAAAAAATGAGAAGATTCAACGTTGGCGATTAGAACTGTCTTGCTTCAAATACGATATAGTTTACAGACCAGGCACTGAAAACGCTGCTGCGGACGCTCTATCTCGCGTATGCGCCTACATGAATATAAACAAGTTGAAAGAACTACATAACGCACTCTGCCACCCGGGAGTTACTAGAATGTATCACTGGGTAAGATCTAAAAACTTGCCCTACTCAGCTAATGATGTCAAGGAGATGACCGCTTCGTGCCCTACCTGCGCCGAAATAAAACCGAGGTTTTTTAAGGTCAAGGGTCAATTGATAAAAGCTACGTCGCCGTTTGAACGGATCAACATAGATTTTAAAGGACCACTGCCTTCTGAAACAGCCAACAAGTACATACTTACGATTATTGATGAGTACAGTCGGTTTCCTTTTGCTTACGCATGTAAGGATATGACCTCAGCCACCGTCATTACTTGCCTGAAAGATCTTTTTCTGACATTTGGCCAACCTCTCTACATTCATAGTGATAGAGGGTCGTCATTCATGTCCGAAGAGTTCAAATCATTTCTACGGCAGTCAAACATAGCCTCGTCCAGAACGACGCCCTATAACCCCCAGGGTAATGGCCAAGTGGAACGACTTAACGGAACGCTCTGGCGAACTATTCAACTCAGCCTTCGGTCAAAGGGATTATCGGTTGAAAATTGGGAAGTAGTACTGAAGGACGCATTGCATTGTGTCCGCTCTCTCCTATGTACGGCAACGAACGCTACTCCGCACGAAAAACTTTTCACATACCCTAGAAGATCCCCGAACGGAGATTCACTGCCATCTTGGCTCACGCCGGGACCGATCCTCGTTAAGAAGAACATCCGCTCTTCAAAAACGGACCCTCTTGTCGAGGAAGCCGAGCTTCTAGAGACCAATCCCTACTACTCTCTCATAAGACGGGATAATGGAGAAACCTCAACGGTATCAAACCGTCAATTGGCTCCTTTCCCCAGTTCTACTGATGATAGTAGAGATGATAACTTTGAAACGGCCTCCGAAGACGATAGCCTCACGTTTCAATCTGAAAACAACTCCACACCTCCACCTGAAAATATCGCTCCTTCGTCGTCGCCTCGTGTAGAAGAGCCGTCAACGTCCTCGCCAGTTCTTCGGACTGGACTTCCCAGGAAATCTAATAGGGCGCGAAAATTACCCACCTACCTGGCGGACTTTGTGGTTGATGGGAGTGAAAGTGAAAACTGAACCGGGGGAGAATGAGGTGATGCGACCTCCGCGCTGTACCTCCATAGACAACTGTCATCTAACTACTGTCAAATGAGTCAACGTTTCAGTTAAATAAAACCAATATTTTTCTTGGTTTCTCGTTTTATTATGCCACACTAGGATGTAATTAGTACCCTTTTAGATGTAAGTATATTGGTTCATTGGTTCTCTGGTCCGGTCTTAATTGTATCAGCTCTTTTTGTGTGATGCTCACTCAATAAGGCTCTCAAAGAAAGCTATACCTAGTAGAATGTAGATATTTAATTCATTATTTATTCTAATAGGGGCGTGAAAGAAACTTACCTGTATAGTTGCATTAGTCATAGCGGCAAGATCTCTTATGATTAATCCTTACTTTCGGTTCGGGATCAACAGAAACACATAAATGTTCCACAATAAGCTTCAAAGTATTTGTTTATTTTAATTTTAATAATAAAATTAAAACCAAAACAGTTAGTTCTTCACTATAAATTATTATTTAGGGTGACCAACTTTGCAACTAAATATCCTACCAATAATAGAAGCATTAGCGTTGGGCGCGGGGAGGCGCTATTTTTACGGATAATAACATGTTGTATGCTACACACCTAATTAGTTCATACCCGATTTTCAAACATCGGTTGAACCTCTAATCTATAATATAAAAATGAATCGCAAAATGTGTTGGTAAGCGCATAACTCAACAACGCCTGGACCAATTTGGCCAAATCTTTTTTTAAAATGTTCGTTGAAGTTCAAGGATGGTTTTTACGGCGAGAAAAATTAGAATTATTGCTGGAAAAACCCTAAAAATAGCCCTTTTCTTTTTCCCATACAAATGATTTCTAACTAAAACGTAGTCAATTTGAGCTTTATTGCTATGGTATAAAGTTCATATTAAATTATCCTGGATTAGCACATAGGCTACTATTTATCCCGGAAAACCAAAGAGTTTCCACGGGATTTCGAAAAACCTAAATCCACGCGGACGAAGTCGCGGGCGTCAGCTAGTATTAAATATAATAACACAGTCGTATTTTATATTTGAGCTAATAGCTGTAGCACTGCTGGTATTGGCAGCCGGAGGGGTTGTTACACCTATTTCAATAAATCAGTGCTAAATCATACTTAAATAGTAGGATTAAGATTAGTATGGTCACATTACATGACAAAATTAGGTTGTCAATGTCATTTGTCTTAGTGACAACTGACAACCAACAGGGACTTCGTCTGTGTGGTGTTAGCTGGCGGGCGTACTCTGTCTTTTTGGAGTGTTTTTTTTTGTTAAAATTAGAAAGCGCTCTAAGGGGGTGCCGTGCATGTGTCGGCGAGTGCCGGCACAGACGGGAACCATACTTGTATAGTTTAACTAACTTATTACAAATAACTACAAACTTGACATTGGCTAATCTTTGTAAAGCCAAGGTAAAGCCCATGTAAAGCCAGAGAGAGAAAAAAAAAGACAACCAACATCGCAGACCAATAGACTTACAGCTGCCTGCGAATTATAAAATACATATTATCTAGTTACATATTATTATTTAAAAATTTATAAAGCTTATTGCATAGCTTTTACCATTTTAAGAAATTAAAACTGTACAAGAATTAAGAAGAATTAATAATAGGTATAAAATTAGTAATATAATTTTAAATCCCACGTTGTAATCTGTGGTTGTACCAATGTTGCTACACTGAATGTTAATACTTACCCGTAAACGATGGAAAGGCAAGTATCTAAGAAAAAGTGAGAACACAAAATGGAACAGTATTCTTTTGAGATTCTTACCACATCAAAATTCAAAGTTAAGCTTATTTATGTCTCTGTTTTATTGATTCCTTTAAAAAAAGTAAGTAGTGACATGTAAAATCATCTTCATGGTTACAGTCGTAGGTATGATAATTTAATTCTGCTAACATTTACTTAAAATAACAATTTAATGTTATTTCTGATATATGGAAATAAAATATTTTTACATGTATTTGGATAAAATAGTTGAAGCTGACAACATTATATCACGAGACAGCTGCCAAAAGTCAAAAAGCGAATTGCCAAATCAATCTGCCAAAAATTCCGCTGAGGCGGTGGAAGTGAGTGCGTCTTCTTTTAATTTTTATAATATAAAAAGAACTGCGTTGCAAATAAAAGCGCGACAGTTTAGTGATATCCATGTTGCCTATATTTACGTAATTAAAAGGTTTTATTATTAAATTAATATTGTCATACAGAGGTCCCGCAACCATGGCTCACTGTATGAGAGTTTTGCATGGCCAAGTAAGTTCTATTTAAATTATTTATTATCCACATGTAGCTAATTTAAGACAATTCACAAATAGCCCGTTTATAAATCCGCAATATGATATTTGTTTACGGTTTTATCATTATTGCAAATTACCGATAACGCAAATGAATGAGTAGGTCAGAGTATGTTGCTATATAATAAACATTTTAGGGTCAATATGGGTTAGGTATTTATGGGTAACCGGATCTCACTTACTACGGAGTTTGTCTGGGGCTTCTTAATCTGTATAGATTTCATGGGGTCAATGTCCACTTACAGGAGTATTGTCTTTCAGGGTAGCAGGACAAGGATAGCATTCGTGGAAATCCAGCAAAGATGCTTCAGCGTGTCACCACTCACCGCCGCGGCGGCCCAGGTACTGCGAAACGTCATAAAAAGTGCAATTTTCAAGGGTTTTCAGTGATTTTTCAACATTGTTATGTAACCAAGGTCAAGTCGAAAATTATGAATTAAGACTGCTTTTTTCGAATTATAACGTTGCCGCGATGTGTTTTAGGTCGCCATGTCAAAGTTCGACAAAGCTCCTTTGCCGTACGACAAGTTGACCAAGACTTTGGAAGTTGTCAAGAAAAGGTTAGGTCGTGATATGACCTTGTCTGAAAAAGTTCTATATTCTCACTTGGATGACCCCAAAGGACAGGTGAATACTATAATGATATTATTTTTATTTAAAAATTATTAAGCTAAAGTTATACTGTTGCTTAATACATTTTTTTTATAAATAAAGTTATTTTTATAATCCTTTTTTAATATTATAAATGTGAACATTTGCATGTTTGTTACTCCTTCAAGCCACAATAAAGTGCATCATGACTCTCTGACAATAAAAAAAAATTATGCCCCTAAAAATTAAAGAATTCTCTGGGATTTTGTCCCAAGCATTATGTAGTGTCACAATTAAAGTTAAAGCTTGGCTTAGTACCTAGGTAATTGTGTAATTTATTACAAATCACTTTATTTTGTAAAATTGACTAAAATATCCAAACTAATTTAATGAAATCCAAAATAAATAGTATTTTTCACTATGTAATGATAACATGAAGGTCACACATGTTTATATGGATTATTAGCATTTTTATCACTTAAACAATTTACAAACAACCTGAGCAAGAAATATTCAAAGTGGCATAAAATTATAAAACTAGTTTAGTTACAAAGTAAATATGTTTATGAGATGCAAGCTATCACTGTGCAAAATATCATCAAAATCAGTCAAGCAGATTGGTTTTAATCCATACTAGTATTATAAATGTGAAAGTGTGTCTGTCTGTCTCTGCCTGTCTGTCTGTTGTCTATCTGTCTGCTACCTTTTTCACGGCCCAACAGTGTAACTGATTCTGACGAAATTTGGTACAAGGTTAGCTTATATCCCGGGGACAGACATAGGCTACTTTTTATCCCGGAAAATCAAAGAGCTCCCGCAGAATTCCTAAAGACCCATCCTCTTAACCGATTTATGTGAAATTTGGTACAGAAGTAGCTTGCGTTCCTGTTATCGAATTAGGCAACTTTTTATCCCGGAAAATCAAACAGTTCCCATGGGATCTATAAAAATCTAAATACACGTGGACGAAGTTGCGGGCATCCTCTAGTGTGGTTATAAACAGACACCTTTGCATTTTTATTTTGAACTTACTATGGATGATTTTTTTTAATTTTCAACAGCAGTAGTTTTCATTAGAAATAACCTCTTTTAAATACAATTACATTTATTAATAAATGAAATTGATATTATGCTATGTGATGTGATTACTACTTGGATGAATGGATTACTATGTGTGGAAGTAAGAACAATCAAACTTTCACAATTATAATATTAGTATGATTGGTGGACAGTATGAAGTTTTTTTTTTTAATTGATATGATTTCAAAACATTGAATTTAAAAACCTATTTTTTCTTTACATAGGAAATCGAGCGAGGCACCACCTACCTTAGGCTACGTCCAGACAGAGTGGCCATGCAGGATGCGACAGCTCAAATGGCCATGTTACAGTTCATCTCATCAGGCCTGCCAACGGTCGCCGTACCGTCTACCATCCACTGTGATCACTTGATTGAGGCGCAGATTGGCGGCGACAAGGATTTGGCGAGAGCTAAGGTAAATGAATACTATTACTCTATACAGAGTATAATAACGACGCTAGCAAAGACGAAGACAGGTGATAGTACTGATGATTACTTATCAGCAAAATCGCGATTTTTTTAAAATAAAATTCTTGTATTTTTTTAAAGTTCGCAATGTATTGCAAATAAAACATCTGACTGATGCTAGATGTCAACAAACGTTGTGTAAATACGTTCTGCAGGATCTATGCCACTTTATAGGTGGGCTATTGACCCTGAGTTTTGCGGGTTTGAAAAAAACTAGTCAGTAGACTACAATAATTGTTTTTAGTTTTTTCTGTTTCTTCCTTTTGTGTTGATTATTTCATGTTTTGTGTGCAATAAAGTATTTATCTATCTATATATCTATCTAGACAGTTTAGTAAATGTGCATTAACTTCACCTACACCTTATTATCTACACTTAAAATGAATCATTATAAACTTAAAATGAACAGCCTGTATCACAAAATTAAAATAATTCCTCTTTTTTCTTTGCAAAAAATATTGTTGGTCCTACCCACATTTAGCTCGATAAGTTTTAGTTTGGTAACTTAATACTCAGAATCTACCATCTACATTATTTTATTTTTTATCAGGATCTCAACAAGGAAGTATACAAGTTCTTGGAAACCGCTGGAGCTAAATATGGTGTTGGGTTCTGGAAACCAGGTTCTGGCATCATCCATCAAATCATCTTAGAAAACTACGCTTTCCCTGGTCTCCTAATGATTGGTACTGACTCCCACACGCCCAACGGAGGAGGTCTTGGTGGACTTTGCATTGGTGAGATTGTTTATACTTTAATTAACTTAATATGACCTTCAAGTCAAGAGGAAATAGTCATCTATTAGAGTGTTCCATCTTAGGCTGCAACATCACTTGCCAGCAGGTCTGCATTCTATAAATTAGCAAAAAAATCAAGTGTAAAGAAATAAGGATTAGACCACACTAGCGACACGACAATTTTTTGATTATAATTATTATAGGGGTATGAATATAATATTATTAGTTTTCTGGCTTTTAAACTGTAGATTTAATAGTAATATGTTTATTCACAGGTGTCGGTGGCGCGGACGCCGTAGACGTAATGGCCGACATCCCATGGGAACTGAAGTGCCCGAAGGTTATCGGCGTTAAGCTGACTGGTAAGATAACTTTATTTTTTTCATAGTATTACTCTATATGGGTGTAGTTAGAACACTAGCAAAAACAAAGACAGTTGATAGTACCTACTGATGATTACTGATAAGATACCATTAAAAAAACTACGAAAAAAAATCTAAAAAATCCGTATTTTCAAAAGTTCACAATATATTGCAAATAAGACATCTGACTTACGCTTGTGGTCAACAATCGTTCCATAAATAGGTCACTCGAAGTCAGTGCCGCGTCATAGGTGGGGGCATTGACCCGAGTTTTGCACGCTATACAATGCGGGTTTGAAAAATACTAAATCACTACAACTACAAGATAAAGCAAATGGTTATTATTGCCATTGGATTATGTTAAGGTGGTATAATAATAAGTTTTGACGTGACAAAGTCTTATAATTCGATAGAGCCGGCTGGACTCATGCGGCGTTACCTCGCTCTGAGGCGTTCCATGTAAGGCTTGAAGTGCAAGCGAGAGCGCGGAACGAGCGACAAAGAAGCACAATCGGCCTTTGTTGTCACGTTCAACTATCGTCAGTAAACCGACTTTACAGACAACCAATTTTTTTTTTTGCTAGTCCTGGTTACACCCTGTATACAGCGATTTCTATGTAGGTTGACGCAGCGGTACTGCTCAGGCGCCGCACCACCAACGCAACGCATCGTGTGGCTTAACTCTTAGCGGCCCACAATAGAAATGGGGCTGTATAAAATCTTTTGCGTATTTACAAGATGTCCCTAATCACAAAAACATTTTAGGCATAATCTCAAGTAATATGAAAATGTTAATAAAAATAATCGAATTGATAACTTTTCACCAACACGCAATTCATTGATAAACAAAACGTACGGATGCCAAACATTAACATCTTTTTGGGCAAATAACAGATAGCAATGAAATATGAACGTTATTACCTGAACTTAGAAGTTCAAATTGGATTAATATCACTCAATTGCGCCTGTTGCATAGATAACTTGCTTAAGGTTATAAATAGAAAGATATTTTTTGCGTGGCCGCACGCCAAAATCTACATACATTGATGGCTGTAAGGCATCACTTTCGTTTAAATTATAGAGATCAACAAGTTCAACTACCATCAGAATCAGCTAATAAAATACATCAAACATCGAAACTTAAGTTATTAACTCATATTTTTAACCAACTTCCAAAAAGGAGGTGGTTCTAAATTCAACTCTTTTTTAGGTTTCCATACCTCAAGGGGCCGTACAAGTATTACGCAAGCACTATAGAGGGGGGGGGGGGGGGGGTCTTTGCTTTGCTTATTTTTGATGACATGGGGGGTGGGTGTCTGTCTGTTTGTCGTGCCTGTCAATTTGGGGAAATGAAAACCTATAGGGTACTTTCCAAAAAATAAAGGTTTTTTATTGCCGACCAAATAAAATTAGGTTACTAAATCACATCAAGATGGCGCTGTGTGTCATTAACTTGCTATATTGGTTTGAGATAGCGCGGAATCCTTCATGTGCGAATCCTACTCGCACTTGACCTGTTTTTTTAACTTCAGTAGTTGTATAAATAAATTGTGCTAACCGCGAAGTTTCTATTTCTCATACCTTACCCATGCCATTATAAAAAAAATAACTTATTCTTGTAATACGATCTGATAGATACCTATGTCTGTACATATTATTATCATTATATTGATCTCTGAGGTTAATCGTTACTCAATTGCGTACGAGACAGACATCAATAATGACTTAAATTAGTCATAATAAATTATAATGTGACTAATTAATGATTTATTTATCATATTAAACATGTGTATAAATTAGAAACTATCTGAAATATCATTTGTTCCAGTGAAATTTCTGGAAATGTTCATATCAATTACAATCTGGGTGCTTTTAAAACAAGAGTGAATAGGCATCACGTCTGGGTAAACGCGTCCCATCTTAGGCCATCACTTTCCATCAGGTTTTATTGTGGCCAAGCATTGCCTATAGTGAATAAAAAAATCCTTAATTCAGGTCTACTTGTAGTTCTCTTAATGCAAAATCACAAGATGTTTTTAGCTGTATACATATATCATCCTGCCAGATTATCATTTTATATGAGTATGTACATACTTCGAGTACCTACATACTAGATAATTTAGGTAGAGATCATTTTCAATATTCTTTTTTGAATAATATTGACTTAAAATATTAAAATACCATTTATGTTTCAATGTATAGCCCATTCAATAACATAGTCCATTTTACTTAGGGTTTGTTACTATTTCGAATCGTTATCATATTGACTTAATTACAGATGTTTGCTGAGTAAAGCATTTCACTGTGTCAAGAATATTACCTTATCAGATCTTGATTTGATAACTGACGCTACTTGCGTATTTTTACTAAGTATATTTACCATCTTATCTTTACCACTGGATTATGCCCGCGATATCGTCTTTCAAAAAATTCGCCTATTTTCAAAAATCCTTTCTTAGTAAATGTCTACGGCATAATAGCTATCTGCATGCCTTTCCGCCCGAACGTAGGGATTTTCGTAGGGATCTCAATTTTTTTTAGGGTTCCGTACCTCGAAAGGAAAAACGGAACCCTTATAGGATCACTTTGTTGTCTGTCTGTCTGTCTGTCTGTCTGTCTGTCTGTCTGTCTGTCTGTCCGTCCGTCCGTCCGTCCGTCCGTCCGTCCGTCCGTCCGTCGTGTCTGTCAATAAACCTATAGGGTACTTCCCGTTAACCTAGAATCATGAAAGGCAGGTAGGTAGGTCTTATAACCCAATTAAAGGAATAAATCCGAAAACCGTGAATTTGTGGTTAAATCATTAAAAAAAATTAAAATGTGTTTCAATTTTCAAAGTAAGATAACTATACCAAGTGGGGTATTTCATAAGTTGTGCTATGAACACGAATAAGCCTCTAGGACTCTAAACTATATTGTCCGTATGTATAAAATTGAAGGTCGTAATTATTATGAAACGGTCTCACACGTCATTTGATAGTGCGCGTATCGTATCACACAATTCATCTCCATTGGCGCCAATCTAGAATAATCTTACTACTTAAGTGTTATAGAAGACCATCTTCGTAGCCCAGTGGCTGTGCCAGTGGTGATAGCTTATGTATAAGACGATGCTTATGCCTAAGACATTAGCTTATGTCCACGTCTGCGTGGACTACTCAAATATCAACCCCCTATTTTGGGGTTGAATTTCCAAAAATCCTTTCTTAGCGGACATCAACGTTGTAATAGCTATTTGCATGCCTTCCAGCCCGATCCGGCCAGTAGTTTGAGCTGTGTGTTGATAGATCAGTCAAACATACAGTCAATCACATTTTCTTTTTACATAGGTATTTAGATTTTAGATTATGGGAGAGAACCATGCATCCACATAATTATTATATAGCATAACTTTCGTTCGCATAGGGATAAAGCTATCTTAGTTTTTGGATATAATTGTCAATTTGAAGGATGTCTTCAAATATGTCGGACCAGGATCAAAATTCCAATTTTTCGTCTTGTATTTTTTCTTACCAATGTTTTTCAAGGCCATTTCCTTTGTTCCCAGGTCAACTCAAAGGCTGGACGAGCCCTAAGGACGTGATCCTCAAAGTGGCTGGTATCCTCACAGTAAAGGGAGGTACTGGAGCCATTGTGGAGTACCATGGACCTGGTGTAGACTCCATCTCCTGTACTGGCATGGCCACCATCTGCAACATGGGCGCTGAAATCGGTGCTACTACTAGCGTGAGTATAAGGTTTTTCGGGTTTCGGTCACCCGGACCTTTACAACGAATCAATTGACACCTCATTCATCAAAACCGGCCCAGTAGTTAAGGTGCTACGGTGGAACACACAGAATCTGGATACAAACGAACATACATACATACATACATAGACTGCTAAAATCACAACCCGTCCTTTTGGCATTGCCGCAGTCGGGTAAAATGTGTCTATTTAACCGATTTTGAGGAAAAGTACAAAGATAGTTTGCATCGATATATGCAAATTTTATTAATTAATATATTACCCTGGTTATTTCTACAGGTATTCCCCTTCAACTCACGCATGGCCGCCTACTTAAAGTCAACTGGACGCCAGGACATCGCCAACGCGGCCAACGCCAACAAGCATCTGCTCACGCCCGACCCCAAAGCGCCCTATGACCAGGTATTTAAGCTAATCCCTTTTAATTAAAGTAGCAGAATAGTTGCTTATGATTTTTTTTATATACATTATACAAACTATCACCGCAATTGTCTCACCCGTGGAGATGGCGTCTAATCCACAAAACTATAACTGTAGCATGTTACGATATCAGGTACAATATCAGTATATCATAATGATTTTTGTTCCAGCTCATCGAAATCGACCTCTCAACCCTCGAGCCCCACGTCAACGGCCCTTTCACGCCGGATCTGGCCAACCCCATCTCGAAGCTCGGCGAAGCGGCCAAGAAGCACGACTGGCCCATGGACATCCGCGTCGGCCTCATCGGATCCTGCACCAACTCCTCCTATGAGGATATGGGTCGCTGCGCCAGTATCGTTAAAGAGGTAACTTATGTCGCTTTCAAGAAATTTTTGAAGTCTACATTAGTGTCAACTGTTATAGAAGCTTTCAGAAGCCTTTCATAACGTCGCTAGTTAAGAAGATCAGGCCTTAGGATACAAGTAGTACAATGGTCGATTTATGATGATAATCTGAAGTGCAGTGCGCAAGTTTCTTTACTGTGCACTTATTATTTTTGTGAGTTGTCATTGGTTCCTGTACTAATTTCTCATATCAACATGGGTCCCTGCGCCAGTATTTTACGTCCCACAATTTTCCTAGGTTTAACCTTTTATCATGTGTTTAAGCATTAAGTTGCAGTGATGAAATGGAAACTTAGGGATATTTGTAAGTAATTGTATAGTGGTCGATAATACAGAATATTCTTAGGTTCAGAGTCTATACCTACATTTTTGAGTCTAGAGAGAGACAAGACTGACCTGGCAGCTTGAACTTACTTAGCATACATATACAACCAAAAGAAGTTTTCTTTCTTTCATTTCATGTATGTCTCAATCATTTACTTTGTATCGCAGGCACTTAAGCACGGCGTGAAATCTAAGATCCCCTTCAACGTGACCCCCGGGTCGGAGCAAGTTCGCGCCACCATCGAACGCGACGGCATCGCACAAACTCTTCGTGATTTCGGCGGCACTGTATGTACAATTTCCCCTAAACCTTTGTATTTTTCTCACTAGTCACTGGGTATCCTCGGCAAATTCTTGGTTTAAAGATTTTTGTATAGTCAAAATGTTATAAATTATATTGAGTTATTGGTTTGGCTACGGACTTTTGGCGGGCGTAATATCAAACGTATGACGTAACACTTGAGTGTTTAAGTACAAACGCGCGTACATCTTAACGAAAACTATCATTCCGGCACTGCGCCCATGCTGTCAAATTCTGCTTATGACATCATCTTGCCTGTTTTGGATTATTTGACGAATTTTCAGAAAATGTTTCAGATCCAACTCAAATCAAAATGAGATATCATTTGAGATTGTGATTGTATTGTACTGATCTGACTTTCGTAAGCGCTTTTATAAGTCTAAATCGAAGAATAAATAAATACAAATACAGATACTTATGTGAAGAAACAGATTACAGCTGGGCGATTACAATGAAATGACATATTGCATCACAAAAGAGGTGTCTAAGATCAGGTTGTTTTTTTTCCAATAAGTCCATCTGCGATCGGCCCTCCGGCCATAATCAGATTTGGGGAGTTGTGAAGGTTTGTTCGTTAGTTTAGGGGATTCCAATAAATGTCCTCCCCTTTCGTGCTGTAAATTATGGAACATCATCTCTCGTCCAATTCCAATATGTGCCATGTGCTTTTAGATTAGAAAGTTTTTTTTTATCAGAAAATACGTCCAATTATCTTCCTATTCTTTTTTGTATTTTAGGTACACTAAAAGGCCTAAAATAAATAATCCTAGTTTCAAATTATTTCCTAAATAGGTGCTAGCAAATGCTTGCGGCCCCTGCATCGGTCAATGGGACCGCAAGGACGTGAAGAAGGGCGAAAAGAACACGATCGTGACGTCATACAACCGCAACTTCACGGGTCGCAACGACGCCAACCCCGCCACGCACTGCTTCGTCACCAGCCCTGAGCTTGTCACCGCACTGTCTCTAGCTGGTAAGTCACTCTCAGACTCCTTCGTACGGGATGTCAATATAGGGGTGAAAAGAGTACTATTGTGACGTCATACAAGCAACGTTTATCGTTTTTAGTTTTTACCATAACTTCTTAAATACTCGGACCAGTGCGAGAATTTAGTAATTATAAAAATGCACATCCAATAATATCCTTTTAATAATAAATAGTTTCGTGATCCATGTTTGCCGCAGGTAAAAAAAAATATTTTCAGGGTCTCTCATGGACTTTTCTTGTCTCTCTCATGGAAGTTCTTAAAATCTCTGTTTCTAAATAAATTTTATTTCTCCAAAATTAGATGAAAGAATTTTTCTAACTTGGGCTTAGGATTGCGAAACGCGCCTGTATCTAGCTCGACAATTTTATTATTATTGTAGATTGTATTTGAAATGGATATGGATAAACTCATCTAAAGGTTAACACACATTAATACCAGTGTGGTATTATCAACAGGTCGCCTGGACTTCAACCCCGTAACGGATGAGCTGACTGGCAAGGACGGCAAGAAGTTCAAGCTGTCGGACCCCTTCGCTGACGAGCTGCCCGCTAAAGGCTTCGACCCCGGCCAGGACACGTACGAGCACCCGCCCGCTGACGGATCCAGTGAGCTCCTTATTTTTGAAGTTATTAAGTTTATTATTAACCCCCGACCCAAAAAGAGGGGTGTTATAAGTTTGACGTGTGTATCTGTCTGTGGCATCGTAGCTCCTAAACTAATGAACCGATTTTAATTTAGTTAAATTTTTTTTGTTTGAAAGGTGGCTTGATCGAGATTGTCCTATAATCTAAGACAATTGGTTCAGCCTTTTGAAAGTTATCAGCTCTTTTTTAGTTACTGTAACCTTCACTTATCGGGGCTGTTATAAATTTTTAATTTACACTTGTTGTACAGTGCACAGGCATACGCCTTGTGTTCAGATTGGACTATTTTTTTTTTTTGTTTGCGAAACCGAATGCCTACTTACGGTATTCTATCCCATTGTCGCAGAGGTGCAAGTCGACGTATCCCCCACATCGGACCGTCTCCAACTCCTGCAGCCCTTCGACAAGTGGGACGGCAAGGACCTGACCGACATGACCATCCTCATCAAGGTGAAGGGCAAGTGTACCACCGACCACATCTCCGCCGCCGGGCCCTGGCTCAAGTACCGCGGGCACCTCGACAACATCTCCAACAATATGTTCCTCACGTGAGTTGGCACCTTTACACCTGCCCTACAATACACAAGTTTCCATATCTACATATCATCATCACATATACCTATACCTACGCTTCAGGCGTTTTGTGGCCATGAGGATCTACTCAGACAAACTAAATCAAATCCTCGAATGTAAAATAAATGATAAAATCATAGTGACTGACCACATCAAGCTGGTAGCTGCGTGATGATTGATGAATTACAATCTTACGTTCATACCGCTGTAGCAGTCACGTCCGTTCTAAGGCTGACATCTGTAGAGCGCACTTTGATTTTCCTCAGACTTCAGACACTGTTAAAACGAGACAGCGTTATACCGCTAGCATAAATCTGTCTCGTTTTAACTGAAACTTAGGTCTAAGCAAAGTCAAAATGCGCTCTATAGATTTCAACGTAACTGCTCGAGCTCGACAATGACTACTCGTCTGTGTAGGGTCTGATTCGTGTACGATATTCAACAATCAGCGGTTCTAGCTGAACGTGTATGGCAACTCTTTCATGACAAGTTGTGTTGAATCCCACTTTTCCCACGTTTTCACTCAGTTTTGCTATTTAAACACAATGAGACAGGTTTTTGCTAGAAAAATTTACTGGGAGGCGTCATTCGAGAAAATATTTTCAAACATTTTTGTTCACAGCGCAACAAATGCCGAAAACGGCGAACTGAACAAAGTTAAGAATCAAGTAACCGGCGAATGGGGACCAGTACCGGCCACCGCGCGCGCCTACAAAGCCAAGGGCGTGCGTTGGTGCGTTGTTGGTGATGAGAACTACGGTGAAGGCTCCAGCCGCGAGCACGCTGCTTTGGAGCCCAGGCATCTTGGCGGCAGGGCCATCATTGTCAAGTCCTTTGCCAGGTAATTGGCCATTGTGTTATATCTATGGCAAAGCCAAGGGCGTGCGTTGGTGCGTTTTTGGCGACGAGACGGTGAAGGCTCCAGACGCGAGCACGCTGCTTTAGAGTCTAGACATCTTGGCGGCAGGGCCATTATTGTCAAATCACTTTTCAGTTAATTGGCCACAATGTCATATATAGTACCCGGCAGGAGACGTTGTCTCTCCGTCGTTGAGACCGACAAAACGTCACATAGGTGTGAGTGACGACACTCTACGAAGCCGAAACTTCTTTCTAAAGGTTGATGTACATGTGATGTATGTGTTCTTGCCGGCTACTGTATCTATAATTGATTTTGTCATGACGAATTTCAACTCTTTGTTCCCGGCCTTTGGGACATAGCTTCAATTCAGTTATGTAACTAATATTCTTTACCATACTTGCCAGAATCCACGAGACCAACCTGAAGAAACAAGGTCTGTTGCCGCTGACGTTCGCGAACCCCGCCGACTACGACAAGATCCAGCCCACGGACAAGATCTCCCTGCTCGGCCTTAAAGACCTCGCGCCGGGAAAGGTATTTTTAATACGGCTAAATAGGGTTAAATAAAACTGAAAATTAATTAATTTAATTGCATTTGACTGGTTGTTATTGACGCGCTTTCTCGTCGGTCTGTTTATGCCGGAGACCTAGCAATTCTAAATTTAAACATAGATTGGAATTTGATAACAATGCAATATCAACTCGTGTTTGTTGTCTGTGTTTGTTAGTTTATTTATTTTCTGTTCGGTTCAAATATAATTGATATTAATCTAACTTCCCTATGAGGTAGCTACTTGAAAACATAGATTGGAACTGGATTTAATGCAAATAGACTTATTTTCTGCAAGAATATAGCTATAGTAAGGCTATCTATTCCCTTCCCTCAGCCCTTATCTCTCGTAGGCACTAATGTTGGCAGTTTATTTGCATTCTTTGTCTCGTCTCGTTGGCCTTACTCTAATTCATTTTTTAAATTTCCAGCAAGTAGACTGCGAGATCAAGCACAAAGACGGCAAAACTGAACGCATCAAGCTCAACCACTCCCTGAACGAGCAACAGATCGCCTGGTTCAAAGCCGGCTCCGCTCTCAACAGGATGAAGGAGATCGCTCTTGGAAAGTGAACACCACCAAACTAACCGCACTGATATAGAATTTAGTCGTGTACGAGTTTTTTGATTGTACCATAGACAATTTACCAATTGTTTTTGTTACCATATTTAAAAATGTGTATGAATTATTAAAGCAGTATTGTTTATGAGCCATTTATGTATAAAGTAATGTAGTGTTTTTTAACTGACAGTACTTAAAGCAAAAGCTTGAAAGGGCTAGATCCCAGAGGGAGCTAAAAAAGCAAAATTGAGCCTTGGCTTATCTTTTACTTAAAACTAGTAAAAAATAGCTGAGCCAGTGAGTCAATTTTTTTTAGTAAAAAATATATATATATAATAGTGCATTTTTGATGATAATAATTATTATTAATGTAAAGTAACACCAGACAATACTTGCAACGCGGTGGTGAATCTATTAGCGTAGATCATTTTATAGATGAAATTAGAAATTAAGTTTCAACTTTTTTTCAACTTAAACCAATAATAATTAAGTGAAATTGTTTTATTCTATTTATGTACATAATGTTAAATCAAATTAAATAAAAATTACGTACGTATATCACTGTTGTTTGCCTACTCCCCATTTTGCTTATTAAACAAATAATAGCGCATAGAGTACCTACCTACCTATATAATTAGTCACTGTTTCTTAATGCGCTTAAAATCAAAAATAAAAAAGGCACGCAGTAATAATTATCACTTTTTTAACGGCGAACGGAACCGGCATGCCCGAGTTTTCCATAACATCAAACCTATATGTGTGGGGTATCTATGGATAGGTCTTCAAAAATGATAATGAGGTTTCTAATGCGCGAGAGACACTTCCAAAGTGGTAACATGTGTGTGCCCCCCCCCCCCCCCCCCTGTAACTTCTAAAATAAGAGAATGATAAAACTAAAAAAAATACATTAAGTACATTACCATGCAAACTTCCACCGAAAATTGGTTTGAACGAGATCTGGTAAGTAGTTTTTTTTAATACGTCATAAAAAATTAAAATGTGTTTAAATTTTCAAAGTAAGATAACTATACCAAGTGGGGTATCATATGAAAGGGCTTTACCTGTATATTCTAAAACAGATTTTTATTTATTTTTATGCATGATTGTTTTTGATTTATCGTGCAAAATTACCCGAGTACGGAACCCTCAGTGCGCGAGTCTGACTCGCACTTGGCCGGTTTTTTTTTTGGATAGGACTTTTACGTTTAGCAGTACACTTAAACCATAAAAATAAAAAGCGGCATTTAGTGTAAAACTAATTTATTAGCAACAGGTTAATCCTCATTGTCCTCGTTGTCGCTGTCCGCGTTGATGTTGAAGTAGCGCAGCTCGTAGGAGTCGTGCGCAGACGCCACCACGCGCAGCCAGTCACGCAGGTTGTTCTTCTTGAGGTAGCGCTTTGTCAAGTATTTCAAGTACCTCTTGGAGAAGGGAATGTCTGTAACAGAAAATATATACATATTATATGATTGAGCTGTATAGCTGTATATATAGCTGTGGTAGCCTAGTGGTTAGAACGTCCGCCTTCGAATCGGAGGTCGGAGGTTCGATCCCGGGCACGCACCACTAACTTTTCAGTTATGTGCGTTTTAAGCAATTAAATATCACTTGCTTTAACGGTGAAGGAAAACATCGTGAGGAAACCTGCATGCCTGAGAGTTCTCCATGTTCTCAAAGGTGTGTGAAGTCTGCCAATCCGCATTGGGCCAGCGTGGCAGACTATGGCCTAAACCCTTCTCATTCTGAGAGGAGACCCGTACTCAGTAGTGGGGCAGAAATGGGTTGATCATGATGATGATGATATGATTGAAGCCCTATGAATTCATCAATTTAAGGACCTTGATGCGATGATTCAAGGACACCTCTTTTTTTACCCAACTATGACAAAGCTAAAAGGAAGGGTTATAGTTTTATAGGCTTGTGCTTGACGACAATCATGCTTGAAAAAGCAATGATGAGGTCTATGTTGGAGCGATAGCGAGCCTAGAAGATGCCTATTCACTCTTGTTTTGAAGATATTTAGGTTATATGTGGTAGGAAACCCAGACATCGGAAGGGCATTCCACACCTTAGCGGTTTGTATCAGAAACATTACTGATTATTCCTTAACTTACTTAAGAGGTAAACCAGTAGCTTCTTGCTGAAATGCATAAGAGAACCTTGTTACCGCAAAGTAACAATGAAATCATGATAAAAATTAAATCTAACTTCAAAAGGTCTAAAGCGCCATGGAAATCAAAAAGATATAATACCCTGTATCAATTAAAATAACAGGAGCATCAATATGATATTCCGAGATACTAGGTTATTGTAAGGAATAGAAACATTCAACCTAATCATGGCTCAACAGTGAAGTGATTGAGTAAAATGAACTAAAACAAACTTGTTACATGACTGCATAATGAACTGACAAGATAAAGAGGATGGCTGGTAGTGCTAGATGAGGTAGGCTAGGGACAGGTTTGTGGTGTTCACTAGAGGTCTATGTTCAACAATAGAAGTCCAATGCTGATATATTTGTAGTTCATTGAGAGAATCGTTAACTATAACCATTTACCACCAAGCAAGTAAACAAAACCTCATTCACTTCGGTAAGCCAAAATTCATTTTATAGATTTCTGGGGTAACTAGTCTAGATACTCGTTTTAATATTACATAGTTTACATCTTACCTGCACTGATAACGATTTTCGTCTTATCCCTCGCGATGACAACGTGATTGCCCAGGTTATTTGTTTTGCCCTCAACCTTTACACGTTCTTTTAAGTATTTCTCGAAATTGCCCACCTCCAGAATGCTGTCTTCAGCTGGATGTGTGCAATCAATCGCGAATTTAAGACTTATTTTCCTTCGCTGGCCCTTGCCGCGGATTTTACCCCCTTTGACTCCCTTTTTACCAGTCTTTTGGTGAAGTTGGCCTTTCTTGGCCGCGGGCTTTGTTACTGCCATTTCGGCAACCTGAAATATAAAATGTAATTTTCTATTTATGATGCGACCACTATTTATTGAATAACTATTTTCTCAAGAATTTTAACAAATAACCTACAGAACACGTGTTACAGTCGCCGTAAAACTTGCAAAATGGCCGACTTTAATTTTTGATGACAGGATGACAGTGTCATAATTTGATCTGTAATGTTGGTATTTGCATAGAGCATTGTCTATGGCATAAAGGTTTCTGTACACACGCACTAGTAATTACCTTGGCCTATTATTGGCGCCAGTATTGGTGCGATATATCGCCAATCCCTTGGCCAATGGAAGGGCCACAGACAGCGAATAGAGAATGACGGGGCGGAGATGAACCAGACCGTGGAGGAAAGGCCGGCCGCCCATGTAGACTGTAATACAAGTCCAAGCAAACAGCAAATCAGTCTGTACCTACTCAAAAGTACAAGCATAGTAACGGGTGATTCATTTAGAGGTATTTTTTTAAATTAAAAAAATAAAAGAATAAATTCAATTTTATTTTATAATCTTTATTATCATACAAAAGAACCATTCTTTACAATTATTTCTAAAAGATAATTTCTTTTAAATGTTGTCCGTGACTACGGTTAACATGGTCCCTTCTGAAGTTCCAATTTTCAATGACTTGTGTGAGTATTTCGAGAAGTAACAAGAGTGAATAGGCACCTTCTAGGTAAACGCGTCACATCTTAGACCACATCATCACTTTCCATCAGGTGTGATTGTGGTCAAGCGCTTGCCTATCGTGAATAAAAAAAAAAAAAAAAAAAAAAAAAGTATTTGGCCAATGACTCGAGTAATATTGGTCTCCAATGCCTAAATCGTAGCTGGCTTATCCATGTAGACTTTGGACTTTACATAGCCCCAAATGAAAAAGGCAAGAGGTGTGATGTCACATGATCTAGATCTAGCCAGCCATTTCACTGGTCCAAAGCGTCAAATGATCTGTTCGCCGAATCGTTCTCGCAGTAAAGCCATGGTTTCACGGGCTGTATGGCAAATGGCACCATCTTATAAGAACCAAATTTCGTTGAGACCACGGGCTTCAATTTCAGGTATCAAATAGTCTGTTGAATACGACAACGTTGTTGAATCCGACAGGCCAAGCTCTTGAGAACGGCGACGAATCGACACTTTTCGGTCTTCGCGTACGCTCGTCGCTACCGTCCCTATATTTCCTTCACTACGTGCTGGATGTGGTCTATTTGGTCGAGTATTATCCAATAATGAAAATTGGGTCTCAAACATACTGATAATAGAGCGAATTGTTCGTTCGATAGGCCGATTATGTGGACCATAAGTTGCTCTAAGCGCCCGATACACATTCCTCGTAGAACGCCCATTTTCGTAAATAAAGTTGAACAATTTGTAGACGCTGTGACGGGCTAAGTCTTTCGATTATGAAATGTCAAACACTACTGAACAGGAATGCCACTTCAGTTGACACAACGCATGCGCGATCTGCAATTAAATCCCCACCACAAAAAGTACCTCTAAATGAATCACCCGTTACAAGAGTTTGCTATCGTGCATGAAGTAAACTTTTGCACTTTTGAAATTGAACATCTTTTATATTTTTTATCGGACTAAGGCGAAGCACAAAGGAGCGCAGTGTATTTGTTAAATACTTATTTAGAACACTGCGCAACCTTTTGAAACAAAAATGCAATAACAGCTATTAGATTAGATCAATCAAATGCATCTACCACTTGTTCAGAATACCTTTCCAATCGAGAAGAACCTGCAAGAAACTTGGCGGTTGCTCTTTCCAAAGATTCGATTTCTATTATAATATTAATTAACTACTTGTTATTGTGTTAATGTATTAGGTAGGTACAGAAGTTGCTTTCAATATCTTGTAATTCACCATAACTATATGTAGAACCAGACAGTCCTACAATATAATTAAAGCCTCACAATAGCTCAAAAGTCAGGGGACGGACAGCAATAGGTACGAGTACGAAAGGTCAGACTTTCAAACCATACCACAACGGGTACAAATTCGACAGCAGTACAACCATAAATGGCGACCCCACACCGGATACCGTAGCGTTGGAAGACCTCCCGCTAGGTGGTCGACGACATCAAACGAGTCGCAGGGAGCCGCTGGATTCAGGAGGCGCAAGACCGTGGCGTGGCGAAGAGAGACATTATGTCAAAATATAGACGTCTATCGGTTGATAATAATGATTACTAAATTATAATTTTAGTGATAGATTATATCTTACGAAAGCCCGTGTTGGACTTAGGCACTTATAATACAAGGTAGATCATGGGTATCTCTTAAGCTAGGAGCAGGTACATAGCTCATGACATTACATAGATACAGAACTCAATGTTATAAAAATTAAAATATTATGTGTTTGTCCCCATTTATCAAATACCAACAGCTTTAAAAATAAAAGCATCTATAAAACGGGTTTCTAATAAAGCGCGCTTAAAAGTAGTTTTTTTAATGTTACGATCCAGTTTGGATTCCAGTTATCCTTCGGCAGTCGGCATACTTAAAGTTGAAAGGAACTATGGCAGGGTATAGAATTTAAAAGCTTAGGAATTAGGTACTAAGCCAAATTAGGTGCTATTTGAAGAGAGGCTAAGAAATTAATTCTCAATTATATTTATATGCATACCTAGGTACACCTACTTCCTATACTCCTGATTTTCAATTTAATTTTATCCAAGTTCATGGATCATCTTTGTTTCCAAATTCCATTCAAATCATCATCATCAAGTTTAGTCATTTGGCTTATTACTGTATACTATCTGACAAACATACATTTCTGAAGTATCTACGTAGGTACTTCTCATCAGGGCTGTGTAGCTGTTTAACAAACTTTCTTTTAGATCAAAATATTCTTTAACGTCTCTGTACTGAATTTTACCTCTTTTCAAACAAAAATTAAGATTCAAGTAAATTCCTATTAGGGCAGTGAATCAACGATGCATTACGCAGTCATCTCACATCATAAAGCAGCAAACTACTGCCAACAAGGAGGACGCATATAACTATTGTTTTCTTGCCCCGATATTCCCATGAATGAATCGCGGCTTGCCGAGGCGAGGTCACGACGGTGATTTTTTTTACCTGGCGTGATGTAAGCCTCTGTCTTTTGATTCGAGTTGTACGTTCTCTTAATTTAAAAGATTTACCTGTTTCGTAAAATATGAGTTGAATTCTTCGAATTAATCGCGCGATGAGTGTCGTTTGATTATAATACTTCGTACCTAGATTCTTATGTGTAGGTTTGTTTAAGTGTTTTGTGGATAAACTAGCGCATGCGTATAATATTCTTATCACCATGTCGTGAACTTGTGAAACCGCGGCACACAAACGCAGTTTATTTGCGTTTGAAAACAGTTCACTCGAGTCGTGACCGAGTGATGTGATGTGAAACTATTTTTGAGCAGTTAACCTCACTTCCTCAACCAAGTTTATATACGGTGATTCATAGATTCAGCTGTGTGATTTGTGATTTTGAATTATCTATATTAGAAGTTTAATAATCGATTTAATAAAAGAAATACAACGCTGTGTTTTAAAAATGTTAGACGTAATGCCGTGTCATAATCGATAAGAAACTGAAGATGGAAACAATAAAAGTGTTCTACAGATGATATTAAAATGGATAAATGTTTTGCCGCGTGCGGCTGTGACGATCTCGAGGGAATAACAAAATCTGATTTGGATCGCTTCACTGATAAAATAGAAAATGTTCTCAACGATGAAAAAGGGCGGAGACTCTTCAGAAACTTCATGTTTTCCAGCAACATGAGACACGGGCGAAAGGCTTTGGACTTATATGAGAACATCGAGAGATTGCTAAGTTCTACAGAGGACCCCGAAAGTGCGTCTTTTCGGCGTTATTTACGAGAATACGATCGTGTGATCGATGCAGCGGAGAGAATTGAAGAGCTAGACTTTGCTACTATGGAAAGACTGGTGATCGCGCGCGATTCAGAAAATAAAGAAGAAATGGCCGAAGTATTAAAAGCTTTAAAACTAGAAGTAACCAAAGCACTTAGAAGGGAATACAGCGCGTTTAGAATACGTTTTGTACCGTCCAAACACAACTGAATTAAAGTTTTAGGGAATGAACTGAGTAACTGTGCCTTGCTTCATCAGGCGTTCATAATTCGCGCCAATAATTTTCTTAGGGTTAAAGTACACTCATGCACAGTTTTCTTCAACAAACGAACAAAGGGTAGAAACAGAAAATAATTAATCTAATATTTTGCGATGTGCCCAAGGAAATCCATTTCCATTTATCACAAAAACCTGTACCTGCCTCAATTTCAACAGAATTTGTATTTTTTGTTTTTATTATCATTAAAATAATGATAATTAAACTCATAGTGAGAAATAAATTATTTTAATGCAGTCTTATTTCTTTATACCTAAATAATCCACAATTGAAAATCCTATTGAAATATGAATCATTTGTGTTTAGGTACTAACTACTCACTCCTAATGCAAAACATGTTATGACCTTTCAGAATCGATTAGCAATGTGAATGACCTTGGTCATAAAAATGCCAAAAGCTGAAAGCCCCTGTCTCCAGTCTTTAATGTGGATTCCCCCTATTACAATGCCACCAATTTATCTGATGAGATAATAACGTCGCTAGTGGAGAATTTGGTTTCGCTATGTTTAAGAAATTCACCAAGAAAAAATAGAATTAAAATTCTTTCAACATAGCGAAGTTTCAATACTAGTTGATGCACGCGACTTTTGTACGCGTGAATTTTGAAATGACAGCTGTCGCAGCTCTAGTTCCAATTTTGGCCACGGGCAGATATAAGTTGGCGGCACTGTAGTAGGTGGAATTCACATTAGATTGGAGGGAGCTTTATGAAGTCGGTCGCGCGCATGCAAACCAAACGCACATTATTTTGTGTACTTTACAGTCTACACTTATACCACACCCATGTTGCAGTAGGTACCAATATGTATTGTGTGAGTTATCAATAGTATGCGCAAGTGACATCGGCATAGCAAGAATTTCGGCCTAAAAATTGTAATTCACACCTACCCACATTTTAGAGATTGGCGAAAATATTTTTCATAAATATGAAGTATTGTGTAAGTCCTAACTGTATAAATTGATAGCACTTGTGTGCTATCAATTTATACAGTTAGTTATCCATCTGTGGTTCTCCAATCTGAAATCTGAATCCCAGATAACATGGTCATTGGTGCAAAATGATGGAGTATTGATAGGTCCATGGCAATAGCGCATTTTCTCGGTTTTGGATTGGACTAGTCATAAATCAATCGCCACTAGGCAAAGTTTTGTGGAAATAAGTAAGAAAATATTAGGTTAAAAGTCATTTAATTATAATTGCACATTAGTCTTGTACATTCATCTAATATTATTTACTCATTACTATATTGAATACAACCATTTGTCGAAAATAATATTATAGTCTGCGATAGTAAATGCATTGTATAAAAACGAAATGTTACAATTGTACAACCAATGTAAAATAAATAATATTTACGTCAATTTTCGAAAAGGAACAAATTATTTATTTTCCCATTTTTATTTAAATAAATATTGTACAAAATTCCTGCCTGAGTTTATTTGCCATGAATAATAATAATAAATAATATTCAAATACCTACCTATTTCATACTCTTTTAATTTATTATGACAACATTAAAAACATTTCATCTAACAATATTATTAAGTATTTTATTGTTATAATCATACCTATAATATGTTAAATGATTATTATAATCATTTCACTTTTCAGGATTTTTGAAGAGAGATAGATTCTGGCTAATTTATTGGACATCTGTGTTAAATACATAAAACTATATCAAAGTTGAGTCAATAAGTAAAATAAACTAAAGTATATGTAGGCCATTCAAAATACGCATCATTTTAATATTTTGTATTTCGAATCACATCTGGTGCTAATTCGAATGTACCCTTGTACACAAATCTCACTAAATTGATAGGGCCAAAGATAGCACTAATTTCTTCCGAAAAGGCTGTTTTACGCCAGAGCAAAATAGCGCGGCTTTTAAATCAAATAAACTTTTACAAGTACTTTTGAATCGTCAAATGCATTTACCACTTGTTCGACATATTTTTCCTGCTGAGAAGAGCCCGCAAGAAATTCGGCGGTTGCTCAGTTTAAAGATTCGATTTACAATAATAATATGGCCAATGGCCACGTATAAAAGTAATTGCAGTCCCTCGCTGGAGCGAGCTTTGAGTCAAACCACGCTCACGTATTTGATTTATCATGCAAAATGTCAGAAAAAATACCTGAGTACGGAACCCTCGGTGCGCGAGTCTGACTCGCACTTAGCCAGTTCTTTTTACAGTTATCCTGGTTGTAGTGTGTACTATTTAGTATCATATCAAATAAATATTATTTCAATCATACATGCATTTTAAAACAATTATTCTTACAATTAAATTTTCGATCATACCAAATAGCTATCTTATCATTATCACATAATGAAAAAAGAGTCCATGGCTCATTTTGACATTTAGAATATTTAAGTAATTTCCTTAGAATTAACACTTCATATACCATTTTAGTTATAATATGAATAACTAAAATGTGATTCACTTCTAGGTTTTCTTCCACGAGTAGTACATCTCCAGTGGTTTGTTCACCTGCAATGAAGAGAATGAAAATGTTTACAAGTAAATTTAAAACTATACAAATAATTGGCATGATTATCAAATTTTTATCAACAAGAAGATAAAGTTGAAAACTAAAACCCGACTGCGATTGTCTTAATAATCGCTAAATATTATAGTAAAATTGTTTTCTGTCACTTGGTATATTTTAATGTTGTGTAGGAGATTTATATTTATGAACTCAGAATTTTTTTCTCTTTCATTTGACACCCCACTCGATACAATAGCAAAAAAAAAATATTGGAGACCCCCACATTTTTTCATTAACATTTGTTAGAGAACAATTTTTTTTGGTTTTAATGGTCCTTCAGAAATGGAACCCTAAAAATGAATTTAAAAAAAACTATTTCACTTAAATAAAACACACTTAATTTATTTCGGTAGAATATGAAAAATGTAAACTTTTACAGACATAGGTTACCTTCCAGAATTTATCATTGATCTGCCTCAGGGTCTGGGAGCCGGCCAGCGGCACAAACTGTCCGGGAGAAGGCGCCACATATATGCAGAAGTTGAGCAACCGGTACGCTTCAGGCAACTCTGCATCCAGGTCTAGTGTGAGCCGCATTGCTAGATACTTGCTGAGGTGGTCCACTGGAATATAGAGAGTGGAGATATAGATTATTTAAATGATAAGAATTTTGATAAGAAAAGAAAGATAATCTAAAGAGATTAGATTTTGTGAAGTAGTGGTATAATTATAATTTCCATCCATAGGATGTAAGGTAACTCTCTATCTTTCATCAAAATCAGTTAAGCTGTTAGGCTGTGAAAAGCTAGCAGACAGACAGACACACTTACGTATTTATAATAGTAATAAGGAATTGGTACTTATGATACCTGAAGCATTAGCAGTGGTTTTCAAGTAGCGCACGGAGCTGTCCCTCAGGGCTCTCATGAGCTGGTTGTCCCCGGTCATCTCGGTGGGATGTGGTTTGAACACCAGTTCTATCTCATTTGGATTGAGCGGCTCCCCCTCGCCTTCAGTGTCCATTGAGTTCTCGCCTTCAGTTCTGAAATTGGTCACAGAAGTTTTCTTTTTCAAATTGTTCTTTTTTGTTAATTCTAGGCTGCATGCAAACAGTTTTACTTAGTTTGAACTGTAACTTAGTTTGAGCAGAGTTATACATATAAAATGGTAGATTATTTTGACGATTCAAAAGCACTTGTAAAAGTTTGATTGAATAAAAATAATTTGAATTTGAATGACAGATAAACTCACATGTTTGTCGGAATATACCTGACTAGTTTTTGAATATCACTCATGATAGTTTAAGAACTTTAAGAGCTAGCAAGAAACTCAACAGTAACTCTTTTCAAAAGGAAAAACTAGTCTAGTACAAGTCTCTAGGATGCAAGCTATTGCTCTATTTCAAATTTTACTAAGGTTTTTATGTGGTCGAGCCATGAAAAGGCAAATAGACACAGTTTTGCATTTATAATATTAGTGCAAATATAGAATTTAGTATATTGAAGTATTTGTTTATAAAACTGCACTCTAGAGATATCACACAATTACTGCTGCAATAAAACTTTTTATAGACAAGCTATAAGAACATTTCAATGATCAATATTTGTCCATTGATTGGTTGGTTGAAGTAACTTACAAGATTTCTTAAAATTGTCTCTATAGAGAAGCTAAGTCATCATGCCTCTTTAACATGTCTACCTTTAGATTTTTAGAAATCATGTGGATAAACAACTAACCTGCCATCACTAGATTCACTCTCCTCACTGTGTTCCGAAGTCATAATAGATTTAGCTCTCTTTGTGGTGCTTGTGTTTTTCGAGATTGAACTAATATTCGATGGTACCGGGGATGGAGTACTCCTCACTGAAGCAGGGTTGGATGTTGACTGCCCCGCAGGTGTAGGATTACTCACAGAAGATGTAGCATCTTTAGGAACTGATGTACTACCATTGCTTCCATTTTGCGCCGCAGGTTCTGAGGTTCCATTCGTATTAGGTGCGCTACTATTTTCTTCGTGATTTTTTCGAGCCCTTTGAGGTCTATTTTGCGATTGAAGCTTTATTCCTTCAGTAATAGAGTTCACTAAAGAAGCTTGAGAGTGCGACATGTTTATCTTTGCTAGTACACGTTCCTGGTGGGCTTCATATTCATCTCTGCTGGGGTAAATCTTAGATATAAGCAGATCGAAGTTGGGATCGGGACGTAAGGATCTCTTTGAGACCAGTTTCTTGCGACACGTCGGGCATTCCTTATTCCCGGACCGCAGAGCGGTTATTATACAATCGGAGCAGAATCTATGCAAACACTCCTTTGTAGTCATCGTCTTCTTCAGCATATCCAAACAAATTGGGCACATCAATTCACTATGCAAGCTACGTGGGGACACAGCTATTTCGGTGGCATCTGTTATCACCTCTTGTGGGGTACGGTGGAGCTCGTACAGGGACAGCTCCCATGTTTTGTTCTGCGAGGGCTCCGTTGAAGACATTTTGGATGTAATTTTATTCTGTTTTAAAAAATAATAAACATTCTCCGATTGACAATATGCACCGCTTCCGCCATATTTTTATTCTCAAATATTTTTGACAATGACAACTTAATACTTATCATTGCCAACATTGAAAAACGGTCAGTGCTTTCACTTACGAATTTGGTTTTACCCCAGTTTCTGCATGAATAATTCACCCTTAAAATGCTCTATTTTTTTGAAATACCCTGATTTAGGGTGGAATCCACGTTAAGTATTGTTAAACAACATCATTTCACATTTTTGATATTACGATCCTACGTGTTAAGCCATAGCTAATATTATTTGTTTCGCCCTTAAATAGGGCGAAATCTCAAAAAGTGGAAACACTGCAAGTGATTGACCTTGTGACAGATGACAAAATGAGCTGACATTGACATATAAATATCAAAGACTCAAAACTTTAAATGTCTATGGAATAATAGGGAAGCTATTCACGACTAGATCTTCACGACACGGTCGGGACTCGGGTTGGAAGACTCGTCATGTTTGTCCGACTCACTCTGACCAAAACCCGTGTCTGTGACCCATATTTCGAAAATCGAAAATTCTGTTGACCAATCATTGCAATGCATAAGGCGTCATCCTAATACAACGCGAATACGCGATCATCGCAAGTTCACGCGAATTTTACTCGTACGAACGCGAGATCGTACTGACAAAAGATTCGCGTTATGATCGCGCATTCGCGTTGCATGACAACGCCCCGTCTATATTCTATCTATATAATAATAAAATCGAGCTATCTATATAATAATAATATGAATATCGATGGCATTAGGCTATACTGATTGGTACTTGGTAGGGCCACAGTTTTAGTAGGGCTTATTTATAGTGTAGTAGGGCTACTCCCAAAGCGTGTCGATTTTTATAATCCGTGGCTAGGTTCCTTTTTTTATGATAGGTGGGTCACCTGATGGTAAGTGATTACCGCCGCTCATGAACATTAATTTGCAGCACCAGAGGTACCGCCGATGCGTGCTGGCCTTTCAGGAATCTATAGGTCCGCCTCTTAATAACCCTATGCAGTAATCTAGTGGTAGTGGGAACGGAGAACACCGCCCATCTAATACCTAAAAAATTGTTTCAAAATAAAGATCTAGTCCCGTTGAAAGCTGATTTTGACGAAGGCAAATTAGGAAAATGCTATAATATAATAATAAGGAAAAAATAAAATGGTCACATTATTTTGGTTTTCAACTTTTATTTAAAATTTCCTATAAGTAGGGTCCGACAAGTCGTCAAGGTATTAGTGTTACGCTCAAAATCACAGTGCACTACTGAACGGGCACCCAAATCGTGTTACCGTTGCTCACAGCCTGATTTTGATTGTTGTTTTGGTTATTCAGGGGAATGAATGTGTACACATTATTTTCACCTGGTTTCGGTACTAGGATAGCTTGTCCGTGTTGCTGGCCAGTAGGTGACACCTGCACTTGATTAGGTTGGCTCGTGATAACCGTCTGCTGGCCCCCAGGTGTCACTAAAAAGGCTTGTTGGCCAGGTTGGCTGACCAACACTTGTTGGTTTGATGGCTTTGCAACAAGTACTTGTTGTTGGTTCGATGGCTTTGCAACAAGCACTTGTTGTTGGTTTGATGGGTTGTAGAGTACAGCTTGTTGATTAGGTTGATTTGGCTGGACTACATACACCCCTTGTTGGTTTGATTGAGGCTGATTTTGTGGTACAACAATCGTTTGCTGAGGTTGATTTGGTTGTGCCACAACCGTTTGCAAAGGTTGACTTTGGCGAACAATGATTGGCTGTTGGTTCGGTTGTTGATTCGTGGGGTTTATTTTAAGGACAGAGTTTGTTGGCACCCCTTGATCAGAATTTTGTTGTATTTGGATAGGGGCGTCGTTATTTAATTGATTGTTGTTGTTCTTGTCTCCGTCATTGTTGAGGTTATTGAAGGCATCAGCCGGAATGAAAACTCCGGATATAACGTATTTATCTTTGTCTTGCGCAGGGAAGCCATTTGTCGCTAGGGCAAGGCACGATAGAACTGCCAACTAGAAAAAGATAAAACTCATAAGAAAAAGGAAAATCACTATTAAAAACCTAGGTATTTTAAACTATAAAATCGTACCTAGGTCTTCTAATTTGAAATCGATTCAAATTACTTAGTCAATAAAAAGTAATTATTAAAATGATGAAAGTACTGTAATCAAAATAGTAATTGTTTTAACGAGTTATTTAACGTTCAAAAGTATAAAGAAAATATAAAATTACGTACCAATATTTTCACTTCCATGTTTGAGATATGAAAAGTGATTTGAAAATAGTTAACGGCCAATATATAGGCAAAGAGCTAATAGAGTTATAATTACTAAATCGATTAACGGTTAATTACCTATCCCCAAGGCATTTCCCAAAAAAATGTAATATGTAGTTGGAAACCACTTAATTGGGTATCATTTAATAATAACGATTATGGGGGTTTTGTCAAGAAGCTATTAATATATTATCCGAGCCGGATATTGTATTATCATGATCATCATAATGAATAACTCAACTCCTCGCAGAATGCGAAGAGTTTAGGCCATATTTTTTCACACGGACTTCACACACCTTTTGATAACATTATGGAACTCTCAGACATGCTGGTTCACTCACGATAGTTTCCTTCACCGTTAAAGTTAGTGATATTCAATCGCTTAAAATGCACATAACTCCAAAAACTTAGAGATGTGTGCCCGGGATCGAGTCCTCGAGCTCCTAATTCTACGACCACCGCTTATTTAGGCTATCACCGGATGTTGGTAGACTAAAATATGATAAGAACTGAGAAGTGAGAACAGCCAGTCCGTTAGGCACATGATCCTAATGTATTAAGAAATAGCTATTATGTAGGTACCTAAATAATATTATTTGCCTTTTGGAAATTAATTAATTAAAAAATTAGGGATACTGCCTGCTGAGTTTTTTGCCGGTTTTTTACGACAGATTCTGCATTTATTTCCACTAGTTCCTAGACTATTTGGTTCGTGATTAGATAAAGAATGATGAATATTGATTAAGGTATAAGCTAATCAAACCAAATTCGTGTTGTGCGTATTCTAATTTCAGCAAAAAAATAGCTATTTTTACACCTACGTGCAGCACGGTAGACTTTTCTTGTTTGGAAGTTTCCACGCACCCAAAAGAAAACTCTTTTTTCAGTTTTAGTTTCTTTTTAGCAGTTTATTTTAAGACCACTGTTAACTATGCATTCTGAGAATCAACTATTCTTTTTAAAATTTTCACTTATCGTAATGGTCTACTACAGTGCATTCAGCAGTGGCACAATTAATTTAATACGGACGCAATTTAATTTATATCTCTTGTTGAAGTAGCTCTATCGAAGTGATCGGAGTATCGAAAATATCTAAAGGCTCGTAGGCACCCATTCATCGTCCTCATGATCATCAACCAATCGTCTCTCCTTTCATAATGAGAAAGGTTGGGCAGTAGGTAGTTCTCTATCACTGACATTATAGAGAACTCAGACATGCAGGTTTCCTCACGATGTTTTCCTTAGCAAGTTATATTTAATGGCTTAAAACACCCCTTTTCCGGAAAGTTCCCGGAATCGAACGCCGGATTGGAAGGTTGACGTCTTAAAAACTAAGCTATCACTGCTTTTTACGAAAAAATTAGTCAAGTGCGAAAAGAGCCCACAACAAAATTCAGCTCACAAAAAAGTATACTTTTTTTAATAAATCGTTTCGAGTCTTGTATGGAGATTGAAATAGAAACACCGAAACACCATCCTTAAAAGACGATATATCTCCGCTTCACTCTACTCTGCAGATGTGCGTTGCGCCTAAGAATATATTATGCCTAGTGGGTGCCAAAGTGCTAAGCCAGCTGTCATCATTACGTTGGCTAGTAGCCAGTCTATTCGGCCTGGGAGCTTGTTTGGCGTGGCTACCCGACCTCGTATGCGGTAACTGGTAAGCTTAGGGCGGTTGCGCACTGCATCCGATCCGAATCCGTGACATAAAAACTCGCCAACAAACTGAGATGCAGTTTGGCGAGATATATTCTATGAGGATTTTTTGTGCCTGTAAATTAATAAATTAAAAAAAAAAACTCGGACCGAATTCGGATATTGCCCATGCCCTAATACGATTTCTGACCCTTGCTACTGCTTTGCTGCGCGGATACGTCCAATTTTGAATCTGCGGCGGCGGTCCGAATATTTGATCCAAATTGAAGACTCACGGATGACGGAGAGAAATCGGATGACAGAAGTCGGACCTAGGGCGTCAACAACCATACAAATACTTCTATGAATACTTCGGAGCGTATTTTCACGGATTCGGATCGGATGTAGTGCATAACCATAACCGCTCGAATAACAATCCGGCTGGTAAGCTTATGCAAATTAGGCTTTAACTACCGAGAAGAGAGGACTAATTAGGTATGTGTCTAATCTTGCCTAAGTACTTAAAACTTTGCGTCGGAAGGTAATTACCCCATTTCGTTAGGTTGAATGAAAAATAATGTAAGTAGTACCTACTCGTACTTAGGTACCATGTACGTACATGGTACCTAAGTACGAGTACCTATTCTTGCGGTGTATCATTCTATTTGTCAAATTATAAACACTTTTGACATATCTTTTTTTGCAAAAAAACAACCGGACACAGGTATTTAGGTAGGTTCCTAGTTCCTACATAGTACATACATACCTAAAGCTAGATACAACTATAAAGAGTGTAAATAAGAAATCAAGCGTGGTCGCTTAAAATATATTATTTACTAGGATCTGAATCCTGATTTCCTATTCGTTTTCATTAAGAGTAAGAATAGGTATATTATCTGTATCTTACTGAGTAACCCAAAAAATCTAAATGCTATTAAAATCGACGCAAGCGTAATGCCTTATGCATCATATAATTTAACATCTCGCCCAAACAATACTATTTAGGTATTATCTTGAGTTTTTAAAGTAAATTATTAGAATGGTCATTTGTTTTATTTTCTTGCGAAATTGTCTCAAGGGGAGTGAATCCATTAATTTGACCATGGCTCCGAATATTCTTGAGCCTATATGTCTACTCACCACCAGTCTTGCTAAGCCCTTGCTGGTTATTTACTAGAGCCCGCTGCAGCAAGGCAATTTCCAAGATGATTTTGTAAGAGCACTAACATATACCTATCTTAAAAGTCGTGGATTCTTCACTTTAACACCTATCCATTATTATGGACGCAATGAACAGGAAATTGCATTTCCAACAGGAACAAAAATTGATAAACACCTACTTACGTCTTCATCCATTAACCATTGATATCTACGCGTACCAATCTACAAAGCCTAGCTGGTGTTTCAACCACCTATTCAATATAGTCAATTATTTTAAAATACAGTTACGCGACTTTGGTCACAATAACAAGTACGGAAGAGCTGGAAATTGGTTGATGATTGCATTATTTGTGGAGGTGTTAGGGCGACTGTACTCTCGTTAAGAGCTTATGACGAAACCCTCCGTTCATTATCTCTCACGGTTCGATTGCCACTGTCAATGCATGGTGTCATTAAATACAAGTAGGTATCACCGTTCGCCGTTGAGCAAAAGTCTCATATAAAAGCTCATAATACGAACTTTTTTCCCGGAACGGCGTAAGAGGAAAGAAATCAGTATGATCTATTAGATATGTTTTCCTCTATGCAGATTGGATAGCCAAAGAATACAATTGATAAATATTTGTATGTAAATGACTGTATTATTTTGAATTTTAAACTTTTAGTAGGAGGTATAAAAAAAAATTCTATCCGTCGCAAGAAAGAGTTTGAAAAGGCATGAATACCTAACTTACAAGCTTTGCCCGCGACTTCGTCCGCGGAAATTATTTAATTAATAGCCCATAGCATTCGGGGATAATGTATCTAACAGTGAAAGAATTTTCAGAATCAAATCATTCATTCCGGAGATTAGCTGTCTAGGTACAATCTACATTCAAAGCCAAACTTACAATAACTTAAAATATTAGTGTGGATAAGTTACCCTAAAGCCTTCACAAAATGCTAATATACTTACATTAGCTGTTATCCCCATGCAAAGGATAAAAACCGTTATCTTGGAAAAGCTCAACACAATATTTGCTTTCAGCAAGATAATCAAACAGGTTTTGAGACCATAACAACAAAATAAAAAGTCGATATTATTGTCTTCGGAAAAATCCCGTTCACCAAAATCAGTCTAATCCACTCTTAATCCAGTAAGCCATGCGTGAATTCTTTCAAGACTTGGGCAGACAAAACGCGTCACGGCTTCCATGCAGGCAGACCAAAGAAGAACGTCAGACTAAACTCGTATACGATTTGTAATCAATCAGCCTGTTTGTGTGTCAACGGTTGATCATCGACCTTCCCGAGAGCGCGCCACCACACACAGTCCTCCACCTTCACATACTTCCCGCCATCGTCTCAAGTCAGTATTCTTCTTATTTGTACCGTAACACAAGTTTGCACTGTATGAAACACATCACATAAGGGCTTCATTTCACCTTGCTGGCATCATACCAATACATCATCGTCGATATAATAGACTCCCTGATATCAGGGCACTGAAATGTATGAAGTGACACGTGACCTGGACGGATGTTTTGCACACACACCGACACGATACAGATATATCGTTGCCGACACGTTGTGGGTGACGACGTGTCGGTACCACATCTGCTTCCCATAGAATCATCCCGATAATATCAAGGATGTGTGATATAATTACACAACTACGCATATGTGCGTAAAATGTACACATATTATAAGTCCCTTCCAAGTATAACTTTAACTACTGGGCGTAACCAAAATCTTTTACCAATTTTTCTTTTTTTGCGACGGAAGTAAAGTAAATAAGTGTAACTAATAATTGTCGTCTGCCGTATTAATAGGGAGCTAAGTATAGTTTTCTAGTTGAGGTAGACACTATCTCGCACACGTGAACTTTGTAAAAAAAATTTCAAAAGAAAAATAAAACCGACTTCAAAAACCAAAAACACTAAAAAGTAGAAAATAATTTTTGTTTAGCTACACATGTAATGTACCTAGGTATGAAGTCGAGCGAGCATATTAAAACAAAATTAGAAATCCAAGAGTGAAGCTCGCCCGACTTCATACCTAGGTACATTACATGTGTAGCTAAATAAAAATTATTTTCTACTTTTTAGTGTTTTTGGTTTTTGAAGTCGGTTTTATTTTTCTTTTGAAAATTTTTTATTTCACAATTTTTAGTGGCCCCACTGTACTATAATATGCTATGCCCAGTTAAAACCCTACTGTTTACTAAGCTATTACAGTGATCGCGAGTAATTTGCTCTTATTCATTGAGGAGTTCTGTTCTCCATCTCCGAAGATATTCATCAGATCTTCACCAAATTTATATGGGACCACCTGCACAGTATACCCTTTCAAACAAAAAAAAAATTTCCAAATCGGTCCAGGGGTCTTTGAGTAATCGGGGAACATACATAAAAAAAAATAAAAAAAAAAAAAAAAAAAAAAAGATCCCGACGAATTGAGAACCTCCTCCTTTTTTGGAAGTCGGTTAATAAGGGATGAAAGCTCTGTTTTATCACTACTGGTGTCGGTAACGTGAGGTAATATCGGAGTCGCTCTTAGTGAAGAAACGCCCTAACGCGACTGCAATGGTGCATGGTGCGCTTCACAGTTTGACAACCTTTATAAGATCTAGAACCACATTGGATATACCAGAACACACTGTACCAGGTTGCCATCGCGCGTATTGTCTTTCCAGGGCTTTACAAAAAGGGTGTCTACTGTCTACGCTCTGCTAACCCAGTTTTGGACGGATCAATGACATTGACGTACAACGCGAATGAACTTAATCCTATCCGCGTATAAATTACACTTTTTTCCGCGACTGTCCAATGATGAATCACGATCACAATATATCAGAATATTATGACAATGAAACCAGATTGTCTACCTACCTACTTGAAAATACTACTCTCAGCAGCTTCCGTACCTCAAAAGGAAAATGGGATGAAAAAGGGGGGTTCCGCTTATAGGATCACTTTTTTTTAAATATAAAAAAAGAATATTAGCCATGCTTATCATGACTAATACTCCCCTTTCCCCTCGAATTAAGCGTAAAGCTTGTTCCAGGAGTGGGTACGACAATAGTGCAACGGGTGGGGTTTGAACCGCCGACCTTTCGGAATTCAGTCCGCTCCTTAACCGTTGAGCTATCGAGGCTTTGTTGTCTGTCTGTCTGTCCGTCTGTCGTGCCTGTCAAGAAAACCTACAGAGTACCTACTTCCTGTTGACCTAGAATCATGTTTGGCAAGTAGGTAGGTAGTTCTTTTAGTACAAGTAAAGGAAAAAACGTGAATTTGTGGTTACATCAAAAAAAAAAAATTAAAATGTGTTGTGTGTAAATCTTTAATTTTCCAGGATCAAAAGTAGCCTCACTCCCCAGGTCTTCAACTATATCCATATAAAATATCCACTGCGGCGTGGTTGAAGGACAAACCAACAAACAAACGCACTTTCGCATTTATAATGTATAGTGATCGGTGATTATATTGCGTTGACATACAAAAGTACATAATGGAATGGTCCGCCGAATTAAGACATTATTTACGCTTGCTAAGACTTCAATTTAACTTACTGCGCAGGATTCAATGAAGTAATATCGTAAATAATATAACAAATGGTCCGTTATTCAATACTTTAAATGAAAATAAATTGGATTGTGCAAATACGGGGCGATTGTATTAATTTTGCTTAAATTGTGGGAATCATAAAATCTGTTTGATATATTTCATACATAATTTATGTATTTTATTCCCATTACCATTATTAGGGTTCCATACCCGATGGGTGCCAACGGAACCCGATTACCACAGTTTCATGAATTACTAAGTCTCTTTATGTATTATCATATTATGTATAATGTATGTATGTCAATATCATAGCGCTATTACATACTTTTATGTAGGAAAGCTTATACTTATTAAGCTGAGTTCGGGCCTTTTCGTTGGCACAACATATAGTAACACACAACACTATGTTTAAGTTAAGTTAGTTTTTAAGTTTTATATTTTAAGTTTTTTTTTTAAGTTTTATATTTTAAGCGTGTTTTGTATTACCTGTATGTGGATCCAATGAATAAAAATTCTATTCTATTCTATTCTACTTACTAAGTTTAAGAAAAGCCACATGACGTGGGTTTACGCATAAATGACGTATTTATTACCAAGTATCTCGGATATGTAAGCGGGAAATTTGCAGTAGGTATTTAACGAGAATGCCTAGACATTGAACGGACTCAGACTAATGAGGATATGTAGGTAGTAATGTAGCAACAAGTCGCAGAAAAAGATGAAAGTTTGCATTGATACAATGACATCCGCTGTACGGAAAAAGAAAAACCAGTCACTTTCTAGACCTCCCCTATCTATTGAAGCATCTTATTACGTGTATATTGGAGGTATACACGGATATAATAGACAACCTTCTTTCTACGACTTTCTTCGTAATGACAATCGTTATGTAGAAGTACACCTATGTCATTAATTTTCTTCTTCAATATCACTATTTCTATTAATTTTCAACAAATCAGGTCAAAAATTTAATTTAATTGCCCTTAGTCCGCGTGGATTTATTTTAAAAATAAGCCTATGGGAACTTTTTGGTTTTCCACATTATAGTCTATGGTTTTCCATGATAAAATAAGTATACCTAGATTGTTATTCCGTAGGTACCGAATTTTATCAAAATCGGTTAAACGAATTGGCTGAAAAAAACTAACAGGCAGACAGACATGCTTTCGCTTTATAACTTTACTCGCGGGCTTTAACTATACATCGATGGATTTAACCAATCACAGAGAAATTCAAACTAGCTTATTAAAAAGCAATACCTACACAGTTTACAGCAATGCTTAATTGGAAAGATGGTGGAGTGATAAAGTCATAACCATGTCACCATCAATTACCTACTTAGGGACAGGCATGACTATCACAAAAAGCTTGTAAAAGCCTATTGCAATAAAGCAGCTACGAAAGGGCCTTTATACAACATCGTTATTCACGATGGAAATCCACTAAATCACTGGACAGTCGACACAGCTTTGCCAGAGTGCTAACTAGCTACGGATGAAGATCCCACGAGGCAAGTTTTCTAGCTTAATAGGCAAGTAGGTAGGTATGTTATCTTTAAAAACACGGCTAAGTGTGATCTGGGCTCGCGCCTTAAAAGGGGTCCGTAGTCCGTACTATGGTGAATCTAGGCCTTGACGTATGGACTGAGGGACAACAACGTGATCCTATAAAGCACCTATAGGGATCTATGTATATCCCATAGGGATCCTATAGGAGTGTAGAGCTCTCGCACTGCAACCGATCTGGATCCGAGTATTTTCGAAACAAAGGAGCCGTGGTAATTAGTACTCCCTATTTGTATCTGGGTTTTCGCTCATAGATCCGAATTTCATCATCCAAAGTCATAAATTGAAATTAGGATTTAGTACGCATTCTTCAAAATATATACTAGTAGCTAGGTACTAGGTAGGTAAGTCTACTTCAGATAGATCGAGAATTCTTGGATTCAGATGCAGTGCATAAAGAGCCTAAGGGTCCCGTTTTTATGGAACCCAAAAAAAACGAAAACTAATCTCAATTAAGCTACATCTCAATTATACGCACTTTCTCCTCTAACGTAAGCGTTTCAAATTCGGTTTTAAACTATGCTAATGCACAAATAATAGTGCAATTAAATCATTTACATTAAACACCGTAATGGTTAGGTACCTATTCATAAGATGCTCATTGCCACACTTGGGTGTATAAATTCTGTATAAATTGCTATAGGTACTTACTTAATAACATATTTTAAAACTCTTAAAGATTTTTTATTTTGAGCTATTGAACATTATACTTATGTTTTATGGTGCTATAATTATTATACTAGATTAAGTAGATGATGCCCGCGACTTCGTTCGCGTAGATTTGATGTTTTTTTAAACTCCGACTACCGACCGACAGGTACCATTTTGCTGCTGATAACTTTCAAATGGCTGAACCGATTTCCTTGGATTATAGCTAAAAACACTCTCGATCAAGCTACTTTGTCGGGGTCGGGGGTTAAAAATATTATTAAATAATTATTATGAGGGATTTTGGTTTTTAAAAAGTAGCCTTTAATTGGAACCGGATCGGATGCAAGCTATCTCTGTACAAAAATAGATGATGCCTGTGAAATCATCCACAAGAATTTAGGTTTTCTAAAAACCTCATGGATACTCTTTGTTTTTACAGGATATAAACAAAATAATTGGCCCATTACGTCAGTAAGCATCAGTCAGCATGGCATTTCTGATTGGGACGAGACCCTCCTTGTTCTGACCAATAGGTAGGGTTTAGGCCATAGTCCATCACGCTAACCAAGTGTGGATTGGCACAATTCGCATACCTTTGAGGACATTACGGAGAACTCTGAGGCATGCAGGTTTCCTCACGATGTTCTCCTTCACCGCTATAGTGCCATGATATTTAATCACACTAATATTATAAAGGCGAAAGTTTGTATGTGTGTGTGTGCGTGTGTGTGTGTGTGTGTGTGTGTATGTTTGTTACTCCTTCACGCAAAAACTACTGGACGGATTTGGCTGAAATTTAGAATGGAGATAGATTATACTCTGGATTAGCACATAGGCTACTTTTTATCCCGGAAAATCAAAGAGTTCCCACGGGATTTTTAAAAAACTACATCCACGCGAACGAAGTCGCGGGCATCAGCTAGTTGCTTATATTATTAACTTATTAACGCATATAGCTCAAACATAATATACTCAAAGTACTAAGTCGTAAAAATGTGCACAGTAGAGTCAAGAAAGTTCTCAAAGCTTTTACAAAAACGTCCCGAATAACTTGATGACTCCCTCCTTTTTACCCGACTGCGGCAAAGCCAAAAGGAAGGGTTATTGGGATATAAAACACCATTTGCGCGAATAAATTTACACCTTATCCAAACGAAGGAAGGAATAAACACGGTTCTTAGAAGCCAGGTTAAAATGAAGATGTATTCACATTAATATGAAATCATTGTAACCGCTGCCCACGGCATATATCCCATAGGGCCAAATACATACATACGATACGACGTCGTTGCGTACGTGGCGACGTCTCGTCTCAAGATGTCGGTGGTATAAAATCAAGGAATTTTGTGCACATACTGCTGCCTTATTAGGTTAAAAATATGAAATTATTCTTCGTTTGCTTTGTCAGGACGCTCTTCCACTGTTCAGTTCCACTTGCTGTGCAGTTTACCTTCTGTACCCGTACGAGAAATATACGCTTACTGCACGCGGACTGCGTAGTGGGTCGGCAGTTGCAATGCAGTTCTGTCAACTACAATCAAGCAGCAATTTTGCAGTCGGTTTGCAATCCAAATGCAGTCTATTTGTCTAGACCCAAATGCGGCACCATCAGTTTTCACAGCATGATACCGCCAGAGACGTGCTACCTAAACATGATTGTGCACTTCAGCTTTAATTCCCTGCAAAAATAAATTCTGTTGCATTAGCATAAAGTCCAATTTCTAATACAATTATGCTAAGCGGAAAAACGAGCCGAGCGAGAGGTCTATAAATTGGAGTGTGTCACTGTCTAATGGATTGCAAGCATAAAAAAATATTTTCTATGGTACGAATTATGATGTAGCTCACAAAGTTCTTATTCATTGTTTATTTAATTTCAAACAACAGGATTACTTTCTTTTGTTTTCGCAGTAATTTTCATACTGTTATCTTTATTTTATAATGTCATTAAAATATCATTTAGTTTAAAAAGTATTATAAATATTTTTTTAAATTAATAGGATGACAACACTGGGTGTCAAGCAAAACAATATGGCGAACATTCTGTACTATACTATACAGAAGTAGTAAGGTAACCATAATTTGATTGTTTAATGGAAGTGTTTTTTTCTGTTTATCGATAGATTTCTCAAAAATGAAGACTTAAGGCAAAAATGGATCGCTGTCGTTCCAGAAAATATCACCAAATATTCGGCAGTTTGCGGAATGCATTTTAAAGCGGAAGATTTTGCTACGGCTTCGTGTGCACTGAATTTTTTTTAAAAAGAAACGCTGTACCATCAATTTTCCCAAAAGTATGCCTTGCTTACGAACTTCCTAAAACTGTTTAGGACCTAAACACATGCACCAGATTATACAAAATAATTTTACTTACCTATATTATAGGTACCCATACTTAACATGACTGGTACTTTTTCGCAGAACAAAAAAAAATTGAATTTCTCTACTTTTATAACTACAGCGCGGCAGACTATGGCCTAAACCTTTATCATTCTGAGAATAGACCCGTGCTCAGTAGTGAGCGGCGATGGGTTATCATGATGATTCATCCTCTCCTATTCTGATATAATCCGTCAAATGTCTTACATTATCAAATCGTGTTGTCACCCTAATAGAAAGGGACACACTCCAATTTAGCGCTATCTCAATAGGCTCGTTTTTGGTGTCTCAGTGCACAATCTTGTTTAGGTAGCATGTCTCTGGATACCGCATTGCAACCTAACATCACGATGCGATATTGATGCGACATCGTATCGTGTGTGTATGTGTTTTGCCCCGTACCTTTGACCCACATACCTCGCGATCGCAGATTACGGACCGGTAACGTGTTTGTACGTTATAAAGGCTCGTCGATAAACGATGAAAACTTGTGTTATTTAGGTAAGTGCACACGTCTTGTGAACTGCTAACGTTGACCTCCGGTTTCGTACGAGCAAACGAGTGGCAGAGTCTGATCACTGGTTAGGTTGGTAAACCCACCTATTTTTAAGAAATACTTTCTGGCAGAGGATTATTTACAGCACTTGGAGGAAGAAGTTTATGCTTCGTAATATTTATTTATTTATTTATTTATTTATTCAAAGGTACACAAAACAGGTTGTAACTAAAAATGGTCCAAACATAAAAACAAAAGATCCTAATCTAAGTGACAACCCCTAATAGGTGTACACAGCAATACTATACCTAAATAAAATATACAATTACACAAGATATACACAGAATTTTTAACATGAAGGCTTAATAAAAATTTACAATAATATTTACAATATAAAATGGTTTACTACATGAGTTTAAGTATTTAAATGACAAATATGCATAGAAATTAAATCTTATATATATACGAACAGTATTTAAAAAATAAAGACGAAAGAAGAATGTTACGAAAAAAGTTGATGAATTTCTTTTTTAAATATATTAATATTATTGTTAAAAATGTCAATATTATGATTTATTGTAATATTATACAAGAAAAGTATAAAAGTTAGCTATGTCAGAATTGCTTGTCTAACTATTGAGTGCTCTTCAGAAGCCAACTTATAGAAAGCTAAGCCTAAACAAGAAAAACACGCAAAGTACGAGACAGACTCGCGCAACGAGGGTTCCGTACACGGGTATTTTTTTCGACATTTTGCACGATAAAGCAAAAACAATTATCGATAAAAGTAAATGAAAATCTGTTTAAGAATTTACAAGTAAAGCCCTTTCATATGATACCCCACTTGGTATAATTCGAATTATTTGTTCATGAACACATTTTAATTTTTTTTTGTAATGTAACAACGAATCCACGGTTTTCGAACTTTTACCTTTACTCGTGTTATAAGACTTACTTACCTGCCAAACTTTGAGATTCTAGGTCAACGGGAAGTACCCTATAATTTTTCTTGACAGACACGATAGATGGACAGACGGACATACAGATTACAGACAGACAACTAAGTGATTCTATAAGGGTTCCGTTTTTCCTTTTGAGGCACGGACCCCTAAAAATCGTAAAAACCCGTGCTCAGAACTTTCACATTTTTTTTCAATAGGCACTAATTTTAGAACCTTTAAAAACCTGAAATGAAACTTTTCTAAATCAAGTAAAGCGAAAATAAAATAGCATAACAAAAGCTACGAACCAAGCAACAAATAATAAAAAAAGAACATGGTAAATTGCTTCACGTAGGTACCTAATTACTTTTGACCACCACACCATCTAGTTCGGTCTAACGCGCTAATGAGCGTAATACATTTAATTGCTGTACAAAAAAGCTGGCAAAGCTAAATAACTATGCTACACTGATTTCACACGACTTCGTACGTGACATGCTGGTTGTAAGCTTTCTCTGTAAGTACCTACAGGCTACAGCCAAATCTTATAAGACTTCCTTCGTCCCCTAACTTATAAGTTCCGGACGTATTGGCCGATTCACAGAGGACTGGTGAAAATCCGTTTTCCGTTTACTCTGTTTGTTCACGCCGAGAGCTTAGTACTTAAACGCAAGTTTGAATTGTGTACTTCGTAGTTGAGCATTGCTAACTTGCCAAAAACTTGTATTTTACAAACTGCCACTACACAAACGTTGTGTAAAAACAAAACTATGAAATTAGATGAATGCTTATTGATGAATATTATTATGATGAATACTTTTTCACTAAGGATAGTGAAAAAGTTGCGTGGAAGTAACCGGCAGAGCTTTCTGTTACTTTTATTATGATTTGAAAAGAGCAACTGCTGAGTTTCTTGTTGGCTCTTCTCAGGTGAATCTGCATTCCAAACCGATGGTAGAGTTTTTCATGTAGATTTATTATTATATGTATATATTTAGATGGTAGAGTATTTCATGTACCAGCATCTGTCCTAGGTAAATGAAATAAATACATTTTTATTTTATAAACTTACAGTTTGAGACTGTGTAAAAAGGGCTTTAGAAGGCCTTCAAAAAATGCAATGGTGTGCAGGCCAATGCAACCTGTCAAAGTCTTGTGACTCAGGAGTCAAGTCAGAAGTTCACTAGCCGTTTAGTTTCAGAAAGACGAAAAACCGAAGATCGAACAGCGACCAATTTAGCCTAATCAGTAACTAAACTTGCAACTAAATAAGTCTGTGTAAAACAGCCTTTAGCAGGGTTTAGACTGGCGGCTACGTTAGCTACGAAAAGTTTCCGTCTTTCCGTTCCAAAAATGCAACGGTGTGCAGACCAATGCAACCTGTCAAAGACTCTTGTGACTCAGGAGTCAAGTCACAAGTTCAAGAGCAGCGGCACTAGCCGTTTAGTTTCAGAAAGGCCGTAGCTTTCGCGTCAGCCGCACGCGAGTGTTGCATCGCGATCGAGTAGTGTGCATGCGTTTTAATTCGAACTTATTAAACGAGTGATTTTTTCCCGCACTATAAGGTTTTTGCTGGCAGGTCGTCGGACAACCAACGATGCAGAACTTCATAAGGTCAGTTGTGCAGGGCTGCCAATTAAAACTTTTTTCTTCGAAGAAAAGCTCTAGAACTTTTTCAGTTGCAAAAAGTTTTTCAAAATTAATTAGATTACGCCGGAAAACTCGTCAGTTGAACATAGATTAGCATTGTTTTGTTTAAATTCTATTTATAGTTTTTCCAAGTACTTTAGGAAAATTGAATTGGTACAATAGATTTATTTGAACTTTTATTCGTTTTTCCCCCTCTTATATATTGCAAATTATTAAATTCTCAAGAATTATATAAAAATTTGTATTCCTTTTTTTAAAACTAATTTAATAAGGAATTTCCGCGGATATTTTTTTCTCGTTATTTTAATTAGGGAAAAAAGTGGTGATAGCTAAGTGGCCTAATCCCTAAGTCGGCAAGTCCGAGTTATCCTATCCTAGACACGAACGTCTAACTTTACATAGTTATATGCATTTTTTAAGCAATTATTTAATCACTTGTTTTAACGGTGAAGGATGATGAAATATCTAAGTTAATGTTCTGCATAATGTTCTCTAAGGATAGCGTGGTAAACTACAGCCTAAAATCCTTCTCATTATTTATTTATTATTTATATTTAATAAAGATTTATTTATTTATTATGAGAGAATACCAACGCTCAGTATTGGGCTGGCGATCTGAAGATTTTGATGAAGCAGTGTGACAACCGACAACCCTACTTAATTAAGCGTCTCGTGTAGCTATTTTTAATTCCTTTGCAGGGTTTTTAGCATGAAAATTTTTAACGCTATTTATAACTCTATGGTCATATTATGTGGAATTTTTATTGCACTTTGTACGTGTCTTTAACCCATATAGAGGAATTTATAGTTTTCGCAATAACTGTGGTCCACGACAAAACAATGGACCCGCGACGTTCAACTCCCATAAACATGCAGGTCTTGTGGGACAATAGTACGAAAGGCTATTAAAAATATTTATTGTGATTCGAAATAAAATGAGCGTAGTCTTTTAGACCAACCTTAGTTCAAAAATACATTTGTTTTACGAAGTAACTCTTCTAGTCTGCGGCTCTCTACATTTGGATTGTAAAATCAGTGTGGTTTTTTCACTTACCTGACTTGTGTCTATTTTTCTCTAAACTGTAACACATGTAGTGAAAGGCTTCAAAAAATTTCACATCTTTTTCTTGTTTTTGGTTGGTTCATGAATACAGCAAACGTCACGAAACCAATTTTTTCGTCTTATTTCCCTTCTTTCTGCAAGGAATAATACAGCGGATAAGCTGTGATAGCCCAGTGGTTAGAACGTCCACCTCCTAATCAGAGATCGGGGGTTCGATCCCGGGTACGCACCACTAACTTTTCAGTTATGTGCGTTTTAAGCAATTATTTATATATAATGATATTATTTATCTCCATTCAAAATTTCAACCAAATCGGTTTAGTAGTTTTTGCGTGTAGGCGTAACAAACATACACACACATATACACACAATATACGCACAAACTCCGTGGGGACGCGGTTCGATCTCGGGCACGCATCTCTAACTTTTCGGTCATATTGTGGTTTTGCTAATGGTCTGAGGGCCATAGCCTAACCTTATAGACCATAGTAAATCAACTAATATTAAAAGTTAAAACCCAGCGAAAACCAATAAATAAAAATTCTCCAAAAATAAGACTAAAGAACAGTTAGATCACTTAGAGCTGTTATATGAATATGGCGATTTGAATAAAACATTAGAGTTGTAATTTTTGTGATAGCCTGAGAATTGATCGGACGAAGGTGTGAAGGGAACGGGCCATATTCACTGTTCGAGTGGTAATTGCACGTCAGTTTGATTTATTAACTAGTGTAATACGGTAATATAGTGGATAATAGTTTAACCGGTAATCTATGGGAAAATTGTTTATAAGGGATCTTTCGCACTGTGGTTGTATAGTCGTTCCGATTTTAATAAAACTTAGGTGTCATTATAGAGTCGGACAAAGGTTATATTTTTATAATACTTCTCACCACGAGAAATTAAGTATGTGAAATAAATTTTACTTCACAGTGACACATTTTATTAGTAATACAAAGTTATTTTTATACACTGTACTTGACCTTTTATTATTAATTCAATATTTAGGACGATGCCCGCAACTTCATAGATTAAGGCTTTTTAAAATTGCCGTGGGTACTCTTGCATTTCGGGATAAAAAGTAGCCCATACCTATGCTTGGCTTGCAAAATTTCTCTGTATCTCTCGTCAAAATCGGTTAAATGGATCGTGAAAAGGTAACAAACAGATCGACCAACATACCCTTTTGCAATCGTAAATAATATTATTAATGTGGACTATGGATGTATGGATTAAGATGCGACATTCTCATGTGAAACAGAAATTCCTTTCGAATGAAGTGTACCAAGTAGTAAATAGCATGAATGTTTCAGTGGCTATGTGTATAAGCAATAAATGAAGTCATACAAGTGAGAACACGGTAGCACAGGTAGGTAATTGCTCTGCGTGTAATTCGATCAGCAAGCCGATTCAGAACTCTTCGATAACATGCCGTAGCGATACGATTTGGTATCGATCTCGTATCGAAATAAAATTGTCAGAACGTTCAGCAGTTCTGGTTTCGTTTCATCGACTTTATTAACCGATCGCAGATTACTACTTACTTACATATTGCACAATTTAAATATGAAGGCTTAATAAATGCCTGCTTCTATACAATATTTATTGAATACATCATCTTCAACTCTTTGCCGGCTCATTACTGAGAACGGGTCTATTCTCAGAACGAGTCGTCTAAAGTTCAGACTTAAAACTATCATATTGGGGTCAAACTCACAATATAGGTAGGTACGAGTAGGTATCTTCTATTTTACTCATCAGCTAGAACGGATTTTATACTTACGCCAAAATATGAACCTATAATATATATCTATTATCTATGATACCATTGGTACTGAAAGTATTCACTGAATCTTCTGCGGCTTGCACTAGTATGTGATCACTTTATAAGGCTAATATCAACATTGTATCGCTACAATCTAATGGAAATTGATCAGGCTAGGAAGTTGTAAACGTCTGGGAAACTTTATCTCAAGTATTTCATTCAAAGTTCTAAGCAATGTTGCCAGAAAAGGGCATCTTAGAAAAGCTTCATTAACATATTTTAAAGTTCAAACAGTCCTTTTCGAATTAATGTGATATATTAATAGCTGTTTATAAATATATAATAACCGTTCAGTGTTTACTAAAAAAACATTTTTATGTGACTATTCTGAAATTACTTTTTTCAACGTGACAGTTTGGTTAATAAAGTGGTGAGAGCTGTGCATTGTCTGGGATAAAAGTATGTACATATCAAAGGGTGCTATTAATTACAAGTCTGAATAGCATTTTTCTTTGTGTTTTATTTATGTACCTGTTGTATTCAGTACATTTTAAATAGTTATAGAGTATAGACTGATACTGTTATTTAAATTATATTAAAAGTTCACATCCACAGTGCAGATAGACCCTATCTAAAGTGTAATTTAAACAACTTCCCTAAAATTAGGTGTCCAGACTAAAATAAAATTATGTGAAAAAGCTAGTAAAGCCATTTTGGCCTTTAGCAAAACGAAATAGAGGCTATTTTCTTATGAACAATTTAAGAAGTAGAGCCCAGTGGCCAACCGTATAAGATCATTATCACTGTCTCGAACCCTTTCAGTATATTATCCAAAAAGCAACGCGGCTGGCTCAATTCGAGGAGAGAAGCTATGCGCAACGATTCCCTCTGCAAATTTTTTGATTATATCAGACCACTTGGTCAAACTCAGAAATCTAGTACTTAATCAGTGCTTGGTTTTATATCTGACCTGAGGTAAAACGCAGTTAAAGAAGAAAATGCGTTATAATATTAATGGTGTGGCACATGGCAGTATTTGCAGTTGTTGTTTTACGCGGGGATAAATCTCTAAATTGCTTGACGTTATGGTTATTTCGACAAGTAACAAATCTCGGCCAACGCCGCTAGATGATGAACACAGATTTAGTTTGATTTTTTAACCTGACCTGCTAGAAGGGTATTCAACTGAACTTGAAATATGAATATCTCGTGTGACTGACTCTATTCTCTATGAAAAGCATAGCATATATAAGTAATGCATTGTAACGTCGGGTTTTATTTTGTCAGACTTTATTTAAATGACAAAAACCAAAACATTCTTATTTGCACTTTACAGATGTTCATGATAGACCTCGACTCTACCAGTACACGATATCAGCACTCACCTGCATCATTTAAGGCTCTATAGCTAATATCTATTGAACATATTTTGATTTTCCTCAAACTTTATTAACGAGACAGGTAATTCACAAAGAAACATAAGTAACTTAATTCTTAAATAATAATTCTTAATTCATAAACAAGTGTTAATTAAAAATTTATAACACCCCCGACAAGTGACGGTTACAGTAACTAGAAAAGAGCTGATAACTTTCAAACGGCTGAACCGATTTTTTTGGATTATAGCTAGGAACACTCTCGATCAAGCCACCTTTCAAACATAAAAAATTAAATTAAAATCGGTTCATTAGTTTAGGAGCTACAGTGGCACAGACAGATACACACGTAAAACTTATAACACCCCTCTTTTTGGGTCAGGGGTTAATAACTTAATTCTTTGTCGTTTCTAAGTAGAGTTTAAATCTGCGCAAAGTCAATATACGCTCTATAAATCTGTCTGTCTACTCCTGAGCGAGTTGGTTGATGATAAAGTCCAATGTAATATTAAATTGCAGGCGCGTGTATTAAAATTGGAGTGTAATATTGTAATATTGAAGTGTAATGTTATAATGAACTTCGCATGGGTCTGCTGTCCGGCGATTAGTTGGGTGCGGACTGCGGATTCGATTACAGACTTAGATAGGGCGTTCATGTGAAATTTATAACAGCAATTTTGTTAATAGATTCGTGTCTTGTAAAGGTTTGTGATTAATTTTGTAAAAAAGCAGGGTACACGCATTACATTTTTTTGACGTGACAACGTCTTATAATTCGATAGAGCCGGCTGCCCGCACGAAAAAACATGACTCATGCGGCGTTACCTCGCTCTGAGGCGTTCCATGTAAGGCTTGAAGTGCAAGCGAGAGCGCGGAACGAGCGACAAAGAAGCACAATCGGCCTTTGTTGTCACGTTCAACTATCGTCAGTAAACCGACTTTACAGACAACCAATTTTTTTTTTAAAGAATATTAGCCAAGTTTATTATGCTGACTAATATTCTAATATTCTCCTTTCCCCTCCAACTAAGCGTAAAGCTTGTGCTAGCAATAAATACGACAATAGTGCAACGGATGGTATTTTGTCTACACTTTTACCATCAATTAAATTTTTTGTATCCGTATAGATAAAAGGAACTGTTATAGGATCAATTCGTTGTAATATATATCTGCCTAGTTTTAAATTTTTTGACTAGGAAGGTGGTGGTAGTTTTTAGAGGTGCTATAGGCCTTTAAGGCCTGTCTGTCAGTACTCCTTTCATCTATCTTACTTGCTTATCCGCGCATCTATTATAATTCGTAAAAATAATGCAGTAGTCCGAGATGTAAGATGTTCACGATCTAAGCGTTTGCATATTAGATCACTACTTTGCCTTTGGTGAGATCGCGGTCAAGTGCAAAACTACTTAGGTATTTATCAAAAAATTTAAAAGTCTCTCACTTGAAGCACTTTCTCTCCAGAGTGCAGTGGTGTGTGCTTTACCAACCTGTGTGTGATTTGGAAATTTGAAATTGACTCAGGTTGGTGGAAACCGTCGGCCGTGGCCCGTGGCTATTTCCCACCCTACTTACTTTACTACCCTACTACTACACCGCACAGTTGATGTACCTATCGCCAAGCATTTAGAGCTGTTCCAGTACGATTTTTGCACACAACCAAATAAACAGCCAGATGGAAGCGGGCCATCATAACTTATCTACATTAGGTAAAATGAAATCCAGCTTTAATTTGTCCTCAAATAAAAAAACCGGCCAAGTGCGAGTCAGACTCGCGCACTGAGAGTTCCGTACTCGGGTATTTTTTCCAACATTTTGCACGATAAATCAAAAACGGTTATACATAAAAATAAATAAAAATCTGTTTTAGGATGTACAGGTAAAGCCCTATATATGATACCCCACTTGGTATAGTTATCTTATTTTGAAAATTGAAACACACTTTAATTTTTTTTAATGATGTAGCCACAAATTCGCGGTTTTCAGATTTATCCCTGTACTTATGCTATAAGATCTACCTACCTACCAAACATGATTCTAGGTCAACAGGAAGTACCCTATAGGTTTCTTGACAGACACGACGGACAGACGGACAGACAGACAGACAACAAAGTGATCCTATAAGGGTTCCGTTTTTCCTTTTGAGGAGCCCTAAAAATATGATTATAGTCTAAGCTGAGATGATCATTGATCACAGTCCAATGATAATGTTTAGCCAATTAATTAAAATTAAATATAATACGTCTAACATCTCTTCAGTTAACGTTAATCCTTAGCTCTCAATCCAATTATCGGGTAGGCCTGTTCCGCAGGCCTGTATCAAGTAGGTTCATAAATTGTCTCCATTGAACGACACGGTACGATTCGGCGCACCATTGGCACAAGATACGAAACAGCTCGGAGCGTTGGTACCGGTGCCACACAGGAACCATACAAGAGCAGCATACATATTCATACGATAGTGATAGGGCTTTTAATCCGATTGTACGAGTATATAAGACGTATCGTACGTATTAACTCAGTGCAATGGGAACTTTAGTAGGTGGTAATATTTTATGAGTCTTGCTGGATGCTAGCCAACTACCTCGGTGGATTGCAGGCTCTCCTGAATAACAGATAATACGCTTGCAGATGATTTCCTTTTATTTCCGAAATTTCTGGGCGATTAAATGCTCATTCCAGATCGCTTGTCATGTTTTTCCACTGTTTCCACGTCATATTGTTTCATATTCTTTCAAAAAAATAATTTTTTTCGGTATTGTTTTGGCATGTCTTACGTTTTCACAGACGCAACGCAGGCGTTATTATGTTAAAACTTAAAAGTGTTGTCCTTGTCCCGCTCGATTTACGTATAGCGCTGTCCTTGTCAATAGTGAGATGTTCGCTTTTAGATCTCCAACCATAGGTACAAAAATTGCCTTTGACAAAGGGAGACTTTCTTACGGAACTACTACTTCTTACTTCTTCTTTAACTAGGAGATCTTTTTATAACAAGTGTCTTTAGATCTTCTTCCTTGTTCTAATATTTTATTCGTCATTCCAAGCCCAAATAGTTTTCGATCTTGCGTGTCTGAGAAATAATGACATGTTTATTCTTAATTTTAATACCCTTGATTTTATTCTTGGCGCCGCTTCTGCTACTTTAATTGATACCATCAGTTCAATGAAATAATTGCCGGCGCTTTTAACTCATTAAGGGAAGTGTGCGTGTGGGCCGGGATTCCGCGAACCCGGGATTGAGTCGCGTGATGTCCGGGACGAGGTGACTAGACGGACATGGACATTAATAGCACTAACGGTTCTTGAGGGCTCTCTGACTTTATAAAGTTCTATAATGTGTGATAAAATTCTTTAAATTCGTAAGTATGCAAACGTTTGGACAGTAGATCTAGCAGTCCAGGAAGACGCATTGACTTGACAAGGATATAAATGTTCCTGACTCCTGAGTGTTCACGAACCGTTCTTGAGAATATGTCCTCAAGTGATGGTTGAACCCATACTATAGGTTGAAATTAGAGCAATGGAATTATCCTATCCCTGCAATACAGCAGTAAATAGACTACACTCTTGCACTTGTGAAACCCTGGAAAAAGCATCATATATAAAATACTTAGGTTTGATTATAGATGAGAATTTAAATTGGCAACCACAGATATCAGCGGTGGCCAAACGAATAAGGCGTTTAATACATGTATTTAAGAACCTACGGGACATAGTTGACACAGATCTACTGTATAACGTCTATACCGCTCTTGTTCAGTCCATTCTAACATACTGTATCCCAGCATGGGGAGGAGCTGCCACAAATCATATGATAGAAATAGAACGGGCACAGAGAGCCATCATAAAAGTTATGCTTCGGAAACCGCGTAGATTTCCAACTGAACTGTTATTCAAGGAATCACAACTACTGACTGTTCGACAATTGTATATCATGCATACCATTCTACGATATCATGCGAACAACCCCTCTCCTATGTCACCGGAACATAAAAAAAGGAGAAAGACTCACATTGCTTTGCCTAGGACCAAAACCAATTTTGCCAGACGACAGTTCAACTATTTAGGGCCGTACTTGTATAGGTGTATTAACAAAAAAGTTAAAATCACCCATTTAAATAAACATGGTCTTAAAAAATGCCTAAAAAACTACCTAACTAAATATAATTACGAGGAAACAGAAAAACTATTAAATACATACATTGCGCAAAATATAATCTGATCAAAATCATAGACATATACGCACGCACACACACACACACACACACACACACACACACACACACACACATATCAACCTTTACATAACAATTTATATTTGTATTTTTAACTTATAATTAGATTTATTTCAATTAATTATAAACATTGTATGGGAAGGCACTGGCCCCTATAATACGGGCTGTCCTAGTTTAGGGGCCAGGACTCCATGAAATGCGTATATCTAAATTTGTGAAATAAATTTTCATTTCATTTCATTTCAATTGTGCGTGTTAGCCGGGATTCAGCGAATCCGGGATTGAGTTGTGTGTAGGGATTGCAATCCAGCGGCATTTTCAATCCAGCTGGATTTTTGCTGGATCGAAGCAAATCCAGCTGGATCCAGCGCGGATCCAGCACCTATCGTTTTCTCAAAGAAATGCAATTTTTTTAATGTTTTCACTGTAGAAATTTTAATTACTAACTACGTATATTTGTTTGTAGTTATATTATGAGGTTCTTACCTATGAAAAAGGCGTTTTTAAAAAGGAAAAAAAGAAAAACATTTTTTTTTATTGAAATTGGATACCTATTTTTAATCAATCGAAATATGTACCACTTATCAATACACTTTCGCCATTTTATAGGTAATTCATTGATTCCAGTGCTGAAATAATTGTGGGAGCAAGAATCAATAAAGTCTTTGAAGGCAATAGAATCTTTGTACTGAATCGAAATTGAATATTTTTTCCTTGCAAGAAATTGTCTAAATTTCGAAAAAAATATTTGTTGGAGCAAGTTTTGGGGAGTATGGTGGGTGTTTCCAATCCCAGCTCCTTAATTTAGCGACCTTTGGACGTGAAGTATGAGGTCTAGCGTTATCGTGAAGCAGCAGTGGGCTAGAGCAATTGACCAGTCTCAGTTGTTTAACGACTATAGCCATCGTGGTTTGCAATTGTAGACAATAGAGATCTATCGTAATGGTCTAGCTTTTTCTTTTCATTTACGTACCTATTTTACTAACTTTGTAGGGCTCTCAGATTCTCAGTCTCACTAATTTTCGAAATAAAGTTACGTAGCCTATCCCAATTACCACTTAATAGAAGTTCAAGTTATGATATAATTTCAGACTTGAGAGGTCAATCAATTATACTTATTACAGTTTTTTTTACTTTTCTGAAAGACATTCAATGGTTTTTTGCGCGAAAAGTCAGTTAATTACTTGTTTTTAGCTGATTGCGGATCCGCACCGCTGGATCCAGCGTCAGATGCTGGATCCAGCAAGCACCAAAAACGTGCTGGATCCAGCTGGATTGCTGGATTGCGGATCCAGCATTGCAATCCCTAGTTGTGTGATATCCGGGACGCGGAGACGAGAGGACATGGACTAACGGTTATTGAGGGTCTGACTTTATATAGTGTTCTACAGTTAATCGCCAAAATTTTTATTTAGCAACTAGAATGGCTATGCAATTATACCTTAATGCGTGTCCATTTGTGACAAGTTTTTTATTTTAAAATATTCGCGAATCTCAGGTTTATTTATTGTACCACATTTTCGATGAGCATAAATCAATAAATAACAGTTCTATTCTATCGCTAATATTTACGAAGGAAGCTTATCTTAAAAAAAAAACTGTATTGTAATATTCGACACACACATTTTTATATTCTCCAAACCAATATTGAGTTAACGGTATCAAATAAGTGTATTCCAATCCAATCTAAAAATAAAATAAAGTGTTTTCGCATTGATCGTTTATGAATTGCAATCTGCACTAAAATTGAGCAAAAATACCTACGTGATCATCATCATCATCTTAACCCATTGCTGGCTTACTACTAAGCACGGCTTCTCTTCAGAATGAGAAGTGTTTTGGCCATAGTTCCGGAAAAAACAATCCGCATTTTTTGAAAATTTAGGGGACAAACGTAAGGTTCTTCTTAGGATCCCACAAAAAAAGAATGCAAGGTTGTAAAAGTGCCATTCTATTAAAAAACTGCGCAGTAAAACCAATTATATCTATACTAATAAATAAAATTGGAGTGTCTGTCTGTAATTTCGAAATAACTACCTCATATTAAGCTCATAGGGTTATTTGAACGATACCTTAACTGAATCACACGTTTTTAAAATTTTTGTCTGTCTGTCTGTCTGTCTGTCTGTCTGTCTGTCTGTCTGTCTGTTTGAAAAGGCTAATCTTTGGAACGGCTGAACCGATTTTGACGGGATTTTCACAGACAAGTAGAGGATTGACCAGAGTGTAACATAGGCTACTTTTTTAACCGACTTTCAAAAAGGGAGTTGTGTTTTTCTACCTATGTACACCGAAATCTCTGAGATTTCTGAACCGATTTGCGTAATTTTTTTTTTTAATCGATAGAGGAACTTTGCGACATTGTTTCATAAAAAATTTGGATTCCAACTGCTCAATCCTGATGCTGCAGGGGATCTGACCAATCCACGCGGGCGAAGCTGCGGGCATCAGCTAGTTTACAATAAAATACCAAAGGCGTTTAGAGAACTTCCATTAAAGGTTTTTCAAATAAGGCTTAAACGGTGGCTAATAGAAGGTGCTTTTCTACACAACAGTAGATGAATTTTTGAAATTCAAAGAATAGTTTAAATATGAATTATACTTTGGATAAATTTTGCATGCCTGATTTTGTAAGGTGAAACATTTCTACTGGACATTGTAAGAAATGTTTCTGCTAATAAAAAATCTTAAATAGCCCATTAAGTAGGTACAATGCTGGCAAAATGCGGATAGGTAGACTTCACACACCTTGGAGAACATGGGAAAATCCCAGACATGCGGGTTTTCTTACGAAGTTTTAATAACTACATTCTTAAAAATGCAAATAACTCCGAAAATTCAGAGGCGACGCCCGGGAGCGAACCCCTGACTTCCCGATTGGGAAGCCGACGTTTTAACCACTAGACTATAACCGCTGACCTGCCTATAGTTCAGCAGTAAAGACTTCGGGCACACAAACTCATTTGTGCATATATGTATAGTTACCTACTAAGATTTAAATAGCACGGAAGTGTGATGGGAAAGGATTGCTCGAACCCATGTAATGACGTTCGTTAACGCTAACAGTATGCAGGAATTCCTTGCATACGTTTAGGTCGGTACTTAGAACCGAACGGATGGACGGATACGGTTCCTTTCGCTGTTCAATTAGAGAGACGAAGTTCTGCGAAACTTCTAACTCTTTGCCCAGTAAGAGCCAATGACATTATTTTTTTTACATGGGTGCCATTGCTTTTAAAGAAAAAAAAGTCTTGGTATGTAACTAAGATTTTGAATTGCACGAAAGAGCCAAGCGATCGAAATTTGCAAACACCAGAATTTCAATCGTGAGGTTGGCTTTAAGATAGCAAGCATGTGGAATTCAGAGGTAAAATTATTCAAACCAGGAAAGCATCGTACGACATCCAAAGTTAATTGGAGACCTTGTGAGTGTATTTTGCTGGACAGCTCGGAAGTTCCAGCGAAAAGAATCAAAAAGCGGGTAGATCGGTACTGCCCATGACAGCTCGAATTTCATCTCTCGCAGCACTGCAGTCCCGTCGTGAGTCGAAATATCAGCAAATAAATAGGTACTATAAAATTAATCGTGGTAAGTATTTCAAACTCAAACTCAAACTCAAATTATTTTTATTCAATTAAACTTTTACAAGTGCTTTTGAATCGTCAAAATAATCTACCACTGGTTCGGAATGCTGTTCCTACCGAGAAGAACCAGCAAGAAACTCGGCGGTTGCTCTTTTCAAATGTACAATTTACAATAATAAATTACAATAACAATACAATTACAATTTACAATAATAATTTACAATAATAAATTTATCGGTTATCCATACTTAATATTATAAATGCGAAAATGTGTTTGTCTGTCGGTCTGCTGGCTTTTCACGGCTCAACAGTTAAACCGATTTTGATGGTACAGAGTTAGCTTACATCCCGGGGAAGGACATAGGTTTATCCTGGTCAATCAAAAAGCTCCCACGGGATTCTTAAAGGCCCATCCATTTTATCGATTTATATGAAACTTGGCACAGAGGTTGCGTTCTGGAAATTGTCGCGATGAAATGTGTCGTGAAAATAGCTCAAAAATATAATCATGAAAACGTGATGAAAACCGTTACATTGCAAAAATTATTTATTTAACACAAGATTGTTGTATCTCGCTACCGAGATTAAGACAGTAGCGTGTAGTAATTAAATGTCTAATTGATCTTATACCATCAATGTAGATGGAGCAATTTAGATGCAGTTTGCGTTCCAAGATAAGCAAAATTAGAGCTTTATAGTACAGATAGCGGGATCGCCACTAAGGAGTGGAACTTTCAACGGGAAATATATCTAGGTTTTGTTTATTAATATCCTATAGTCAGCTGCCGCGATTTCTATTACGCTTTGACCACAGTTCTTATCCCTTACTGCCAATGATGAATTTACGAGATATAGTATAACCACATACATATACAATATACATAGATAGATAGGAGTTCACAGCTTTTCAAGTTAACGCGGAGAAGTCTCTAGAAGCGGCAGTGTGAGCTAGGGTGAGGGAACTCTCGGTTTAATCCTGAATCGACGATAAATATAAATATGTAAAACTATGCTATGGTGATGTAAAGTCAAAGAAAAATAGGGCTAGTTTAGGGCAACATGCGTCAAATGTAGTTACTAACATTTGACGCCTGCCAGTGACGCTGAAGCCTCGACGTTTTGTTAGAAGTTCCGTAATTTTCGTGAACTGTGGTAAGCGGCTCCAAACATAGTTTGGTTCTAACTCAGAAAAATGCCGGCTCTTAAATGGGTCGTGCCGGCCAATATCAATGGGTTCTCGTTTGAATATCAAAGTTACACAGGCTCAAAGATTTGTACGTAAATCTTTGAGCCTGTTTACGGAAGTTTGGCAGATCACATGTTTCTAGAACGTACCTATCATGGGTTTCGAAAGGTGATAACTTTTTGAACGTACTCAATAAGGTTTTGAATTCAAATGAGAACCAAAAGAACAAGTGTAAATTAAAATTTTATAACACCCCCGACAAGTGAAGGTTACAGTTACTAGAAAAGAGCTGATAACTTTCAAACGGCTGAACCGATTTTCTTGGATTATAGCTAAGAACACTCTCGATCAAGCCACCTTTCAAGCAAAAAAAAAACTAAATTAAAATCGGTTCATTAGTTTATGAGCTACAATGCCACAGACATACACTGATACGCTCGTCAAACTTATAACACCCCTCTTTTTGGGTCGGGGGTTGAAAATACTAATCATTTACTTTATAAATTAATAATGCACACTCTTGTACTTAAAGTAAATACATACATGCAAGTTACACTGTACAATCCTTTAACATAAGCACATAAAATGCAAATTATAATTACTTAGTAGGACGTACCACATTCTTCATAGATAATCCTCTTAAGGTTAGGATTTGCCTATGATATTAATCATGACATATACGTTTAGGAAGTACCTAATGGGTTATAGGGAATAGATAAATTACTACAGTATTGCTAGGGCAAACGTCTACTGGTGACTTTTGTACAAATCGCTTCTATACAAATGCATCAACTATTTATTAACCCCTGACCCAAAAAGAGGGCTGTTATAAGTTTGACGTGTGTATCTGTGCATCTGTCTGTGGCATCGTAGCTCCTAAACTAATAAAACGATTTTAATTTAGTTTTTTTTTGTTTGAAAGGTGGCTTGATCGAGAGTGTTCTTAGCTATAATCCAAGAAAATCTGTTCAGCCGTTTGAAAGTTATCAGTTCTTTTCTAATTACTGTAAACTTCACTTGTCGGGGGTGTTACAAATTTTTAATTTACACTTGTTACAATCATTCTAATTTTATTATTTCAAACCATTTGCAAACGAATATTCCTATTAATCCTATACATAATTAAGTCAAAGTGTGTATAATTTTTGTGATGTAAATAGTGTGAACTCCGCTTAACTCTGTGTGGCATAAGTATTGTTTATGATCATTGCTTGCTAAGGTGTATTGTTATTGTATTGTATTGAGCTGTTTAAGCTGGAAACATATCACATACTATTAAACATGACTTATGGGCGAGATACTTTAGTTATGGGATGTAACTGTGTGTCTCCTCTCTGATTGAGAAGGGTTTGGTCCACCACGCTGGCCATTAGAGCATTATGTAGAACTCTAAGGCACTCAGGCAGGTTTCCTTACGATGTTTTCCTTCACAGTTAAAGCAAGTGATATTAAATTTTTTAAACGCACATTACTCCGAAAAGTTACAAGGGCAGGTTTCTTGGGATTATGGACCATATTTACCACAGATTATAATCATTCAAAACTTGCCTCGTTATTACTCTATGTCGGTACTTCTTTCTCAGGAGCGCAGCGAGCTGACCTTATGTGAACAGCTTGATCACAGTTTCCTTTAGAGATTGATTTATGAGTTGTTCCGAGTAGACGCAAGCGGTTAATATAATCGATATCGGCTCATAAATATCGATCCTATTATGTACTATATCTCTTAACTAAATTTAAATGACAGATCTAAATGTATTGCTACGTTTTCCACATCTTTCCCTGCGAAAAGGATAGATCAATCTGTGGTTTAGAGACGATGGACTACAGAATTAGCCACAGTAGGTAGTTACTTATTTCTCGTATATCATTCATGGGGTTATGGGCCATATTTACCACAGATTATAATCATTGAAACTTGTCACGTTATTACTCTATGGCGGGTAATTCTTTCTCACCTGCGAGCTGGCCTTTTGTGTGAACAGCTCGATCACAGTTTCCTTTAGAGACTGATTTATGAGTTATTCCGAGTAGACGCAAGCGGTTAATAATAATCGATATCGGCTCATAAACATTGATCCTATTATGTACTATTGTATAATCTCTTAACTAAATTTAAATGACAGATCTAAATGTATTGCTACCTTTTCCACATCTTTCCCTGCTAAAAGGATAGATCAATCTGTGGTTTAGAGACGATGGACTGCAGAATTAGCCACAGTAGGTAGTTACTTATTTCTCGTATATCATTCATGGGGTTATGGGCCATATTTACCACAGATTATAATCATTGAAACTTGTCACGTTATTACTCTATGGCGGTAATTCTTTCTCACCTGCGAGCTGGCCTTTTGTGTGAACAGCTCGATCGCAGTTTCCTTTAGAGATTGATTGATGAGTTGTTCCGAGTAAACGCAAGCGGTGGTCTTCGGTGCATAAAGATCGATCCTATTTGTCGTCACAGTTATCGCTTCACGGCTTTTTGCTTTTCATACCTAATTTAGTTTGAGGAATGCACTTATTTTATAAATTTTCATAAGTGGGTACTTATCACATTTCATTTCGAATACCTACTTACTTCAATTTTACGACTTAAGTACGTGTTTTATATCTGCGTCTTGACAGTTTTTACTTTTGAATGGGGTCATGTAAAGTATGCGAGAACTGTATTATAATTTTATTATGTTTGGCGAAATGAACGAGCTCTGTTTCTAAATAATCATACCTACTTACTTAAATCAAAGAATACTAACTTTTATCTAGATATCTGTGCTATTACTACGTAAGGAAAATCGCGTATCCCTTGCTTCACAACATAATATATAGTATCTACGCCTAGCAGTATTATGCAAAGCTCCTCTTTCTCCTTGTCCCGCTCCATTTACATAAGCGCTGTCCTTGTCCATCGTAGATGATTAAATCTGTTGAACTAAGTGTGGGAGATGTGCCTCCCATCATCATAAATGAAAATCCTTTTATAAACGCTAAGTAACTATAACTACATACCTAATTAAGCAAAGAACGATCAATCAACGATCAACGAATCGAAATGAAAACGTCAGTCTCTCAACAAAATGCCATTTGTAACTATTTTTAACCCCCGACCCAAAAAGAGGGGTGTTATAAGTTTGACGTGTGTATCTGTGTATCTGTGTGTCTGTGTATCTGTGTATCTGTGTATCTGTGTATCTGTCTGTGGCATCGTAGCGCCTAAACGAATGAACCGATTTTAATTTAGTTTTTTTTGTTTGAAAGGTGGCTTGATCGAGAGTGTTCTTAGCTATAATCTAAAAAAATTGGTTCAGCCGTTTAAGAGTTATCAGCTCTTTTCTAGTTTTCTTGTAGAAAAGAAGGTTAGATAACCGTTAGGTTCATAATATTATGTCAATAGACAAATGTCAAGCTGTCAAGATGGACGTTGATAAATACATAATTATTTATTTGAAAATGATGTTTTGGAAAACTCAGATACTTTGGATCGTCGGGGGTGTTATAAATTTTTAATTTACACTTGTTATATAATCTTTCCGGTTTTAGACTCGTTACAGCTGACGGAAAATTGATTTCCTTTAGTCCTACAGACTACAGTGACTCTGGGAGTAAAAGCTCTGTCCCAAACACTATATTATACAGTTCGTAGACAAAGACATTTTACAACAGATCCTGTGACGTTTTGCTTAGTCAAAAGCTCCCATATGAGGATGTACCTTAAAATATTTCGGAATAATAAGGTATTTCTATTGAAAATCCTTGTATAGAATGCTCGATGTCAACTGGATTCATGAACATGTTAGTTAAAGGCTTGGGTATACACAACGCGTGATGACTGCGACACGCGATTGCAAGCCATTTTAGCGTTCAAAATATCGTGAGTGATGTCATTTTTAACCCCTCACCTAAAAAGTTTATTGAAAATATTGAATCTAAATAATGGGTTTGATTCGAATATTCAAGTCTGTTAAGCATACAACAAATCAGTTAGAAAATAAAAGGGAAACTTTATTTTACGACTTGGTAAAATTAATTAGTAAGAATTTTCTTTTTAATTTTTTTAAAATGTTTTCTATGAATAAAAATTGAACGATTTTTATTTTATTTCATATTACAATTTATGAAGAGACTGTATATGAAACCGCTGAAAAATTCGACTTTTTTTCTAAAAATATGATAATCTAAACTCCGGTTATGTTCAGGATAGCATCGGTTTTAAAAACGAATCTGTAATCTGTCGAAGCTCCGGAGTTACACCAAAACCGGAATTCCGGAGCTCAAGCCCTAGTCCAAGCCTTACTTTTTTTTTTTTTTTTTTTTTTTTTTTTTTTTTTTTTTTTTTTTTTTTTTTTGACGCTGGGGAATGCATTTACGCATCCCCCCCGGAGGGAGGGTATGTGGGACTCGCCGGCCGAGAGGCGACCGGAATACCCACTAAACCCCAGCGGCGCTACTGCGCGTCGCCTGGCGACTGGGTCACGGGAACGGCCGAAGCAAACACCGTAACCCAGCCAGCGACGTCTGCCGAGGCAGACCCTCCACTGGGGACCTGCTCGGTCCCCACCACCTCCGGGACGCACCAACGAAGTGCGTCCCCCGACCCTGGGACGCGCACGTCGCCCGTGTCTCGTCCTACGCTTCGTCCACTGTGCCCTCTGCTAGTCAGAGGGACACGCGGAGAAACCTCCCCCCCTGCCAGGTCATTAGCCATAGCCAACAATATCTCCGAAGAGAAATTATTAGCCATGTTACCGGGGCGCACCGGCCCGAACACTGCTCTTCCCCTCGGACGCATCCAAAACGGACCAGCAGCATCCAGGCACACTGGGAGGTTACCTGGCTGGCGCCCCAGTCCAAGCCTTACTACTACCACGTTAGCAACAGCACCGTTACAGCCGTCCTAGTGTTTGTAGTCGGTGTCGATGTGGGTCACAATTCAATATTTATTGCACCGTCTATGGAAGAGGCATGTGCTGTCAAGTGTTTATCTATTGGTTTTCCTTATTTGTCGTATTTTACACAAAAACCACATGTCCAGCTTTGTGTCGTAGATACGAGTATATCTCTTGGTAAAGATCTAATGATAGAAATGTTTTTTATTCAGCAATGGCACACGCTTGACCACATCACACCTGATGCAAAGTGATGATCCGGCCAAAGATAAGGACGCGTTTGCCTAGAAGATGCCTATTCGATACAGATAACTAGAATACTATGCAATCACACCTGATGGAAAGTGGTGATTCGGCCTGAGATAAAGACGCGTTTGCCTAGAAGATGCGTATTCACTATTGTCTATTGTTTTGAAGATACCTACCCGGAGTATAGTTAGAAGGAAACAGAGATCGCGGAAGAGTTTTCCAAACCTAGCTCTCAATATTTTTTCATAATAATTGTTATTTAGGTATTTATTTTTATACTAGCTGACCCGCCCCGGCTTCTCTTGGATGAAAATCCTTTAGTAATCTACGTCATAAAGAATTAGAGGATGCCCGCGGCTTGGCCCGTGTGGATTTCGGTTTTTTTAGATCCCGTAGGAACTCTTTAATTTTCCGGGATAAAAAGTACCTAGCCTATGTCCTTCCCCAGGATGTATCCCAAGTCTGTACCTTTCATTAAAATCGGTTCAGCGCTTGGGCCGTGAAAACGTAGCAGACAGACAGACAGACAGATAGACAGACAGACAGACTCATTTTTAACCCCCGACCCAAAAAGAGGGGTGTTATAAGTTTGACGTGTGTATCTGTGTATCTGTGTATCTGTGTATCTGTGTATCTGTCTGTGGCATCGTAGCGCCTAAACGAATGAACCGATTTTAATTTAGTTTTTTTTGTTTGAAAGGTGGCTTGATCGAGAGTGTTCTTAGCTATAATCTAAAAAAATTGGTTCAGCCGTTTAAGAGTTATGAGCTCTTTTCTAGTTTTCTTGTAGAAAAGAAGGTTAGATAACCGTTAGGTTCTTAATATTATGTCAATAGACAAATGTCAAGCTGTCAAGATGGACGTTGCCTAAATACATAATTATTTATTTGAAAATGATGTTTTGGAAAACTCAAATACTTTGGATCGTCGGGGGTGTTATAAATTTTTAATTTACACTTGTCGCATTAATAATATTAGTATGTATACGCTACATGCAAGGTTTCTAGTTTGGATCTCTAATAATAATTATTAATAATTCGATTTATAATAGTTCATTGCTACTTTAAAAATCATTAAGATAATCTACATTTCTTTCGCTCATTTATCTTTATTTGTATTTTTAAAACTATAACATAATTAAAAGTGACAGCAAACCCATATTTAATTGCATAAGAACATGTAAAATGTTTAACTTCTGAAGCCAATATTGTGCAATCCAAAAGTTCTTTAATTATATAAACGAACTTATTAACATAATACCAACATTCCGAGTAACTGGTAAAATGGTCAACGAACTTTAAGTTCATTCATAAACTAAATGACACATCACTCCGATGACGCAGGTGTCGACGAAACTAATTAACTATCTCATTTCATTATAAAGGCAAAGAATATAATAATTAACTCCGCTATAAAAAATATTAAATAGGCAATTCAAATTCTAGCATCTACAATAAAATTAGACCTCTACAGAACTGACGAATTTATTGTATTGTAGAACTAGTTTAACCACCCCGGTTTTGCGCGGAGTTTAGCGGTATTTAGTAAATCCGAAAAGTAAGAGAGAGATGCGTGCCCGGGTCAGACAGACAGGCAACGAAGTGATGATACAATGGTTCCTTTTTTTCTTTTTGGGAACGGAACCCTAAAAAATACAAGGAAAAGTTACGAAATAAAATCTAAGTACGTTTACTATTTGAGCAACCTTTATATTGCGTTTTACTGGAAATGGCAACATTGTTGGTAATAGGTATAAGTTCAACTGTTCTTCGAATAACACCTCAGAGGTGATAAGTACTACAAAGAAAAGCCTAGAAACTTAACAAAGATGTGTAATTGGCTATTTTCCAACGGGACTTAGGACTTTACTACTTACCTAAATGTTTATCGCTAAGTTGAACTTCATGAATTCCCATTGCAGCAATAAGTAATAGGTACCTTACTGCACTACTGAACACTAAATCGAATTATATTACGTTGGTACCTTTATCCAATAATAATTAACCGTGATAATTATTATTAAAAGCTTAGCGAACTCCCCAGCGCTTTCCATACAAAGTTAGTTTGGTCACTTTACAAACCAAACTCAAAGAAATGTAGACACGTTTTAAAATCAAATAGGTACCTATCTGAGTCTATAGATTGTCCCGTAAAAACAGTGATAACTGATAAATATTTGTAACTATACATAGTTAGTAAATCTTTGAGTCTGTTAAATTTTAATGGGAGAGTATTTATACATCCATGGGGAACTCTTTGACTTTCTGAGATAAAAATTAGCCACAATACCTATCATGTCACTGTAGCCTTAGCGTAGCAGCAACGAGTTGGTAGCAGCGTGTTTTAGTGATATAAACCAATCAACAAACAAACAAACACACTACCGTATTTAAGTAGGTATAATACTTATTAGTAGTGCGTGAAGTCCAAATACTTTTTTTTACACTCCAAATTACGCAGGCGGTGCGGCGGGCGGCCGGAAAGCGGTGGGAACATCTGGTTTTAACAGAGCTCTCTCCGTCACTTACTCCATACAATCGTAGTTCCCATTTCATTTGAATATTAAGCAACCAAAGTCCATGAAATTTTGCAGACATAGTCTAGAAACTAATATCTGTGTCTGTGGTGTTTTAGATTTTTCTAAAAATATGTAGTTTTAAAATTACAGGGGCTCAAAGATTTGTATTTTTCTTTAAAAAAAGGCCCAACTTTGTGCTCGTTTTTCTAGACAACGAAGCAATTTAATGAAATTTGGAAAAACCACAGACCTAGAAAATTTAATGAATATTATGTAGTAAAAAAATTATCGTTATATATTTTATATTGTTATAATTATGTGGGAACTACGAAAACCAGAAATTACACCCAGAAATCTTGAAAATTTCGTGCTGTCTCGATTTGTGCAAGCGGGGTGGTGAAGTGCGGGGGACGACACGTGAAACTGACAGAAACTGACAGTCTAAACACACGGGCCACATTTAGACTGCACCCAACTCCAAACTTGTCGATAGGTCTAACTAAATACACTGGTACATTTCAACTTGCGTTAGACGTATGCGTTACCTACTCAAACGTTGCCTGTAGATAAAAATATGTCTCATGTTTGCTGGCAATAGCGCATGCATCAAACCCTGCAAGTTGCAACTCTCTTGCAACCTATTCCTCACGCAATACCCACAGCTTTAACATTATAATTTTTGACAATGTATACTATATGTAATGCCATATCACAGGTCACTCTCTGATTTATTGCTAACAATTTACTTCCAAATGCAAAGAAATCTAAGTGTGTTGAATTCACACTGCCCAATACCAGGACCTTAAATGACATAAATTCATTGATAAATAAATAATCATATGTTGAAAATAAAGGAGAACCCCGTGTTTCTCGGTATAATGTTAGATGCAAAGCTTCTATGGAACACCCACATATCAACACTTGATGGTAAACTCAGCTCTGCTGCTTACACTGTTAGAAAAATTCAACAGGTACTGACGTGGAAACTGCAAAAATTGTATATTTTGCCTATTTTCACTGTATTATGTCTTACGGACTCTTGCTATGAGATAAAGCGGTAGATATTGAGAAAAAAATGTATTACAGAAAAGGACAGGACGTGCAATTTATAATTTAAAACCGCGCGCTGCCATACAATAAAAATGTAAGGAAATAAGTACCTTATCTATTATCTTATAGTAGCTTCTAAATATATTTACAATTAGCTAATGCCCGCAGCTTCACTCGCGTGGATTTAGGTTTTTAAAAATCCCGATCCTTTCATTTCCCAGAACAAAAGTTGCCTCTCCGTAATAGCCCGTCCCCGGGATGCAACTTGTTTCTGTATCACGTAAGAATATTTAAACGGATGATCCTTTTCAAATCCAGAGGGATCACCAGGATTTAGGAATGCAATTTCTTACAGCATCAGGGTTGAGGTCAACGACAAAGTGTTTACTTGGTATAGATACCTTCAATATCAATTAATAATCGACACTTTTTAAATCCCATTAGCTTTAGTAGTCAGGTCCCCTGCAACATCAGGATTGAGGAGTTGGAATCCAAATTTTTTATTGAACAATGTCGCAAACTTTCTTTATCGATTAAAAAAACTACCCAAAATTACGCAGTTAGGTTACCTGCCAAACATGGTTTTGAGTCAACGGGAAGTACCCTAGAGGTTTTCTTGACACACTCGACAGACAGAGAGATAGACAACAAAGTGATCCTATAAGAGTTCCGTTTTTTCATTTTGATGTACGAAACCCTAGAAAACGTAGGAACGGCATTCCGAACCAGTGGTAAATTTTTCTGACCATCTAAAAACACTTTGAAGTTTATCATTATCAAATTTATCATTGTATTCCATTCCATTTCATTCTATTCCATTCTGTTCAAAGATAAATAGATAATAAAAATATTTGTCACCGAAACAATAATTTACGATACATCAACCAATATCAATTTTACTGATGACAATCTGACTATTACCAAAGTGAACGACTACTATAATATCTATTATATACGACTAACATAATATGTATTATAAATTGTGTGCCGTTTGCATTCTCACTAGGTTCTCATTAAGTTTGTTTTATTTGGTTAAACTTTCTGGCATTTATATTGTTATGACGTTTAATTGGCAAACAGTCTGTTTATTGGCTGAAACTCAAAAATTCAGCCAATCACAACAAAGAAAATATTGTAATAATGATTGATGCAGCTTTCTGTAATTGAAAACAAAATATTTGACATTAACTTGAATGTGACAGTGTTTTCCGAATAGGGTTGCCAGAGGCCCCGTATTTTACTGGTTACCCCGTATTTCAGGATACAGAAACCTGTAATTATGAAAATAAAATACGGGGCAAATAAAACTAAATATTTTTAGGGTTCCGTAACTCAAAAGCAAAAAAGAACTCTTATTGGATCACTTCGTTGTCTGTCAGTCTGTCAGTCTTTCCGTCTGTCCGTCTGTCCATCTGTCCTTCTATCCGTCTGTCATGTGTTCATGAACAAATATTAGTATTTTCAATTTTCAAAGTAAGATAACTACATATATCAAGTGGGTTATCATATGAAAGGGCTTTACCTGTTCATTCTAAAACAGATTTTTATTTATTCTTATGCATATTTTTTTAATGCATAACAGTTTTTGATTTCTCGAGTAAAATGTCGGAAAAAATACCCGAATACGGAACCCTCGGTGCGTGGGTCTGACTCGCGCATGGCCGGTTTTTTACAAATTCAGCAGAAGCTGGCTGGCGAAATCAAACACTGACGTTATGTCCAGTAGAAAGAATATTTTCCTTTTGCGGCAATGCGTAGCCGAAACCCACTCGATATTGATCATGGTCGTAGCCAAGGCGGCGGGGCTTAGTTTGAGGATGTAAGCCTTTTTTTATACAAGTTAGCCCGTGACTTTAATCTTTTCTAGTGGTAAGTGATGATGCAGTCTAATTTCTTGGCCGTTAGGGCCATACTAACCATATAACTAGCCATGACCGAAGCCTCCCACCAGACCAGAAATTTAGAAATGGCGACTGCGCCTGGGAAGCCGTCAAAAACCTAAGCCTAAAATAATACTTACACTATTTCTTGCATTTGCTTACCAATTTTTTTTTGGAAATATATCAAACATTTCGCGCTCACTTCACTCGCGCTTTGAATTTCTATTACTTGGTGTAAACCCCGCAATTTCGTTTGCATGAATTTAGATTTTTAAAAATTCCGTGGGGGATTTTCCGGGCTAAAAAGCCACCTAAAAAAAATGTCTGGGATGCAAGTTACCTCTGAATAGTAAGTACCAAAATTTTGGTAAAGAAGATGGGCCGTGAAAGGGTAACAAATAGATAGGCAAATAGATATACTGTCGTATTCGTAATATTAGTATGGATAGGAAGCTTTAAAAATAAAATCTTGCTATGGCTACACTCGTTTCCCTTTCACTTTAATTTTTTCTGTATTGAACCAAAAACACTTACGCTCACTGCGCTCGCGCTTTTTTATTGTTGTATTTTATCTCACTGTCAAATTGAAAGGCGAAATTCCACTAACCAGGTAATTAGCCCATAAAGTTGAGCGAATGTTTTTTTCCTCATGACAGGATTCAGTTCCGGCCCTAATAAAACCTCTCCCGCAATCGATTCCTGGCTACAGCCATAGTATTGATACTGTGAAGGTGGAATTACAAATTAAATGTAATTTTAAGTTGAAATGAAAGATTGTATGCATGAAATGTATAACATTTTGCTTTATAACACTAAGAGTTTTTAAAAGCTATTTAAATAAATAAATCTTTTATTTAAAACCACATTGCAAACACAGTTCACCAATCAAGACACGGCAACATACAGAGAAAAAATACAAAACTTACAAATAAACTGAAATATCTAAATAGGCTTTCCATGCATTTCAAAGAGAACCACCACCTATTTCTTCAAATACTTCAAATTTTCAAATTTCTTCAAATCTAAACCCCGTATTTTTGATGGTGGTAGCCTGTAAGTCAAAAAGAGCCAGGTGGCAACCCTACTTCGACCTAGACAGAATGAAAAATTGTTTTCATTACTCGGTATGCCTACTGCCATAGTGTGACAGAAAGTGTGACGGTAGTTGTGACCTCTGATTGGCCGACTCTCTTTCACTATTTGCTAAAATTGATGATTGCAACAACAATTTTTTCTTTTTGTAATCGAAAACAGAACACGGACGTCAAACATGTTGACTAATTGCAATCATTTCTGACCGGCTAACATTGTTCCGCTAGTGGCTCAAACTCACTGTCGCAGCAAGAACATGGTAAATTCAGCCAATCACAGCAATTTGAAATTTGGTTATCACAAATGTACCGATCTAGGAACCGAGAATGCACGAACCAGGGCAGATAGAGATAAGAACAATAATATCATACGTAGGAAATCGACGGGGGATCGTTGACAAGGATAGCCTGCGGCCTGCAATTAGTCACACACGTATCTTTCCAATCTGACACGTCTGCCAATGTGCAACTGTATGTGCGGTTAATATTAAAGCTTATTAAACCCCTACCCATAAAGAGGGGTGTTATAAGTTTGACGTGTGTACCTGTGTATCTGTCTGTGGCATCATAGCGCCTAAACGAATGAACCGATTTTAATTTGGTTTTTTTCTTTGAAAGGTGACTTGATCGAAAGTGTTCTTAGCTATAATCGAAGAAAATCGGTTAAGCCGTTTGAAAGTTGTCAGCTCTTTTCCAGTTTTCTTATAGAGGTTTTTGTGTCGGAGGTTTTTTAAATTTTGAGTTATTTTTCACTAAGGGATATTACTTGTATTATAGTCCGGACAGAAGAGGCATTCAAGGTTACAATAATTCGCATAGAGCCAAAAATTGGAACACCAAAAATGAATTGTGAAAAGTCCCCATCGATCCCACATTTGCAAAAAAATATATACTCAAGTTCACAAAAATGGGATTTTTGCATTTTCCAGCTAAACGATAAGTTTTATCATAAAATAGGTAAGACAAAAATTGTAGATCATAAAGTACAATGACACTAGTATTTTTAATTGCAGAAAATCACACTAATATTATAAAGGCGAAAGTTTGTATGTGTGTGTGTGTGTGTGTGTGCGTGTGTGTGTGTGTGTGTGTGTGTGTGTGTGTGTACGTTTGTTACTCTTTCACGCAATAACTACTGAATGGATTTGGCTGAAATTTGGAATGGAGATAGATAATATCCTGGATTAGCACATAGGCCACTTTTTATCCCGGAAAATCAAAGAGTTCCTACGGGATTTTAAAAAACCGAAATCCACGCGGGCGAAGCCGCGGGCATCTTCTAGTGTTACAATAAAACTTAAAGCTAGCCTTATCTAATTACTGTACAAATCATGTCCGCGTGGAATGGTGCCAAGAATACTGGCTGCATTTCCGAAAGTTTCAAAACAGTTTCCACGTCATCGTATCAAGCCGGTCTATTATTGTACTCTCAAGTAGGAAGTCTGACTGCGTGAGTGCGTTTATTTTTTATGAGTTGCATCGATTTTTACATCGCGCTGACAACGTATTTACGTTAACGTGAGGTCAAAGGCCTTTCGATTGCTTAAATAAACAAGTTTTAGCAAGATATCTTCGTCATATATGTAGTTGAGATTTGGGCAGTTTAGATCACTTATGTCCAATAGAATGATGTATGAAGGCGATGTAAGAGTACCTCAGCTATATTGTATTTTTTTTTGCATTTGGAGATAACAAAGAACACTGCACTCTATTACAATTTCTTTAATTAATTATCATTATCACACTAATATTATAAAGGCGAAAGTTTGTATGTGTGTGTGTGTGTGTGTGTGTGTGTGTGTGTGTGTGTGTGTATGTTTGTTACTCCTTCACGTAAAAACTACGGGACGGATTTGGCTGAAATTTAGAATGGAGATAGATAATATTCTGGATTAGCACATAGGCTACTTTTTATCCCGGAAAATCAAAGAGTTCCCACGGGATTTCGAAAAACCTAAATCCACGCGGGCGAAGTCGCGGGCATCGGCTAGTTATTAATAAAATATGTAAGTAACGTTTTTTTTTTAATAAAAAACTCTACCAGACCGCTGCTGGCTGCGGAGTGCCAATCACCAATCAACGAAGTCTACCAGCTAAAAGTCTTAGAACTTCGTAAATAAATTAAAGAGTTAATAAACTTTCTTCTGTTTGTCCAGGTTTTTTATTAAATTATAAATATCTACCAGACGACACTCGCAATTTTGTCTGCGTGGAATTAAAATGTTTAAAATCCCGTGGGAACTTTGATTTTCCAGCATAAAAAGTAGGTATAACTAGTCAAAAATCACATCGATCCGTTACTCTGTGGCGGCGTGTCTGAAGGACAAACCAACAAACAAATACACTTGCGAATTTATAGTGATAGACATAATATCATTTGTCCATTTTCGTCAGTCTACATTATCGTGAATCGATAGTCCACGTATCTATACCAATTGCATTAATTGACGTCAATCATCAATACTTGTATGTCACTATATCCATAGCAAGATCAAGTTGCAAGAAAAGCGGATGTACTTACGGGCAGACGGACGATTAGCATTTACAGGTATGTCTTGACGACCTTGAAAAACTGGGGAAATTCTTGCCATAACTGCAACGAATGGATAAGGTGTCTAACCTACTTACAATGCTTCATACCGTTTTGTACTTTATTGTTCAAGACTTAAAGTTATATTTTGTAAATCCTTTCGTAGTCAGCTCCACAAACTTGATATATAAGATCTTAACGGAACTCATCTCGTAAAAACTCGACTGTCCTTATCAACGTAGACGTATCACACACACGGTGGAACATCGCGTCTTTTTCATATTTTTCATACCATGAAATTTTCTTAGTAGGTATTTCAACTGTCCGTTATGGATAACATCTGTAAATTCTTTTCCTTTTAGCTTTTGCAAGATAATAATTTCTATTTTTTTTACTTAAGTTCGTAGTTACCTACCAAAGAAAGTAAAAGTTATTTTAATTAAGATCATAAAAAATACTTATTCCTTTCGTATGAGTAGGTACTTTGAGTAGGTATAATACTCGTATTATTCTTTCTATGAAGTAATTCTTTCAATTTTTTTTTTTTTCAATAATATATGTTTAGGATTCCGTACGAAAATGATATAAATGGAACCCTCGGTGCGCGAGTCTGACTCGCACTTGACCAGTTTTTTTTTTTGAAAATGTTAATTATTAAAATAAAACTTAGAGCCGTATCCAATTAAATTACTGTACAAATCGTAAGCCTGCGTGAAGTGGTGCCAAGAATACTGGCTTCATTTCTGCGCTGGAAAACCAGGCCGATCCTTTACGCAAAAAATAAACCAGCTCTATTCTCTGTTGTCTACAGTTTACTTAAAACAAGAACTTTATTCAAATCTTCCGATTTCTCTTCTTAAAAATACCACAGGGGACACAAGAAACAGTTCACATTTTTTAACATTTAAAATGAATATACTATAAAGCGAATTTAAATTACGAAATTAGTGGCACGATATTAGTTTTACGACATTAATTTCACTATCAATTGCACGTGTTCTGTGATCGAAGGTTTACACGTGCAATTGATAGTGAAATTAATGTCGTGAAACTAATTTCGTGCCACTAATTTCGTAATGCAAATTCCGCTTTACAGGTACACAAAGAGAATATATGAATATCCGTCCATTCATCCATTGTTCCGTTTCAGCGTGATTGAAGGACAAACCAACGAACAAACACTTTCGCATTTTATAAGATTATTATTAGTGACATCCGCCATATATTATGATTTATCATAATGAATTCGACTTTCAAGTTATTAATGAGTTGTAAGAGCGATACGAAACACTGCATTTTTCTTTTTTTTAACGTCGGGAAATCCTCATGGATACCACCGCACGGGGAGGTGTCGGGTGCGGTGGTTATGTCGGACTCTTACCGACTAAACTCCGCGGCTTTCCGTCTCGTACATCTCACTCTAAACAACTAAACTTTACAGACACGCTCTACCAAATTATTAATATTTGCATGAGGAAAGCGTTAGTCTAGTTTATACAGTCTTAACTCCTTTAGTTAGCGACATTGTGTTTAATGATTCGTTCTACGAAGCAGCGTGAAATACGTAATGAACCATGAAATATAATAAATATCCTTGGGTGCAGCGGTGATTTTAAACAGGTGTCCATTCATACTTGCCTCTATCAAGATAAAATCCTGTCTCATCACTAATTTTTTAAACTAAAGGAAAATTAATTCAAGCGGCTAAAGTTGCGGATAGCATCTAGTCAACCACAAAAAGTTCGATAATCTCTAAAAGATAATTTTATATGCAAAAATAGTGAAATAACATTAAGATTTATAGGTATTCTAACTGGGAGTGCCGATGCACCGAAATCGATTTCATTTAATGTTTTTCCGACTACCAATCGATGTGTAAACTACCTCTATTTATCCAATAGTCGTAACTAGCGATGACATGACTGCTAATTTTAAATCATTTTTAACCCCCGACCCAAAAAGAGGGGTGTTATAAGTTTGACGTGTGTATCTGTGTATCTGTGTATCTGTGTCTGTGTATCTGTGTATCTGTGTATCTGTGTATCTGTGTATCTGTCTGTGGCATCGTAGCGCCTAAACGAATGAACCGATTTTAATTTACTTTTTTTTATTTGAAAGGTGGCTTGATCGAGAGTGTTCTTAGCTATAATCCAAAAAAATTGGTGCAGCCGTTTAAGAGTTATCAGCTCTTTTCTAGTTTTCTTGTAGAAAAGAAGGTTACATAACCGTTAGGTTCATAATATTATGTCAATTGACAAAATATGTCAAGCTGTCAAGATGGACGTTGCCTTGATACATAATTATTTATTTGAAAATGATGTTTTGGAAAACTCAGATACTTTGTCGGGGGTGTTATAAATTTTTAATTTACACTTGTCATTTAGTGCAATCATTAGTATTCTTCACAGTGATTTCACAGTAAAAATCGCAACAATTTTTGCACTTACATTCGTTTGCTACATTAATATGATCAAGATTCAAGAGGAATAACGCTGATAATATTTCGCAGATAACTTTTCACGGAAAGTGAATGAACGTGCGAAAATTCACTTTTCGTAAAGAAGCAAAAGAATGTTTGCTACATTAATATGAATTAGATATTTCGCTTTCTAGCACGCAGCGAATTGAGTGTTCTCGCTTACAGGCTCTTTAGTTAGGGTCAATGTCCGTGCGTGCGCGAAATTTACACGATAAAGCGGCAAATGTAGTATTTTTCAAACTTTGTGAGATTTTGCTTTGTGATTTTTCATAGGCTACTTTTAAGTAGGGTAGCAAGTGTTACAATAATTATGAAAAGCCTTTTCACGTGGTTTTCCTCATGCTATCTGTGAAATGGTCCATATTTAGTCGTATTTAGTCAAAGTCAAATATTTTATTCAATGTCATGATCAACCCATTTCCGCCCCACTACTGAGTACGGGTCTCCTCTCAGAATGAGAAGGGTTTAGGCCATAGTCTGCCACGCTGGCCCAATGCGGATTGGCAGACTTCACACACCTTTGAGAACATGGAGAACTCTCAGGCATGCAGGTTTCCTCACGATGTTTTCCTTCACCGCTAAAGCAAGTGATATTTAATTGCTTAAAACGCACATAACTGAAAAGTTAGTGGTGCGTGCCCGGGATCGAACCCCCGACCTCCGATTAGGAGGCGGACGTTCTAACCACTAGGCTATCACAGCTTTTGACGTTCTAACCACTAGGCTATCACAGCTTTTATGTACCTAATTATTCAATGTACCTAAGTACAATTTTACACTTTTTAAACGTTACAAAGATGAAAGAGTAGGTAGGCACTTTAACACTGTCAGGTTGTACAGATGTGGTAACGACGCCGATTATGTCTCATACTAAGCATCTTATAACGGAGTCTGACGTAGCGTTTGTGATAGTTATGCAACTATTAATAAATTGTTTAGTGATATTATCTTGGTACACTGTTAATATAGGTAGTATTAAAAATACATTTATCAGCACGTGCAACAGACAAAGCTAAAGTCTAAAAGTATTCATAAATGCGTCAGATTGAAATCTGATTTATCTTCTTTTCGAAGTTGCTTATTTGAAATCTATTACCGAAAAATCTTCATTATTTTCTAAAATATAGGTACGTACATAAAAACTAAGCAGATGAATATGAGCAACCAAAGTTTGAGGTGTATTAGGAAAAATACCGCAAGAAAAAAGCTCTTTACTTTACATACATAAAAAAAGTAGAACAGTCCAGAAGGTAATAAAATAAAATAAAAAAGACAAAAATTCGAATAAAATAGAACATGTGCACACAAATATCACCATGCGTAGGTGTGAAATATTTATTAAAAGTTTAAAAAAAACTTGATTTTAAACATCTGGGGCAAAAGGCAACGTCCGCCGAACTAGAATGTTTATTTTATTATCGAGAGCTTTGGCGCATAAAATGTCAATAGATTTTATTAACCATAACAATCCATCTTCCACATTTTATATGTTTTGATCGATTAAGATTTATTAATCGTGCTTGATTGATTAAGATTCGATACAATTAATTATTCAAATAGGCTCTCTATTTGAATAATTCATTTAATTATATATACCTCTGTAGGTACTCCGTCTTGAATTTTTATAACTTCCGGAACGTTATCTATATATACCTATCTACTATTTATTATGTTTATATATGTATATGCTGAATTCTTTGCCTGCTCTTCTCAGTGGAATTTGTTTTCCGAAGCGATGGTAGAGTCACAGACGTACGAGTAGCATAAGAAACACTAGGTCCACATGTTTTTTTTTTTTTGGATAATTACTTTTTCTGACGACCTCATAGACGCGTTGGTAATCATAATATTAAAGGGAGGTCCCGGGTTCAATTACCGGCGGGGGCAACTTAGGAATTTTTAATCAGCTCAGGGTCTGATGGAAGCCTTCGGCCGTGGCCCGTGGCTAGACGGACCTCTTTCATCTTATCCCTAGATGAGGTAATACAGATACAGTCAAGGGCTAATTGTCGCTAAATAAAAAAGCCTGCAAAAAAACTGAATTCGACGTGGTAATTTTTGACTAAATGCTTTATGTAGCGAGCAATGAACAAGTAATATGTATCTTTAAGTACCTACTAGATTTAAAAATGCAACTTTAATGCAAGCTTTATTATTTTAAGTACTAAACCAAGACAAAAATAAATGAACAAGAAGTGCCCTGGCAGAATGCAGTGCGGCTTTTGTTCGAATGCATTGTCTAAGTAGAAAAACAAAGTTGAATGACCACACATGAGTTGGCGTGGGTGACCCTGCTTTAGGGTTGCCAAAAATCTAATATGAATAATTGTATTAAACACTAATATAGATCCCATTCCAAAGTTCAAATGAATTTAGGACGGAGATTTCTTTGCACAAAAAATGTCCTGCCGTCTTTAGTTTTACCTTAACTTTTAATGTCTATGTGAAAATGGACCTTCAAATCTCTATGTGAAAATGGATTTTATAAACAAGTGCGCTATACCTTAGGCTGCATAATCATTTGCCAGTAAAAAAACTTAAATGAAGTTTCTCCGTACACATTAGTTTCTTTATCATTATTTTGAATATTACTTACCCAAATTTAATGAAATTTCTTAGCAAAGTCGCTCAAAATATAAATTATATTTTGTGGTGTAAAAAAAAACATCCCTAACAAGTGACAACCCTATTTCACTGTGATAGTTATATTCTCACTCGCACCCCTGACACCTCTGAGTCAATATTTGGTGGTCATTTATGGTCTAATTTGAACTTGTCTGTGAGAAAATAATTGGGATTTTTTTAGAGAGTGAACTAATAACTTCTATTGATCCTATAATACTAATAATAAATATAATATGACTTTTTGAACTAACTTTCGGATGCACAATTTCCAAGAATTTTCTAAATATCCAGTTTGTCTGAGTGATTTTCGATAATATTTCGATTGCTTTATCAGCAAGAGTGAAGATTCAAGAGCACAGAATATGGGAATTGGGGTATTGGGAAGTATCTCACGTCGGCCTTTTTATAGCTAAATAAGGAGGACTTAAATAATTGATTTGAGTAAACTTTTACCAACATTATGACCTTAAACTTGAATATAGGTAATATTATTCAATACTTGAAGACCATAAAAGAGGAGGTTCTCAATACGGTAGGTACGATTTTACTACGATTTTACGTAAACCGATTTTTATATACTTATGGAAATGTAAATAAAGCTTAGTTTGAGTTGTTATCATAGAAAGACGCCGCCCTTCGCCTCCGCTCCACCAATATTATGTATTATTGTAATATTATGTATTATGTATTAATATTACCGTGGCTCCACTCTGCAAGAGTGTGATGCGCCTAAGTAGTTACACATCTACTTTCCAAGCTGTCACATAGTAACGCTAAGCCATTCTATCTAAGTAGTTTTGATAAGACCAGCTTAGGCTTAGCGGCAAAAAACTCAAACATCGAAATTGCATTAGACTAGTTTGGAGCATTAGCAAAAAGAAATTCCTTCCACTTTCGCGTTGTGATGGAACTCGTTAGTGTCGTTATATTGATCGATCCACTTTATATCTATTAATAGAATAATCGAAAAAACCATCTGAATGCATTTCTTTCGATTTCTAAATCATTCATCATCTATGCGGTAATCACTGAACTCAGAATAGGTTTAGAAGTGGCTAAGGAGCGCGAACTTATCGCCACGCAGATGTGTAATGAAACATCAAGGAGCATTATTATAAAAACAGACTTATTTGCATAGCGTTAGTTCGTTATCATCATCTCAACCATTCACCAATTACGTCCATTTACCATTACTGAGCACGGGTGTCATCTCAGAATGGGAAGGTGAGGCAATAGTCCACCAAACTTGACACTGGCCCAGTGCCGATCGGCAGACATCAAACACTTTAAGAACATTAAGGAGAACTCTCAGGCATCTATTGAGATTTTTTTATAAAAACAATTCTATTTCTGTAGCTGAATAATAAACACTGGCGACAAACTAACACAATCCCGGTATTAATAGAATTCAGATAATATTTCTATTACCTTAATATTAATTCTGTGGCATAAATTGATTTCTCGTTAAATGGCTAGTTATAAAATCGCTTGTAAAAAGTGTGGCACGTATCGTCTGAATTTCACGGGTTAACAATTTGAATATTTTTTGTTAGTTTTTGAATACAAGAAGAAATTTATCATTTCTTTTCACTTTGGTGTAAGTTTTTGTTCAATTTTATCGAGTAAACATCCTGCTGACCCTGCTGTTAAGGCAATGAATATTGTTCAAAGTCTAAATTAGACTGGGCAGATCTACAAATAACAATGGTTTTCCAAAGGAATTATATTATTGCAGACTGCGGATATCATTCAATCATTAGATATTGAAAACTAGATTATAACCCACGACCTTCCCACGACTTAGTCCGCGTTTCGATTTCTTAAAAATCCCGCGGGAAACTAAACTCTTTGGTTTAAATTAAAAGTAGAATATTTTATTTTAGCAAAAAGATCGCTTGTTTAGGATTAAAATTCCATTATCAAAAAATCACATTCGTGACAGCCCTAATAAATGGGAAATGAATCTAGCATCCTCAGTATAGTATCATTTTCCCAGGAAAGGACATTAACCACCATTAAGAGGATTTATTATTCTGTTTTTTTTTTGGGAAAAGAATAAAGATATTCACAGACAACAGTATACGCGGTTCTGCTCTAGTTATCACGTGGGAAAATTGAAATAAATATAACAATAGAATGGCGCGGTCAGTCACAAGAGCCGATAAAAGTTTATTTTTAGGGTTCCATAGGTATCCCCAATAAAAATAGGAACCCTTATAACAACACTTCGTTGTCTGTCTGTAGTGCCTGTGAGGATTCGTCAAGGAAATCAAAAATTATAGGATACTTCCCGTTGACCTAGAACTATGCGGTAGCAATATCTTTATAGTAACAGTAAATGGAAAAATCCGAAAACCGTTTTGTGATTAGGTAAATCAGAAAAAACATCAAGATTGTTAGGTATTTCTTTTTCTTGTATGGAACTCTTCGTGTGCGAGTTCGACTCGCAGCTGACCGGTTTTTTTCATCTCATATTACTCGTATGTGAATTGAATAGGTATAGAACTGTCAACACCTCGACAAATATCACTTTTCTCGCTATGACCATAAATGTTCTGTGCAAGTTGTCTGTGGGTACAAGATTTGAGTCTAGTTTGAGCTCTCAAATTAAACTTTAAAATAAAGAGAAAAGGAAATTTATTAGACCTGTTATTTACCAGTTCATAATAATTTGTAATTTCTAAGTGTAAGTACATTAAAAGCTACATTAGAAAGTACAAATTGTAACACACTTATTTATATTATGTTTTTCTTCAGCGTTAAAACAAAGTGATATTTAATTACTTAAAACGCACATAACTCCGAAAAGTTAGAAGTGCGTGCCCGGAATTGAACCCTGAACCTTCTGACGAGGCGTCTGTCCGACGTCTCAACCACTAGGCTATGATTGCTTTTTACCGTTAGTATTTTGTTTAGTATAGTATATTGAAATTGTTCATCGATTTCCTAGACTCACGACTCGCAAGTATAATTGAAATCTATTCTTGATATTGGAGAAAGCCTAATCACGTTAGATACGTATCTGGCACGTAGATAATGCTTGTTACCGTTTCTATCAAATCTGCAGTTTATTTGGATATACCGCGAGCATGTCGCAAGACAGCCACGTGTGAAGCAAAAAGCTCTGAAAGGCCCATAACCTTCTACATACTTATAAAACAAATTCGCTTCCCGCCGTCTGTCCCTATTTACGTTTAGATCTTTTAAACTACCCACGCAACGGATTTTAATACGGTTTTCATCAATATATACAGTGATTAAAGAAGAAGGTTTAAACGTAAAGTATATTGTTTTTTATTAATGTGTTGAAATATGTCGGTAGAAATTGAGCCGACTGAGAGGTTTCATCGAAAATGCCATCTTTATTCTTTAACCACACTGACACCACATTAGTAGGTGCCTAAATCTACATTGCACCCGTGTGAAGCCGGGGCGGGTCGCTATTCAATTAGTACTAGCTGATGCCCGCAACTTGTTACGTGTGGGTTTATGTTTCTAAAAATCTAACAGAAACTTTTACATTTTCCAGGATAAAAAGAAGCCAATATCACTCTCCGTTTGAGACCCATGCCAAAAATGAAGTGAATTTTACGAATTTTCTAATGTTTGTTTTATTTTGTTTCAGGTTGGTTTTAAGCATTAATGTACTCGTATGTCTACATTATCAGGTAAACCCAATACTTCAAAGAATTTAAAGTTATGACTCAAAGTTCTAACATAAAACAAAATAAGCGAAATATCATACGGAAGCTCTATGAAGAAGCACATGATTAATGTATATGCAGACGGACCGCATTAAAACTGCATGCTGACTGCAAAATTGCAGTTAGGATGCAGTTTTATTGCAACTGCATCGGAATTACTTACTGCTGATCAACTGTGCAGTCCGCATGTAATTCATTGCCTGTACTGGAATTGCATGCCGACTGCACGCGGATTGCGCAATCGGTCAGCAGTTGCGATGCAGTTGTGTCAACTGCAATGAAACTGCATCCAACTGCAATTTTTCAATCGATTTGCTGTCCAAATGCAGTCCATCTGTACAGACCCGATATTATAAAAAAAAGTCATAATGAGAGAAATACAGGTTCTGTATAACCTTTTGCCAAAGCTAATATAATATTATACTGTATATTGGAATATTTCATATAACGGAAGTGTATATGTAGTGTAATATTTACTTATTGTTGTAGTCGACTGTACATGTTATTTTTATTATAATATTTTTGTATCCGACTGTACTTTAACAAATAATGGAAATTACCAAATTATTGATAGTTAGTAATAGCAGTAGTTAGTAGAGCAGAGTCCAGAAAGTGTTTGTTTACTTTGTTTAATTACTATTTGTATTGTCCTGATTTAAAAGATCCTCCGCCCGCTCAATAGTCAGTCTTCATTAAGTCTTCATTAAGTGTTCATCCAGTCTTCGTCTTATATTCTAGTTACAAGTAATAGTTATACTCTTCGTCATAATAGTGTTATTTATATGTACGAGTAAGTCAATTTAATAAACATTTATCTTCTTCGCAAGCTGTTAAAATTTCAAGACTCCTTCTAGACACCCGAACATTACATTTTTGGTGTCAGAAGAGCGGGATAGAAATCCTGACAAACGTAATCGACGGGCATATATCCAGTTTTGGACGCTTTCATCGCGTACTGGAGGCATCTGGAAGAAGTCTAGCAGCGGACAGGCTCGAGGCATCCAGCCCTCGACTATAGCGAAGAAATCTGTTTTGAAGAGGTCACTCGAAGCAGTCAACAGGGTGCTGAGCAACCGTGGTTCTGCACTGGTATACGCCAGTACCACAGCGACAGGCCAGTTGATCTCCGGTGGCGTTCGCGCTACCACTGCTGCGATACGACGCGACTAGAAGACGAAGAGTTGAAGAACAAGACTCCGCAATATAAATAGGTACATGGTTCTACGAAAATCCAAGTGAGTCGTATAATTGTTGTTATTTATATTGTGTATATTTATTATTTTATATTTCTTATATTGTATTATGTGTGTTTTTATATGATGTGTTATAATTAATATGATTTTATAGGAGTTTTACAAAGAATTTATTTTATAGACATTTTACAAGAATTTAAGATTAATAGGGAACTGAAAGGATTATTAGGTTGAATTATTTTTTTTGAATTATTATAAAACAAAATGTCTTTAGAAGAAAGCAAAGTTTCTGGTGGATTAATTGATATAGCTCTCGCAGAACGCATGATAAATAAATATGACGGCGATAAATCAAATTTACACGTTTTCATAGATAATTGTAACAACGCGTATAATCTCTTAAATCCTATTTACAAAATAGCATTTGTCTCAGTAGTGCTATCCAAAATTGAAGGGAATATAAGGTCCACATTATTAAATAGGACATTCTCGTCTTGGGAAAACCTAAAAAATCATTTATTGGAAAATTATTCGGAAAAGAGAACTTTCGCACAATGGCAGTTAGAATTAAATTCATGCAGACAAAACCCTAACGAACCAGTTTTGAAATATTCCAGTAGAGTAGAAAATTGCTTTATAAAATTAATAAAATCTCTAGACCCAAAGTTAACAAAAGAAGCCCGAGAAGCAAACGTCGAATTACTAAAAAATCAAGCCTTGAATATTTTTATTAGCGGTCTTTTACCACAATTACACATATTATTAAAATCACAAAAACCTTTAACTTTCGAAGATGCTGTTTCTATAGCAATTTCAGAAGAACAAGAAATAAAATCTAGACAGGAAATGCATTTTAAATACAATAACAATTTAGGAATAAAAAAATGTACTAATTGTAATAAATTTAATCACCTAGCTCATCAATGTAGGAATCAACCAATGATTAGGCATCTACAAACAAATCAATCAAATAATAACATACCTACTTGTTTTAATTGTCAAAAAAAAGGGCATATGGCTAGAGATTGCTGGAATAAACCTAATTCAAATAATCGTAGTTACCATAATAATCAAAATAATTATTATAACCGCAGTAATAACCAATCATCTCAGGTCAATCGTACGAACCATAATTGGAATAATTATAATCGGCATAATAATAGGCCAACGAATTATAAAAATAGTGAAAATAAAAATTTAAACTCCAATGGTCCAAGGCCCGCGGCCGACCCGAGGACCACAAAGTAGATTCAGGCCGAATAAGAATTATTGACACGCGTATTTCGTCATACGTAAAATTAGAGTCGTTGAATATATTGGAAAATAAAAATAAATTCTTAATAGACACAGGGGCAGAAGTTACGTTGATAAAAATAACGTCATTAGAAGGGAAAACATTGATATATGAAGATAAGAAAATAAAATTAAAAGGAATAGACAAAGACGCTAGCCCAACTGATACGTTCGGTTGTGTTCATTTGACATTTGATATAGGAGACAAAAGAGTTTATCATACACTTCACGTGGTACCTGATAACTTTCCTATTCAATGCGATGGAGTAATAGGCAGCGATTTTTTGTCAAAAACAAACGCGATAATTAGTTATGAAAAGAATAAAATAAGAATATGTGGTATAGAGTTGAATATCGAGCATGAAGAAACGATATTAGTTAGCGAAAATTCGAGAGAAAATATGAGTAAAAAGAGTATACAAAGTAGTATGTGTAATGAAGAGAATAAAAGTGATATGTGTTATGATGATTTAGAGAGTAATATGTTCGAAAACGATTGTGAAGTTTATCCACAAGTGTTGAAAAATGAAATGAGTGATGAAAGTTATTCACACGAGATGAAAAATAAAAAGAGTTATGAAAATAATAGGTTCGAAAGTAATTGTGGAATTGAGCCACAAAACTCAAAGAAAAGAAAGTATTACGAAAATGATATTTTTGTCATAGAACCAAGATGTGAAAAAGTTATTTCTATTTGTGTAGAGAACCCTAATTTGAAGGAAGGAATAATATCGGAACCAATTAAGTTATCAGACGGTGTTTATTTATGTCCGAGTATAGTTAAAGTCCACGAAAACAAGGCATTAACGATGTGTTTGAATACGACAGATAAGGAAGTGAAAATAAATAAGTTGTTTGTGAAATTAGAACCGTTAGGAAAATATCAACAGGAAGCTAATGAGATAATTAACGTAAACAAAATTAAGAATGAAGCGACGTTTAAAGGAACTCGTTTAGATAAATTAAAACAAACTTTACGTACCGATCATTTGAATAAGGAAGAAAAGGAATCATTATTAGAATTATGTAAAGAGTATAATCATATATTTTATTTAGAAGGAGATACGTTAACGTCGACAGAGACAGTTATGCATGAGATACCTACAACTAGTAATGTTCCCATTAATACGAAGTCGTATAGATATCCAGAAGCTCTTAAAGAAGAAGTTAATCAACAAATCGGAAAATTATTAAAAGATGGAATAATTCAGCCATCTAATAGTCCATGGAATTCACCAGTATGGATGGTCCCTAAGAAAATGGACGCGTCAGGTAAAAAGAAATGGCGACTTGTGATCGATTTTAGAAAGTTAAATGAAATAAGTATAGGTGATGTCTATCCACTACCTCAAATAAATGATATATTAGATCAGTTAGGTCACAGTAAATATTTTACAACCCTAGATTTAGCATCGGGATTTCATCAGATCAAAATGAGTCCGCAAGACCAATCGAAAACAGCGTTTAGTGTTCCCTTAGGACATTATGAATATACTAGAATGCCGTTTGGATTAAAAAATGCACCGGCAACTTTTCAGAGATTAATGAATAATGTTTTAGTTGGTTTACAAGGAATAAAATGTTTCGTATACCTTGACGATATTGTTGTTTATGGAAATTCGTTACAAGACCATAATAAGAAATTAAAAGAAGTTTTTGAACGATTATCACAACATAACTTGAAACTTCAACCAGATAAGTGTGAATTTTTAAAAACGGAAGTCATGTATTTAGGGCATTTAATAACTCAAGAAGGTGTAAGACCAAGGATCCGATTTCACATCAAATTTAATAAAAGAAATTTCTAAATTATTTAAAATCAAAAAGATAAATACAAGTGCTTATCATCCACAGTCTAATGGAGCATTAGAAAGAAGTCATTCAACATTAGCAGATTATCTTAAACATTATGTAAATGAAGATCAAACAAATTGGGACAAATGGGTTGATTTCGCTATGTTCTCTTATAATACAAGCGTTCATAGTTCAACACATTTTACACCCTTCGAATTAATATTTGGTTTTAAAGCGAATTTACCTAGTTCTATCACTAAAGAACCTGAATTCAAATATTTTTATGACACATATTTAGATGACCTTACTTTAAAACTACGAAAATCACGTGATATTGCAAGAAATAAATTAATAGATTCGAAAGAATATAATAAACAAATATACGATAAAAAATGCAAAGATATAGAATTCAAAGTTGGAGACTTAGTATATTTAAGCAATGAAGCAATTAAACCAGGAAAGTCACGGAAACTATCGCCTTATTGGCTGGGTCCTTATAAAATTATTGAAGTTAATTCCTCAACGAATGTAACGATTAAAATAAAAAATAAAAAATCAAGAGTACATACCAATAGATTGAAACATGCATTTGTTTCAGAATGAACCTGGTTCTCGTCTTAGATAGATAGATAGATAGAAACTCTTTATTGCACACAAAAACACATATAAGGATAACAACACAGTAAGAAGAAAACAGAAAAAAAAAAAACAATTGTGTGCAAAGGCGGCCTTATTGCTTGGAGCAATCTCTACCAGGCAACCTTTGCTGAAAGGAGAAGTTCTAGGAAGGAGGTTGGATAGTACCAAGTCGCAAGGATTTTTTTACAAAGATTTATATATATACTAATAAACATAAAAAAGTAATTATATATATATAATATATAAATATATATGTATATGCTATATATGACAATATAGTTACTTGCATATAATATAAAAGGGATACATATAATATAAAAAATAATAATATAATAAATAAAAACAATATTTAAACTATTATGGCATAGATAAGTAGAATTCTTTCAAACGATTTTTAAAAATGGGCAGGGATTTCGAACTTCGAATATTCTTGGGGAGGTCATTCCACAGTTGTACTGCATGTACCGTAAAGGACCTCCCGTAGAATTTTGTGTAATTTCTTGGGGTTTGGAGCTTGTTATCCGAGCAAGAGCGCAACTTCATGTGGCGATCAGCAGCACCGAGGAAAGTGAAGCGATCTTTAAGGTAGGGAGGAGTGTGAGGCTCATAGAGAATAGAAAAGAGTAGAATGAGGACGTGGAAATTTCGTCGCCGTCTAATTGGCAACCACTTGAGACGAGAACGGTATTCGCTGACATGGTCAAATTTTCTCAAGCCAAAGACAAATCGAATGCAAAGATTTTGCAACCGTTCCAGCTTGTTTAGTAACTCCTCGTTCAAATCCGTATAGCTGCTATCGGCATAATCAAGAATGGGTAAGAGCAGAGATTCAGCCAAGGATATTTTTGTTTTGATTGGGAGGAGATTCTTCCATCTTTTAAGGGAGCCGACAGCAGCGAAAAGGCGTCTGCTTACATAATTGATATGCGGAATCCAGGAGAATGACGAGTCAATAAACAAGCCGAGATTCTTGACAGTATGACTGAAAGGCAATGTCGAGTTATTCAGCACAATCGAACCTACTGAATTGGGATCGATTTTACAGGTTAGCTTAGGGTTACCGATGATAGCAGCCTGTGACTTACTAGCGTTTATAGTTAGCCCGTGCGACTCACTCCAAGTACTAATTTTACATAAGTCTGAATTAATTTTACAAATACCCATCATCACTTCATCCGCAGGTACGGATAAGTAAATTTGTAGGTCATCGGCGTAAAGATGGTAAGACGAGGAGAGGGAATGGGAGATAGAATTAATAAATATAGCAAAAAGAAGTGGCGAAAGGACACCTCCTTGAGGCACACCAGCACGGAGACAGGAGACGGAGGAAAACTTATTATCAATACGGATACGTTGCTGACGATGCCATAAATAAGAGTGAAACCAGTTCACAACGTCTTGTGATATATTAATAGACTTAAGCGTGGCTAGCATTATATCAAAATCAACCGTGTTAAAGGCATTACTAAAATCAAGAAGAACAATAATTGTCACAAGTTTGTTGTCAAGACCGTAACGAATGTCGTCACAGATCTTAGTGAGCGCAGTGACAGTGCTGTGTCCTGGCCGAAAACCTGACTGGTGAGGATTAAGTAGGTTATTATAGGATAGGTAAAGGCGAAGTTGAGAGGAAACTATACGTTCAGCTACTTTAGAAAGGACCGGAAGAATAGAAATTGGTCGATAGTGAGAGAAAGATGAGGGATTAGTTGTTTTGGGAACAGGAATAACATACGCTGCACGCCACGCGCTGGGAAAAGTACTGGTCGATAACGAGTAATTAAGAATATGACAAAGAATCGGGGTCACTTTTTCCAGCACAAGCATTATCATTTTCCGGCTTATACCATCACTGCCAACAGCATCAGATTTGATTGCCAAGATGTGTTTTTTGACGTCATCAGGAGTAATTGAGTTAAATATAAATGGGGGAGAGTCAGGAGTAGGTGATGCAGTAATACGGTTTAAAGTATCATTTTTTATATGGCTATCCATTGGCGTAATTGCGGTAAAATGTCTATTCAAGTCATCCAAGTTTACATTCTTTACGGTCTGACAATGTTGCTTGCCAATCCCAAGTGAATTTAGGAATTTCCAGGTTTTAAAAGGGTTACTGTTATCAATAGACTTATGAATATAGTCACGTTGAGCATCTCGGCAAAGTTTACTGCATCGGTTCCGTAGTTTTTTGTATTTATCGAGATGCTCTTCAGTTGGTTGTAGTTTATATTTAGCTTTTGCTTTGTTACGTTTAGACATAATAATTTTTATTTCTTTAGTTAGCCACGGAGCCGGTAAATGTTTCAACTTGATTGGGCGCAGTGGTGCATGCACATCAAAGATTTCAATTAACAAAGAATTAAATAAATTGAGCTTTTCATCCACTGTAGCAGCATCAAAAATGGTATCCCAATCTATGTTGTTGAGATCCTGTAGGAACCTATCATTATTAAAATTCTTGAAGCTCCGTCGCATGACAACGGTTGGCTTGGCTTTCGGAGGACGTATTTTATATGATACATATACGAGATCATGATAGGAAAAGGCTTCTGCTGAAAATTGACCATGTGAGCTTACATGTTCTCTAGAGGAGACCATAATCAAATCCAGCTGAGAGGGAGCGCAATTTGGAAAGAAATGCGTGGCCAAGGATGGAAGCAACTGTAGGTTGGAACTATTAACAATATTAGTCAAGCGTTTCGCACGCGCATCATCTTTGAGGAGACACGTATTAAAGTCACCTAAAATAATTGTATGGTCAACTGTCGGTACATATTGTTCAAGAAGAGTTTCAAACGAATGAAAATAGTTAATATGTAGAGAAGGGCTGTAATAAACACCAAGGAGTAGTTTCAGTTGACCAAATAATACTTCAATGAAAATGTGTTCAGCAGATTCCGAGTACAAACTGGGTGACTTGTCTTAGTATTCCTGACATGGATACCGTATGTAAAAAGTAGTGATAACTTGTATAATATTAGTGTAATAGATAAAGGTGGTATTTACTTTGAAAATTTAGGAAAAGTTAATCATTTTGATAGTGAGTGGAATTTGATAACATATCTTAATATAGCCGACATTCATAAAAAAATAAGTTTAATCCATAATACGTATATTGGAACCAAAGATCTTTGCAATCATGAAACTTTTACAAAGTTTTCATTGTGCCAAACATCACTTGTAATCTTAGAACAAATAATTCCTCAATTAACGATTCAAGAAAACAATTTAAAAGAATTAACAGGTTTTCACAACCGCAGAATAAAACGATCTTATATAGATGGAGTAGGAAGTATTTTTAAAGTACTTTTCGGTACCTTAGATGCTGATGACGCAAAAAGATATAATGACGCAATTGAACATTTAGATAAAAATGAACATGAGATGTTAAATTTACTTAAATCTCAATGCAATATTGTAAAATCAACGATTTCTAATTTTAATAGTACTATTACAGATTTAACACTTAATGAGAAAATATTTAATGAAAATTTAAATTTATTATCGAATTACACAAAAGATATTGGAAATAAAATATTTAATATTAAAATGAAACAAGATATTGACGAACATATGTCATTATTGACTTTAATCACTACCGAAGTTAACAATGAAATTTCAACTATTATTAATGCAATTTTATTCGCAAAGAATAATGCTATCCATCCGGTTATCATAACCCCAGAACAATATGGAATAGAATTAAGAAAAACTTTGTCATATTTACCACCACAAACAAAATATCCTTTAGAACTTGATGAAAAAGACATTGCAGAATTATTGTCATTAGCGAATTTAGTCTCATATGTAACAAATGATAAACTTGTGTTTGTAATTAAAACCCCTTTAATAACTCAAGTCAGTTACGATTTATATCATGTTTTACCAGTTCCAATTAAAAGTAGCGATAATACATTTGTATTCGTTTTACCTAACTTTAAATACTTTTTGATTTCTAATAATAAAATTCATTATACTAGTTTAGAAAATCTAAATCAATGTAAGAAACTTCAGAATAATGGTAGATATATATGTAAACTAGAAACAGCTTTGTATTCTGTTCATACTAGTAAAACATGTGAAACTGAATTAATGTACGGTAATACAAAATTACCTAGTGAATGTGATACTAAAGTCGGTTATATATCAACAGAACAATGGTATAAATTGCATCATAGTAATCATTGGTTATTTGTAATGCCAAGAAAAGTAATAGGCACATTGAATTGTAAAAATAAAGAACCAATTGATATTGAATTAAAAAATAGCGGAATTATAAAAATTTCAGACAATTGTAAATTGTATACAACTAATATTATGTTACAAACCCAAACATTAGGTTTAGAAAGTAATTTTAATTCAATTTTACCACCTATAGATATTATATCAGACGATTGTTGTAAAAAGTTAAAAAATAAAAATGTTACGAATATAAATTTTATACCTTTGAAAATACATGAAAAATTAGATCTAGAAAGTTTGAATTTAGCAAGTCACAAGATAGATAAAATTAATGATATAATTGACAAAATGGAAAATGAAACTATTTTTGATAAAGTTGTTAATAATGTTTATTTTGCTTATATATTCTTTTCTATTTTAAAAATGATTTTTGTTTATGTCATTTATCGATTATTAAAATATTTATGGAGAAGACACTTCTTCTGTAATAGAAATGACAGATTGTTAGCTTTAGAAGATACTAGAACTTGTTGTACAAGAGTTACAAATTGTATTACTTTAAAACTTAATAATGAAAATAGAGATAATATTGAATTAGAAGAAATGCCTTCTACATCAACTACCTCAGACGTACCTTTAAGACGTAGTGCGAGAATTGCACAATTAAAGATTAATTAAAAGGTTAAGAAATAAAACTTAGTAATAAACAAATGTATACTTTTATATTTTGATATTATGTAATCAATATTAGATAATAAGCAATAATAAGATTGGTTTGAAAATAATATAATATTAATTGATATTTGATACTATGATTGATTTAAATGAATAATTTTAAGAGAATATTATGATAATTTTAAATTGTGAACAGTTAAGTTTGAATAATGATTTTGATTTGTAACTTTATTTGTTTCAAAAAATAAACTGTGTTTATTTTCTTAAAGGGGGAGGATTGTAATATTTACTTATTGTTGTAGTCGACTGTACATGTTATTTTTATTATAATATTTTTGTATCCGACTGTACTTTAACAAATAATGGAAATTACCAAATTATTGATAGTTAGTAATAGCAGTAGTTAGTAGAGCAGAGTCCAGAAAGTGTTTGTTTACTTTGTTTAATTACTATTTGTATTGTCCTGATTTAAAAGATCCTCCGCCCGCTCAATAGTCAGTCTTCATTAAGTCTTCATTAAGTGTTCATCCAGTCTTCGTCTTATATTCTAGTTACAAGTAATAGTTATACTCTTCGTCATAATAGTGTTATTTATATGTACGAGTAAGTCAATTTAATAAACATTTATCTTCTTCGCAAGCTGTTAAAATTTCAAGACTCCTTCTAGACACCCGAACATTACAGTAGAAACGTAGGCAAACTCACATATAGGTAAGTATTAGATGTTGTTGTTGTCTACTCTACTAGCTTAAATTAAACCCAACCCAACATTTTATTTTTTTCAAATCTTTTTTAACATAGATGTTTCGCAGACACAACCATAAAACGTAATGAAACATGACTTTAGCTAATAAATAATTCGACGACGATTTTACATAAACGTTAGTCGTTAAATAGCGAAACATCGTGATCGTGGTTTGCGAATACATGCGTCGGACTTTGCTTTTATGTCTTTATGGGATAAGGTACTATGGTCTCAGGATAAAAATAAACCAAAGGGTATCCAATAGTATCCAATAAATAGAGTTGAAGGAGTATACATTACGCATTCTTACTTTAATGAGTCATTCCCGACCATTAAAATTGTATTATGCATTATTCATGAGGTGAACCTCGCAAAGAGTTTCGAGTACTTACACGTACCGTACTCGTAGATCTGTGTAGGCGTATGATTTAAATTTTATTTATTTTATTGCCAATTTAGTACCTTTTTCATGTCATTGGCAATACAACTAATACATATTATCACAGTTTCGTTTCATTTAAAAGTTATTTCACACGTAGAATTTTTTTTTCTATGCTGATTGTGTCGATTATTAACAAAGTTATTATTTTATACGTACATGAAATAATCGAATGATAACAATTTTTTTATAGATGGATGGATTATGGAACAATTACACGATATTTCACCATATTCAAAAGTTGTTATTTTAAAGATTTGGGCGTTTTCATATGACTTGAAGTAAAATATTCACCTACCTAAGTGAGTGTGTCGTAAAAAGTCAATGACTTCTATGGTAGTATACATAGAAGTCATTGTAAAAAGTAGGAAGAATAAATAGCTGAGAGTCAGATAGGTATAATATCTATTATTCGAACTGCTAGTGCTGCGCCGCTCTGTGTGAATACTATTTATGAGACGTGATAAAACAACTAAGAAGGACATAAAATAACCATCTAATTCCATCGTAGTATAAAAGCTCGTTAATTATTATGACTTCCTTTCAATTTCCTTTTAGTTTAAACTATTAATTAGTAATATAGAGTCCTAAATCTAATCAAACCATAAATAAAAGCATTGCTATTTAAATATAAAAAGTACCTAGAAATTCAAAGTAAATTGAAGTTTTAATCTGTTAGATATGTAGCAGTAACATATTTAATTCTAGAGATGGCCGTGACTTCGCCCGCGAACGTAATTAGGTTTTTAAAACCCCGTGGGAACTCTGGGATTTTGAGGGAAAAGTCCGAGATGCAAGCAATTAAGCTTTGCTACTGCCAAATGTAAGAGAAGACTCGACGTTTTGTTACAGGTTTCCTGTCGTGAAACCCAAGTTAAGCTCTGGTTTTTATGCCACTTAATTTCTCATCCCCGGTATATGCGGTACAGCGTAAGCATAGCATCATGTGTTATCTAACCAGACATCTAGACAGCGCAATAATAAGCCAGACTTCATAAAACAACCATATCTCTGCCAATGATCATATTTCACTCCGTAACTCTTGTACAATTTACGTATGTGTATCTAAGTACTTGCTGAGAATGTTACAAAAACAATATGAGGATAAGCACTAGCTAATATTGATAAGTTATACATGTATAATATGTAATCATACAATGATTTTATAAAAAAAATATATACAAAAATATTATAACTGTGAAAGTGTGTCTGCTAGTTTTTCACAACCCATCCGCAAAACCGATTTTATCAAAATTTTGTACACAGATAGCTCGCATCCCGGGAAAGGACATAGACTCTTTTTATCCCGGTAAATCGAACTACGGGATCTTTAAAAATTCGAATTCACGCTGCTGAAGTCGTGGACATCAGCTTGTTATTTGAATGAATTGTTTTTTCAAGCAATTAATAAAATACTTACTTATCCTGTCGCAGTAAACTCCCTGAATAAATTAGTTAAGTTTCTTAAGAAAAATAAAAAGGCATCTTCCTACTTTGAGGAAAACCTCAAACATTTTTCTAGTTAAAACGAATATGGGTACCTACATAATACTTGTTCGAGTTTCTTATAGTTTCTAAATATAACTCCATGAGAACTCCGCCTCACAATGCAGGCGTCACGGCAATTCATGCAATATTCAGGAGTTGAAAACAAAATAAAAATAGCTTGCAAATACTTACTTACAAGAGAGATGGATGGAAGAAAAAGTTTATTAGGTCCAGAATACAGATTACAACATTTCTATTTAATTTTGTAATCTCGACTCCATTATTAAAAATACAGCTCAATATAGTATAACAATACTTGCACTAACAATAATATCATGTCTAAGGGCCATAGCACACACGATACTTTTAGCAGATCAGTGCTTGGCGATTTAGGAAGCTCGATCGAACACCGTCAAAAAATGAGTTCAATGAGAAAAGTCCATTTATTAAAATATGCTAAGTTTGCATGGTTAAAATCCTATTATTTACTAAGCTATTAAGACCAAACGCGGGCAATTTAGGTAGGTACTTAATCTTATCCGTTTATCCGTATTCCGTTATTGATTGGTTCCGTTCTGTATCTTCAAAGATATTCATCAGATCTTCAACTTCGTATGGGACCAACCTAACGATATTACCTTCAAACAAAAAAGAATTACTGATATCAGTTCAGTTTTGACGAAGTCATGGAGTAACATCACCAAAATTTAAGTTGGTTGAAAACTGTACGATTTTTTTGACAAATAACAAAGTTGCTAAATGACTTATCGATAGATTATAGATAATAATAATTGATTATTATAAAATTCAATCGTTTAGGTACCTACCTACACCTAGTACCTGCCTATCTTTACGCCAAGCGTCAAGATAAGGAATTCACCTCAAATGAAAGCTACCGAAAATCCTACTCCGAAATTCGCGTTCGTGGAATTCATACCGAATTCTGCACAACTTTAGCACCCAAACACTGCGGCGAGTCTGTAGAAAGCAAATTGCATGATTGCTACACATGTCACGCGTCAAGCCTATCCTACTCGGTACTGACAAACGATGTATTGAAATGTACTGAGCTCTTTGATGGGTATGCGAAGATATTTACATTTTATATTTTGTAGAAGGTAGGGACTAGGGTAGGCTACGTAGGTACTGGCTTGGTGGCGATTCCAAACGGTATCTAACTAGGAATTCCTTAGATAAGTAGGATAGACATAGAAAGATTTTTATTCAATTAAATTTATACAATTCCTTTTGAATCTTTATTTTATATTTATAATTATAGGATTACAATTTTGATCAGGCCATAAAATTAGTTTCATGACATTAATTCCATCAATGTAAAACGTATAATTTCACGTGTAAAGGTCTAATTCATGATGTATGCATTAACTTCGTGAGACTAGAACAGCTTCGTGTTCAACGCAATTTTTAGATGAAACTAGTGTCTTGCAACTAATTTCATAGACTGTAATAATATTGTCATACTAACTCCCAACAAACGTTTTATTTTTATACTGATGATATTATTATCATTGGACCCTACGAATTTCAGTGTACTCCATAGCCGCTGAGATATTGAACCGTTGCGTTGAGTATTTTATCGTTGTGAAAAATTAAAAAATAGTAGAAAATATTTCTAGCTTAGATACCAGCTCTCACTTATTAAGCTTATCTAACTTCTCTACTTCAATATTATCGTAACTGAAGCACACTTGATATATTTACAAGTTCATTGCATAAATATGTAAAGTCGTAAGCGATCTGCATAATACGTCTTCTAAAGGCTAATGATCTTAGTGCAGACATTATTTTGTCTCGGAAAATAAGTACAGACCTACCAACTGTGTTATTCTATAAACGATGTGTTCGACGTTGTGTTCGCCCTTGAATGTTATTAGTTAAATCACATAGTCTTCCAATACTGTTGCGTTGCAAACCTGTATTAAATTCAGAAAAACTTAATTTGTACGCACATCGAAAAATCAGAATTCTGTTACCTTTAACAAATTGTTAATACATGTATAGATATTTACCTAAGATACAACGCCACGCCATACAAATTGACTATACCCACCTAAAATCCAATTCCTGGACGAATTTAGTTTACAAAGGTACCTAATCAAAAACCGAGATCCTCCGGCGTGCACTCCTTAGTTAAAAAACGTATGTAATTTACAGCCTCAAAAGCCCACATTCGAAAAAATTGTTTCATTTCGTCAATGTGTTCGAGGGTTAATAAAATATTAAGGCTGGGGCATAGGCTGTGAGTTTAAGAATAGCACTGCTGGGTCTTTTACGTAGGCGCCCCTATTTGATCTAGATACTCGATAATGTCAGTTACACAATCTGTAAACCTAACTAGTTTTAAGGAGGAAGCTGGACCTATCTCTTATTTACATCTGTGCGAGTTACGATTAAAAATATTTAGCAACATACTTGATTCTTTGAAATATGGAACACAAAAAATAGATGCTTCCAAATTAAATTAAAAATCTTAAACTTTGAGTCTCACATTTTCGAAACGTAAACCTAGCTTAGTCATCATCGCATTGTTATCATCATCTCTTCTCTCACGGGTCTCTTCACGGGTCAGCAACAATGCGAAGAGTAGCTAAGTAGCTCCAAATATCTAGGTACCTATCTATATCTAAAAACTAATGAAATTAACCAATTTTGCGAAACCATGTGCAAAATATCTGCGTTTTTTTACTACTTTCTAAGAAAAACGAACGAATTCAAGAAATACAATACGAGGAATATGATGTACAGTGCCTACTTATCCCGAAACGTAGCTCCCGAATAGCATTTTTAGGAAATAATTGATTGATTGTCTTATTAATTGAATTGGATGAAAATTAAATCATTACGTTCCATATTTAAGAGGGCTCTCTCCGTCACTCGTTTCCACTCGTTTCATACAATCGTAGTTCCAATTTCATTTGAATATTAAGCAACCAAAGTCCATGAAATTTTGCACATATATTCTAGAAACTAATATCTATGTCTGTGGTTTTCCAGATTTCTGTTAAAATATTCGATTTCAAAGTTACACGGTCTTAAAATTTTCATACAAATCTTTGAGCCCCTGTAATTTTAAAACTACATATTTTTAGAAAAATCTAAAACACCACAGACACAGATATTAGTTTCTAGAATATGTCTGCAAAATTGGTTGCTTAACATTCAAATGAAATTGGAACTACGATTGTATGAAACGAGTGGAAACGAGTGACGGAGAGAGCCCTGTTAATTAATCTGTACTAATTCTTACTACTTATAAAGAGAGAGAACGTTAGTATGTTTGTGTACAATAATGTGAAGGGTGGCTAATTTTCGAACCTCGGGGGGTAAAACCAGTACAAATAGAATAGACTTTTTATCAAATAGATGAACTGGATCCATCAAGTGAATCTGGTTTGGAATGTTCTTCCTGCTAGAAGAACCAGCAAAAAGCTCGTTAGAGCTTAGATAATTTTCCTTGCATATAAGGAGAGTTTAACTAGAGGGCACTAAGTTATGAAATAAATATCAAACTTGTTCCCATGTCATGGTTATTGGCATTCCATCACACCGTTTAATTATCGTGTCCCAGTGGGTCACTAACGGCTCAAGGGAACCCGCATAGGGACAACAGGCAGGTACTTACGGTGACAGGGTTCAGTGACCCATGTAATGCGAATAGTTCGACAAGCACTTAACACGAGTCTACGAATTATGCGTCAACCAAAGTGTGGACTTAACCTTAAAATGCCTATTCTGTATGTATGAAAGACATCGCTGTTTTAGCGATGAGGTCGCTGTTTGTTTATATTTGATAGCGGCTCGTCCGACTTACCCAGCAAGGTGATTGGCGAAATTAGTAACCAACAGCCATCAGACTCATATTTTTGGACATTGGTTGGATCTATATTGCTGCATCACTGAGTGATGTCAAAATGATTTCTCGTAAACCAAATAAATGTCAACAATGTGCTCGGTGGCTATCATTTAGTGTTGATCACTATTGAGTGTTGATATTAAGTAAGCGAATCATCTCGTAGTTTAAGGGCTCTGCATAGTTGCGTATCATGGTGTTTCTTCCCGTGCCGGAGGAACGAGACGATTTCTTGACATCATCGTTTTCGTTGCATATAAAAATATAGCGACAAAATATATGCGACGATATTCTCAGAGAATCTGCTTTCCGAACGGTGGTAGAGTCCTGACATTATCATTGTGCCACAGGCTTTGCTCCATGAAATAAAATTTAAATTCATTTCAGGTAGGTACAGAGGTTTTCACTGATATACGCAACCCTGTCGACATTCCTCGTATTTTAATGCCCGCGTCCGTGACTTGAAGGTTTGCTGATAAACGGCGTAAAGCCTTTAATTTACGGATGATACGAATCACATCTTTGTACTGCAATGGTATGTAATCTGGCATGGAGGAATTGAGTACTAATTACTATGCAGGATATCTAGGAACTCAAGATTAGGCACGTAATACAAGTCATGCACAGATAGTACCTACCTATTTTAAAATTCCATCAGCTATTCTGGATTATTTTTAATTTAAGGTAGGCTATCTTTTAAAAGCACCTTGCAGGCTTCTTTCCTTCCAGTGAATTGGTATAGCTGTACTTTACTATAATCTGTACAAATATAGTGTAGGAAGAATCTTTATATCTCTGTGATACCGACTGGCAGACTGACATTCCTACAGCTCATGCTAAGTCTAGAGCTAAGTTTACTATATCAAGTGGGGTATCATATGAAAGGGCATTACCTTTACATTCTAAAACAAATTTTTATTTATTTTTATGCTTAATAGTTTTTGATTTATCGTGCAAAATGTCAGAAAAAAACCCCGAGTACGGAACCCTCGGTGAGCGAGTCTGACTCGCACTTGGCTGATTTTTTGTTTATAAGTTACCTCTATATCGCAGACCCCCAAAGAAGCAAAAAAAGATTATCAGTAGGTACCCGAGCATAGCCGGTCGGATATAATACTTTAAAATATATTTACCGAATAATATTCAGTTCACTTAAACGGAATTTACATAACGAAATTAGTGGCACGAAAGTAGTTTCACAACATTAATTTTACGATCAATAGCACGTTTTACACGTGCAATTGAAATTAATTTCGTGCCACTAATTTCGTAATGTAAATTCCGCTTTAGAGCAAACATTCGAGTTGTGCAAAATTAAAATAAGCATAATAAATTGATAACAGTTGATGCATGCAATTTCTGCTTTCAATTTCCTTAGCGAGTTATACCACGTTATACTTACAGCGTTAAAAATAAAAGCTAACCATGTTATAGAGATCTTATCAATCCGTCTGAATAGAAATCAATCTAATGAACAGACAAGCCGCTGGCAATCTTTATCTTTTCCCGAGTTATGTACAGCGCCAGAACAGGTGTAGCTATCAACCACTATCGCAGTATCGACAGACAACATGACTGATGAACCAAGATCCCAGTGCCGCCAGACGTTACTTATTTTCTAAGAAACAAAATGTATGAGATAGAGATAATTCATAATTAATACATAATTCATTCATTCATTGCTTGGAACAATACATAATAATATCATGGATATTACATCATACTTAACATAGATCAAAATGTTCGATCGTAATCGGTGTACAATGGTATTTCAATTAATATAAATATAAATGCATGTTTGTTAGCTTGTACCCGCAACGTCCAATTTAAAGATATCAGTTTCTACATGTAAATAAAAAATATGCTATTTTTATGGCTATATTTCCTGAATGTCACGATATAAAAATTACATTAAAATTGAATATTAATTGTAAACAATATTATTTATAAAATTAGGTACATAAAAATCAGCACTCAGACTTTAAGAAAAGTGAGTAATGTATTTTCTTATTACGTAGGTAGGTACTAGGTACCTTTAGCAGCTAATACCTTCCTATAAAGCCATCGGCACAAGTATGCGACCCCACCACACATTTTGTTTTTCAGAAAATAAGTCTGGCGGTCCTTGGATATTGCTCTATCATGGCTTGGCTAGACTAGATTTTATGTCAGATATAAAACTACATATTTTAAGCTTTGATTTATCTTTATTCCGATTAAATTTCTTCCGTTTTTAGAGCAGTTTTACAGCATTTCCCTGTGGCATTTCCCTTTTTAAAACGTCACTGTGTATTTCTAATCTCGTGCTTAGACTATTGCGAAGAAGCAAGACACAAATAGGTACACGAATATCTACGAGATAGCTTATTCAGAAAAACTACAAATTACAACTTGCTTATTTTAAAAAATCTTTTCATTAAAAATGTGAAAGTAGTGGAACTTATTATCTTTCAAGGTTCTAACCCCATGAGCATAGATCAATTCAATCGTTAATAATATAGTTCAGTCAGTCAGTCAGGACAAATCTTTTTATCTTAGGTATAAGTACCTAGTTAGATAAATATGTAGAAGAAAGATATTAATTTTAAATACCTATGTAAAAGATATTTCGTAGAAGTGAGATATGAACATGTTTCGCATGTTTAGCAATCATTAATTAATACCGTGTGTTTAATGACCAAAAAATCCACCGGCAATCGCCGGTCAATACATTCCAGAGATGAAAAGTATGATTTAATTGGGTTAGTCAAATGGTAGTTTTTGTGATGTTTTTGCGATGCAATTCCAATGCCATTGTGTCAATCAACCTTGTGTTATTAATCTTTAATGAAATAATTCTAAAGACAAAGGTAACCTAAAAAATGATTTGCCTGATTCAATCGGTCAATTCATGGAATCGAAAGTGCCATTACAATATTAATGAGGTGCTAAAAATATCCTGATGCCTTGCGAGCTTCAGATAAATAGAGGGGCGTACTTATACGCGTACCTGACATTTTTAAATCGATTACAAGCAATTTGAAATGATCGTCCCAAGGCGCTCTGTACATTAAACGGATGTGAGTAATAAGACAAGATTTACTACGTTCCTTGTAATGAAAAGCGTGCTCCATAAATTATTTAAAATTAATAGGTAGGTATGAAAGTGAGTTTGAAAGTGAAATTTCTTTCGGCGTATTCTTTGCAGATCTGAGTAATGACTAATGAGTAATCTTAAGAGTAATGTACGAACGTTCTAGCCTACTTACTCTCGGCTCAAGATCATTTTAGTAATTACTAGAATCATCATCATACATATTATATTATGTATAGATAGAAGATATATAAATTAATTAAGTAATTAATTAAGTATAGAATGAATCGACTATACTCACCTATTAAATCGATGTACTCACGATCACTCACGATAGTTTAAACATTAAAGCAATTAATTAATTATAATTTATATCTTACCCATACAAATAAAAATATAAAGATCATTCCCCCCGCCTTTGTCGATATAGGTTTTTTAAAAATCCCATAAAAACTCTTTGTTTTTTCGTGATAAAAAGTATTCTATGTTCGCCAGCGGGATACATGCTATCTCTTTATCTTTCATCAAAATTGGTTGAACAGATGGGCTTTGAAAAGGTAGCAGATAGACAGATACACTTTCACATAAAAATGTAATTAATATACGTGCACTACCTACCACCTAAGTACATCTAATAGGTATTGTAAAACTATGTCCTTTACATCACTTTATCACCACTTTTTGCATTTATCAACTATTCTTTTGCGTACAAGCCCAAATAAGTACCGTTTTTACATCATTTTGCTCCAAATAACAAGTTAATTCACAAAATGCAGACTTATTTGAGCTCGCCATGCGTGTCGAGACCGGAGTCTTTGCGTGATGTCACCTAAAACGAAATTCGTGTAAATCACTCGTTTGTACAAAGAAAATTCGTACTTACAGTAGGTACATGGAGCAATGATAGCCTAGTGGTTAAGATTGGTCTCCTAATTCCCATTCCCAAGGAGTCTTGGGTTCGATCCCGGGCAAGCATCTCTTGCTTTAATCACTAACGGCGAAGGAAAACATTGTGAAGAAACTGGCATGTTTTTGAGAACTACATGTATTAGTTTAAAAATCGCATGGAAACTCTTTGTATGTCCGGGATTGAAAGTAGCCTATGTCCATTTCCGTTATGCAAGCTATCTCTATCTCTTTACGTACCAAACGTCAATATCGGTTGAACAGATGAACCATGAAAAGATAGACTGACACACTTTCGCATTTATAATATTAACAAAGTAGTATGGTATGGTAGGTATGGCAAACATCGTGCAGAAACTGGCATGCCTGAGAATTCGCTATAATGTTCTCAATTGTGTGAACTCTACCTTTCCGCACTTGGTTAGCGTGGTGGACTATAGCCTAAAAGCTTCTCACTCAAAAGGAGACCTGGGCTCAATAGTGGGCGGACGATGTGGGTTGATGACAGGAGGCCCGAGTCCTTAAGCACTATGCTACCACCACTCATACAGCAGCTCGATTGCGATAGAATGACAGTTACAATGTCACGATCGCAATCACCTCTTATTGGTTGACAGTCGCTCACTATTGGCATTGTTGCTACAAGAATTGCATAAATTTTGCCAATAACAACAATTGCAATTGTAAATTGTAATGCAGGTTTTACGGAATCGAGCTACAAATTTTAACCTCTAATAAAGCTCTAGTAAGTAAATTATGACATCAAATAAACGACTTCAATAAAAACGTTTAATTTAATTAATGCATATCGAATACCGGTCCGTATAGATAGGTAGTTGATACCTACAGCAAACGGCAATCGTGCGAATCGGCCGATTAATGAGCTGTAATGATAAATTAATTAGAGTTAATTTAAACACCGGCCGTTTTGCTCGCTGTAATTATGTGAGTTGAGAACGATCAATACTGAAATTATTCTGTCATGATTCGCATGAAATTGTAATGGAATGACAAATTGTTTTCAACAATTGCATTCTATGACTTTGTAAGCAACCATTATCCCCCGTCTACACACTGCTCTACTCGTGCAATTAATCGCGACGCCGCCGCCGCGCCGCCGCACTAGGTCGCTTTCCTTTGCAAATACTTACCGACAAAAACGCGTCCACTCCACACTACGTGTCTGCCTCCGTTCCTCGCTCCTTCCCATGCCACACGGGCAGTGTGTGGACGGGGTATTAGAGAAATTACGCACTAATCCGATCCGAGTCCGTGAAAATCATACAAAACACTCGGACCGAACAGATATTGCTTACGCACTAATCCAGTCTCTGATAAAAATCCAAGCTATTCAGTGGACATCTTTGACCTAAGTATGTAGTATATAGACGTCATACGTCCGAATTGAATCTGAGGCACATCCTATTGTCACGGATGACAGAGAGATATTATTTTCACGGGCTCGGATCGGATGGGTGCGTAATTATAATCGCTCTTAGACGTGACATTGTCGAAGAATTTGCTGGTGTGGCACTCATCGCCAGCATCATGATCAACCCATTGCCGGCTCACTATTGAACACGGGACTCCTCTCAGAATAAGAATCTCAGTATAAGGATGGACTAAGAGCCCGCGAGGGCTAGACCTCCGTTATTTTATGAAACCTGAAAACTTCTACGCGCATTGTTGCCGCTATTCATAGTCACTGATCGTTCCTCCCTGTGTTAGGGACAATGCGCAAAGAAACTTTCAGCTTTTATAAAACAACGAAGGTCTGGCCCTCACAGGCTCTTTCTCTAGAAGGGTGCTGCCCCTGTGCGATTGGCAAACTTCACCCACTCTTGAGAATATTTTTGAGGTTGTGATGGTGAACTCTCAGGTTGAGATGTATAGACCGCTTTTAGACTTTGCTTAGACTTGTATCAGTTAAAACGAGACAGATTTATGCCAGCGGTATAGCGAGAGTTAAAGTGCGCTCTATAGATCTCAGCCTCATGCATGCAGGTTTCCTCGCGATGTTTTCCTTCACCGAAGCAAGTGATATGTAAAGGCCGATTCACATCTATTGCGTACACGTGACACGTGCGTAGTGACGCGCGTAAACCCCTTACACACCGGGTAACGCGCTACGTCTACGCTTACGTAACGCTTACGCAGCCTGTGTGAACGAGCAATTATATGCTTAAAACACCAATTTATGTGCCCAAAATACAATGTCCTATGCTCTAGGCGTAAGCCCTACAGTAGTGGGCGTCAGTACATCGGTGACCGCATGCCCTCCACTTCGGGTCAGAGGCGCGGTCATCGCACCGCACTTGCGTATTGTCGCCAGCTCTCCGAAACATGGGCTAGTCGCTAGCAGGGGCGTCCAGGCCATAGATGCATAAAAGCACTGCAGCTTACCATAAACGAAATAACTCTAATGCTTAGTTTTCAATAGGACCTGCCAGAAAAATAGACTCCTGCTTAACTACTGCGTGTACTGCGTACACTAGATTAGTCCCTATGCACGTGACTCGCTGGGTGGGCGTTATATTATTACTTTTGAGCAAATACCTACTACCTATGGATTCCTATAAATTATTAATATTATTAGCTAGTATCATAATCTTATAGAAAACGACTAACGAAGGAGATTTTTTAAGATCAGAACAGTTATGCCCAAACTGATCTTAATCAGGTTATTTAGCATTTGTACATAATACACAAGTGTAAATTAAAAATTTATACCTAACCCCCCGACAAGTGAAGGTTACAGTAACTAGAAAAGAGCTGATAACTTTCAAACGGCCGAACTGATTTTCATGGATTATAGCTAAGAACAGTCTCTATCAAGCCACCTTTCAAACAAAAAATAAATAAATTAAATTGGTTCTTTAGTTTAGGAGCTACGATACCATACACAGATACACACGTCAAACTTATAACACCCTCTTTTTGGGTCGGGGGTTAATAAAAGAAATAGTGACTGACTGGAATTTCAACGTACAGCTCAAACAGTTAGATCTAGAAAAGAAACGCAGCTACACCACTGTAAAAGCATTTTCAAAAATTACACCCGAATCAGTCCATAGCCAGAGTGGTGGACTATGGTCAAAGCCTTCTCATTCTGAGAGGAGACCCGTGCTCAGTAGTGAGCCGGTGATGGGTTGATTTGATAATGATGATGATGACGAATCCGAAGCGGGTCAACATAAAAAGCTTCGTTTAGCTGTTATTAAAAAGGTAGTCATATAAGTGCATCGTCAAAGCACGCATTATCGCAATATAAACACGGGAATAGGATATCTTTATAGCTTCATTTATTGCGGGAGACGTTTTTTTCCTATTTAACCGCAGTGGTGGTCAACCTTCTACAGATTCTTTAACTAACAATTTATTATATTATAATCTATCATTCGCTCTAACCGCGTCTTTGAAATGGAAGATTGCAATTGCAAGAAATTCTGGGTTCAATTTTTTCTTACGACATTTACTACTTATGACATACGCAAGGAAAGATTCATTCGATGTCTATTGCGTTAATTTTGAAAATCTTTTAGTTAGGTATAGTTTCTTAGTTAGAGCATGAGGCAAGTAGGTATTTAAGAGTGAATCTTCTCTTACTTCACTTACCTACTGTATATAAATTGTTTTTTTCCAGCTTTATCACAGTTTTCCAACGGCATTGGTTAGTAAAGTAGATTGTATCTAATTAAGATATGAATATCCAGCTATCTACCATGGACTTGCGCAGCAGCCAGCGAGTCAAAAGTCCTTCGGATTTTTTTGAGTCTGAGCGAGTCGTAAGCCTGTTAAGATTTCCAGTTTAATCATGCAAATATCACCAATTTTCTTGTAACGAAGAATATTCTGTGTTACAAAACTAATTTGTATTGTTGTAAATATATTGAGAGGCTACTGAAAGAATACCTACCTATTTCCCTAAACTTTTCTCGAAGGGAATCGCGTGGTTTTAAATTTTAAAAAACTCTTCTAACAGCCAAAGTTGGTAGTAAAGACACGGAAATAGGATACCTTTATATCTCCATTCAGTAGCAAAGAACTTGTTTTTTATAACCGCAAGTCCGGTCAACGTTCCTCTACGAAAGCAGGTTCTTAATTTACAATTCCTGACTGGCGTTTGGGTTTTATTTTCACTATGGTTTAACGTGAACAGGCGGCTGTGGAGATTAGTTGCGCATTTCCATCTCCGATGTTTTGTTAGGGTTCCGTACCTCAAAAGGAAAAACGGAACTTTTATAGAATCACTTTGTTGTGTGTCTGTCTGTCTCTCTGTCCGTCCGTCCGTCTGTCTCGTCTGTCAAGAAAGCCTTAATTCTCGTTGGCCGAGAAATACCTATAGGCTTGAAAGGCGAGAAATTTGGCAGGTAGGTAGGTCTTATAGCACAAGTAAAGTAAACAAAAAATAAATCTGAAAACTGTGAATTTATGGTTACATCACAAAAAAAATGTTTCCATGAACAAATAATTAGTATTTTGATTTTTCGAAATAAGATAACTATACCAAGTGGGGGTATCATAATATGAAAAGGCTTTACCTGTACATTCTAAAATAGATTTTTATTTATTTTTATGCTTAATAGTTTTTGATTTATCGTGCAAAATGTCGAAAAAATACCCAAGTACGGAACCCTCGGTTAACGGATTTTGATGAGGTACATACAGAATTAACTTAGGTACATCCCGAGAACGACATAGGGTTTTTATTCCGGGAAATCAAAAGTTTAAAAGCCCAAATCCACGCGGACGAAATCGGGGGTATCATCTAATCCATACTAATATTATAAATGCGAAAGTGTGTCTGTCTGTCTGTCTGCTACGTTTTCACGGCCCAACCGCTGAGCCGATTTTAATGAAATTTTGTACAGACTTGGGATACATCCCGGGGAAGGACATAGGCTTCTTTTTATCCCGAAAAATCAAAGAGTTCCTACGGGATTTAAAAAAAATCCAAATCCACGCGGGCGAAGCCGCGGGCATCCCCTAGTAATATTATAAATGGTACTTATACGAGTACCAAACTACGTTATATTATTTAAACTAGGTGCCTAGGTAAAATGCGTCAGCGGAACCCGCAACGCCATGCCACATCTGCAAGTTTGCAATAAAACCTCAAGCTAATTAGGACAAACGAAACGTCATTACACAAATGCAAAAGTGTGCAATAAAACAAGCGAATAGGACACTTTTATGGCTTCATTTAATTCAGTAAATTACATTATTTTTTTACTTTTTACTTGAACCGCACGTCGCGTCGGTCATCGTGCCTCACACCGCAGGTTAGTTCTGTAATTTCGTATTCTTGTCTAGTCTTACGTAAATAGCTGACTGTGGGGATTTGTGGTAATTTTCCACATTCCATTCCACGTTCTTTTATTGTGTACAAATTAGTTCCTTTGGCGGCACTGTGACGTCTTAGATAGGAGATTAAAATATATGGCATGACTTCGTTGGCAAGTTTTTAAGTTTCTATGGGAATGCTTTTATCTTCCGGAACAAAACTACGTTCTTCCCCGGGATGCAAGCTGTCTTTGTAAATAACAATCAGTTTAATGGATGGCCGGTGAAAAGTACCAGACTTATAACACACTTTCGCATTTATAATATTCGTGTGGAAGTATGGATTACCATACTAGAAAGCATACATAACTACTAGTATGTGAGTACGCCATACATAATATAAAGCCTTCTTCATTCCTTACAAGCGTCGCTATGCTTTGGAATACTTACTCTTCCGATAACGGCGTCTCCTAATCCGGGTAGGTATATCTTTAAACAAAAAAAAAAAAAGATTCCGATGAATTGAAAACCTCCTCTTTTTTCGAAGTCGGTTAGAAATGGAAAGGGGCCTTCTAGGCAAACGCGTCTCATCATCACTTCTCATCTGGTTCTAATCGTGTTCAAGGCCTATAGTGAATTAAAAAAAAAATAGTTTGTGGTCTTAAAATAATTTAGGAACGATTAAAAACCATTAGAGCCTCGTGGAGCCTGCACTAAGAACGGTACTGAGCCGCATGCAATTGATGTCAGATTAGTCAATACAACCCACCCTGCAGCTAAGAGCTCTTCATACGAGCTATTGAGCTTTAACGGTTATTGTGGGAGAGGCGTGTGAAAATTATTGCATCTGTCTGTTTATTATATTCTATAACTAGATGCCTGCGACTTCGTCCGCGTGGATATTGTATTGTAAAAATTCCGTAGAAACTCTTTAATTTTCTAGGATAAAAAGTTGTATGTCAGTTTCCGGGATGCAAGCTACCTCTGCACCTTTCATATAAATCGGTTTAACGGATGGATCTTTAAGAAACCCGTGGGAACTCTTTGATTTTCCGGGGAAAAATGTAGCCCTTCCCCGGGATGTAAGCTAACTCTATACCCATCAAAATCGGGTAAAATGCTGGACCGTGAAAAGCTAGCAGACAGACAGACATGCAGACACACTTTCGCATTTATAATATTAGTATGGATAGAGGTGATAACTTGGGGGGTCTGGAATTGAATCTGGTAGAGGTGCGTGTGCGTGTCAACCACTAGGCTATCAATCAATCAATGAATCAATCATTTATTTGCTTTAAATGCAGATTTACAAAGATGTTAAAATTAATTACAAAGTATAACCACATTTGCCATCACATCACAGCTATATAAATATTATTTTATAATAAACTAGCTGATGCCCGCAGCTTCGCCCGCGTGGATTGGTCAGATCCCCTGCAGCATCAGGATTGAGGAGTTGGACTCCAAATTTTTTATGAAACAATGTCGCAAAGTTCCTCTATCGATTAAAAAAGAAATGACGCAAATCGGTTCAGAAATCTCGGAGATTTCGGTGTACATAGGTAGAAAAACACAACTCCCTTTTTGAAAGTCGGTTAAAAAAGTAGCCTATGTTACTCCCTGATAAATTCTCTACTTGTCTGTGAAAATCCCGTCAAAATCGGTTCAGCCGTTCCCAAGATTAGCCTTTTCAAACAGACAGACAGACAGACAGACAGACAGACAGACAGACAGACAAAAATTTTAAAAACGTGTGATTCGGTGTTGGTATCGTTCAAATAACCATATGAGCTTAATATGAGGTAGTTATTTCGAAATTACAGACAGACACTCCAATTTTATTTATTAGTATAGATAAATCATCAATCGATAACACAATGTAAAATAAAAAGTATTATTACTAACTAAAGAAGACGGTCTTAATATAAACAAACGTAATAATAAAGAACAAATTAAATTAAATATTCGTAAATTTCTTTTGCTATAAAATTATAATAATGAAGAAAAACTATGCCACTGGTTATCATACATTAGGTATTCAAAATTATTCATATATTTACATAATATATGTATATTGTAAGTAGATATAAGGGGTGTTTTTTATTGAGGTATAGAACTTTAAGTTGGCATCACTTTTTTAACTGGCGGCCATTTTGTCAGCTGTCAAGTGATTAATATTTAGTTTGGTTTGCCATTTCATCATGAACAGGTTGACAAAAGAACAACGCTTGCAAATCGTGCAAATTTATTTCGAAAATAATGGTTCAGTTCGCGAAGTTTACCGCAAGCTCCGTCCATTTTATGGTCGACATAATCGTCCATCAGAGCAATTAATTCGGTTAACCATGGATCGTTTTCGCACTACGTTTACTCTATGTGATAATACGCATCCGCAGAGACGTCGAACAGTGCGCACCGAAGAAACAATTGCCGCTGTAGAGCAAAGTGTTGAAGAGGACCCGAATGAATCGATTCGCCACCGTGCACAGCAATTGGAGCTTTGTCCATCAACTTTATGGAAGATTTTGCGCAAAGATCTTGGCTTGCGACCTTACAAGATCCAGCTTGTGCAAGAATTAAAGCCGCGAGACCATGCAATGCGTCGTGATTTTGGTGTATGGGCCGAAAATGAGATTGATCTCGATGCTGATTTTCATCGCAAAATTTTGTTCAGTGATGAGGCTCATTTTTGGTTGAATGGCTACGTCAACAAGCAAAATTGCCGCATTTGGAGTGAAGAGAATCCACATGAGACCCTTGAGACGCCATTACATCCACAAAAACTGACTGTTTGGTGTGCTCTATGGGCTGGTGGAGTCATTGGGCCATACTTCTTCCGAAATAATGCTGGAGAGTCAGTTACCGTTAATGGAGACCGGTATAGAGCCATGATAACCGACTATTTTGTTCCCGAATTGGATGGCATGAATGTGGATGAGTTGTGGTTCCAACAAGACGGCGCTACATGCCACACAGCGCACGTCACAATCGATTTATTGAAGGAAACATTCGATGAGCGCATAATTTCGCGGAATGGACCTGTCAATTGGCCACCAAGATCGTGTGATTTGACACCATTGGATTATTTTCTTTGGGGATATGTGAAGTCGCTCGTCTACGCCAACAAACCAGAAACGTTAGGGGACTTGGAAGCCAACATTCGTGGCGTTATTGCCAACATACGGCCCCATATGCTCGAAAAAGTGGTTGAAAATTGGACCTGTAGAATTGGCCTTATTCGAGCCAGCCGCGGCGGCCACATGCCCGAAATCATATTTAAACGTTAATGGCATAAAATTATCCTTCCAATAAAGCCAAATTGATGGACATTAAAACGATTTTCTTGTGTTTTATTTCAATTCGAAGTTCTATACCTCTAAAAAAAACACCCACTATTATTATGTCTGGGAAATAGACGTGAGAACTGAAATTTACAACACAAGTTCCGTATGAACAAGCAATACTGATTGTATACATTATGTACCTACCTGCGTACATACTGTGCAAGTACCTACAATCTACATGATAATGATTATGTATGGTTGGGAAATTGATAAAAGTGCATGCGTGCGGGTAATAACTGTGCTCAGTCGCATCTAATTACTGTGACAGCTCTACTCGGAACGCAACTGCGATGCAAATCCTTCTTCAAATGTGGATTCGTGTTATTTATTTTAGTCTATTTTTTAATCCTGGAGACCAAAATGACGTTTCGTGTGTTGTCTGTTTTTTAACCCCCGACCCAAAATGAGGGGTGTTATAAGTTTGACGTATCTGCGTATCTGTCTGTGGCATCGTAGCTCCTAAACGAATGAACCGATTTTAATTTAGTTTTTTTTTTGTTTAAAAGGTGGCTTGATCGAGAGTGTTCTTAGCTATAATTGAAGAAAATCGGTTCAGCCGTTTGATAGTTATCAGCTCTTTTCTAGTTTTCTTATAGTGATTTTTGGGTCGGGGTTTTTTTTAATTTTTAGTATTTTAATCCTGGAGACCAAAATGACGTTTCGAGTGTTGTCGGTTTTTTACGACTCTTTAATAGTTATGTGTTGCAATCGATACTTATCGATAAATATTTGTAGGGATTCTTGCCAAATGAGACACCCAAATGTGTTGAAGTGTGTATGTACAGCGCACGCGGCGGGTTTTAACGCAACGCTTTTTTAACGCTCGTGCGAATTAGGGCTTATGGTCTAGGTATTAAAAAAAGCTCACAATAGCATCGAAATAAAAACCATTTGAAAAACATGTGCATGTGAAAACTTTTTTCATTTCTTCTCATCAGACAGTAAAAAAACGTAGGCGTCGCTATTTGTAATCGCAAATGTCGTAATCAATCACGATTTTAACTCTAATCCTCTTTCGTTTAATTGATTACATTTTTAATAAAGGTCTAAAGGCCCCTCTTGAGGGCCCATCAATATTCTTATAATGATTTTATAAGTATTATAGGTCTATGGCTATTTCATACATACTGAGATTACACATAGTTACCTACCTACTTAGTTTTAATTAAGAAAAAAATATCAATATGATTAATGGTTGTAAGCTATATCACACGCTATTTTAATGTTTTTGAAATGTATGATCAAGTATTAGGCAATTAAATAATTAAAAACACATATGTATTTTATGAAATATACCTATTAGATACTTAGCTAACATAGAAATTATTGACTACTAGCCGATGCCCGCGACTTCGCCCGCGTGGATTTAGGTTTTTTGAAATCCCGTGGGAACTCTTTGGTTTTCCGGGATAAAAAGTAGCCTATGTGCTAATCCAGGATATAATCTATCTCCATTCCCAGCCAAATCCGTCCAGTAGTTTTTGCGTGAAGGAGTAACAAACATACACACACACACACACACACACACACACACACACACACACACACACACTCACACACACTCACACACACACACACACACATACAAACTTTCGCCTTTATAAAATTTAAATAAAAGGGATTATTCAAATCTTTGAATTGTTTGACATTAGCAATCATCGATGTATTGCCGTATGTCAGTTAACCTTATAAGGCTCATCCATGGCTCATCCCGTAATTAAACTGTTTATCATTTTGACGAAACTTTGATAGGCTACTTTTTGTTCAGGAAAGTCAATAAGTTTTCACGGGATGAAAAAAATTTAAGCCCAAGTCGACAAATTCGTTGGTTTCATCTATGTACATAATTATATAACAGAGACAGCTTGCATCCGAGATAAAAAGTAATCGTATATTCGTATACGCTCTCTTTTTATCCTCGAAAATCAAAGAGCTTTCACGGAATTTTTAAAAACCTAAATCCACGCAGGGAAAGTCGCAGGTATCATATAGTAAAACGTAATGCTGTATCTAGTTCTCTGGGAAAACTACGAAGTGTTCAAACATGTAAACAGATCCGTTCTTTAAAGGCTTTCATCTTGAAGAGGAACAATGGGCATCGTTTAACTCTACACTTTGCATTTTGTACTTTATTTCTTTGCCTTTAAGGTTTGTATTAGTGTGGCGAGGTGAGTGTATGTCCATATATTGAGTGCTGTCTCTTCAAGTTGTTTGTCTACTCGTCGCAGGCAGAGAAGACAAACAGCCAGCTAACTCGTGTCCCCAATGCATTGCGTTGTGTCTTGGGGCAATTAGCATACCTACTCTATGAAGTTATGGTGGTAAAGCTGTTGGCACAACACGCTCAATGTTTATTTAAATAAAACTGAAAAAATATGTAGCTGTACTTATGTTGTTTATTTACTATTTTTTTTTTTGTAGAAATTACGAAAAAAGATCCAATCAAAAGTTAATCAGTGATTTTGATTACAGATCCACTTTTATTATTATATTTGGATGCAACAATATGAAAATATCACCTACTCATCCCTACCCATATTATGTTGGTCGATTTGTTGATTTATTAGTTTTTTGTTTTGTCCTTCAATCGCGTCGTCACAGAGCAATGGATTGATTTTTTGCATGGATAAGTATAATTAGACCTGGAGAGTAACATACTTAGGCTATTTTTTATCACGGAAAATCAAGGAATTTCCACGGCATTTTTAACAAATCTGTAAATGAAGTCATGGATACCATAGTCACTAGGCTACCATATTCTTAAAACATACCTTCTTTATCGGATGTATGTGAATTTTTAGTATTACAAATTTTTTATGTAAAAAAATGATAAAAAAAAATCGTTTTTTTATTTTTTTTTATTTTTTCTGTATGGTCCCCGATTACTCAAAGACCCCTGGACCGATTTGGCAATTTTTTTTTTGTTTGAAGGGTATACTGTGCAGGTGGTCCCATATAAATTTGGTGAAGACCTGATGAATATCTTCGGATATGGACAACAGAACTCCTCAATGGATAAGAGCAAATTGCTCGCGATCAGTGTTATAGCTTAGTAAACAGTAGGGTTTTAACTGGGCATAGCATATTATAGTACAGTGGGGCCACTAAAAATTGTGAAATAAAAAAATTTCAAAAGAAAAATAAAACCGACTTCAAAAAGCACAAATCCTAAAAAGTAAAAAATGATTTTTGTTTAGCTACACGTGTAATTAACCTAGGTATGAAGTCGGGCGAGCTTCACTCTTGGATTTCTAATTTTGTTTTAATATGCTCGCTCGACTTCATACCTAGGTACATTACACGTGTAGCTAAACAAAAATTATGTTTTACGTTTTAGTACCTATTTGTGGTTTTTGAAGTCGGTTTTATTTTTCTTTTGAAATTTTTTAAGATCATAGCTAAGATCAGCTAATATTCAGTCTTCTAAGAGCCGACAAAACAGACATAAAGATTTTTAATAGATAAACGCTGACCGTAATGGCTAAATTCTATTACACTAAATCTAAAATCAAATTCTAGATAGTATTTATTACGCTATAAAATATTACCGTTTAACCATAAAATATATATACTTTTACTGGTTGATTCAAAGCTAACAAATCGATCTTTTACGTTTGAAAATAGTCACTTAAGCCGGGACTACACATGCCACTAAAATTGGTAACAAGATAGAAAGATATATAGATGGAAAACTTGAAATAGAAATACAAATAGAAATTCTTTATTTGCGTAATTTATGTTACAAAAGATGATATTATATTATTACAATAGTTCATCACATTAGTCGTAGTAGCGTACACAAATATTGTGGTAGTTAATTTGCACACAAAACATGAAATAACCAAGACAAAACAAAGAAACTAAAAATTAAAAAAACTTGTATGCTAAGGCGGCCTTATTGCACAGAGCAATCTCCACCAGGCAACCTTAGCTTGCATGCGTAAAACAAATAATGGTTGCGTGCTAGTTGATGGCACATTAAATTTCTAAATAAAATGTTATACATTTTCTTTAATAAACACTGGTATTTTTAGTTTTCACGGCAAGCTTCATAATACTGAAAATGCGTAAGTAGGTACCTGCTTGTATTCAACTTGAACAAGAGTAAATTAAAAATTTATGACACCCCCTACAAGTGAAGGTTACAGTAACTAGAAAAGAGCTGATAACTTTCAAACGGCTGAACCGATTTTCTTGGATTAAGTATAGCTAAGAACACTCTCGATCAAGCCACGTTTCAAATTCAAATTCAAATTCAAATTCAAAATGTTTTTATTCAATTAGACTTTTACAAGTTCTTTCGAATCGTCAAAAGCATCTACCACTGGTTCGGAATGCCTTTCCTACCGAGAAGAACCAGCAAGAAACTCGGCGGTTGCTCTTTTCAAAGATTTGATATACAATATTATGCCATGTATAAAAGCAATTGAAGTCCTGCGCATTGCTGGAGCGAATCGAAGTTCAAATCCACGCTTTTTTATCATTTACATAATCTTCGATAGTATAATATGCTTTTCTCAAGAGCATATTTTTAATAGATTTTTTGAACCTGTGTAAAGGCAAGTCCAAAATTGACTGAGGAATTTTGTTATAGAAGATTATACCCATTCCCACAAATGACTTTTGGACCTTCCTGAGACGGAGTGTAGGAGTCGCAAGCCTGTTACGGTGTCTAGTCAGCCTGTTGTGTAGATCGCCAACCTTCTTGTAACTAAGAATATTTTGTCTTACAAAAATTATGTTGTTGTAAATATATTGAGAGGCTACGGTAAGGATACCTATTTCCTTAAATTTTTCTCGAAGTGAATCGCGTGGTTTTAAGTTATAAATTGCGCGTATTGCCCTTTTTTGTAATACAAAAATTCTCCCAATATCTGCCGCTCTACCCCATATTAAGATTCCATAAGACATAATACTATGAAAATAAGCAAAATATACTATCTTTGCGGTCTCCACGTCAGTTAATTGTCGAATCTTTCTAACCGCGTAAGCAGCAGAGCTTAGTTTGCCAGCAAGAGTTGATATATGGGTGCCCCATTGCAGCTTCGCATCTAAGGTTATCCCCAAAAATGTAGTAGTCTCTTCTATTTTCAAAATATCATTATTTATCATTAAATTAATGTTACTTGTGTTCTTGGTATTGGGCAGTGCGAATTCAATACACTTAGTTTTTTTTGCATTTAAAAGTAGATTATTTACAGTAAACCAGTGAGTTACCTGAGATATGGCACCATTTATATCGTCAAAATTGTCCTTATTTCTATCGACTTTAAAAATCAAAGACGTATCGTCAGCAAATAGTACGATATCGCAAATATTTTGGACTACATATGGTAAATCGTTTATGTATACTAAGAACATGAAAGGACCTAGAATAGAGCCTTGAGGAACACCCATTAGTGAGGCTGATCCGGATGACTTCACATCATTCACACATACTGTTTGAATACGATCACTAAGATAGGACGCAATGAGACCAAGCGCAGTGTCTTTGATTCCATAGTGGCTCAATTTAACTAAAAGAGTCTCGTGCTCAACGCAATCAAATGCCTTGGATAAATCACAGAAAATACCAATGGCATTCTGTGACCCCTCCCACGCATTGAATATATGCTTTAACAGCATTGCGGCCGCGTCGGTTGTTGATCGACCTTTAGTGAAGCCATACTGTTCAGAATGGAGTAGCTTATTTAAATTGAAATGCTGAAGCAGTTGGTTGAGCATGATTTTCTCAAATATCTTGCTCAGTGTTGGCAAAATTGAAATTGGCCTGTAATTATTTGGGTCACTTTTGCTACCCGATTTAAAAAGAGGTATCAATTTACTACATTTCATGAGATCTGGAAAAGCGCCTGTATCCACAGACTCATTAAAAATTAAGGCTAGATATGGCGCAATAATATCAATAATATTGTTAATTATTTTTACTGATATTCCCCACAGATCTCCGGTTTTTTTGCTTTGTAAAGATTTGAACACTTTAACAATGTCATATGGAGTAACGTATTCAAACCTAAACAACACACCGCATTCAGTGACATTGGCCCTGAGAAGATCATAGGCTTCTGTTGGTGAAGAGCTAAGGGAACTAGTAGTGATGACTGGAATGTTCTGGAAAAAATTCTCAAATGTATTTGCAATTTCAATATTGGAGTCAATAATACGGTTATTAATTTTTAGCTCCAATTTATTGTTATGCACTTTTTGTTTCCCAGTTTCATCCGTGATGATATCCCAAGCTGCTTTAATTTTATTATCAGAATTAATAATTTTTTGCTTTATGCAGAGTGACTTTGCTTGTATGCAAACAAAAAAAAACTAAATTAAAATCGGTTCATTCGTTTAGGTGCTACGATTCCACAGACAGATACACACGTCAAACTTATAACACCTTTCTTTTTGGGTCGGGGGTTAAAAAAAGGAACAGTCTGATTGCACGCGCGATAGAAATGGCGCGCTACTTGGATCAGCGAGCGCTTTCAATAGTCCGAATCACACTAATATTATAAAGGCGAAAGTTTGTATGTGTGTGTGTGTGTGTGTGTGTGTGTGTGTGTGTGTGTGTGTGTGTGTGTGTGTGTGTGTGTGTGTGTGTGTATGTATGTTTGTTACTCCTTCACGCAAAAACTACTAAACGGATCTGGCTGAAATTGAGAATGGAGATAGATAATATCCTGGATTAGCACATAGGCTACTTTTTATCCCGGAAAATCAAAGAGTTCCCGCGGGATTTCAAAAAACCTAAATCCACGCGGGCGAAGTCGCGGGCATCGGCTAGTGTATTCATATATCTACTCCTTCCTACATAGTTCCTTGTTGTATTACAATTTCTAAAAGCCGTTACTGTCGCGCTGCACTGCCATGTCACGCGTTTTATTTGATTCAGCATTTAGATGATTCCCGCGACTTCGTCCTAGCAGATTTAGGTTTTTTTTTAAATCTGGGGATCTCTAAAATTATTCGGGATAATAAGAGATCTCTGTATCTTTCGTCAAAACTGTTTGTGTCTTGTTACCTTTTAACGGCCTATCCGGCTGCCGGAAAAGATAACAGACAGACACACTTTCGCATTTTTAATATTAGTGTGATTAGTCGATGTGGGTGTTTATTATTTGTGCTCAATGTACCCCGAGCTTTAATCAATGGCCCGCGGCGTTGCGTCCATAAAGCGAGTCAGTTTGTCAAAACATATACACTGGGCATAACTCCGTAATTGAAACTCGCATGCATATGCAAGGCGCTTTTCTTACCGACAGACCACTGACACACAAAGCCACTATGCCTAGAAAAGTGTTTTTTTTTAATTGTAGGATGAATACCTATCGATCTGTTAATGAACACTATAGCTATAGCTAATGCCCGGCATTCATTGCAATGATATAGTGAAAGAGTTAAGAGGGCTCTCTCCGTCACTCGTTTCATACAATCGTAGTTCCAATTTCATTTGAATATTAAGCAACCAAAGTCCATGAAATTTTGCAGACATATTCTAGAACCTAATATCTATGTCTGTGGTTTTCCAGAGTTCTGTTATAATATTCGGTTTCAAAGTTACGCGGTCTTAAAAATTTTCATACAAATCTTTGAACCCCTGTAATTTTAAAACTACATATTTTTAGAAAAATCTGAAACACCACAGGCACAGATATTAGTTTCTACAATATGTCTGCAAAATTTCATGGACTTTGGTTGCATAATATTCAAATGAAATTGGAACTACGATTGTATGAAACGAGTGACGGAGAGAGCCCTGTTAAATAAAACCTAATCAGTCGTCAATTAGGACCAATCGGCATTTCATATTGTCAGAACCATACCATGCATTGTCAGAACGCTTATTCCATACACCCTAATCGGTTTCTATAATGACTTACGAGTATAGGTACCCACCTCCACAGTATTTAGAATCAAGGTTGACCCTAATTAATGTATGTATTTATTTTTATTCAAAGTTTCAAAAATATATCCTAAAAAACATGTTAGATACTACACTTTTACTACATTTTATACTTTCAAACTGCTAATTTTTAAACTCACCACAACGATTCCCTTGCAATGTGGGCAGAAATAGAATAATTACATAATTACTTAAGTAGAACAAATTAAGTGTAAAAACTTAATTGCCTGTCTCACTTCTCCTAGATTACAACAAAAAAGAGGTATCTTCCAACTATCTCTTATATGTAGTCATAACAATTACGCATTTAAATCTAAGCATTCGAGATTTCTTGTTCGAGATTAAAAGTTTTGCATTCAAATGTGGTTTAATTAAGAAAAGAAGTGGAAGTATGCTGAACAAGTTTGCGATCTGGTTTGTCTTGATAACATGTTTGCATCTGATTGTAAATATAGAGCTGCTAGAAGCCTAACATGGAATGCGGTAATCTGGAAGCTGTTGAGAAAATAGACCATAATAATACGGGTGTAAAGGACAAGGGACTTTGCCGGCTTTGTGAACAGGTTGCACTTAATGCCTATAATGAAATAACCAATAAGTACCTACCAATTATTCTGAAAGTGATGGTTTAGGTACCGATGTAACTGTACAATACTAATATTATAATTTTTGAGCACGTAACATATCGCAAACAATGCGATCATAACGCTCCGCTGTCAACGATCGCTGCCGCCCATCTAGTTATTCTGTTACTTAGCCCAAGACATGACTCTCCTTGAACTTTTTTTAAGCATCTGATACCTACCGTGCGTATAAAAGTTATAATTTACATTGCTGGTTGGTGTTAAATATCGTAATTTTATTGATTTTTATTTAAATACTAGCTTATTCCCGCGATTTCGTCTGCGTGGACTAGAAAAATTTCAAACCCCTATTTTACCCCCTTAGGGGTTGAATTTTTAAAATTCTTTCTTAGCGGATATCTACGTCATAATAACTACCTGCATGCCAAATTTCAGCCCGATCCGTCCAGCAGTTTGAGCTGTGCGTTAATAGATCAGTCAGTCAGCTTTTCCTTTTATCGATCGTAGTTTCGATCGATGAAAAATTCCAACGCTGAGGGAGGGACCCAGAATCATGCACTGAAATCCAGCTTTCAGTTTTCCATTACACCCTGTATAGGTACGGAGTACGGACCTACAGGCTCTAGTAATAGTTTTTCATTAGCCAATTTAGAAGAAACCGTCTTCTTCAATGCACCAACGGTACCAAAGGTACCAACTAACCTAATCAAATAATATTATGTTGACCTAGTCTCAAAGAAAAGATAAAATCGGTCAATTAAAAAGTCTTAATAATACCCACAGTCTGATAACACAGGGGCTGTACATATTGATATGAGACGACCATTATGTAAACTAACATAATCTTTTTATCTTTCCAGATCGGCAACCCTGCTGCTCGCAGTAGCAGCAACCTGCGCCGCGCCCGCATCCCCAGCCGACGACAACCTCACCTTAGACAGGAAAGAACCAACCACACACGAGCTGCTCAGCTCCCTCGGTCTCAAGAAGCTCAGAATACCAGCCGCGCATCACAGGAAACGCTTAGCCGAACAGGGCAGACGACACGCCACCGGCGACTCGAGGATGTACGTCATCAAACTACCACCGAACATGAACTACTACAGTCACCCCGACCCGGCTCCCGCGTCAGCGAGAACTCTACCCCTACAGATGAAAAGCAACGGCAAGCCAGCTCGAGTATATCACTGGAACCTCCCTGTCATACAGAAACTAGCGAAAAACCGGCCTCAAGCGAGATTCGACGACGATGTGGTGAACGTGGAAAGTACTCCCACATGGCCGAAACATCCGAATTCGATCGACGCATTGGCATATTATGTGCCCTCCAAAAAGACCTCCTTCAGGAAATATTATTCTGGCAACGGGAAACCTAAGTCGTTCTACGTGATCGAAAAGGACAAGAGTTCCGCTGAATACCATAGGTTACTGCCATAATTCGACCTCTTAATTAATAATTAATTTAATGTGTTAAGTAATAAGAAAATAAGAAAAATGTTTTTGCAATTGCCAGTGAAATCATTCTTTGAATAAAATTTTGATCGGAATAATGTTTTTGCAATTTTTTAATTTTGATCTCAGCTGCATGCCTGTCATGTGATCAAATCTAGAGTTATTTCCCTGAATGCTAAAATAGTAGTATTTTTTTGGATTTTTGAAATGAAAACTTCTTTAGCAGCATTGGCACGGCGGTTTTGGAAAAAAATTCAATATCGCATATAAGGCTACTTAATTTTTTTTTAATCAGCGCTACCCTATTCGTCTATAAAATACTCTACCTACATATCTTAAAAATAATTCCCTGAATAAAAAATGTATACTTACTCACTGCTGACTTTTTAAATAACTATGCAAAAATCAATAAAAGAAAGCTGTTACGAATGTAGTTTATTGTACTTACTATTATTAACTAACAATAATCATAATAAACAGTATAATTGGCATTCAACTATTCTTAAAATGTTATTCCATTCGAAGAACAGACCTACTTAATTTTATTCATATAAGTAAATACATAAAAAATAAAATAGCTAAGTAATTTTATTGTGAAAAGCCCTTCGTAATAATTATTAAACAACTATGGAGAGTCCACTCCTGTAAATAAATGCTATGCTTAGTTAGGTTAAGTAATCGATAGGTGCTTAGATATTTTATTAAGACTGCGTCACGAATTTAAATTATTATCTAGAGTTAAGGACATGATGCCACAAATACGACAAGAATTAATATTCGTGTATTCGACACGTATTTCCAGAATGGAGACAAGAAATTTCCAATTACCGATTCCCTACCAAAAACTAGGTAGGATTACCTACCTAGGATTTCGTATAAAAATTTTAATTGGCAGGATTTAAAGTTAGAATTAATTTTACTGCTTACTAAATTATTATAATCGATCGATATAATTTTTAACTAGGTATTTTTAAATTTCTAGTTTGTGTCGATCGTAGTTTCGAAAGTTTCTAGAGCTGTTATTGCGATTATGGTCCGAAAACTCATTTTGATAGATGGATACCTACTGTTTTTACTAATCATCTCTGAAAACATTTTTTGGAAATTAATTCTCGTCGCATGTCTCTGTTTTGGAAAACTGAGGCTCTGAAATGCATTTACTTAACTGGTCAAATTAGTGTTTAAATAATAACTTGTTATAGATTTTGATACAAGCTTTTATGTAATTTGAGCGTACCTAGGTCTTGCAGACAGTTAATGCTGAGATAGCGGCTCGAAAAAGTCATGTAATCATACTTCAATATTATTTAGTAGTAAGTAATATTTTGTAATTTCTTTAGACTTTACAATGTAAATGTACCTACATACTTGTACAACATTTTAATAACAAATAAAACATGCAAGAAAACTATTTACATAATATTATTATTTTATCATCCTATTGATCCTAAATATAAAGCCTAAAACCTTGATGAACCTCTTGTTGTATGATGCTTTTATTTCAAGAGAGAGACCACAGACAATAATGACACAGACAATAGACAATATATAACATTCTGCTTAAGTGACTTTACACGATAGTAATGGTGACTTTATACAACATCTCCCTTTTTAAATAAATAAATTATTACAATTTTTTAGTTGACATTTTAAGAAGTTGAACACTATAACATGACATGACATTATTGAGTAAATTGCTAATTAGTGAATTACAAAGAGACAATTTTTTACATAGGTACATAATATAATAGTTTAAGTTTTACATATAAAAGTATAAGTTTTAAATTACATTTAAAGTTACATTTAGTTAAAAAGTTACAAATCATATTTCATAGGTAATTTAATTTCTCTACCAGATCTAGTCACATACTTGTAAAATTCCTTAGGTTTATGAACTGAATCCATGAATGAATCTGTAAATGAATCATGGTCTGCTTCCACCTGTCTCTCGCTTGGTTCCTCTTCCCTTTGACTAATTTGGGTTTCAGAAGCATTGGATTGCACCTCGGAATCAAACTTGTGACAACTTTCATTGGACGTGAACCTTATCTGTACTCTATTTCTCCTGTACCTATTACCTTTACTGTCTTCTATTATATATGACCTCTGACACTTTAACCTTTCTTTAACAATAGCAGGAAGCCAGTCTGAATTAGGATTCTTTTTAAAAGTGACATGATCACCAGGTTGTAAAAGTGGTAATGGTTTTTTATTTCTATTGTAATAACTTCTACTTTGTGCTCGGTCTTTATCAAAACTTTTTTTATAATCACTGAAGGTGACTACTTTAGGTTTAAGCTTTTTATTAGTGACTGGTATATGCATTCTTAGATTTCTGGACATTAATAACTGAGCTGGAGATAGAAAATTTGCTTTAGGTGTATTTCTATACTGTAATAAAGCCATGTATGGATCTTTATTAGACTCCAAACATTTTTTTAATAAATTTTTCATAATTTTGACAGAACTTTCAGCTTGACCGTTAGACTTTGGGTGGTATGGACTTGTAAGTTTATGTTCAATATCCCAATTATATAGAAATGATTTAAACTCTGCTGAATTATAAGGTGGACCACCATCGGAAACCAGGGAGACTGGTATCCCGTGGCGTGCAAAAATAGATTTTAACTGTATTATTATGTTAGAAGCTGTATATCTACTGTTCAGCATTGCTAATTCAATAAATTTTGAATAATAATCTGTGACAACTAAATAAGTTTTGTTATTAAAATGCATTAAATCAATACCTACTTGCTGCCATGGAAATTTGCTTATATTATAGCTTTGCAATGGCTCTGACTGATTATTAGGCTTAAATTTAGCACAAATAGAACATTGATCAACTAAATTCTTTATATCTGCACTCATGTTTGGCCAAAAAATAATATTTCTAGCAAGACTTAGACACTTATTGATGCCTTGATGACCTTCATGGACTTTCGTTAACATTTCATTTTGCATTGACTTTGGAATAATTAATCTATCATTTTTAAATAATAAATCATTAATGACATGAATTTCCGCCTGAATATTCCAGTATGACTTCAATAAAGGATCTACTTGATTTTTATTAGTAGGCCATCCATCCTGACAGTACTTTTTTAACATTTGCAATTGACCATCTAATTTAGTAGCTTGTAAAATTTTATTTTTGTATTCTTCACTTATAGCCAAGTTAGAATATACTGCATTTACATGACATGACAAATCTGACTCATAATTTGGAATATAGTTTTCTTTTAAAGCTGCCCTAGACAATGTGTCTGATATGTACATTTCTTTACCAGGCACATGAATTACATTTAAATCATAAGCCTGTAAGGCAAGCATCATTCTTTGTAGACGTGCTGGTACATCGTGCAAAGGTTTTTTAAATAAATAGACTAAGGGTTTGTGATCTGTATGTACAGTGACCCTATTGCCATAGACATATTGGTGAAATTTTTCACAACCAAATTGAATAGCGAATAATTCTTTTTCTATTTGAGCGTATCTTTCTTGAGTTGTAGTTAGAGTTTTAGAACTGTAGGCTATAGGCTGTTTATTTTGCATGAGCACTGCTCCTAATGCTTTCTTTGATGAATCGACTGACAAGACTATAGGTATATTTGGGTTGTAATGAGCTAAGACAGGTGCATTTGTGATTGCATTTTTTAAAGATTGGAAACTTTTTTCACAATTTTCATCCCAGACCCAGACTGAGTCTTTTTTTTAGAAGATTTCTTAGAACTTGAGTTTTTTCCGACATGTTTTGAATGAAAGGACCTAAATAATTTATCATACCTAAGACTCTTTGTAGTTCTTTGACATTAGTTGGGGTAGGCATGTTGACAATAGCCTTGACTTTTTCCTGATCGACCTTAGCACCTTCTTTACTGAAGACATAGCCTAAAAAACATACTTCTTTGACTGAAAATTTGCATTTATCTTTATTTAATTTTAAATTGACTTCTCTTGCTCTCTGCATGACTTTATATAATCTTTTGTTATGAATTTCTTCTGTTTCCCCATATACTAGAATATCATCGACAAAAACTAAGACTCCTTCGAGATCAGCAAAAATTTCTGTCATTACTCGATGAAAAATTTCTGACGCAGCATTAATACCATAAGGTAATCTTAAATAACGATAACGACCAAAAGGTGTTTGAAATGTGCAAAGATCTGAGCTCGCACTATCTAGTTTCAGCATCCAAAAGCCAGAAAAAGCATCAAGATGTGAAAAATAAGAAGCACCTTTTAATATTGACCTAATTTCATCTATACTTTTAAGAGGATAATGTTCTCTGATAATGTATTTATTTAAATTCCTAGGATCAAGACAAATTCTTAACTGACCTGACTTTTTGACAGTGACTACAACAGAATTTACCCATTCAGTAGGACGTGTGACTTTTTCTATGACGTTCATTTCCGACATGCGATCCAATTCATCTTTTAATTTGCTATATAATCCAAATGGAACTTTTCTAGGAGGATCTACGCATGGTACTGCATTGTCCTGAAGCTTCAAGCGACAAACAGGAGGTAGACATCCAAGACCCTGAAAAACATCATTAAATTCTGTTAATATTTGACTTTGAGACATTTTTTTATTGTTGATCGCAAAGACTCTTTTTAAGACACCTATATCAACACATGTAGGTAGACCTAAGACTGTAGAACAACTAATGTTAGCTATATAAAATGATATTCTTTGTTGACAACCATTAAAATTGCAAATTAAATCACATTGACCTAAAACTTCTATTGACGACCCATCAAAACCTTTTACATTGGCTTGAGACTTTTTAATTATTGACTGTGACAATTTTAATGTTTTAAATGTATTATATGACATGATATTTATATCAGCACCAGAATCTAATATACATTTGACTTGTACATTGTTTATAAACATGCTAAGATACCAAGACTTATTAGAATTTGAAGAATCACTGCAATTTTTCACCATTCCTATAAAAAATTGTTCACTGTTAGACATCTGTTCTGTGGAATTGACTGTTGACTGTAAATTTCTAATGTTATTTTTGTTAAAGTAGCAAAATTTTGAAAAATGATTGAGACGATTACACGAATTGCACTTAACTCCTTGAGCTGGGCATTTAAAGCGATGAAATTGACCACACCGTCCACAGGTTTTGTTATTGGCACTGCGCTGACTAAATGGACTCTGACTGCGTTGCCTTGACTTGACTTGACTATGTGACATACTTTGTTTATTTGAAGAACCTCTGGACCTTGACCTTGGTCTTTGCCTTTGTATGTGCATGACTGTGTCTGGACATTGTGTAATCTCAATTTTTTGGGCATTTTCTTGCGCCATGATGACGGTTTTTGCTAGTGTAAGTGTTCTTTCAAGAGTAGGGTTGTTTTCTTGCAGTAATCTTTGCTTCACATTAATCAATTTGGAACTCATGTTCGCTATAAAGATGTCTCTGATTAATGAGTCTTTTAGCTCTCCAAACTCACATTTATTTGCTTTGTTCTGCAAGTCAGTGATGAAACAGTCAATAGTTTCCTCATCTTTTTGGACCCTCGTGAAAAATGAATGACGTGTCATCGTTAGGCTTTTTTGTGGCTCAAAGTGATTGTCAAATTTGTTTTTTACTTCCGATAATGTTATCTTCTCTAAATCCAAGTTAAAAGAATTGTAAATCTCCACGCCTTTTTCACCGACAGTGTGTAGCAATATGGCTATTTTACGTTTTTCGGACGCAGCTTCCAGGTTCGTGGCGAGAAGGAACATTTGGAAACTCTGCCACCACTTCTTCCACTCCACTGCATTGCTCTGGCTATCAGCCTTCGAGACGACAAGTTTGGGAACATTATTAAAAATGTTTGATGTCGAACACGTGTCGTTTGCCGACATGACTTGAGGAGTTTTTTCTGTGTTCGGCATTTTGTCTAAATTGTTTTAAACTGTAAGTTATTTATTTAGCTTTTACGACTGACTTACTAATTTTCCACAAAATCTTGGTACTTTTTAGCAGTTTGACTATTTATTTTAATTTTTATAATTCTGACACCATGTTGTATGATGCTTTTATTTCAAGAGAGAGACCACAGACAATAATGACACAGACAATAGACAATATATAACATTCTGCTTAAGTGACTTTACACGATAGTAATGGTGACTTTATACAACACCTCTATGGCTCTATGACCTAAACAGTGTTTTCATTATTTTTATAGACGCCAGCCATGGTCCAGGCATTACTCATGTTGTAGAAAAGCAGTATTGATAGCGCTACATGCAAACTGTCTAAAATCATAGTATAGATATAGAGTAGGTATTCGAATGCCTAAAAAAATTATTCCGACGAATCGAGTACCTCCTCCTTAATTAAAGTCAGTTAAAAATTCAGCTAATCTTCAGAACTTTGCCTGAATCAGCCATCTGTCTGCCATCTAGTAGTGAGTAGAAAACTATTTCACTACTGGAAATGCAATCTTCACGCAAAAGTTAGGTAGACCACTAATAGATGGTGCCCTAAATAAGAAATAACCAAAAATGGCAAAAAAGCTATATTTTATCCTAATCCATGCGGATCATTTTCCGTAGAACTATAAAAAAATCATATCATTCACTCAATCATTCGTTCAATCCCGCCATCTAGTAGCGAGTAGATAAACTTTTTTTATTACTGAAACTGTAACTTTCATGATGGTTCGGAAAAGTGCTGACAGATGTCACCACCAGTTACAAACTGCTTTACCGATGAAAATTTCAGACTTGCGCGGCAGCTGCGAATTATAAAATCGTAGCAAATGTTCGCCGACATAAATCTATAATCGGTGCGCAACTAAAAATGTCATCTGGTTTCGTGACTAGTGCTAAAAACATGTTAGAAAATAAAGAATACAGTAAAAATGTCGAAACCAAAGCTGTGAATAATAATAAAACTAGTAGTTTCAGTGATAAAAACAAAAATAGAGGCGCTAAAGGTGCCGATGTGAAAAAAAAATATGAAACTGTTATAAAAGTTAAAAGTGTTATCCCTAGACGCCGGTGGGTACAATTTACTCTATTTTTTAATTTAATTATTCTAAATACATATGTAATTCTAGAAATTTAATAGTCTAATTACTATAATTGTAACCCTTAGTATATTTTTTATACTCCTGAAATATTATTCATTATTACAAAAGCTAGAGGATGTCAGATGTGCTTAATAATTAATAAATTAGCATCGCGCGCTGTCTGGTGGCATGATCTAGTTTTCAGGGTATAATTAACTTGTTACATATTATTCTAAAAATATCATAACGTTTTGTATGTAAACATCGTTCGATTATTATATTTTCCCGCCAAAATATTTCAGCCCATCCCGAGTTTTACAGATGTTAGTATTTGTAATTTTTTTCATAATCAATTTTTTAAAATTGAAACCTTGATCATTCCTTGCATCCTTAGTCTTGGTATAGGAATATTATAAAAAATGTTTATCTTTTTGTAGACCATAATTTGAATAACTATGCTATTTGAATGTACGTGTCCGTACCTCAAAAGGAACAAAGGGACCCTTATAGCCTTATGCCTGTCGAGAAAACCTATAGGGTGCTTCCCGTTGACCTAGAATAGGCAGGTAGGTAGGTCTTATAGCACAAGTAAAGGAAAAAATCCGAAAACCGTCAATTTGTGGTTACATCACAAAAAAATAATTAAAATATATTCATGAACAAATAAATAAATTAGTATTTTCAATTTTCAAAGTAGGATAACTAGGTATACCAAGTGGGATATCATATAAAATGGCTATACGTGTACATTCTAAAACAGAGTTTTATTTATTTTAATTTTTACGAGTATGCCTAACAGATTTTGATTTGTCGTGCAAAATGTTAGAAAATATACCCGAGTACGGAACCCTCGGTGCGCGAGTCTGACTCGCACTTGGCCGGTTTTTTCCTATTAGTAGTAAAACATCGACTTTAGCCTAGTTTAAATACAATGAACACAGATAAATCTCATCGGTGAAGCCCAGTGTAAATAACTCGCAAGTTTGTAAACATTGCATCTCCGCTATTTTACAATTCATTTGAATTTCAACGAGAATGTAATTTATAGAAATAAATATATCTGCATATTCCTCTGTGGCATATTCGTATTTAAATTCCTTTACTACTCAACCCATCGCCAGCCCGCTAAGCAATCAAAGTCCATAAAATTTTGCAGACATATACTAGAAACTAATATCTGTGCCTGTGGTGTTTTAGATTTTTCTAAAAATATAGTTTTAAAATTACAGGGGCTCAAAGATTTGTATGTGAATTTTTAAGACCGCGTAACTTTGAAACCGAATATTTTAACAGAAATCTGGAAAACCACAGGCATAGATGTTAGTTTCTAGAATATGTCTGCAAAATTTCATGGACTTTGATTGCTTAATATTCAAATGAAATTGGAACTACGTTTGTATGGAGCGAGTGACGGAGAGACCCTTCGCGCGGAGAATATTGTGATACCCGCGCAACCGCCAGTCCGTTGAGGGACAAACACAGGTTTTAGTAGGTGCAAGCCCCACATTAACTCCTGCGTTTCCCCGTGGTTTCCCCTGATGGAAGGGTATGCATTAGGCATTTCCTGTGTACAAAAAAAAGCGTCCGCCATATTGACCAAGTGCGGATTGGCAGACTTCGCACAACTTCGAGAACGTTATGGAGAACTCTCAGGCATGCAGGTTTCCTTACGTTGTTTCCCTTCACCGTTAAAGCAAGTGAAACCGAAAAGTTAGAGGTGCGTTCCAGGGATCAAACCCCCGGCCTTCCGAATGGGAAGTGGAAGTCTTAAACATTACGCTATCACCGCTTTTAATCCAATAGGTACTATATTTAATTCACTGTGTAGTTAGGGCCGACGCATAAGAACAGAGAGGAATGGAGCCGAGTCTTTTTCATAACAACCTAAACTCAGCTTTACATTATATTTAGACATATGGATAAAATTGATGGAGACGTGAAAACAAAACGGCAGAAATTTTTATAAGTACTTCTTACTTACTGAAAACGAAACAGGAGAAGATTCAATAGACGCCCGACCTGTCGATATGCCAAAGTTGGGCCAAAGTAATGAGTTTTTAGCAAGAAAGACTCTGCGCTTTGGACTCCACTCGGTGGGTGTGCATTGCGCTTTAGTGCGTAAATTAAATGTGCAGTTCTCCTGAATTAACTATCCTTCCAAGGTACTTTCTACCTACCACGTTATCAAAGACACCAAAATCGCTAATTTATACCAAGCTGATGTTACTCATTCGGGCTAGTAAATAACATGGGAGCTACTTACACCGACATTCACGTATCTTTATTTACGTACTTAGTACGTATATAAAGATATCGTTTTTACGGAAGTACTCAGTTACGTTTTATTTTACTTTTTTAAATAGATTTACTTACTTACGAATTTATAAAAAAAAAAAAAATTAAGAAAATTATCAAACCTTTCAATCAAAAAACGTCCAAATGTAAAACTCGTATCAACGAATCTCCGAAATATAGGTGGGACTGTAGATAATAATATTGTCACCTACAGAGAGATAACGAGCGATTATGCTTCCTGACAGCGTAAAAAGTATGGTGTTTACATTTAGATACTACTTACTTACCTACTTATTTAAGTACTGATGATGCCCACGACTTCGTCCGCATGGATTTAGGTTTTTAAAAACCCGTAGGAACCCTTTGATTTTCCGGGATAGAAAGTTCTCTATGTCAGTTTCCGGGATGTACCTAAAAGCTACCTTTGTACCAAATATCCTATAAATCGGTTAAACGATGCGCCTTTAAGAATCCCGATGGGAACTCTTTGATTTTCCGGGATAAAAAGTAGCCTGTGTCCTTCCGCGGAATGTAAGCTAACTCTGTACCAAATTTTATCATAATCAGTAAAACTGTTGGGCCGCGAAAAGCTAACAGACAGACAGACACACTTTCGCATTTATAATATAGACTCTAGCTAGAGCATGCTCGCGGCTTCGCCCGCGTGGTTTTCGGTTTTTTTTAATCTCGTTTGAACTCTTTGATTTACCGGGATAAAAAGTAGCATATGTTCTTCCCCGGCAATGTATCCCAAGTCGGTTGTTAACCTTTTATTAAAATCGGTTCAGTGGTTGGGCCTTGAAAACATAGCAGACAGACTGAATAGGCATCTTCTAGGTAAACGCGTCCCATCTTAGGCCACATCGTCACTTTCCATCAGGTGTGATTGTGGTCAAGCGCTTACCTTTAGTGAATAAAAAAAATGTAGGCAACATCCGGAGACAGAGCATCCCTCACTCCCTCGGGATTTGAAAACCTAAATCTAAGGTAAATATAAGGTGTTTATATGCACTGAAAAATACCTGATTTCCATTTTTGAATCCAAATATACTGTTATCCAAATACATTGTTTCTCATGTAAGGGAATTCTTAATTCTTAATGAGAATAAAGATTTTTTAACCGTAAATCGTGCAATAAGTAGGTATATTGGTATAGTTATTATTAGTTATAATTGAAAAGTTTACCTAGGCATCTAGGTAATTGATGTCATACTTATAGGTAAACTAATAAAACCATTAACGATTACCTAATGTTTAACCATGAAACAATGATGTTTAAATAGTAAATTAACTGGAAACAATTTTCATAAAAAATGCCTTGTTGTTGAAGGATTAGCACTTAACACGGAGCTCACTGTGAGTTATAGTGAAATATCTATCAAATCATTAGCCAGCATGATTCTCGTCACAAACTTGACCGTACGCATGATTTTAGGCTTTTAAAAATACCAGGGAACTCTTTAAATCTCCTAATAAATCTATACTAATAAATAAAATTGGAGTGTCTGTCTGTAATTTCGAAATAACTACCTCATATTAAGCTCATATGGTTATTTGAACCATAGACATACTAGTTTTCGCTACGCTACTATCTCTATGATTTGAACGATACCAACACTGAATCACACGTTTTTAAAATTTTTGTCTGTCTGTCTGTCTGTCTGTCTGTCTGTCTGTCTGTCTGTTTGAAAAGGCTAATCTTCGGAACGGCTGGACCGATTTTGACGGGGTTTTCACAAACAAGTAGAGAATTGACCAGGGAGTAACATAGGCTACTTTTTTAACCGACTTTCAAAAAGGGAGTTGTGTTTTTCTACCTATGTACTCCGAAATCTCCGAGATTTCTGAACCGGTTTGCGTCATTTCTTTTTTAATCGATAGAGGAACTTCGCGACATTGTTTCATAAAAAATTTGGAGTCCAACTCCTCAATGCTGATGCTGCAGGGGATCTGACCAATCCACGCGGGCGAAGCTGCGGGCATCAGCTAGTACTAAATATAAACTAACCCTGTAACAAGAAGATGATGCCCGCACCTTAATTAAAACATTAGCACTTGTAATTTTCTACATATATTTTCATTACAGGCAAGATCTGCTGAAATGGTACGGTTGGGGCTACAAAGACTCTATGTTCGTAATTAACGAAACCACTACGACATTCACTGGAAGCAGGTAAAGTACCTAAATTTTTGTTTTATTCAACTCCATCTTAGCCCTTGACTGCAATCTCATCTGGTGGTAAGTGATAAGCTAACTTGGAAGAGGTATGGGAGTTTTTATCAAACCCATATCCCTTATCGGTTTTTATATGGCATCGTAACGGAACGATCGCTTGGCGGCACGGCTTTGCTTGTAAGTAATAAATATCCAGGAAGAATACGTGTCTAGGTATATGTTTCTTGGAAGTTAGTTAAATAAACTCAAAACAGACTAATACCTATAATATGACAAATCATTGTTGAGTCGTCATATTTGAGTAAGTTTGATATATTATGTTCTTATCATTTTTAGATCAGTAAGTACCTACTTCAGCGAGAGTGTGTTTGTTTGTTGGTTTGTCCTTCAGTCACACCGTAACGGAGCAACGGATGGACCTTATTTTTTGCAATATAGAAAAGACCTGGTATGTAACATAGGCTACTTTTTATTTTGGAAAATTCCAACAAATTCCTGAAAGGCCGGCAACGCATTGGCGGTTCCTCTGGTACTGCAAATGTTCATGGGCGGCGGTAATCACTTAACATCAGGTGACTCACCTGCTAGTTTTGCTCGCTATTATTTATTTGAAAAAAATCAAAACGCCAAGCGTACCATTCGAATTTGGAAGTTTTTATTTTATTGAGGAAATTTATATCAGGTGACTACTTTTGTGAATCACTATATGTTATACAATGTTATCGATCGTAAACTGCTTTATATTATATTGATATTATATTGATATCCGATACGGCTAAGTGGCAGGTAGGATTCCCCATTGAATAATATATGAGAGTGCATTGAAGTGTGGCTTTCTTACCTTGAAATAGTTGATAGCTCTATAATTTCTATATCCCCTAATAAATTCTTTTCTACGTATTTATATAAAAAACTAGAGATAATTTTTACGAGACATTTCACCGCGTTTAATAGCCTCATCTGGTGACAGAAGGGCTGGCTCATTTTTTGCGCAACGGATCAGCCTGGCTGTCCAGCGAGGAAAATGCAGCCAGTATTCTTGGCACCATTCCACGCGGGCATGATTTGTATAGTAATTAGATAAGGCTAGCTTTAAGTTTTAATATAATATTTTCCTTAAAAAAACTAGATGATTCCCGTTTATGTCCGATTTCGGGATGTACCTAAGTTATTTCGTTCCAGCCCTGGGGCCCAATCGAAAAAATGCTAGGGCGTAGAATACGTTCACGTGCCTAGGTACATAATAACTAGGTAAAGGTACAATGTATTTAAGTACCTTATTATTTAAAGTTCAACTCATATTGTATTGATTTATTTAATAAGTAAATACGTAAATATTGATTGCCATTAACTATACAGTAGGTAATTGTTAGAATTGACAAAGTCATTAAAACTATGTTTAAATGGTATAATTGTCTATAGGCATAGGTACCTACCGTTTCATTGACACAGCTCGTGAGGTAGGGCCTAGGTTGCGGGAGGGGACTCTAATTGGTCCCCTGCAGGCGCGGCTGGCTGGGTTGCGCGAACGTGTTTGGCCCCGTAGCCCAGCAAGATGATGCATGGATCACCATGGGTTTTAGTCGTTAAGCCCCAGCCCCCATAACCTCGGTACCCTTCCGGGCGCGGTATCCATGAGAATTTCCCCACGAAAAAAAAAAAGTGACAGTTGACGTAAAAACCAAGAAATCCAACGCAGCTGTCAGCCTTCTGCAATCCAGTTTCTATCCCACGAGCCTCAGTCAAAATATGTTGATCTGCCTTCTTAACATCTTGGGACTCCAACGTCTATCGGTCCTTCGAACTTAAGTTTCCAACACTATGCCGAGCTACACCACCGAGCAATGCCATTACGTCTAGCTAATTTTAATCTAGTCCAATTCAATCTGTTGTCTCACAACCCGCGGGTCACAGTTATTAAGAAAGTGGTGTCAACGGGCTATGACTGGATCTGGACGCAGGTGGGCGGCGTAAATTGTCGCTTCCGTGCCCATCGTGAGCACGTGCCTTGCAAGGAATTCACAATGCAAATCTGTATTAGCTGTACAATATTATTACTTTTTTTTTTTATAAAAGAGTTTCTTGTCGGCTCTTCTCATTAGCATCTATTTTCCGAACCGGGGTTAATGGTAGAGTCCCAAATATAGCAATAAAGCTAGTTGTCCTACATGAAATTTGAGATTTTGACAAACCAATAAACGAATAAACCAACAAAGAAACGCACTTTCGCATTTATAATAAGTAATTTTCGGAGCTATTTAAATCAAAATAAAAATACTTTCAGATACTTACTCGGAGGAAAGAATCTACCGTACGCAAAGCAATGGCTAAAAGAGCATTTCGACTTGGACATCTCAAAGCCTCGCAAAACACCGCCTTTGCCGACCTCATTTCCCCAGAGCAGGTTACCAGCTAACGTTAAAGAAGAGCTCCAGAAGATAACCCTGCTTAGTACAGATGGTATGGACAGACTGATCAGGGCACATGGCCAAACGCTACACGATGTATATAACTTGAGGGAGAACAATTTTCCCAGGATACCTGACGCTGTGGTATGGCCGGAGAATCATGAACAGGTAAGTATTTTAGCCATACCATCGTTTACTTCATATAACCCTACATAAGGTTGTACCGCTGACCCTTGCGTAGAACTAACTTAGACTTAAACGCAACACAACTAGACGCAAAACAAAAAAATGATTCTCTGTATCATATATTATATCCCTCCTAAGTTATTGCTTTACATCAATTGCACCCCCAATTGAAATATCGTCAACTATTTACTTATACTTATAGGTAGAAGATATAGTAAACTGCGCGTCCCGACACCACTTCGTGATAATTCCCTTCGGTGGTGGTACGTCGGTTTCGGGCTCTGTCACCTGCCCCGCCAATGAGGACAGACCGATCGTTGTGCTGGACACCAGCGATATGAACTCCATACTTTGGCTGGATAAGGAACAGCTGCTGGCAAGAGTTCAGGTAAGAGATATTAAATAATTGAATTTCAGTAGCCTTTTGTTTGCGACCACATGTAGGCTAACAATGCGCTAGCTTCCATGCACCATACTTGAAACGAATTCTTGCACTGGTTATAGCTGATACAGAGCATTCTATAATATGGACCTTTTTGATTTTATTTGCGTTTTGTTTGCATCCATCACACATACCTACACTAACCACTCCTCATATGATTGCATGCGCACTATGCACAGAAGACGTTAGCAGGCGCGCAAACGGTCCAAGAAATTTGGTCCTTCGAAGCAAGCAAGTTTTGCGGACAATTTACCAACAATTCAATAACACAGCAGGAACTCCTTATTTTCTTGAAAAATCAATGTTTTCGTTTGGCTTTACGCAGTAAATAAATATCTTCATATAATTTTCCTATTTCTAGGCAGGTATAGTCGGACAGGATCTAGAGAGGGAGATGCGCGCGCGAGGCTTCACTGTGGGTCATGAGCCTGACTCGTATGAGTTCTCCACTTTGGGCGGCTGGGTCGCTACCAGAGCGAGTGGTATGAAGAAGAACACGTATGGAAATATAGAGGACCTGGTTGTTCAAACCAAGGTACACTTAGCTAATAATATTTGGACGTATTAAATGTCTGAAAAAAATGACAGAAATATTCTGAAATAAAGAAATATCTAGAATCATGAATAATCCTTTTGCGATGCAACATGTCATTTTACCGTAATCGATCGATCGATAGTAATCAATTCAATAGATATTCGATAGTAATCAAGTTCCATGTGGTGACTGAGGTCTTAAAAATAGTACAGCTATGGACTGTTATAGGCCATTGATGATGATGATAAAATAAATCAGTTAGGTCATAATATCGGAATTTTGATTGGTTGTGGAGTTTGAGAACGTTATTCAAATAATACAATTTGATCCTAGCGATCCAGAGTAATATTCAATTACGTTCGTAGTTTGATATCCACGATTTAGGTATTTTTCACAATCAGTAGTTTCTTCACAATATATCCTTGATCCCTCACTGAAAAGGGAATACTAAAAATATCTTTTTAATGTAGGTCAGTTAAATTCCTATCGAAAATCAAGTGTTAGACCCATTCTAGGTAGATATAACAGCAGTGGATTTTTTTAATAAAATTTTATTTTATTTATTTATTTTCACCACCACTTAAAACTATCATTACATGTAAAATGTTAACAAAACTGAGTTGTCTTTCAGGTCGTAACTCCTCGAGGGGTAATAGAGAAAAGCTGTCGCGTGCCTCGACTGTCCTGTGGACCGGAATGGGAGCACATTGTTTTAGGATCAGAAGGCTGCTTAGGTGTCGTCACTGAGGTAATTTTTAGAGTTCCGTTCCTCAAAAGGAAATAAGGAACCCTTATAGGATCAGTTTGTTCTGTTGTTTTCTGTCTGTCGTGACTGTCAATTCAAGAGAATCAAAACCTATAGGGTACTTCCCGTTGACCTAGAATCACGAAATTTAGCAGGTAACAATGTCTTTCTAGCACAAGTAAAGAAAAATATGGACTTCGTCTGTGATGGCGTTTGCTGGCGCGCGTGCTGTGCTTGTTTGGAGTGTTTTTTTTTTGTTAAGAGTGGATGGTTTTTGTGTTAGTTGGTGTTTTTTGGTGGTGGATCTGACTGGGAAGCGCTCTAAAGGGGCGCCGCGCGTATGTCGGCGGGCGCCGGCACAGACGGAGTCCATACTTGTATAGATTCAATAACTTGAAAATTAACTACAAACTTGACATTGGCTAATCAGAGTAAAGCCAGATATAAAGAAAAAAAAAAAAAAAAATCGGAAAACCGTGAAAAAAATTAAAAAGTGTTATTTTTTGTACGATTTTACGGAGCAATCCGTAATAGTCCGTTTGCACTTCATAACCTTCTTCCTCTTGTCTTGAGTCAGATGTTAATAAATAATTACAGGTGACGTTGAAAATCCGCCCATTACCACCTGTCGTTCGCTACGGGTCCCTCGTGTTTCCAGATTGGGACTCTGGATTTTATTTCGAGAGAGAAGTGGCGAGGCAGCGGTTGCAGCCCTCGAGTATACGACTAATGGACAATGAACAGGTAGGTAGTTATAGTAGACTATAGATAAAAGAGAGTGCTAGAAAAGTAATTGGATGATCGAGAAATGAAGGAAGAAAGAAATAAAAGAGAGAAAATCCATGGCGTTTAATTTTTTTAACCAGTATAATAAATTTTGGTGTTATTTACACAAAATGAAGTTCCATAAATAGTCAGACCTGAACACGATATAAAAAAGCAAGAAAAGGCGTTTCGTGAGCAAAAATTTTAGTAAACTTGGTATGTAGCTTATCTAATGTAGGATAAGGTCAAGATTAGGGCCTGAGGGCTCTCACCTCCCTCCCTTCGCCCAACTTACATCAAAAATCTTGATAGCTCCACTTCCTAAATCAATCCTTGGGTCGTAAGGACCAAATGATGGAAGGACCCAATGGAAATATAATTTTAATCACGAAACAACGTCAAAAATGTCTTGCCTACGGATTGTACTAAAATACGTTTAGGTACAATTAAGCTCGTAAGCAGAGAGTAAGCGTATCCCCTTTTTCTTTACAGTTCCGTTTCGGCCATGCCCTAAAAATGGAGCAATCCTGGGGTGGTGTCTTGCTCGATGGCCTAAAACGGTTCTACATCACAAAGATTAAGGGATTCGACCCATGCAAGCTGTGCCTCGTCACTCTACTGATGGAGGGCACCGCGGAAAAAGTGGCAGATAGTGAGAAGAAGATGAACAACATTGCGGCGCAGTATGGCGGGGTTCCGGGAGGCGCGAAGAATGGAGAAATTGGATATACCCTTACCTTCGTCATTGCTTATGTTCGGGTAAGATATTCTAGGGTTGCTTCAAAGGAACAACATGGTCTACATCACAAAGATCAAGGGCTTCGACCCTTTCATTGTGCGTTGTTACTTTACTGATGGAGGACACCATGGAACAAGTGGCAGATAGGGAAAAGAAGATGAAAAACATTGCGGCGCAGTATGGCGGGATTCCGCGAGGCGCGAAGAGTGGAGAAATCAGATATACCCTTACCTTCGTCATTACTACCCAAACGTAGTAAGAGATTCTAGGGTTTCTTCAAAGGAACAAGGGCTGTATATCTGCTATAGATAAAGTTATTAAAAAATCATTTGATACCAAGGGTTTGCCCCTTACGACATCTGAAATTCCACTGTCGATATGATTTATTTATACTTTTGGCCATAATGTGAAGTGGTCGTGTGTTTAGTTGGCCCACAGATTAGAGTTACTCATCCCTGAGTTGGCCATTATCATTAAATGGCCGTGTATTCACGTGCGCCATACTCATACTCTGGGTACTTCGTGTTCTGGGACTTTGCTTGGCCGTAGTTTTTACTATTCTTTTGTCTTTTCCCCCAGGACTTAGCGTTAGAATGCGACATCGTGGCGGAGTCGTTCGAGACGTCGGTGTCGTGGGAGCGCGCGCTGGCGCTGTGCCGCAACACCAAGGCGCGCGTGCGCGACGAGTGCGACAAACGACGCATCACGCACTACCTCATATCGTGCAGACTGACCCAGACGTGAGTTCTTTACTCTGTGGTTACTGTTGAGCCGTCGCTGCCAAGACTCCACTAGGTGACGCCAAGATGCGAAAATAAAAATAATTAAAAAAGAACCTCCTTATTTTTTTGAAGTCGGTTAAAAAGTCGTTGCCGACATCGTAACCGAGTCGCTCGCGACGTCGGTGTCGTGTCTTACCTTACGAGTACAGAAAGCTCACTTCACAAAGGTTTTTTAATAAATAGCAACTCTTCTTCTGAAAATAATTTTACTGCTACGTTACCCCAAACCTATAAGGAGGATGTAATAAAATGTAAGATCTCAGAGTGCATTCAATGAATTTCAGATACGATGCAGGCTGCTGTATATACTTCTACTTCGGGTTCAAGACGGTTGGGTTCAGTGACCCGGTGCACGTGTACGAGGAAATTGAAGAGGCTGCCAGAGACGAGATCATCGCTAATGGTGGTATGTTTTTTAATTAATTTAAGCAACTAATCTATACTTATTACTACAACCAAAGAGTCTCCACCAGATTTTTGTCTTGTCTCACCGAAATCGAAATCCACGTGGACAAAATCGTGGATAAATCGGATTGACTATAATACCTACCCTATACGCGGAATGAAGTTAGTAGTATAGCGTTCTCTCTGTTACGTAATCCCATATAAATGATAGTGACAAAAATCTCAGTAGGCGTTAACCACTTTGAGTCACCAACCAAGCAAGCAAGCACACGCATTTTTTCAAAAAACATTCAAAATTCAATTAGAAAATGTTCTCAAAAAACATTCGAAATTCAAGTTTCATTCGTGATTGGTTGGTGACTTAAAATGGTTAGCGTCCACTGAAAATTTTGGCTCTATCATTTGTTTGGGATTACATAACATAGAGGGAGCTATACTTATACTACCGCTCAAAAGTATATTTTGGACATCTACATTTTGTTTCGGTTACAAACAATACATTTAAAAAAAATCATTTAATAAGTTTTATTGTTTGTATAACGCCGCAAAATACTTATCTACGTTTATGTCTAAAAGTGGTTATAATAATTATGAAGTAGTTTCATTCATTAAAACTTTTACATTTATTTTACTAGGTGGCCAAATATACTTTTGAGCGGTAGCTGCGGTAGTATACTTCAAGCTTACTTTATTCCGCGTAATTACTATCATTGGTTGCAATAACACCTCAACGCGGTGTCGGATCATTAAAATTTCACTTCCAATATCTTTTACAGGTTCAATATCCCACCACCACGGGGTGGGCAAACTCCGCAAGAAATGGTACACGGCCACAGTCAGCGAGCCGGGCAGACATCTGCTGCTTGCGGCTAAGAAGGCGCTGGACCCCGACAATATCTTCGCACTAGGCAATATGGCCTTTGACCAGTACACTCCGGATATTGTGAAGAGCAAATTATAAATAATAATTGTTAAGTGGCCATATTGTTATTTAATCCCACGACTACTGGCTGGAAAAACGCCACAAGAAATGGTAAACGGCCATAGTGAGCGAGTCGAACAGACATTTGCTGCTAGCGGCTAAGAAGGCACTGGACCCCGACAATAGCTTCGCTCTAGTCAATATGGCCTTTGACCAATACACCCCGGATATTGTGAAGAGCAAATTATAAAATATAATAATAGTTGTTTTGTGGCCAATGGCATTATTATTTTTAAGTATCTAAGTAGATAATATGTACTTATTGTAAAAATTTTAGGACGCAAAAACGTTACTTACTGTGCATTTTCGAATAAACGAATGTTTTTTGAAAACATGTTTGAGATCGGTTGGTGCCTCAAAATAGTTAATGCCCACTGAGATTTTTATCTCTGTCATTTGTATGGGATTACGTAACAGTGATACCCATATACCCAACTTTTTTAGGTATTTACCTAATTTTCCCCCCTTTCCTAACATTCCAATACTCTTTATGTAGATACGTGTACCTACCTACCAAAACAAGTCATTGAAAATTTTACTTTAACAGTGTTGAGGATAGGTAATATTTGTGGGAATGGGTATAATCTTCTATAACAAAATTCCTCAGTCAATTTTGGACTTGCCTTTACACAGGTTCAAAAAATCTATTAAAAATATGCTCCTGAGAAAAGCATATTATACTATCGAAGATTATGTAAATGATACAAAAGCGTGGATTTGAACTTCGATTCGCTCCAGCAATGCGCAGGACTTCAATTGCTTTTATACATGGCATAATATTGTATATCAAATCTTTGAAAAGAGCAACCGCCGAGTTTCTTGCTGGTTCTTCTCGGTAGGAAAGGCATTCCGAACCAGTGGTAGATGCTTTTGACGATTCGAAAGAACTTGTAAAAGTCTAATTGAATAAAAACATTTTGAATTTGAATTTGAATTTTGAGTAGGTAGGTATTTGTTTGGTCTCTAATGTATTACGAGTAGGTACCTAAGTATGAATTGATGCTTGCTGTTGAAGTGCGTTAGAACTTAGAATAATAAATTAAAAGTGGATAAGTATTTGTATTAAAATAAAGACATTTTAATATTCAATATGATTTTTTATGTCAAAAACTCGATTTTGTAAAAAACTTCGTTGTAGGTATTGAGTGTAGGCAATGTTGCCAACTTAGTGCTGGCATACTCTTTGATTATGTACCTATGTACGATTATGTAGGTAATATACTCCTAACTATATCATTGATTTTGGAACCGCCACTAGAGTGAAAAACGGCCTTGTCCACAAATTCAAAGTTGCTCAGCGAGCTATGGAGAGGGCTATGTTAGGAGATTCCCTGAGAGATAAGAACCGAAATGAGGAGATCTGCAGGAGAACCAAGGCACTGACATAGTTAGCCCAAACTATTAGCAAGCTGAAGTGGCAGTGGGCAGGTCATGCCTGTCGTAGAGGCGATGGCCGTTGGAGCCGGAAAGTCCTAGAGTGGAGACCGCGTTTAGGCAAGCGTGGTGTGGGATGCCCTCCAGCACGATGGATCGACGATATAAAGCGGCTGGCGGGAAGTGGCTGGATGAGAACCGGCTGTGGTGGCGCTCTTTTGGGAAGACCTATGTCCAACAGTGGACATCCACAGGCTGATGATGACTAGGTTTTATTTATTCTGAGTCCTATATACATAATCAAAGTACATACTAATCTACAAGTACCTACCGGTGCATGCCGGTGCGACAAGGATCTTTTGGCGGGTGGACAAAATCGGAACTAACGCCACCATCTTGTGAAATGTCACGCTGTCCCTCAGACAAAGAATCAAGGTGGACTCGACATCTAAATAATAATATCTTGTTAGAGCGAGCTAAGTGTCATGGAAAAGCTCTGAAGAATGTTAAAGACAAAAATTCTTTTTTTCTGTCTCTGTCATAGTTAGTTCTTTTTCTCAAGCCTCTGTGATAGTAATTATTGCAAATATTATGACTTTTCATTTAGTTTTCTCTTCTGTTTTAAATTTAATGTTGAAAGTGTGTAGAAAGCCATTCATGGTGCATTGCTGTATGATCGTCTATAACAATCGTAGCTAGCGCAAATTAAAAACCATTACCATTCATTCGTAAGTATGAGTTGTTTTGTTCCTTTCGGTACGCGCCTGACAAGTCCACCTTGATTCTCTGTCTGAGAATTCAGTGAATTTTAAAATGAGGTTGGCCGGTTGGCTTTTTGTCTGAGGGTTGACTCATAGATATAGATTAAAAACTAAGTCTGTGGGTTGACTTATGTTTTGGAAAGCAGTTGGCAACACTGCTGTCATTTTCATTTTGTTATTTTATCTGTGTTTTTTTTTATATTTTACAGTGGCGACAAGGATCTTTTGGCATGTGGCCATCATTGGAACTAAAAATCCGCCCTCTTGTGAAATGTCACGTTATCCTTTTGTATGTGGTGTTGCTAAGTAAAAAATCTGAAATGCACTGTTTATTTTTCCTACAATAATATCACGAATCACGATATACTGTTAAAAGATACAATAAAAATGTGTCTGCATCTTATAACTATATTTAGCACTACGTAAATATTAGTATTATAGTACTATAGTATTTGAGCAGGTGAACAGGATAGGTTGGTTTTTCATGCTGTGAAAACAGGGGCGGCTTTCCCAATTTCGCATTCAGTTCAAATTAGATAATATAACTTTCTTGATTTTCAACACGGACATAACATATTTCCTAAAATTAGGAGATTTATATAATATATTATTTATATAATAATATTATGAAAATATCAATAGTGAAAACAGTGTATCTAATTATTTTACTTAATGAGAAATTGGGAAAGCCGTCCCTGTTTTCACAGCGAGAAAGAATAATAAAACCATTGATAGGCCATGGACTTGGGTTTTTATTATTATTCTCCCTATGTGGACTGCTTTCCCAATTTCTCATTCAGTTAAAATTAGATTAAACTTACTCGATTTTCAACATTGACATTTTCAACATACTAGTAGTTATTCCATAAAATTGAGGAGATTCTAATCGCTGGCAGCCTTTGTGGCCCCGCCCCCTGTCAATATTGAATTGAATGTCATTCAACCTTGGGATCCTTGACCCTTGTCGCACGCACTGTAGTATTATTTGCCAATTGTTTGAATTGTTATGGTTTTTTACAACAAAATAAAATATTACAGGTCGTGTTTTAAAATTAATAATGGATATAAGTAAAAAACAACAAACTCCCGACATGTTTATTAAAAAATCGCAACCACGTAAGGTCAACAAAACATTATTAGCACAAACTAGAAAGATGGTTTATGATGTTTACTGTTTCTTGAAAAAAGATGCTGCTAGGCAAAACTGTATAATGACCAACAACCAGCTCATAGCACGTACATCGGAAGCTACGCAGACATCCGTGTCCACAATACGGAGGATTTTAGTCGAAGCCAAAACGAGCGATATGTTTAAAACCCCAGGAACGGTGCGAAAAAGAACTAAACCTGTCACTGACTTGGATCGTTATAACAAAGAATTAGTTAGGAACTGTATTCGGAATTTCCAAAATACGGATAAAAAGCCTTCGATTAATAGACTACTAGCCAAATTACAATCGGACATAAACTTCAAAGGATCAGAAGCAAGCCTCCGTCGAATATTAAAAGAACTAAAGTTTAAATGGAAAAAAATCAATAAAAGAAAAGCTCTTGTAGAATGTGCTCCTAGCCAGCCTGAACCTGTTCCTGTATTCGTTGAAATCGAGCCTGCTTGCTATGAAGGTGTCCCGATAAAAAGAGAGAGGGAGGCTCACGATACAGACACAGATAACTTTGAAAATCATGAAACTGATGATCTTGAAACTGATCCTAGTGATTATGAAGATCATGAAAGTAATCCTGTCAACTATAAATATAACCAAACCGATCCTGTAAACTATGTAGGTGTCAGAATAAAAAAAGAGGATGAATATCAAGAAAATGATAATCTTAGCAGTATTTACATAGGTGTCACAATAAAAAAAGAGACTGAAGACTAAAATGGCACAAACTCTAAGAGTTTCAAATAAATTGACAAACATAATACACAATTATCACACAAGATTACCCAGTGTGGGTACCATCGGACTGAGAAAAACTGCATAAGTTGTATTTGGTTAATAATAAATATATGATGCGAAATTCTTATTTAACAACCTGTCATCCCATCTCACAGTGACCAGAGGGCTGGTAATTACCTCGGTCAGCATATTAGTCTGGCTATTCAGCAAGGTTCATCCAGCATTCTGACCACTATGCTTTATTGGTGTTCAGATGATATTTGTAGGTACTGTTTAGGCTTCCGTACCCAAAGGTTAAAAACGGAACCCTATTAATGTTACTCTGCTGTCTGTCTGTCTGTCCCCGGGTCACAGGTCTCTAGCTGTTCTATACAATACCAGAATATACAGACTGCCAGTAACACATAGCTGATTTTATTTTTGAGGAAGCTAAGAGATAATATAAAAAAAATATTACCTATGTTGTTGAAGTTTATATTGGGTTATTGAGTATTAAGCTTGTATTATTTGTTAGAATGCATATATAATTCATACAGAATAACAAAAAAAAATTAGGAGAATAACAAATAATCCTCTGGCTTTGCACAAGAGATATGTGGAGATTTGTTTGAAAACTATCAAAAGGATCAGCTCATTGAATCTGTTTCCTGATAAAAGTTCATTTCAACATGGTTAGTTAAATCTGGTGCCAGAAGGGCTGGCTGATTATTTAGTGGTCTGTTACTGAAGGGTGCCAAAGGGAACCTATTACTAAGCCTCCGCTATCCGTCTGTCCATCTGTCTGTATCTCGTGAACCGTACTATGTAGAGTTGAAATTTTCAAAGAATATGTAGTTAATAGTTAATAATAGTTAGTTGTAGTTAGGTACTTACGGTACTTACCTATTTCTAATAACGCGGTAACAGTATAAGCGGACTAAAACTGCCTTGTAATAATATGCTCTCGTGCATAAAGTGTTATATGAAAATTTATATATAATAGGTTCATGATATGCCTTAGCCTAGCCTTCTATGCTCCTATGCGCTCCTGGTACTTTATTCATGTAAGCTACAGTTGGTGTCACCAGAAATGCCCATGTCAACTAGTGGTTGACATGGGACGGCGCTCTTGAGAGGCCGCGATTGATCAAAATATACCCAATTCTCTTACACTTAGGCGTATATATACTTCTATCTCGCTCTTCGTTAAATATAAAATAATGTATAACAACAAATTATAAAAAATTCAAAATGGCCGCCGTGAAAATTTAAGCAAAATAAAATAATAGTGCGAGTTCCTATTCCAGTTGAAGTGGTGATAATTATTATACTATAATTATCTACTACAGATTAAGTACTTCAATATTTTCAGAAACTTAGTAGGTAGGCTAAACCAAGTATGTCTATGGCTACCATAAACTATGAAATAAAGCAGATTGTTTCTCTCCTCAACTCTGGTGGAAGCATTGGGTGGAAGTGGCGGATCCCTAGAGTATAAAATTAAATGTTCCTTGGGCGGATCCCGTATCTGTCCAACATATAGCATGAACTTAGATGAATTGAATAAAAACGCAAGAATTATTAACATCACACGGCTAGATTATAACTTTTTGCATTTTGATTTTCCCGCTAAAATGGCCACATACGGGATATTTGAAATCGAATTCCGGAAGTTTAGTTTAAAAATGGTTTAAAATCTTTTCTTTTCCGGTTTAAAAATAATGACATTTGAATTTGACTAACCGATAGCTATGATGACCGATAGTTTGTGAGTTTGATTTTTTTGGTATTTTCAGAAAAGATTGAATTGAAACAAAAGGCATTTTCACAATTCTTTTCGGAGGGTACCTAAGGATAAGCTGTAAATGAACAATAGAAATTGCATTCTATCAGAGTACCTTTCGTAATTCGTTTGCCGTGCTGCCATAACTTTATGTTCACCATAATTTTGCTGTGAAATATCTAACAATGATTGATCTATTTATACCGGTTCGTAGTCTTTTAAAAATTGGAAATGTTTGCACCGATAACAATGTCTTCCGCATGCACTACAAGTTAACAGTGATGATCTTGTTGGTGTTCACACTCTTAGTTAGCACGAAGCAGTTTTTCGGAGAGCCCATACATTGTATGAGCGAAAGCGACAAGGACAATGATAAAGAAGCCATGAATAGTTACTGCTGGATCTACGGAACTTACACCTTGAGGAATAGGCTTGTTGGTAAGTAACGACTTCTTCAAATCCTATAGGTACCTACCTAGCCTACGTACTTACCTCTAAATTTTGACTACGAATTAAGTAGGTACCTAATGTCTTTTAAGTGTTTACTTGTTCTCTATTCTGGTGTCGGCCGCGCCAAGCTCGGAGCTACCGCCTTATCGACAATTACCTTACATCGCCTTTCGTATTACCTATTTGAATGAACTGCCATATCCATTCCTATCATAGGCGTCAAGTGTAAACTTAAAATTGAAGAAAAAAACAATACTTTAGGTAGGTATATGATCAACCACCTGCTGTGCTAGATCTTTTTCTATGCACATGCAAATGTGGAACCAACTCCTTTCAGCTGTGTTATTACTACCTTGTTACTCATTTTTCGCTACAAATATGGCCTGCGCATTTGCTCTCTAAAATTTTCTCTCCTGAGAAATTGGTACAGTGAAAAAAATTTCATTAGGATGTTTTGGATTTTACTGTTCCTTATTAGGCTTAAAACTAATTTATATGATTGCTGTTTTTAAGGTACTCAAGGCAAGAATATGGCATATGTAGGTGTGGGCCCTGATGAAGGTATACAAGCTGAGCAAATAAAGCATAGTTACTACCAGTGGGTGTGCTTCGTGTTGCTGGCGCAGGCTGCAATGTTTTACACCCCACGCTACCTTTGGAAGATGTGGGAAGGTGGACGCCTGAAGGGATTGGCAGATAAGTTGGGTATGTATTAACTAGAGTTTATAATATATTACACGTCTGGATAAAGCTATGGCCACACCTGTGTGTCAAACCGTGGAATGCAGGAGCACCCACCACATGAATCTATATGGTTAATGCTTATCTTATAGTTACCGCACCACGCAGCTATCTCAATCTTAACTGAGTATCTATTTATGTATTTCTCTAAATAAATCTATGGCGATGCACCCTTTTGATGGCTTTCATGTAACCCTGAGAGATATTTAGGTTGTAGTGTACTGATAGCTGAATTCGACTTTGCTAATTAACATTGTACTTGTTTGCAGCTGGTCCACTGGTCTCTAAGATCTGGGCGGAGCATAAGCGTGCAGAGCTGGTCTCATACCTGACTTACACCAATCTCTACACACACAACATGTACGCCTTGCGCTATGCGTTCTGCGAGATACTTAACCTTGTTAATGTGGTAAGCCAATAACTACTAATTTTATTATTCTAATTAGAAATTGAGGAGCTGGCAAACAAACCTGTAATTAAAAATTCGTTTCTTCTGATCAAAATTCTTTTTTTTCTTTAATCCAGATGTTTTTGGTTCACTTAATATCAAACGAAAGTTGTGAGTCCGGAATTCATGATTTTGAAAGCTAAGTATAAAATGCAACTGATTTTCATGCAAAATGGCAGAAAACTGTTGTAATTGAGTCCAAAGTTTGTGATTTCAATCATAATAGTACAATTAAAGTTTCAATCAGTTTTGGATTCTGTAAAGTTTTACTTTGTGCAATTACAGTGTTTTGTTTACTAGTTTCTCAATTTCAAGCACAAATTAAAAATAAAAAGTGCTGAGAACTTGAGAAATTATTAATTTAAATTTCTTATATAAAAAGTTTTCACCAGAGGTAAGTGATTTACCGCTTAGTGGAAGAGCGGTGATAGCTTAGTGGTTAAGACGTCGGTCTCATATTCGGGAGGTCTGAGGTTTGATCCCAGGCATGTACCTCTAATTTTTCAGAGGTATGTGCATATTTATGTATCACTTGCTTTCATGGTGAAGGAAAACATCGTGAGGGAGCCTGCATGCAGTTCTCCATTACGTCCTCAAAGGTGTGTGCCAATCTGCACTGGGCCAGCATGGTAGACTGTGGCCTAAACCGTAAACTAGTGAGACATTGTGAGTTGATCATGAAGTTATTTATGTTGTTTTAGGTGGGCCAAATATTTCTGCTAGATGTGTTCCTTGGTGGAGCTTTCCGTAACTACGGAGCAGCTGTAGCAGCTTTCACACATGTTCCGAAAGTGCCAAAGAACTTTCTAGACTTTGAAGCAGTCAATCCTATGGACCTATACTTCCCCAAACTCACCAAGTGCTGGTTTAGAAGCTATGGACCTTCAGGCACTATGCAACTTAAAGACAGGCTCTGTGTACTTCCTTTAAATATTGTTAATGAAAAAATATTTGTTTTTCTGTGGTTTTGGCTTATTTTCCTTGCTCTGGTATCTGCTATGGCAGTTTTGTTCCGCATTTTGGTAATATCTATGCCACCAATACGTACTTTATTGATTATGAGCCAACTTAGATTTGTTAAGCGTAAAGTCATATCTAGGATAGTGAAACACTTTAGCTTTGGTGATTGGTTCGTTCTGTACTTGCTGGGCAAAAATGTTAATCCACTTATATATAAGGATTTGATTATAGAGGTCTCTAAAGAATTAGACAAGAAACCTAATAATGTATGTATGGTATGATTTACTTGTGTTTTTTTTTTTAATAAATAGAATTAGTTTGCATTGTGCCATAATAATAATTAAAATAATTTATCAATAAAAGATTACACGAAAATCATTCAAAATCACAGGAAAGTCTGATAATTGCAAAAAGGGTTTTGCTGTGATTAATTACATATCTATTTTTGTTTCATTTAAGTCTATTTTGGTTTTGTTGTTTGGATAATATTATTTAGTAATTAATATAAGTACAAACCGATAATAATTTAAGTTTTTTTTTTCCAAGTGAGATCTGTTAAGTTATTAAAGTTCCTAATAAGATAAATCTAGTTGACATAATATAATAATAAGTTATGTTATTAAAAAGTTGTTACAACTACTTAAAGTGAAAGACTGATAGTTTAATCTACTAATAAGTAGTTTATTTTGTTTGAAAGCTCAAGTTCATTGTTACTAAGACTTGTGTTCTACAAATAATATTCATGATTGTGTTCATTTTAGACACTGCCAAAAATGCAAAATTGAAATGCTTGGAAATCTAAACCCAAAATGTTGTAGTTTAAGCAAGGTTTTGTCAAAATATTAAGAGTTCTTAAATTTTATGGATCTGCACTCTTAAAATTTAAGACCCCTATTTTTGTATTTTCGTAAGTAATCCTTTCACTGTCGCAAAATGATACAATTTTAATTTTGGCTTTTGGCGTTGTGCGTTTTAAGTTAAATGTTTAATTGTTTTTCCTAAATGTCAAGTTTATGTACATACCTGTCAACAAAGATTGCACACCAAAGTTTAGAAAAGAACGGTTTTGTAAAGTGTGGTCTGTCTTTGGAACCAACAACATAAGTATGAGTATTAGGTTGAAATCTATAGAGTGCTCTTTGACTCTGCCCAGACTTAAGTTTCGGTTAAAACGAGATAGATTTATGCCAGCGGTATAACGCTGTCTCATTTTAACAGTGTCTTAAATCTGAGCTAAATCAAAGTGCACTCTATAGATTTCAGCCTTAGTGAGTGATGGTCTTAGAAGCAGAAATTCCTAAATGATGTGCAATCTTTTCTGCCAGGTACTGTAATGGTATTCACTGACTTGACTCATGTTCTAATATTGATTAACTAGCTTCAGACTAGCTTACTGATTAAAGTGCAGATTTAAATGATCTCACTGATATAATACATGCTGTGCTTAGAGATGGGGGCATAAGTCAGTGACAACCTTTGTTCTGTTAAATACTATAGGTTTACTAAGATGGCTCGTGAGCTAGAGTGTGGGTTGCGTGAAGGTGACAGTTGACATAAAAGTAAAAAAAAACAAAGATACTAACCCTTCTGCATCCCGCACCCTACCCCTTTCTCAATCAAGCGGTACACTCAGTATGAGTACATTAATTCTTAATTTAGTCAAAATTTGAATTTAAACTTTAATTTTTTTCATCAGCCTCAAGTGCATAATCATTTTTGTATCAATTTTTTTTATAAATCGTAAAAAAAATAACAGAACAGTGCCTTAACTGTACAGGAGTATTTTTCAAAATAAAGAATTTAATAATGTATCTTCTTTTATTACAAGTCTCCAAACAATAATTTAAAAAACTATTTTCAAAAGAGTGCTTACAACAATTTAATTATCGTTTTTTTTATTTAAATGATAAGTATCTTATACGATTATTAGTACATGTGCAGGTACATATTGTACTTGTGTGCATTTATTTTTGAATTGTTTATTTCATTACAAGTAGGCCCTTGACTGTAATCTCACCTGGTGATAAGTGATGCTGCAGTCTAAGATGGAAGCAGGCTAACTTGGAATAGGTATGGCAGTCCTTATCTGTTTTTCTAAAGGCATCATACCAAAACTAAATTGCTTTACTGTTTTTAATATGCTTTGACTGTGGCTAGTTACCAAACTAGTACTAGCCACAGCCAGTCTTCCCACCAGATCAGACCAGAGACAATTCAGGAATTATAGATTTCCAAATTGCCCCTGCCAGTAATCGAAAAAGTTGGTAATCTAATTATGTTGTACACAATCTCTAAAGTGCTATTCTTTCCAGGAGCATTATGAAAGTGATAGCAATACCTATACCTGTCATTTTGATTCAGTATTGTATACAATAAAATTAAACACACCTTATAAACTATATTTAACCTATCCTGAGCATCCTCTACACCCGCAATGCACACACTCGACAATCCTACCTTCTTCCAACTTGCTTTTAGGCACCCTACATATACAGTTAGTCGCAAAATTAGTATCCCTCGTTTGTATGCATCTCAGGCAGCACAGATTTTCATATCCTGTCTTCTTCCACTTGGCAATCAGATTGGCATCGGCAATCTTTTCATTGAGACAGTATTGGTACAATTCCCTACTGATAGCTTTTCTTCTGTAGAACAAGTCATATATGTAGCGGGACTTCTGATGGTGAATTTTGAATATTGGCCAAAGAGATTCTTGTTTTCTTTTCCCTTCGTGTGGCTCAGTTTCAGCTGGAATTTTACAAAATACTAAGGTTAGATTGGAGTTAAAAAACCATGATACAAAATGAAAGTCACATGATAGAATTGGCCACCCATCTTGTGCTGGGGTCCTATAATAAATAAATGCCCTAAGAGTTTTAAAATACAAAACTAGATGGTGCCCACAAATTCATCTACATGGAATTACATTTTTATAAAAATCTTTTTCTGGGATATAAAGTAGCCTACTCTGGGATGTAAGCTGTCGTTGTAATAAATTCATCAAAATCCCTAGAATAGTCCATAAAAAAGTAACATACAGATTCACATTTGCTTTATAATTGAGTAGAACCATGATAGCCCAGTGGTTAAGACGTTTGTCTCTTATTTGGGAGATTGGAGGTTTGATGCTAGGCATGCACCTCTGACTTTTCAGAGTTATGTACATTTTAAGACATTAATTACCTATTTATTATTACTTGCATCAACAGTGAAACAAAACAGTGTGAGGAAACCTGCATGCCTGAAAGTTCTGAAACTGTGTATTTAAGAAGTTTGCTAATCCATACTTGACCATCATAGTAGATTGTAGCCAACCCCTTCTCATTTTGAGATATTGATTAAATTAAACAAACATAATATAAACAATGTTATTTTAGTGTCTTCAATAAAACGTACCTACATAAATGCAAAAGAGTATGAACATGAACGTAACAAACGTTCTTCAGCCTTATTTATCTGATGAGAGCTTGGAGAAATGAGAAAGTAGGGTTATTTAACATACCTTCACGCATTTTCTGCTCTAACTCTTCAAGCGTTGGTTCGATCAGTTCCCAACCATCTGGAGGAGGTTTCCGACTACGACGAACCTTCGGCATAGCGACACTGGCTGAAAACCAGCAAAACAAAAGGAACTCTTGTTAACTCAAAAATGCTTGTTGTTATCATAAACTTTCAAAGTTTTTGGCAGATCGGTTTATATTCTCACTTTTTGGTTAAAGTCAAATTCTGAATTGAATTAACCTGGCGCAGTTATTATAATTTAAAATTAATTATGTACCTGTATTTTCAGTATTTTCACAATACAAAAGCCTCCAGTTCCAACACCGTAATCACACAAATTCACAAAACAAAACTCGACTCTCGACAAACAATTATGCCATTTTGACAAATTGGAAATTGACATTGACAGCAGCATAGATTACCGAAGGGGATTACAGCAAGCATGAAATTACAGAAAAATTAAAAAAAATACAGATTCGCTAGAATTTACAAACACCAAGCACCACCACCATCAGCATAATCGGACCTATTGCCGGTTCACTAGACGAGACCGAAGAAGGAATATAATATGTAAGTATTTATATTTACTGCAAAAAATTATGCAAGCGCGAAACATAGGTGACACACAAGTGACGAAACATACGCAATACACTCGCCACACACGCGCTACACACGCATGACAAAAGCGCCACATTGCCACACATGCGCGTTACACGCGCTACACTCGCGCCACACACGTCAGATACACGCGCACCACACACGCGCCACACACGTGCAACACACGCGTGGCACAAATACGCCACATTCACACCACACACGCACGTTACAACCGCGACACTCGTGCCACACACACGCACCTCACGTGCGACACACGCACCACAAGCAGTCCACCCTTGCACCACACTCGCGCGACATCCAAACATCACGCACGCGACTCACTCTTGACACACGCACACGACACACACGTGACACACGTGCGACCCACGCGTGTCAGATGCACTACACACGTGATTACACTTGTGCCACACACGCGCGACACACGCACGACACACGCGTGATAGCTAACAGAATACTTTTTATCCAGGAAAATCAAAAAGATCCCATAAGATTTTTAAAAAACCTAGTTAAATTCACGCGAATGAAGTTGAATAGGTATAAATAGTTGTACTATAAATAGATTTTCAGTTTATAAGTTGAGACGTGGCGGGTAATCTCCGGAACTAATGATCCGATTCTGAAAATTCTTTCACTGGTAGACTAATAAAGTTATAATTCAGTACTGGTAGATATCCCCGAATATATTTAACTTTCTTTTTCTCTTTACTGTTACAACTTTCTGGCACAAATAAATAAATAAATAAAATAAAATAAATTATAAGTATCACGCAAACGAAGTCGCAAGCGATGCAAGTATCTTGCATCCCGGTGACTAACATAGGTACCTGCTACTTTTTATCCCGGAAACCAAAGAGTTCCCACGGAATTTAAAAAACCTAAATCCAAACGGACGAAGTCACGGGCATCAGCTACTAGGTCAATAAAACAAACCAAGAATGAAGACATTTCATAACTTTAACTCGATCGATTGGCGAATTTAGTGTTCTATAGTTTTCAATGACCGTCATAATCATTTTACCTGTAGTGTGTATGAATAACGGGGCTACCTACCTATACAGTATTCAACGTGTGTATGCGCTTCCGTTTCTTCCTATCGCGTTTTGTTTTTGCTAGAACGAGACGCGAATACAGCTTTAAGTGTTGGAATGTGCGCTCGCGCAACCTCAAAGGCTCAACACAACGTCACAACCTCACAACCAGTCTTTCATTCGATCGCGGCTGCGCTGTAGCCAAACGCACTGCGCCTCGAATTACGAAAATATGTGTAAAATTTGCAGTTACAACAGTGTTTGTTGATAAAGTGTCGGATTGTGTTGCAAGTGTGCAAAGTTTGTGTTATGAAGTGTAGCTGACGGAGGTCGGAAGGAAGCCCGGGCTATTTACCTGTAAGTTTATTATAATCTTAGCGTACGTGTTTGGTGACGTTGTGGTTTTTGCTCCTGGGAGTCCTTGTCGTGGAACTAGTCTTTACTATTTTAGTGTTAACACTTATGGGGTAGTTTTACACCCATGCCAATTTGCCACTAGAAACCTGTCACTGGTTAGCAAGTAGATAATATCTACCTACCTATTTCAATACTATAAACTGGATTTTACTCATTTATATAAATTATATACCTACTTACTTACGTAGTTACTAGTTATATTACTAGGTATTTTAGTGTTAACTTAAGGGGTAGTTTTGTACCCATTCCAGTGGAATAATGCCACAGTCTTTAAATGTAGGTGCCTACCTACCAACATAAAATATTAGTTGGCACGCAGAAACTTATACCTAAACAGGATTTTACGTTTTACTGTTTTGTGTTTTACGTTTTATTGATAGGTATATAAACTTACTAATTACCTAATCTGTTAGTGTTAACTTAAGGGGTTTTTTTATACCCTGGATAACACTTTAAACTAGAGAAGATAATTAGTATCTATCGACCTATCACTGGTTCGCACGAAGATACCTAGGTAGGTAGGTATATGAACAGGATTGTAGCTACGTACTCGTTTATATTATAGGTATACGTAGATAACTATCATATTGTATGTATTCGTAAATGTTATGCAGGTGTATAGTAAGAATATACCTAACTAGGATAGAATTTGTTTCAACAAAAAATGCAGCCAATCGACTCTTTATAGAAGGCTCTGACATCTAATTAACCTGTTCTTAATTAATTGAAGTTGATGAATCTGAATCAATAGAACGTAAATAAGTACGCTTTGACCTACATAACTAGCTGCCTACTAAGAATTTATGTTAACGTACCTACTCCAAGAACTAAATTATTGATTAGAAACGTTTGAATGGTTCTGATTCGCAAACAATTGCAAACCTCGATAGCTTAACGGTATCAACATGGATTGAATGCGAAAGGTCGTCAGGTTCGAACTTCACGCTTAGTTGACTGCGTTATTATTCCAGACTACGTAGGCATATGACTACAAAATCTATCCCTATCAATTACTTTATGCCAGAAGCAGATTTTTAAAAAATCCTTTCCTCTTTGATTTTCTGGGATAGAAATTAGTCGGTCTCTAGGATTCAAATTACTAAATTTTCTAGGACAAAAAGCAAAAAGTAGTCTATATCTGTCCCCGGGATGTAAGCTAACACTCTACCTTTCGTTAAATTGGTTAAACAGATGGGATGTGGATAGCAGATTGACAAACAGAATCAATTTCGCATTATCGCCCTATGGATGGATTAAAAGAAAACACCTTTATCTGTTGAAGATTTGGAAAAAAAACCATTATCTAAAAGTTATGGTTATTAGCTGTTATTATATTACCATTATACTACTATTAAATAAAATATGGTTATGATGTCGCGTCAGGTGGTAGAGGTCACAATCGAAATATTCAGAATTCAGATAGGTAGGTAGGGCCTCAAACATCAGCAAAAAGTGATAGTGCGTGTTCCAGTTTTAAAAAAAAAACCAAAGGACCTGTTTCTTCGAATAACAGTCTGCCAAAAATAAAAATAATAAGAAAGAAGTTGAGTTACGAAAAATATGGCGAAATATTTTTATAATGGAGCTTGCTTTTGCCTTACTCAGGTGTTGCTTGGCTACCCGCTTCCCTATTATGACGTCAACATGTGATGTAATCTAAGGCTGGTTGGGGTAAAAACTTAAAAAGTCTCGCACACTCCCCGTAAGTCCTACGGGGAGTGGGCGTTTTAAGTTTTTTGCCTATACGGCGTAGGTAAGGTACACCTACCTAAGTACCTAGCGAAATATGCGTATAGCGTATTATTATGTATCCCTGACCGAAATGCAAAAACAGAAAACTGAAAAGTAACTAGACACAGATATCTACGCATTGATCGAAGACTCAACTCTTTTCTCACTTTTCAGTCTGACTCGGAAAATTATATATGTACTGTACTTACTTGATAATTCATAACCAGGGTGCCGGTCCCCGTCTATGGGGTTCTAACATTTTATTTACACTATGACCTCCACAGCACATTGTTTTGTGCTAGTGTATTATCTATTTATCAAAGCATTTATCTACATGTACTAGGTACTCAGTGAACACAGAACAACAGATCGTATATCACGTAGGTACCTATTGTAGGTACTACGTAGGTATGCGTTTATGTACTTATTGACAGCATCCGAAGTCATAATACATAGCTGGTCACGTTTTTTCAATCATTACTAATTTTATGATCCATGCTGATCAAAGAATATTTATTATTTACGTCGTAGGTACTAATATTATAAATGCGAAAGTGTGCCAGTCTGTTTGATACCTTTTCACGGCCCATCCGCTTCACAGCTTTTGACGAAAAGCACAGAGCAAACTATCTCTGTGATGCTATCTCATCTTAAAGAGGGACAAATCCTACTTTTAATCCTAGAAAATCAAAGATTTTCCAAGGGATTGAAACGAAAACAAAATCCACGCGAATGAAGTTGCTGATATCAAAGTTCCTGGTAGGTAGGTATGTAGTTATATTCATAAACTTACATTCATATCAATAACTCAAGATGGTGAGTGGTTAAAATTGATGTAACTATGTAGGTAGGTACTTTAATTGTAATCTAACGACTTTCCCTATAGGTACCAAGGGGTCATAAAAAAATTTACTTAGGTAGGTAGTATACCTACCTCTAAACTCTTAGTCAATTATATTATGTACTAGCTGTGCCCGCGACTTCGTTCGCGTGGAATAGTGACTTTTCGCGCTTTATATAGCCACGGACGCTCAGGCGCCGTGATTCTTTAAATTGACATAACTTTTTTATTTATGAACCGATTGACATGAAATAAACACTAAATCCTAAGTGAAGCTTACTAAAATATATTAGTGAAAACCGTATCTAAATCGAATAAGCCGTTTCTGAGATTAGCGTGCACAAACACACAGACAAACAGACAAACAGACAAACAGACAAAAAAAAATAATTACAATTTCGCATTCGGCATCGATATAATAACAACCCCTGCTACTTTTTTTTTATATATTTCCATTGTACAGACACCACTTTTCTACAATTTTATTATATGTATAGATATCAATTATATTATAGTCTTAGTTAATTATATTATTATGTATTCAGAAAGAAGTGGCTCAAAGTTTTTTAGAAAAAATACAAAATTAAATAATGTAGCCAAATGCTAGTTTAGTTTATATTCTAGTTTTAGTATAGTTCTACCGATTATGCAATTGGATATTTCGTAATTGTGTTCATTAATGTCCACCCATTTATATAAGTTGATTAATTAACTTTTGATTGCTCAATTAATGCTACTAATCGGCGTTTATTAGTGTTTACGAGGTATTGCCTACAAAAGAATTCAACGAGTCATTTTGCAATTTTTGGCTAGGAGTTTTGGTCGCCTCGCGAAACCAGCAACATGTCTGTTTTCAGAGATCTTTACAAAGTTAAAAAGATAATCCCTTTAAACAATATATAAATAACAAGTGTAAATTAAAAATTTATAACACCCCCGACAAGTGAAGGTTACAGTAACTAGAAAAGAGCTGTTAACTTTCAAACGGCTGAACCGATTTTCTTGGATTATAGCTAAGAACACTCTTGATCAAGCCATCTTTCAAACAAAAAAAACTAAATTAAAATCGGTTCATTCGTTTAGGCGCTACGATGGCACAGACAGATACACAGATACACAGATACACACGTCAAACTTATAACAGCCCTCTTTTTGGGTCGGGGGTTAAAGGATTTAAGTATCTGATTAACTGACATACCTACTACACAGATACTGAGGGGGTAAAATAGGAGTTTGATAGTGTAGGCCACGCGGACGAAGCTGTGTTATAAGAACTTTCTTCTCCAAGTAAGACGTAGGCTTATACGAGATCTTATTTTTGTCAACGTGACAAAAATGCCCAACTCATCTTTGATCTTGGGGACTTTTGACTTCAGAAATCGGAATCCGGGTCAAATAAAAAAAAAACATATCCACAAGCATGGATAATGATTCACCTTCCACTATGACCTATACTGACAGCTATGTAAAGGTCACGGCCCACGACACACTCACAGAATATAAGTGGGTAATAATGAAATTGATGAGGAATGCTATTATTTATTTAGACAAACAATGGCGAAGCGAGTAACCAAAGATACGCTGAGATAGGTTTCACACTGGCACGATTAAACTCGACTATAGGAATGTGAAATATTATAGAAATACACCTAACATAATATATTATTCTATTGACAAATTCTTTTAATTATTTTCGACAATATTCACAAATTACTATAAATACTTAAATACAAAACGTGAAATTAAGTTTTAAATTGAAAAGTTGAAAGTTCTAGAAGAAATAATGTAGCTAGGCATACTACGTCTATGTAGCTAGGAGTCTACGTTAGTAGTATACGTAAATATCTAGGACTTTTTGTGATGAAAAGTCATCTATCTACAAATGCGGTGATCCAGGTAAGATCGCAGTCAAGGTCTAGGATCACAGAAATCCTAATAATAAGGCATTACTAATTCTGGGTCTAGGACCTAGGTTAGTAAGACCAGTAGGTATCGCGACTAACTAAAAGAGCTAGATTAGGTTGTACGTAATATTATAATGATCTTTCTAGGCTGACAGCCAACACAGCATACACCGGTGACCCTAGAGGTTTGCAATAGAGGAAATATTTTTTGAGTAGGTAAGAATCTATGGGTGGAATAAGGACGGGAAAACTCCTACTGAATCTTTAACACACTTAAATCTAAATCGAAAGAAGTCGTAAGAAGTCTTCTACTTGTAGTTCCGAATATTTTGTCAATCAGTCTTGTAATTTCTTACATGATGTATATAGAAACAGCCTATTTTTAAATAAGAAAAGTACAACTGCCTGTAATCTACCATAATAATTTTATACTTACCTATATAACTTTTTTTCCAAAGTCTAGTCTTACTCTTAGTATTTTGCTATTTTGTAATTTTTTGCTATTATAAGAAATAAATAGAATGTTAGGTACCTACTATACATTAAAATATGCTTAGCACAAGAATAAAATCGTGCGCAAGCATAAAGATGAGTCAGTACTCATTTCGTTTTTGCGATTGTATGTACTTATGCAATTAAAAGTCTGTCCGCTCACTGAATATCAATGTCAGAATTCGTGCAATAGCAATAAAATATACTACTACCTATAAGGAAAAGATGAACGCACAACAGACGGAAACGTTTAAGTGCGGAAACCAGCCCAGAGAGAAAGAGAAGAAAAGGTGACTGACTGACTGATCCATCAACGCACAGCTCTTACTGGACGGACCGGGGTGGGCATGAAGATAACTATTATGATTTACTAGCTGATACCCGCGACTTTGTTCGCGTGGATGTAGGTTTTTTAAAATTCCCGTAGGAACTCTTTGATTTTCCGGGATAAAAAGTAGCCTATGTGCTAATCCAGGGTATCTATCTCCATTCTAAATTTCAGCCCAATCCGTACAGTAGTTTTTGCGTGAAGGAGTAACAAACACACACACACACACACACACACACACACACACACACACACACACACACACATACAAACTTGTGTGTTGTGAAGTGTGATGACGTAGAGGCACAGACATCCGCTAAGGGATTAAATAGGGATTTGTGTGTAGCTGCGAAGTCGCGAGTTAAGCTACTCAATTTATATAATGTTAATAAAAAGATTATCAGACACTGTCATCAACGCACAGCTCTAACTGGATGGACCGGGGTGGGCATGAAGATAACTACTTATTATAATTTATGACGTAGAGAGACAGACATCCACTAAGGGATTTTTTGAAAATTAATAAAATAAAAATAGGGATTTGAAATTTGTGTAGCTGCGAAGTAGCGAGTTAAGCTAGTCAATTTATATAATGTTAATAAAAAGATTATGAGACACTGTCATTATTTATCACTTTGTACACACATTAAAATATCCATAGGTACTAAGGTTCAGACGGCGCAAAACCATGGCATGTGGAAGTAAGTCCCTACAAGAGATCCATGTGAAAAACCAAAGCCAAAATAACAAGATATTTTTAAAATCCCGCGAGAATTGTACAGAGATTCCCGCGGAGTTTTCCGCGATGTACCTCTCTACTGCAAAGGCTTCTTAAAAATTCGCCAATTAATTTGCCGGATGGCGACTTATCGTAGCTCGAATTCCAATAATTTGCCGAATCCCGAAACTGTAGCCGTACCATAAAAGCAATTAATATTTTCTTCTATGCTTCTATATTATGTGTTCAGTTTCGAAGATGCGGTTGATAGTTGATACGTCCAAGAATTGTAGCAGTTTGAGGTAAAACGGACAATCCATTAGTGCAATGTTGTTGACGTGATGAATTTAGTAGAAAGCGCGGTCCGGCCGATAATAGAAAAGTGTTGTAACGGATTTCTCCAATACTTACGTCCCCGTGTGCACGCATTTGTTCGAAATTGCCTTTGGATCTCACTTCACACTCTTCAGGCGTTTAGAAATGAAAACGAGGGATCTACCTACATGCTTGGTTCAGTAGGTCGCTCAAGTTTGATGCGCGCCTATGTAAGTTGTTTTAGTTTTACCCACGAGTTTTTTTGAATATCCTGTGCCCACGACAGAATACACGGTGCGGACTACAGGACAATAAAGCTTCGGAGACGGTCAAGCACTTATATTTTTGCTTGAGCCTAAGCTGTCGAATCAAGCATTTACATGCTTGACGCGTGATTGATGCGATTTTATATGTATTTTTAACCCTCGACCCAAAAGAGGGGTGTTATAAGTTTGACGTGTGTATCTGTGTATCTGTCTGTGGCATCGTAGCTCCTAAACTAATGAACCGATTTTAATTTAGTTTTTTTTGTTTGAAAAGTGGCTTGATCGAGAGTGTTCTTAGCTATAATCCAAGAAAATCGGTTCAGCCGTTTGAAAGTTATTATCAGCTCTTTTCTAGTTACTGTAACCTACACTTGTCAGGGGTGTTATAAATTTTTAATTAACACTTGTTGGTTGACGTAACGTTTGGACAGTGTTCGAGATATGAGAAAAGTGCCATTTGTTTGATCAAGCCGCTTGACGGGTGCATCAAGCTCTCATCAAGCAGATTGGACAAGTGAAACAAATCTACGTCCAGCACGTAAAGCCACTTGACTGTCTCGGAAGTTCTTTATGTGTGAGTCTGTTATTTTCATAGTGTATTTACCGATTTTTTTCCAATCGATTATTTGTCCTATTAAATACATAGGTAACACACCAGACTAGTTTTTTACTGCAAATAAAAAAACTTGAATCTTGAATCTTGATAGGTATGCTTTACGGTTGTACCTGTGTCCCAAAAATTTACGATATATTTTTTTAATCAGGTCACTGAACTGGTTCCAATCTGTCACTTTAACTTAAGATTACCTGTAAGTTACATAGATAGTACAATGTGATTGAAACTTAGACAGGCTTGAAATGACTACACCATGAATAAAAGAGAAACTGAAGCTAAAACTACCAAATAGAAAATAAAAACAAAATAAATATAAACACCAGCAATATAGTTTTAACATAATATTATGTAGTTAGAGTAACTACTTCATTTTGATATTTCCTTGGTTCCTTAACGGTTGGCTTAATCATTAATAAACTAAGTAAACAATTTTATTACCAGCCTATCGTAAGTAGATAAACTAAGCGGAAAATGTAGGTTTCAGCCTAGTTTCAGCTGAGGAATGGAAGAAATGCATCACAATTATTCGCATCGCTCGACTCGTCCGTGAAAGTGTCTGAGTGTCCGCTGACTACCAAGCGACGATGCATCGCATACGTATAGAATAACACTAGGTACAGCCCTCAAATAAAGATTTTTAAGGTTCCGTACCTCAAAAGGAAAACGGAACCCTTATAGGATCACTTTGTTGTCTGTCTGTCTGTCGTGTTTGTCAAGAAAACCTATAGCTAGGTAGATACTTCCCGTTGACCTAGAATCATGAAAGGAAGGTAGGTTATGTCTTATATAGCACAAGTAGAAGAAAAATCCGAAAACCGTGAATCTGTGGTTACATCACAAAAAAAAATTAAAATGTGTTTATGAACAAATCGCACTTCACATTAATAAAGGCGAAAGTTTGTGTGTGTGTGTGTGTGTGTGTGTGTGTGTGTGTGTGTGTGTGTGTGTGTGTTTGTGTGTTTGTTACTCCTTCACGCAAAAACCACTGGACGGATTTGGCTGAAATTCAGAATAGAGATAGATAATGTCCTGGATTAGCACATAGGCTACTTTTTATCCCGGAAAATCAAAGAGTTCCCACGGGATTTCAAAAAACCTAAATCCACGCGGACGAAGTCGCGGGCGTCAACTAATCACACTAATATTATAAAGGCGAAAGTTTGTATGTGTGTGTGTTTGTGTGTGTGTGTGTGTGTGTGTGTGTGTGTGTGTGTGTGTGTGTGTGTGTGTGTGTGTGTGTGTGTGTGTGTGTGTGTGTGTGTGTGTGTGTGTGTGTGTGTGTGTTTTTCTAAGTAAGATTGCCAAGTACATACTCGTATATCCAAACTTCATAGTCGCTGATCGTTCTTCCCTGTGTTGGAGGTTTCGGCTTTTATATTATCATAACCAAGGTCTGACTGCCAGGCCCTTAGTCTTTTACTCACCCATCATAACTTACATACAATTAAAACTATTTGGCGGTGATCAACCAGTACCTATCCGTGCTAACAACTACCGAGAAACTCTGGTATTAACACTCTACAAATTAGGTACAAATATGCAGGCAGGTAATTACATAATAAATAACTCAGTTTCACTGTCTTTAAATCGCGTTAGAAGGTCGAATCATTTAATAATAATAGCTTAGCAAGTATAGCATATGCGGACGAGAACTGATGAGTTATTTTTGTAAATCCGCATACATTAGATGCGATTCATGCTCACGATTGTATACCTACTGAACTGAACGTAATGATGACATCATTAGGAATTGCTCGAACCTCATAATATAAAGAAAAACTATTAGCGAACTGCTCGTGATGCAAAAGCAAAATACACGATTTGTTATGCGAACACACATCTTTTTACTTTTTATTTAAACTGAAACTTTTCAATAGATAATAAAAGATTGGGTACAGAATCAACTTCGCTTTTCGTTGCTGAAACGGTGAAACTCAGAAACTTTGTGTCTGAAAAGGGAAAATTTCAGTACCATTTTTCAAAATTAAAAACTATGTCAATACGAGCAGATGCCCGGAACTTCAGGTTTTTATAATCCCGTGGGAACTCTTCGATTCTCCGGGATAAAAAGTATCCTATGTCACTCTCCAGGTCTTTTACTATAACTAAGCACGCAGATTCGTTGCTACGTTGCGGTGTGATTGACGAACAAACGAACACTTTCGCATTTATAATGTTAGTATGATATGATATGATTTATGGAGATTTCAAATACATAAAATAACATTTAACTCATACAAATATTACCAGTGACACAATTACGACATAAATCAGTGAAAACTCTGTTACATCACGAATAAGTTGTATGAACCTACTTGCAGGTATCTACTTGTACAGTAAACCAAAATTTCGGTCAATGAACGAGTTTCCCTCGAACGTGTGAAGCCGTAGACGCACCCAGCGTTCGTCACTACTCGTCAACTCGTCACATGTGCATGCGGACGAAATGCCAAACGAAAGCTGCTTTCTCGCGCTCCATTGAGAATCGGCCCAGATGCGTCGCCGATGGCACATCGCGTATCGTTGTACCGGTTGTACGGTCGGCCTCAGAATTCGAGTAGCAATTCCGCGAAGCTATTGCATCAAAAACCTGGCGCACTTGTGACCTTTTTAACCCCCGACCCAAAAAGAGGGGTGTTATAAGTTTGACGTGTGTATCTGTGATCTGTCTGTGGCATCGTAGCTGAATGAACCGATTTTAATTTAGTTTTTTTGTTTGAAAGGTGGCTTGATCGAGAGCGTTCTTAGCTATAATCGAAGAAAATCGGTTCAGCCGTTTGAAAGTTATCAGCTCTTTTCTAGTTACTGTAACCTTCACTGGTCGGGGGTGTTATACATTTTTAATTTACACTTATTGCATTATTATTATTTGTTTTATTATTATTATTATTATTTGTTTATAGTATTATTTGTTTTATTTTAAGTTGCAACTAAAGAAAATTGAAAATGACGTTTCCATGAAACTTAGGCTGAGATCTATAGAGCGTAGGTAATTTGACTTTGTTCAGGCTTAATTTTCAGTTAAAGCGAGACCGATTTATGTCAACGATATGACGCTGTCTTGTTTTAACAGTGTCTTAAATCTGAGCTAGATAGATACCTACTCTAAAGTTTTTAAAATAAACCACCCATGAATCCGCTTTATTGAGGTTTATTACTTACAGGATTTGTCGCCGCTTAAGTTTTCATAATGAGACCATGGTGCATATTAAATTACTATCGGCGACTCACATTCTAAAGGCACCTCGCTGTCTACGAGTACATACACCGGTTCGGTAATACAGAGTAATACCCAGAGAGTCATAGAAGTCTTAGTTTATAGCTATATCTTTAATCAATGGTTTATACCTATAGCATTATGAATCTTGTCTTGCAATTCCTACGATTAAAGATAAAGATTAGACATGTACACAGGTTCTATGTTACTCTCAAAGACCGGAAACGCTCATTGAGCGGAAAAACAGCTCACAACGCGTCGTGAGCTCACAACGTTACATCATTGTAAAATATCCACATTCCGAAATTCGTGTTATGACTCTTATGAAAACGATCATAACGCGTAGCAAATACAGAAAGACCACATGAAATTCGTGTAGTGGCTATCGTGCTATACGACCACACGTGTTGTGGCAATGAAAAAAGCCACAACGCGTTCGGAGCACTAATTGGTGTAGCTGTCGCAGCCAACTAACTTAGAAGTTCAATTAACAGGATGTGACGAAAAAGGAGAAGTGGTGTGAAAGAGGAGCGAGAAGTTGATAATGATGATTAAAAATCAAGTGTTTGAAACGCCAGAAGACTCGCTCCGTCACCCCTTCATTAACCGACTGCAAAAAAAGGAGGAGGTTATCAATTCGTCGGAATCTTTTTTTTTTCATGTATGTTCCCCGATTACTCAAAGACCCCTGGACCGATTTGGAATTTTTTTTTTGTTTGAAAGGGTATACTCTGCTCTGTGTACTGAAGCTCGCCCGACTTCATACCTAGGTACATTACACGTGTAGCTAAACAAAAATTATTTTTTACTTTTTAGTGTTTGTGGTTTTTGAAGTCGGTTTTATTTTTCTTTTGAATTTTTTTTTTGAAAATTAATTTAGTTCACCTACTCAACCGTCGTTTCGCTACGGAGGCCTGTGAGCGGTTTTTCGCTCAATGAGCGTTTTGGGTCTTTAAGTGTAACATCTATATTAGATACTTGCGGTGCTACGCGTCACGGTTAGTGGTCGGAGCAGCGATACGAAACAGGTGACCGCAGCAACGGTCAAGGTGGCTCAGGTGATACAGCGCTTTGTGTTGGTAGTCTACATACGTTTTCTTGAACTCTGAATAGAAATCGCAGAGACGGACTCTACATCTCACGGAGACAAGTCAACTCCAACCGGGCTTCGTATAAGTCTGAAAAAAAATCTCTTTTTAGGGCTCCGTTTTGCCAACGGGACCTTTTTACCACAGTTCACGTTAGGGAACTTCTAATAAAACGTCGAGGCATCGACGTCACTGGCAGGCGTCAAATAGTACATTTTACGCTGGTACCCCTAAAGTATCCTTATTTTTCTTGGATTTTACGTCACCATTTAATTACGTGTTTTCAATTTAAACTTAATTTAATTATTATAAGTGGTTATATTATATTGTGCTGTACACTATATTATGGGAAGACACTGCCTCCTGAAACACAGTTTTCACTTCATCAGGAGGCAGGGCCTCACACCAAAGTCTGTAAATAATGTTCTGTTCAGATAATAAAGATTTATTTATTTATTTATTTACCATAGCCTAATATTTTGATATAACGTCAAATCAGGATCAAACTGAGAGTGCCCTCACTTTAGTTCACTCTGTTATTACTAAGCCTCCGCTGTCCCAGAAAGGGAAGAAAATAACTCAAAGGACAAGGATAGTGATAAATAATTTGTAGGGAAACTAGAAAGCGCCTCGATAAGTGGAAACCACACCATGAGCAAGTTGGGAGGCTCTCTAGTCTCCCGTGATTCGGCCCATATAATCGAGAGGTTGGTTGGCCATGGGAGGTGGCAGTTTTCCGTCCATCTGTCTGTCAGTCAGTTGTTCGTACGTCTGTCTGTCACCGGGCTGTATCTCATGAAGTGTACCTAATAGGTAGAAAGTTGAATTTTTTCAGTGTCTATTTCTATTGCCGCTGTAACAACAAATAATAAAAAACCAAGATGGCGAATTTCAAAACGGCTGCAATGCAAATTAAAAAAAAAAAAAAAATATGTACATAGTGGTTTATCTCGTACTATGTTACGGAACTCTTCGTGTGTGAGTCCGGCTCGCACTTGACCGGTATTTCGGTTTCACCTGATCAAAAGCTTACCTGTTCCACTTTCGATCGAAAAGGGCAGTAAGTAATTTTGAAAACGAAATTACACGTGAAAGGTGAAATTTTGGTAAAACAGGTTTTAAATTAATGTTAATGATGTTGATGTTTATTTATTTATTTACTCGCTGCCCTGCCCAGCTCAGGCAGAACCTACATTGAAAATCTAAAGCTTCAAGGTCCAGTCAGTCAGTCATTTTATCCTTTTATACTCTGATAATAAAATTGGGAAAAATGACTTATTTTGTTAGGTTAAGAATTTTGTTGTATTGTTGTATTTAATTAGATTATAATAGGGCTGACATGTACTTTTAAATGTATCAAAGCCCTTAAATAAATAAAGAAAAAAAAAAAATTGGGAAAAATAAATTTTGAAATTGCTGGACCTACTTTATGAAACAAAACTAACAGTGTTTGTTGCGTCGATGTAAAATATGAATAATAAGAGTAGGTACTTAATTACCAAAATATTTGTGACCCTATAATTATATTTCTTTCGTGTGAGCTCGTTTAAGTCTTTTGTATGGGAATTTTGACAAAGCACTTAACAATATTTTGTTGATCAATCTAATATATGTATATATCTATGCAGTATTATTGGTCCCTATTTTTTTTAATACATTTTAAGGATACTTCGTCGTATTACTTCATCAGGATCAACCCATCGCCAGCCTACTACAGAGCACAGATCTCAGAATGAGAACGGTTTTCTTCCAACGCTGCGCTGTCCGATGCGAGGTTGCAATTATAGCATCTTGGGACCCGAACGTTTATCAGTTTCCTCGAAAAATTAATAAATTTGTTTTATTTTCAATAAAAAGTGATAGCAAAAAATAGTTTCAATATCAAACCGCAGAACGTAGACACCATGTAGACAAGCAGTAAAAGTTATCACTAATTAAGCGGTGTAGAAAGCAAAACAGTCATAAATAAAGCGAGGTATTTTGCAGTCTATCATATCTACCTACTTCATTATCTTTTTCAAGTGTAACATTTTTAGGGTACCGTAGCAAAAGGAAAAGGAAGTCTTATAGGATCACTTCGTTTTCTGTCTGTCTGTCTGCCTATCTCTCTGCCTGTCGTGCCTGTCAAGACTCAAGACCCGTCCCAAAAAGAGCAAATTAAAACCTATAGGGTACCCGTTGCCCTAGAATCATGAAATATGTCAGGTTAGAAGATTTAGATTTTTAGAATAGATTTTTATTCAAATAAACTTTTACAAGTGCTTTTGAATCGTCAAATATAGCAATATCTTATGGCACAAATAAAGGGAAAAAACCGAAAACTGTGAATTTGTGTTACGTCACAAAAATATTATTTCTTGTACGATGGTACGGAAACCTTCGTGTTAATTTGACTCGCACTTGACCGGTTTTTGTATACGATACGCCTCAGCTGTGAAAATAGGCGTGAAAGTGTTGATATTATTGTCGGTTCCTTAAATTATAATTAAATCAGTGGCTCTGCCTACTTACCTATTGATACCTATGTCTTGTGTGACACAAAGTCAAGTGGGACACAAAATCCATACTAATATTATAAACGCGAAAGTGTGTCTGTCGGTCTGTCTGTTACCAAACGTTGTGTCGGCCCAACAGTTTAACCGATTTTGATAAAATTTGGTACAGAGTTAGCTTACATCCCGGGGAAGGACATAGACTTTCCTACTACTTAATCCGGAAATCAAAGAGTTCCCACTGGATTCTTAAAAGTCTATCCGTTTATACCCGATTATATTTATTTATTTATTTATTTATTCAAAGGTACACAAAACAGTGCACAAAAGGTACACAAACATTATATCCGTATATAACCAATTTATATGGGTACAGAGGTAGCTTGCGTTCCGGAAACTCACATAAGCAAGTTTTTATGCCAGAAAATGTAAGGGCCACGCCCTTACAGCGCTTATTAACTGTGCACGACGAACCGCGCTCCGATGCAAGACCGGTGAAATAACTACAGGAGCGAGCAGAAAGGCGCTCTCGACCAATCAGGAGCGAGCATTCTAAGTTAAAAATTATGTGCACGAGGAACCGCGTTCCGCTGCAAGACTGGCAAAGTAACTACATGTGCGAGCAGAAAAGCGCTCTCGACCAATCAGGAGCGAGCATTCTAGGGTGAAAATTAGTTTTAACTTATGTTTTTATCTTATAAGAATTTGGCAAATTAATAAAGAATACATTGATTTAAAGTATAAGTATAGGTAGATAACTAAGAAAACTATGTAAAACCAATAATAAATAGAATCTAGGTCTAGTATTTGCGGAAATATAACTCGATATAGTTAGTAAGGAAAAATGTAAATAACTTAGAAAGTATTGAATAATTGTAAATGTTTTTTGTTTATACGAATAAAGATTAGCGCGATCCCTAATCTGGGAAAAAACAGTACACCTAGGTTTTAGGCAAAAGGCTAAAACCTAGGACTTAAGGTTGTATAATTTCTTTAATCCATTACCCATAGATTAAATAGAAAACAGGAAAATAATATGTTGTAAACGATTCATTTGATCAAGATCTAGCCTTTTAAAACCAAAGACTGCAAATATAAGAAGTAAAGACCTAGGAAATCTAGATTCAAACACTAGAATTAATTTATGAAATTATTTAGTAAAGTAACATATGTAGAACATTTATTATAGGTAGTCTAGATAAATCTAGACGTCTAGCATACCAAATTGTACTTGTAACATGCATACTTTCGCTGCAACGGCGTCTCGCGAAATGAATGCGGGGACCTGGCGCGGGTGATATTTATAGCCTCGGTGGTGCGGGGCAGGGTCATATAAATATGCAAAATCCGAAATTCCGCCGTTATTCGGAAAATAGACGTCGCAGAGTAAGCATGCATGATTCTAGGTATTGTAAATAAACTAGACTAAGTATTAGTTAAGGAATCAACATAATATGTAAATAGAAAATGGGAAAAATAAAGGCTTAACCACAGAGGGGGTGAGGCAGCGAATATTCTAGATAACTGGGCAAAAATATATATAAACGCGGGGGTGTCTCGACTGGACATTCCACTGATCACCGAACAAGAGTCAGCGACAAGAAAATCGGAAAACTGGGAAAATCGCTGCCTCACTACGCCTGGCTGGAGACTGCAGAACGACATAACGCATTTTCAATGCACCCGCGCACATTTTCTGGTCCTTCGAACCGGATTAAGGAAAATTCTACAGAACCAAGTGCGGGTCATCGAAAATCAAGAAAATGCCTACAACGCGGTCTCAAGCCAACGCGTCGGAAAATATTGTTCCAGTCAGTGAGAGTCATCCCGGCGGTGTGAGAAGTACCACTTCAAGACCTACTGCCACCAGCGGTGTGAGGGACTCCGTCTCAAGACCTACTGCTGCATCAAGCCGCGACACGTCAGCGGCCACATCGGAGAGTGCAGAACGCACCACAACCTCCGAGGGTACAGATCGTACCACCACAAGTGGATCAACCACGTCCACGGAAAATTCCACGGAAAACACGACATCTTCTAACGTCACGGCAAAACCAACAGGGGACTCCGGGCGCGCCATGCCGACGAAGTCACATCGCTCCGGGTCAAGAAAGCTGAAAGAAGCTGAATTGAAGGAAAAACTGGCCGCCCTGAAGTTAGAAGAGATCCGAGCAACTATCGCTCTCGCTCAAGCACAATTGGAAAAGCATCACGCTGCCGCTACGGACGAAGAGGACCTGGCGTCAGCATCGGAAAATGAAGATGAAGGAAAAGAGGAACGTTCTAGCCACGTTCAAGAATGGCTGGAGGGAAAACCAGAAAAGGTGAACAATGAAGGACAAGGACAGGGCGCTCGCAGTCGACACGACGACGGGAAATGCGAACACCGGGTAGAAGAAAACCGGCCTGCGCGTCAGCCACTCAACGTGGATGTTACCTCACTGGCAACAGCTCTCAGTCAAGCAGTACGGACGACGAGAGACGCACCGAAGTACCTCCAGGAGCTGCCGGTGTTCAATGGGCAATCCGGTAGTTGGCTAACGTTTCGCGCTGCTTATGAAGAAACCAAGGGGTTATTTTCAAAAACGGAAAATGTATCAAGACTGCGCCGCAGCGTCAAGGGGGCGGCGCATGAAGCTATCAGCAGTCTACTCATCAGCTCACCAGATCCCAAGAATATCATGGAAGCTCTGGAAAGAAGATTTGGGAGACCTGATGCATTGGCAATAAGCGAAATACAGAAAATAAAATCGCTTGGAAAATTAAGTGATAGCCCACGTGACCTATGTATATTTGCAAACAAAGTATCGAATATAATAGCTACATTGGAAGCCTTGAAGAAAATTCAATATATGTACAATCCAGAGTTGGTGAAGGCCACGATAGAAAAATTAACGCCGATTTTACGAAAAGCGTGGTATGACTATGCTGCGAAGGAAAAGGAGGACATTCCTGATTTGAAGAAACTCGCAACATTTTTAAATGAAGAGGCGGACAAGTGCGGAGCGTACGCGCAACCTGAAGACATCTCAGGGTATAATGAGAGGTATACGAAGAAGAGGATCGAGCACACCTACTCCACGAAAGAGCAGAATACCAAGAAGGAACAATGTCCTGTTTGCAAATTAGACCACCAGTTACCCGAGTGCAAACGCTTCCGTGACGTCAACACGAACGAACGCTGGGAAATTGTAAAGAAGCATCGTATCTGTTTCCTATGTCTAAGAAGCCCGCATCGTCGGTCTACGTGCAGGGCCAAGAAGTGTGGTCACGACGGCTGCAGTATGTCGCATCATCGACTTCTCCATCACAAGAAAAGAGAGGCTTCACCGTCGCCGCCATCGCCGGTCGTCGCTGAAGTCACGTCTACGGTGGAAATCGTGGAAAACGCCAGCAATAGAAGCCGACAAGCATACTTGAAGATTGCACCGGTCACGCTCACGGGACCCACCGGGGCCCGCGTCGATACCTACGCCCTTATGGACGACGGCAGCACTATCACGTTGATCGACGAAAACCTGGCGGAAATATTGGAGCTCGATGGGCCGCGGGATCCTATGTGGGTACAAGGCCTTAATGAAACAGTGAGGCACGAAAATAGCCGACGCGTCGACGTCAAGATACGAGGACGGTTCAATGAAGAAGAGTTTACGTTACGAAGCGCCCGCACAGTACAACGCCTTATGTTTACGAAACAGAATATCGAACAAAGAGAACTAAGGGACTGCGCACACCTACAGGAAATTGAAGATAAATTGATATACAAGAACGCGAGCCCGAAGATACTTATCGGTCAAGATAACTGGGAGTTATTGTCGGCATTGGAGATCCGTACCGGTCGTCGAGATCAACCGGTGGCTTCAAATACACGACTAGGATGGGTTCTACACGGATGTCGCACGTCATATCACGAGGACGTTGCCTTCTGTGGTCACATTATACTCAAGGAACAAGATAACAAAATGGAAAATATGAGGAAGGAGTTCTTCGACATTGAAGCTCTCGGTATCAGTCCCAGAAGACAGAAGAGTGATCCAGAGGAACGCGCGATGAAAATTCAAAAGGAAAATAGTAGAAGATTGCCCGATGGCCGCTTCGAAACTTCGTTGCTATGGAAACAAGATGACTTCGTTGTACCTAACAACTACGATGACGCCTTCAAGCGATTGAAGACTTTAGAAAAAAAGTTAGACCGCGATCCGGTTCTCAAGGAAAAATACGACGCAACGAAAAGAAAACGTACAAAACCGAATCCCGCAGAAGATCCTAACTGGACAAGGGGCCGAAAAATCGAAAAGGACTCAAGTACGAGTGTGAAAAGAAGAGAAAAAAGAAAATTCTTGCATTTGGAATCAGATTACGTTCTAAAAGCGGAAAAACTATGGGTGCGAGAAGTGCAAGCACAATCATACGCGAGTGAAAGAGAACGCATCATACGGGGAAACGCCCCCGGCCCACGTGACAAGCTCGCAAGTCTGAGTGTTTACTTGGAAAATGATGGGCTAATTCGTCTACGGGGAAGAATCAAAGCGACTACAGAAATCACCATGGAAACGGTCAACCCTGCTCTGCTAGATGGAAAACATAAATATACAAAAATGTATATTCAATATGTACACGAAAAAATGCATCACGGCGGCGTCGAGTTGACTGTGAACGAGTTACGACAACGATACTGGATCACGCGAATACGACCTACGGTGAAAAGTGTTATATGGAGCTGTCCGATATGCAAATTAAGAAAAGCGAAGCCAGCTACGACAGCGGCGGGAGCCCTACCATACCGGCTCTCACCCCAAAGTCGGCGATCTAGTCATCATCTGAGATCCAAACCTACCCAGGAACGTATGGCCACGAGGACGAGTAACTCGAGTATATCCAGGGCCGGACAACGAAGTACGCGTCGTGGACGTGACGACAAGCAACGGGCACGTGCTGAAAAGAACAAGCAAGAGGATCGTCGTGCTACCAGTATTAGAGCCGCATGCTGCGACCGGCGGGAGAAATGTGCACGACGAACCGCGCTCCGATGCAAGACCGGTGAAATAACTACAGGAGCGAGCAGAAAGGCGCTCTCGACCAATCAGGAGCGAGCATTCTAAGTTAAAAATTATGTGCACGAGGAACCGCGTTCCGCTGCAAGACTGGCAAAGTAACTACATGTGCGAGCAGAAAAGCGCTCTCGACCAATCAGGAGCGAGCATTCTAGGGTGAAAATTAGTTTTAACTTATGTTTTTATCTTATAAGAATTTGGCAAATTAATAAAGAATACATTGATTTAAAGTATAAGTATAGGTAGATAACTAAGAAAACTATGTAAAACCAATAATAAATAGAATCTAGGTCTAGTATTTGCGGAAATATAACTCGATATAGTTAGTAAGGAAAAATGTAAATAACTTAGAAAGTATTGAATAATTGTAAATGTTTTTTGTTTATACGAATAAAGATTAGCGCGATCCCTAATCTGGGAAAAAACAGTACACCTAGGTTTTAGGCAAAAGGCTAAAACCTAGGACTTAAGGTTGTATAATTTCTTTAATCCATTACCCATAGATTAAATAGAAAACAGGAAAATAATATGTTGTAAACGATTCATTTGATCAAGATCTAGCCTTTTAAAACCAAAGACTGCAAATATAAGAAGTAAAGACCTAGGAAATCTAGATTCAAACACTAGAATTAATTTATGAAATTATTTAGTAAAGTAACATATGTAGAACATTTATTATAGGTAGTCTAGATAAATCTAGACGTCTAGCATACCAAATTGTACTTGTAACATGCATACTTTCGCTGCAACGGCGTCTCGCGAAATGAATGCGGGGACCTGGCGCGGGTGATATTTATAGCCTCGGTGGTGCGGGGCAGGGTCATATAAATATGCAAAATCCGAAATTCCGCCGTTATTCGGAAAATAGACGTCGCAGAGTAAGCATGCATGATTCTAGGTATTGTAAATAAACTAGACTAAGTATTAGTTAAGGAATCAACATAATATGTAAATAGAAAATGGGAAAAATAAAGGCTTAACCACAGAGGGGGTGAGGCAGCGAATATTCTAGATAACTGGGCAAAAATATATATAAACGCGGGGGTGTCTCGACTGGACATTCCACTGATCACCGAACACGAGTCAGCGACAAGAAAATCGGAAAACTGGGAAAATCGCTGCCTCACTACGCCTGGCTGGAGACTGCAGAACGACATAGCGCATTTTTATTGCACCTCGGGGTTGGGGGCGAGGTTCGATACCCGGGGAAAGCTACCCCCCACATTAACCAAAGTTAAAATATGCGGCTTTAGATGGAGAAGTTATGATGACCCTCAAACTTCGATTTGAAGAAGGCAAGCGATGATGACGATGATAATTACTCACCAATTAACTAAAGGTTCCTTATAACAAACCTTCCAAAACTATTACATAAAGATAATACAACGATCAAACTCCATACTTTTACTGACAAAGTGAACTACGTAATAAGTCGTTACAATATAATAGACAAAAGCACAGTAACGACTGAATAGAAAGTGCGAGAACATCTGCCATTTTCTAATTTGAGCAGCTCTGTCTACCTTTTATAAAAATATAATAGCTATAATATAACATTAAGAAACACATTACATATATCTGTAAAGAATAGCGTAATAAAGCGTTTCTAACTAGTCTCTAGACAAATTAGCGTCTAGGTGACGAGTCGTACTTGTAAGATCTATTCTCTTACGAGGCTGCAATAAACATGATATAAATCCTAAATACCTAGGCACGAAGGTAATGTAACGCGAAGACCGTGTATCCAACGCGGCTCCTAGAAGTTGTAATACAATTAGTGTTGATATGATACCCCACTTGGTATAGTTATCTTACTTTTTTATTTATTTATTTATTGAAAAGGTACACAAAACAGGTTGTTACTAAAAATGGTCCAAACATAAAAACAAAAGATCCTAATCTAAGTGACAACCCCTAATAGGTGTACACAGCAATACTATACCTAAATAAAATATACATTACACAAGATATACACAGAATTTTTAAAATGAAGGCTTAATAGAAATTTACAATAATATTTACAATATTTTACTTTGAAAATTGAAGCTTTACTTGTGCTATAAGACCTACCTATATGCCAAACATGATTCTAGGTCAACGGGAAATACCCTATAAGTTTTCTTGACAGACACGACAGACGGACTGACAGACAGACCGACAGACAACAAAGTGACCCTATAAGGGTTCCTGTTTCCTTATTACGGAATCCAAAAAAGAGATCTCAGCCGGGCTTGTGTATCCTAGTCAATGATCTGCGCAAATCCCCATGTTGCAACTTCAGATTGGAATACTTACTAAACTTTGATAATAATTTGTGAAGAGTTTGGCACAGACACGACTGGTAGGTATCTATGCTAATAAATAAAATTGGAGTGTCTGTCTGTAAATTCGAAATAACTACCTCATATTAAGCTCATAGGGTTATTTGAACGATACCAACACTGAATCACATGTTTTTAAAATTTTTGTCTGTCTGTCTGTCTGTCTGTCTGTCTGTTTGAAAAGGCTAATCTTCGGAACGGCTGAACCGATTTTGACGGGTTTCACAGACAAGTAGAGAATTGACCAGGGAGTAACATAGGCTACTTTTTTAACCGACTTTCAAAAAGGGAGTTGTGTTTTTCTACCTATGTACACCGAAATCTCCGAGATTTCTGAACCGATTTGCGTCATTTCTTTTTTAATCGATAGAGGAACTTTGCGACATTGTTTCATAAAAAAATTGGAGTCCAACTCCTCAATCCTGATGCTGCAGGGGATCTGACCAATCCACGCGGGCGAAGCTGCGGGCATCAGCTAGTCTATTATAAATCTGTGTAATCTGGTTGAATGAAAGCAGTTAATCAGAATGACTTGTACACGCGATATTGTAATTTATCGGAAGAAAACGATGTTTCTTGATTTGTCCATAAAAAACGCGCGTAGAGATTCTCACCTGACTTCTCATCTGTGTATATGTGTATCTGTCTGTTGTAGCTCCTAAACTAATTAACCGATTTTAATATAGTTTTTTTTTTGTTTGAAAGGTGGCTTGATGATGTCCGAGAGTGTTCTTAGCTAATCCAAGAAAATCGGTTCAGCCGTTTGAAAGTTATCAGCTCTTTTCTAGTTACCGTAACCTTCACTGGTCGGGGGCGTTATAAATTTTTAATTTACACTTGTTTAATTCATGTCCATTGATACTTATTGAATGCTGTGATGGAATGCATACCAATAAGAAAATCGTAGAAAGCTTTTTGAAGAAGTCTTATTGTACTTAGATAACCATATCTTCCTTGGCTTTCTATGATAAATGAATTAATCTTCAATTGTTTAATACGCTTTTTATGGTATTAGTTACGTATAAGTTATTATAATTGTAAGTTGTATAATAATAATAGCTAGTAGAGACAGTTCCGTACGGCAAGTAGGTATTTCCTATGAATTGTAAAGTGTAGTGTAGTGAATGAGGATGGAGGGCGCGACAAACAACTTTCTTTCTTGGCACATACGAGTCTCAGTTCGCGGAATATATAGAAATGTACCTTGTTTGACGATTACTTACTGTAGGGTTGTCGACTTTGTGAATAAATTAATTGACAAATACCGGAAATATAACTCTTAGAATTATTATAAACATGCGAAACTCCTTAATGCTCGGGCCAAAATATAGGTAACTCTTAAAATTATTATGAAACGGAAACTCTTTAATGCTCGGGCCACATTAAAGTTAACGTCAATAATGCCATCAATTGCCATCAATGACACAATTATCGCGATAGGTAATTCCGCCGATAATAAATAAATAATCAACGCGTTAAACTGAGTGGCACAATTGAACGGTTAACGTCTAATGCCAATTGAATTGTATGGTATGTAATATAATATAATATATCCCCTATGCTACCTTAATGTCACCAATTCTATCTAAAATAGATCAGATTCAATTCAGAAGCAATTTAAAAGTTTAAGCAATCCCGGCAAAGCGTTATCACGGTAAGCGTTATACATTTTTTCAGGGCTTACCTGCCTACATCCTTAATCCCTGGTACCAACTGCTCGGTTATGGGTAAACCCACAGTTAAAAAACCGGCCCAGTGCGAGTCAAACTCGCATACGAAGGGTTCCGTACCATTGTACAAAATAACAATTTTTAATTTGTGATCTAAGCATTTTTCCCTTTATTTGTGCTTATAAGACCTACCTACCTGCCCATGATTCTAGGTCAACAGGAAGTATCCTATAGGTTTCTCCACAGACAGACAACAAAGTTATCCTATAACGGTTCCTTTATTCCTTTTGAGGTACAGAACCCTAAAAATGAATAGGAACCATCAGTGGGCGAAAGCAATTTGTCCATGCAATCGGCCCAGTGTTCAAACATTACACACGTGTGTCAACTCTTACTTTAAACTTAGCAAGTAAGGTACTTTCGATGGAACAATGAGAATAACGCTGTTTTTGTATTCTTTACGCAACTGTCCTTCCGGAATGAGGTTTTGTAGACGCGACGCTCGTTTGAAAGCATGTTTGTGGAACATCGTAAGAAATTCTTTTTATTTAAAACATTTTGTTTTTCTTCTGTTGTTCATTATAATAAACAGGAAGCGTATTTACTTACTAAAGTACTTTTAGGACTGCTCACTCGCTAACAAACTGTGCAGTTTGGCGAGATGTAATTTATAAGTTCATGTGCATTAGAATAAATAAAAAACAAAATAGAATAGAATAGTTTCATCATCAATCTCAATATTTTATAAGGCTTATAATAATTATAATGTACACAAAGAAATGCCGATGCTCTGGCAAAAATATTTAAAAAATATAATAATTTTGTAACTTAAAATATTATATGCAATTCATTTATGGAGATCTGCGTGATTTCTGATTTAGGCAGTTGCCTGGGACGGTTAACAACTGATTAATCAGTTTGATTTAACGTTCTGAAGCATTAATTGGTTAGGCAGTAGGATTACCTACCTACTCGTAGATTACTTTCGGTTAACTGAATTTGTCTGTCAGAAATCTCTAATTTCGAGGCTAAGTACCACAGCGTAACACTTAAGTAAACCAGTTAGCATTGCTGAAAACAATAGTTACCAGAGCTTAATAGGACACGGTCAGAGGCCAGTGTGTGAACATGATTTTACAAAAAAACAGTAGAGGTTAACTTAAAATATTCGTTCGTCGAAAATCATAAACCTTGAGTCATGTTTATGACAACACTCGTAAAAGTAACCTTGGTAATGTTAACTGCGGTTAATCGATTGTTTCATTGTTTGTATTTAATTTTAAAACACTTTTTAATTATGTTTTAATTACTGTACATTTTAAGCAAATTAATAAAATCTGCTACTGGCAGTTTAAATTCGTCAACTTTTAATTTCTACTTCAAATTAATGTTTTGACAACTAACACATTGTGCCGTGGTTCCAAGACATGGGATGTTTATACAACCTTCTAACTTTCATTTATTTTCCTTGGGGATACATTCTCATAAAATTGTTCATCGTATCAACTCAACGTCGGTCCACTACTGCTTGGGTGTCCACTGTCTTCTCAGAACGAGAATAGTTTAAACCACAGACTACAGTCCCCCACGCTGGCCAAGTGCGGGTTAGCGAAGTTATGAGATTGGATCCCACACCTTTGAAACATTATGGAGATTCCTCAAGCATGAAGTTTTCCTCACGATTTTTTCCTGAGGGATTTTCAATTTGCATTGCGTTTTAACGAAAATCGCTATTAATTTTAAATGACTTTGCAGACTGATTAGGTAGGTATGCCCTTCCTTTAATTAAAGTTGGGATACGATGAAACTTTTGAAGAAGATAATTTTTCTAAGATGTGAATAATCAGTTAGAACATACTGGGATTCCAGTGAAGTGTGTGGTGTAGAGTGTAGACGGTAGTGTAGGATGGCACGAGAACAATGGACGTGGGAGCTGCAACAATACGCCATTAACAATCGCACGTATTAATATTACGACTTCAGAGTGGCCTTTATTTTCATTACGATTGTTCCTACAGTTGAAATGATAGAAACTAAAATTCTTCGTTATAAAAAGTAGGTATTCTTATAAGCGTTCTCCTGCTGGACAAAGAAAGTATCTTGAAAAATCTTTACACAGCACTATCTTGACTTGTACTGCTTCAGTCCAGTTTCTTCCAGCTTCGAGGATTTTACAATCCTTTAAACTTGAATCCGTATGCACTGATGTCGAAAATCGTCCCATCGTGACGTGCAAGGCGTGAATTGTTATTAAAGTTACACGAATACAAAGTATAGTAGAAAAGTTCCTTTCAAGCTACCCGTGCGAAGCTGAGGCGGATCGCTAATTTAATTACATATTTCAATAACTTAGTATAAGATTCAGAAATAAATTAAATTATCTACCTTCCGTGCCTACTGTTTGGATCTTACTGTCAAATAATAATCGGCATTCTTTCTACACGAATATACCACCGAAGGTACTGAGATTTACATTGTCCAAATAACAAACAAGCACTTACTAAAAGCCGGTTGCTTAAGAGGCGGTTAAAGTTACATTACTGTTACCGTTAACTTTGAACGCCTCCTTTTGAAAAGTAAATTGCGTTGCACAGACAGGGTTTGATACAAATTGATGAAACTTTGGACAAAAAATTTACCTTTAACCTTCTGTTATGAATACTTCTGCGTCTACTTTTTAACTGGTCCGAGTTTAACGTTAGTCATCGTCAACCGGTAGACATTTACCCCTAGGTCTTTTGTAGGGGCTTCCAAATACCACGGACTTGGGTCACTTGAATGCCTGTGACTGGTTTGATGTCGTCCATACATCTAGCGAAGGATTAGATAGTTTTAACGATAACCGTAACTTTAAGCACGTAATACGCAACCGGCCCTTCTAATCGTAACACAAATTTTCGCACGCAATGAGATCAGAAGCCGAAGTCCATAGACAAAATAATTTACAAGCCAATGTCGCAACCGTTCCGCAACTGATGGCTGGTTAGAACTGGTCGAGTCGCATTGACATTACTGGAGTGGCGTTGCGCAATCAGAGGACAATTAGAACGTGTATAGGTACACGACGAGAATTCACGTCAACCAAGACAACTGCAGTAGGTATTGAAAAAGACATGTGCAGGATTGAAAAAGACAAACTGCAGGAATAAAGACAAACTGCAGGATTGAAAAAGACATGTGCAGGATTGAAAAAGACAAACTGCAGGAATAAAGACAAACTGCAGGATTGAAAAAAGACAAACTGCAGTGTTGACAAGTGTAAATTAAAAATTTATAACACCCCCGACAAGTGAAGGTTATAGTAATAACTTGAAGAGAGCTGATAACTTTCAAACGGCTGAACCGATTTTCTTGGATTATGACTAAGAACACTCTCGATCAAGCCACCTTTCAAACAAAAAAAAACTAAATTAAAATCGGTTCATTCGTTTAAGCGCTACGATGCCACAGACAGATACACAGATACACACGTCAAACTTATAGCACCCCTCTTTTTGGGTTGGGGGTTAATAAAGAGCGAGTCTAGTGTTAAGTTAGCGATAATTTGGATCAGAAAGAACCTCGACTGTTTTGTTGCGCTTAAAAGATACTTGTTCTATAGGTAAATAATTAAAAATGTAAATCACTCCTAAAACGTGTAATGTATTCCTATTCTTCCTGCTCTACTATTAAACCTTCATAGTAAATCTAGGTATGAGTCCTCCCCTTAAAAATAATACATATCTGAATAACGCCATCTCCAGCGAACTAGTTCTGTTGAATCACAATACATATTATTAGAGTAAAGGCACCTTCTGGGCCCGCGGTTCATCTTAGGCTGCATCGCCTTCTATTTGGTGTGATTACAGTCAAGGGCAAGCCTATCGTATAATTTTAATTTTTTTTTCTCTCTCGTCTGGCTTTTACAATGATTAGCCAATGTCAAGTTTGTAGTTATTTGTAACAAGTTAGCTAAATTATACAAGTATGGACCCCGTCTGTGCCGGCGCTCACCGACATACGCACGGCACCCCCTTAGAGCGCTTTCCAGTCAGTTTTAACAAAAAAAAACACTCCAAAAAGTCACAAAACGCCACCACAGACGAAGTCCATAATCTATACTAATAAATAAAATTGGAGTGTCTGTCTGTAATTTCGAAATAACTACCACATATTAAGGTCATATGGTTATTTGAACGATACCGTAACTGAATCACACATTTTTAAAATTTTTGTCTGTCTGTCTGTCTGTCTGTCTGTCTGTCTGTCTGTCTGTCTGTCTGTTTGAAAAGGCTAATCTTCGGAACGGCTGAACCGATTTTAACGGGATTTTCACATCAAGTAGAGGATTGACCAGGGTGTAACATAGGCTACTTTTTTAACCGACTTTCAAGAAGGGAGTTGTGTTTTTCTACCTATGTACACCGAAATCTCCGAAATTTCTGAACCGATTTGCGTCATTTCTTTTTTAATCGATAGAGGAACTTTGCGACATTGTTTCATACAAAATTTGGATTCCAACTCCTCAATCCTGATGCTGTAGGGGATCTGACCAATCCACGCGGGCGAAGCTGCGGGCATCAGCTAGTTTTAAATATAATGTGAACAAATAAATTAAAAAAAAAAACTCTTTTTTAGTAACAATATACTTAATTGAACTTTTCTTGCCTTTAATTTCTAAACGAAGCTTCAACTTAAAACCACGCATAAATAGGTACCCTTCTCTACTAATTTTCAAAATACTTCCCTACTCAGATTAGATTATGTACGACTGACTAGAACCACTATTACCACTAAGGGGTGGTTTCGAGTTTCGACCTCAATGATTACCGCAGACAGCAAATCACGTCTACTTCACGGTTAATTTTGGTACACGCGTCGGGCTAACGGACTATTCATGTTATCTACTCGACAAAAACTTGCCTTTTGTCATCCGAAGAATTGGAAATAATTTAATTTAGACAACGGTGAATTAACTTTTTTGCTGATTTATTTTAAAATATTATGTATTGTTAAACGTCTTCGACTTGAATTGCAGCGGCGAAGAAAACTCACAGGATAGGCCATTTATATGCTCTGTGGACTGTGGACCTTTTATTAGGGTTCTGCAGCCTACGGAAGCCTATTACTAAGCCTCCCCTGTCGGTCCGTCTGTCTGTCAGCATCTCTCTCATATGCCGGCTCGGCTGTATCTCATTAACCGTAATGCGTAGGGAGTTGAAATTTTCACAGACGGTGTATTCCTATCCTATTGCCGCTTTATCGTTAATTAATAAAAATTTGAAAAAAAAAATGTAATGTAAATAAAATAAAAAAATACATAGTGGTATACGATAGTACAGAACCCTTCGTATTTTATTAAGTTATGTAACGAATACTCCTCTTGCGCTTCCTCAAGTAGGTATAATATGAAGGCAAATAAGTATCTACATACGAGTAGTTTACGACATAAAACTAGGTAAGTATTGTAAATAACTCAGTAAAGTTTGGCCCAACTACCTGTTGAATTTCATAAGTAATCATAATAATGAAGGGTGTACATTATAATCAGTCAATAAAGCCTACTGATAACAATTTACATGCTAGTTACAATTTACCGGTTATGTGCCGAGGCAGTGACTCGGAAATCAACCACTTTCCTGCTCCGCGACAAACCATTGTTCACCATCCGACTATTTTACGCCATATTAACCCGCCCATTGTAATAAATTACTTTATTAATTCGATTCACTTTGTAACTAAACATTCACACACTTTTAAGGCCAATTTAAAACCTTCCCGAATAAAACAATCGTCATCCAACAAAGGACGTGTAACCTAACTAAACGTGTAAACAAGTGTAAATTAAAAATTTGTAACACCCCCGACAAGTGAAGGTTACAGTAATAACTAGAAAAAAGTTGATAAACGTTGATAACTAGAAAAGTTGATTAAGTTCAAACGGCTTAAGACTATGGCTATTTGACAAATCGCAAAAATGCTGTACTTTGAAGTGAATTGTTTATTTTTCTAAAGCATTAACAGCTATTAAATACATGCAATTAAAAACTTCAGTTTGTGAAGATTATAAGTACTTCTTTTAATTTTGTATACATTATCCCAATAAATAAAAAAAAACAAGTTGAAAACATTGCTGTTCGCAACTTGTTCTGTAAAAAATTTCTTTAACATCTTGACACTTTGAAGCCAACCTCCAGAAAATGATATGTTTAGGTTTAGCAATCAATTTTAATTGTTAGTTTTATACTAAATGTTTTTCATTTCTTAAATAATCTAAAACTAACCAAAAAACTTCCTGTGCTATTTATTTTCTTGCAGGCGCTCTATGGAATTCAGTGTCCACTGGACTGTCATGGCGGAAGGACTGTGCGCGTCATTTCGTCGCAAAATATTATTTAAAATGAATTTAAGCTTATTATTTTTGAATGAAAGTTGTGTTTATAATCGTTGAAAAATAAAATAGGGATTTTTTCATTTCTAAATGAAGCCTGCTTATATACTAAATTTGATTCTAAAGTTACGGTTTTACCAGGTAAATACTCGGAGGTTGTCATAGATTATGATGACAGATAGTAAGTGTTCTAAATAGGTATTATACCTATGTTTTCTAGGAGATAGCGCGCCTCGTCCCGGGTGCCGTGTTCCGAAATGGATTTCGTAGTAGTGCAAGTTTGGTGCAAGCCCCACATGACGGAGGGGTATGCGTCAGGCATTTCCTGTGTACAAAAAAAAGACCTATATTTCGGATCCATATTTCATCACTGACAATATGCACTATTCAAAGACTGGTCTTCAAGCATTGAGGAATTTTGGACGAGAGACATCTCGAAGATTCCCGAAGGCTGCCTGAGTTAGATTTGTCGGCTAGCTAGCTTTTTTCGAAATTGGACCTACTTAGCTGGATTGTGTGTTAGAGCTTTCTTATGAGATATTATATGTACATAATATAACCATGGGTCTCATAAGAAAGCTCAGATTCATGCTGCGGGCAATGGGGAGAGCCTAAAGGTTGGAACGCCATTTCGGGGGCCGTGTTTCCTGCCATATATACCTTAGATACCTGAAAGCCAAGAGTGAATAGGCATCTTCTAGGTAAGCGTGCTCCTACTTGGACCTCATCACTGCTTTCTTTAAAGCATGATTGTCGTCAAGCGCAAGCGCAAAGATTCAGGCGGCGGAAACCCGTAGCATGTGGAAGACCCTATTAAAGACCTATATTCACTGTGGACGTCTGTCGGTTGATGTTGATGATTATGTCTTTAGTGCAAGTAGTTCAGTAGTTTCAGAGTTTATCGATAACAAATAAACAAACCTTTCCTCTTCATAATATATGTACTTAGTAGCGCAACCTTGGAAAAAATCTCGTGGAAACTCTTTGATTTTCTGAGATAAATGTCATTTTACCTGGCAGCGCTAATAAATTATATCACTGATAATAATTCATAACCGTTAAAGAGTCAAAATCTCGTTTTTCTAGTCGAGTTCCGTAGGCTCTTTGAATCCACCACATTATTATCCCAAGAAAACCTACCATTAGATGTAGGAATAATGGTAAGAGGTCACAACCCTCAGCAATAAAGAATACGATGCGGAGAGAGATGTCAGTCTCTAGGTCTTTAAATGTATCCATGCAAAAAACCACGTCGACTGGTTGCTCCGTTGCAGTGTGATTAAATATTAAACCAACAAACACACTTTCGCATTTGAAATATGGCCAGTGATTATAAGAAACAGTTTAAATCTCTCTCTGCTCTCTGAGAGACGTTAGGCAAAGTGAACACGAATTATGACACTTCTGTGTTCTTATACAAGCTTAGGTCTCTCAATTTTGTCAATTAATGTCAAATCTGGCATTCCAGCTTTCTCAAATCAAAACCTAGTAAGCGGCTTAAATTCAAGAGAATAGAATAGTCTACAACGCTGGTCCAATGCGGAATGGCATACTTCACACACCTTTGAGAACATGGAAAACTTGCAGGTATGCAGGTTTCCTCACGATGTTTTCCTTCGCCGTTAAAGCAAGTGATATTAAATTGCTTAAAACGCACATAACTGAAAAGTTAGTAGTGCGTGATTCCAGGATCGAACCCCCGACCTTCGATTAGGAGGCGGACGTTCTAACCACTAGGCTATGACAGTTTTTAAATTAAAGGGGTTTAAATATTTTAGTGTGAAGACTTGCCTACACATTTATTCATTACATTGCATCATTTTCTTTTTTAGGGTTCCGTACCTCAAAATGAAAAACGGAGCTCTTAAAGGATCACTTTGTTGTCTGTCCGTTTGTCCGTCCGTCCGTAAAGAAAACCTATACAGTACTTCCCGTTGATCTAGAATCACGAAATTTGTTTTCAGATTTATTCCTTTACTTGGGCTATGAGAGTTGAGACCTATCTACCTGCCCATAATTCTAGGTTAACGGGAAATACCCTATAGGTTTTCTTGACAGACACGACAGACGGACAGACGGACAGAAAGACAGAGGTCAAAGCGACTTACTAGCTTTTAATTTTACTTTAATGTGGGTGTCCTTACAATACAACGGGACATACTATGAAAGTTAGGCTTATGACATAAAACGATTTTCGGAAAAATGACATTTACTTTGTTTTGATATGGGGCGGTCGATATAATTAGGTACTAGGGTAAAGGCTCGAGTAAATGAACAGATTGGACGTTTTTACATGTATTAAGAGCTGGAATAAAAAACCGGCTGATATACCTTTTTTAAATATTTTCTTACAAATTCTTACACTGTTTTCAATTTCAATTTCAAAACCGTGTTCCGTTCAAACCGTTCAAAAGTGCGTGTGCGTCCATGTGTGTGTGTGTGTGTGTGTGTGTGAGTGTGTGTGAGTATATACTTGTCTGTATGTTTGTACGAGTGTTTGTGAGTGTGGTATTGCGTTGTATAACCACATGAGTAGCGAACAGAGTCAAAGCTTCATACAAGCGCGCTACGATAGGTACACTACTACAAGCTTGAGGCGCGTGTGTGCGTGAGCACAGGCGCTACGTCGCGTACGGAGAGAAATCGGTTTATACCGGCTCGGCCTGTGCTCAAGCTCAGGGGCTGCAGTACACGTCGCGCGTCGTGTTTTCATTTAATTTAATGTTAATGATAATAATTTAAATAGTGTTTAAAATCTATTTTTTTGAACTGTCATAGATTTTGTTCAAAATCAATATCTGAGGATCCCTAGGATCACAAAACAGGAAATTGTTACCAAAATTTAAAACAGTTGGCGCCATTTTGAAATTCTTTGTTAATTGACCGATTCCGTTCAAAATCGATATTTAGAGCTCCCTGGGATCACAAAATAAGAAACTGTTACCAAAATTTAAAAAAGTCGACGCCATTTTGAAATTCTTTGTTAATTGACCGATTTCGTACAAAATCGATATTTAGAGCTCCCTGGCATCACAAAATAAGAAACTGTTACCAAAATTTAAAAAAGTCGACGCCATTTTGAAATTCTTTGTTAATTGACCGATTTCGTTCAAAATCGATATTTAAAGCTCCCTGGGATCACAAAAAAGGAAACTGTTACCAAAATTTAAAAAAGTCGACGCCATTTTGAAATTCTTTGTTAATTGACCGATTTCGTTCAAAATCGATATTTATAGCTCCCTGGGATCACAAAAAAGGAAACTGTTACCAAAATTTAAAAAAGTCGACGCCATTTTGAAATTCTTTGTTAATTGACCGATATCGTTCAAAATCGATATTTAGAGCTCCCTGGCATCACAAATTCAAATTCAAATTCAAATTCAAAATGTTTTTATTCAATTAGACTTTTACAAGTTCTTTCGAATCGTCAAAAGCATCTACCACTGGTTCGGAATGCCTTTCCTACCGAGAAGAACCAGCAAGAAACTCGGCGGTTGCTCTTTTCAAAGATTTGATATACAATATTATGCCATGCACAAAAAAGGAAACTGTTACCAAAATTTAAAAAAGTCGACGCCATTTTGAAATTCTTTGTTAATTGACCGATTTCGTTCAAAATCAATATTTAGAGCTCCCTGGCATCACAAAAAAGGAAACTGTTACCAAAATTTAAAAAAGTCGACGCCATTTTGAAATTCTTTGTTAATTGACCGATTTCGTTCAAAATCTATATTTAGAGCTCCCTGGGATCACAAAAAAGGAAACTGTTACCAAAATTTAAAAAAGTCGACGCCATTTTGAAATTCTTTGTTAATTGACCGATTTCGTTCAAAATCAATATTTAGAGCTCCCTGGCATCACAAAAAAGGAAACTGTTACCAAAATTTAAAAAAGTCGACGGCATTTTGAAATTCTTTGTTAATTGACCGATTTCGTTCAAAATCTATATTTAGAGCTCCCTGGGATCAAAATAGGAAACTGTTGCCAAAATTTAAAAAGTTGGCACCATTTATAATTCTTTGTAAAGTGACTGATTTCGTTCAAAATCGATATTTAGATCTATCGATCGATATTTAAACTAAGCAATCACAACAAAAAACAAACTTTGCCATCTTGTTGAACAAATACCTATTGTTTATTAAATTGTATCCTTCTGTGCCAACCCTACCAAAATAGTTATAAATTTTGTTCGCTTCTTAGAAGCTTTGCCTCTGTTCGCTACTCTGTGGTATAACACCATGTTAGTAAATCTTAGTATATTTTTAACCGACTTCAAAAAAAGGAAGAGGTTCTGAATTCCTCGGTAACTTTTTTTTTTAATGTATGTTCTCCGATTACTCAAAGACGCCTGGACCGATTTGGATTTTTTTTTGTTTGATAGGGTATACTTCGCAGGTGGTCCCATATAAATTTGATGAAGATCTGATGAATATCTTCCGAGATGGAGAACGGAACTCCTCAATGGATAAGAGCAAATTGCTCGCGATCAGTGTAATATCTTAGTAAACAGTAGGGTTTTAACTGGGTATGGCATATTATAGTAGGTACAGTGGGGCCACTAAAAATTGTGAAATAAAAAATTTTCAAAAGAAAAATAAAACCGACTTCAAAAACCACAATCACTAAAATTATTTTTACTTTTTAGTGTTTGTGGTTTTTGAAGTCGGTTTAATTTTTCTTTAGATTTTTTTTAAATATTTATTCTGGTATTCTTCTTTCTTGGATAAGGATCCCTCTTGGGTATCCCCATTTCTCTCTGTCTTTGGTACTATCAAGCTAATTTTCTCTCGCGATTTGCACAATAGCATTAGACCAACGCGTCTTCGGTCTACCTATTTTTCTTTTACCTGCTGGGCCTGGCCAAGGGGAGATTTTTCCTGTCCTTCTTTCATCTGTAAAAATCGATACAATATGACCATTTGCATTTCAGTTTTAGGGCATGTCTCAAGGTGTCTGTAGGCTTTGTCTTTTTTCTTATGTCTTCAATTCTCACTTTGAATATTTTTTCCTTAAGTTATGCTCCTTGCCATCGCCCTTTAGCAAGTCACTATTTCTTTTTATATTCTTTGTCTGGACCCATGTTTGGCTGGCATTGGTGAGGCATAGCAGGATGCATGTATCTGTAACGGATCTTTTAAGATGTACTGGGTAAGCTCCTTTCATTCTTTCCTTTTGTGCCCAGTACTTGTTCGAACTGATGTTAATCCGTCTGTCTACTTCCTCTTCTGCACTTGTAACGCTGAATGAGACTTGTTTTTTAAGATACATTTAGGAGCATAGGTATTGTAGTTCCAATACTTAATTGTATTTATTTGCCTGTTACTATAAATATGGCGGCTGATTGAATGAGGCCGATTGTTGTACCTCTGCGAAACTGTTCAAAAATAGTAAACTGAAGTAAGTAGGTACTACTTACAAAATTATGTCGCTTTTCATTGATAAATATGGATTTCGAAAATTTGACCACATTTCCAAATTTCGCGATATATAAAGTGGCTTCCGATTCCGAATCATTTCACTGGCATACAAAATTCAACTTTTTTGTTTTATTAGGTTTTGAAACTGTTTCTTACTAATTTGACGTCGCTGATTTCAGATCTACTTTAATTTTTTACACAGCAGCTCTAGTTTTTGAGATACAGGTACCCCCATATTTTGCACTATACTCACACTTTGTATGTTCACACTTTATTAAGATCACACAAGTAATTTCCAAAATTTATCGAGGTGAATATCAAGAAGAACATCTGCAAGTTATTCCAATCATTTTTGTACCATTTGGTGGCGAGTACGTATTAAAGAATGTCGTGCAAGTGTGTCTAACTTTGTAAAACAAGCATACTCGGGCTACTTTGAGAACCCATTAGCAGCTAACAGCAAGGCCTGGACTCCAAATTTTTATATGTGCGTTTATGAGCAAATAAGAATAGACCCTACTTTTACTAAAAAAAGTCTTATAATTTGGCGCGAACCATCTAAACACCATGATGATTATTATTTCTGCATTGTGAATATAACCAGAAGAAACAGCAAAAAAATTGTTCCAAGCGACTCTATTGTAACTTGCAGTCTACAATTAGAACGATTCTGACTTCTGGTGATAAATCTGTACCTCAGCCCCAACCCAGTACCTCCAATCTACTTCAAGAACTTTCAGAAGGTAGTGACGATGTAGTGACTTTTACATCTCAACTTAGACTATTCAATCAAAATGATTTAGACCACTTAATGAGAGATCTTAGATTGTCTAAAAAGCATCAGAATATGTGGCTTCTCGGCTCAAAGGAACAAATCTGATAACATGTGTTACGGTATATTGTTCTCACTACTCTCAAAACATTCAGCAGCTGATGTTGCACTTCCAGCGACTTGGGTGCAACATGGGCATTAAGTTTCATTTTCTCTGTAATCATTTAGACTGTTTTCCAGAAAATTTAGGTGACTTTCAACCTAAGATAACTATACCAAAGGGGATAATATCATATGAAAGGGCTCTATTATACATTCTAAAACAGGTTTTATTTATTATTATTATGTAAAATAGTGTTTGATTTATCGCGCAAAATGTAGAAAAAAATATACAATAAGTCAAAAACTGTGAAAATCTGTCAATTTTTTTTGAATTCCAAGCCGAAAATATATTTAAGAATTTATTTATTAATAGGAATCGAGAGTTTATGCACTAGATAGAGTTCGTTCATTCACTGAAATTCCCAGTTCATTTTCTGGCAATTTATCCTTTTCTTAAATAAAATAATTTATAATAATTAATACCACGCATTTTATTTGATTTTTTGATATTTAAATAATTTAAGAGTGTTTACCTACTGTGTACAGACACACAAAATATAAAAATTAGATATAGAACGATTCTCATATACCTTAATTTTAGGTCAATGTCAGGGTAGTCCTTATTCGTTCATGTACTGGATCTTTTACCCTCCTACGTCAAAATACTAAAAGTCCGCGTAAATTTCGCAGATTGAAATGTCTGCTTGATTAATTGTCAATAGAGGGTCATGACATGTCAAAATTGCTAGTTTGAAGGTGAAATCGTCTATGTCATTCGCATTGGCTTTCCTCTTAACCGATTTTCTTGGATTATAGCTAAGAACACTCTCGATCAAGCCAAGCCACCTTTCAAACAAAAAAATCTAAATTAAAATCGGTTCATTAGTTTAGGAGCTACGATGCCACAGACAGATACACAGATACACACGTCAAACTTATAACACTCCTCTTTTTTGGTCGGGGGTTAAAAATACAAATCATTTGTTGAAAATGTAATACTAGTCTACAGTCTACTGAACATCAAGACATGAGAATTTCTTTTGAATGTTATTTACAGATTTCCTCACAACATAATTTCATTCAACGAAAATCTAAATATACTTACAAAAGTTTCTATAAGGTGACTGACTGAATGATCTACGAGTATCAACGCACAGGTTGAACTATTGAGCGGATTGGGCTGTTTGGCAAGCAAGAAATGCTAAGAAAGGATTTTTAAAAATTCAACCGCTAAGGAGGTAAAATAGGGGTTTGAAAGTGTAGTTCATGCGGACGAAGTCGCGGGCATAAGTTAGTTGCAGGATAATTTAAAATATGGAGCGTAGATTCTTGCTCAAGATTCCAAACCGTAGATAAATTCGACACCAATAATTTGCCACCACAAAACAAGATATTCTGGATATTCTAACATTTTTTGCTTAACTTTAAGCAAAATATTTGCATTAAAATTATCGAATATAATACATAATGTGATGCAAATTAGATGTATGCACCACATTATAATATATGCGGACGATGCGATGAAATATTGTTAAATAACAATATTTTAAATTTTATTATCAAGGTTCAAGTTTTTTGTGCCGAATTGTGCAAAAACTTGTCTTACATAATAGCTAAGAGCTCGGGATTTTATTATTTAACAGCACTTGGTCTCAAAGATTCACCTTATTGACCTTAGAGTTGCGTAGCTAAAATATTATGCTTTTTACAATAAATTGCTCTTCCTTGCTTCGTGAAATTGAATTGAGTTGACACATTACGAAAGTGTATAATTTTTCAATATACTTACAATTTTCTACTATTTAATATTTTCTTCTTGAAAATATCAAATTGTTATCAGTTTAGACTTTAAAGAGGACGAGGTATTGGATATGAGAATAAGGTAGGTATCTACTGAAAGAGAGGATTTATATGGAGGTGAAAATCTTAGGTTTTAAAGCCTGTTTTAACTATTTAATAAAATTAACAATAAAACCTTTTTAAAAATGGACTTTTGCTTAAGACTTCTACTAAAGACGAATTTGCAAGTAAGATTTGACCACATTCTAACACGGCAAGTTAAATAAAAGCTTGTAAAAAACTAGGTCTCGTACAATAAACTTTGTTCTGTAACTTGTTTAAACAAAAATCTAGTTAAACGACTCGTCACGATGATCATGCAAAGAGAGTTAACAACACAGCATTTTAAAATTTTCAAACGCTCTATTTTGTAAAGTGACTTAGTAAAAAAGCAAAAATAAGTCTGTGACATCAAAGACGATTATATGTAAAACTATGATAAGCGACATACATTACGTACCTACCTTTCAGGCAAAGCAAAGGTCAAGTAATAGGTCTATAGGTGAGTATTACAGATAAGGAAGTCCTTATTGCATTATGCATATAGTTCAAAATAGTGCAGAAATTATTGGGTGTTTTATAATGTTGTCTATCGTACATCTTCATTGTTCCGCTGACACGGATCCAAGCTCGCTGGCCCCGATCCCACACTGAAGACTCTCTTATGCAACGATATTATTCTCACCTACCACATATTGTTGATTTTTTAATTGCACCCATAATTATAACAGATCGAGCGCTTTGTCTGCTCAAATTGTTCCTATGGTGAATCAATGTTGTGACCTGTGGACTACTTTACAGGTTTATTTCACGCTAATATAGGCTAATATGAGTAATGTTTTTGACATAACCATACGTAAGTAGCAAATGGAAGCTGTTTAATAACAGGGCTCTCTCCGTCATTCGTTTCATACAATCGTAGTTCCAATTTCATTTGAATATTAAGCAACCAAAGTCCATGAAATTTTGCAGACGTATTCTAGAAACTAATATCGGTGTCTGTGGTGTTTTAGATTTTTCTAAAAATATGTAGTTTTAAAATGGGGTTAAATATAATGATCACCATAAAATGCTTTGATACCCTTAGTTCTTTTACCAAAAATATATACTTAACACCAGATAAATAACGTCTAAAATTACAATAGTACTAGCTATTTTAGTCACGACTGCACTTCAAATTGTATTCGAACACCAAATGTAGTAAATGATCACCAAATCTTAGCGAGCAAATTAATGCGCTATTTCTGCCTAAATAAACCACTATGATTGACATAAAATGTAGGCTTATTACCAAATGAAGCATTATGATGCCATATTAAGTTATGTCTGCGGCTTACGATCCTCTCCCACCACACCGCAAGCGCCGCGCACGCCCGGACACGATCGCCAATTTAGTCGCGTGCGAGCACTTGCTTTTATTGGGTGTGTTTTGATATCTATCTTCTTTGCAATGGCGAATGAAAACTTAGCGGGACCGAGTTCGTGTGCTCCGCTGTTGAGTACTTCATCGGAATCAGATGAAGACGAATATAAAATCACAGAGCATACGAAAAAACGTCGAAGGCAAAATAAAGTTTGGGTTTTTGAAAGAAAATTTATAACTGTGCGGAGCGCTGAGGAATTTATCAAAAATGAGAAGACCTGGTCAATACAAAAAATTCATACGACTGAAGAAGGAGTAAAACGTTACTATCGTTGTAACAAAGTGAAGCTTCGGGCTGAAATTCAGTGTTCTGCCGCGATTTATCTTTTATTTGACGCATCGTGTGATGATATATTATTATTTCGTACTGAAACATGTCACGACCATGAAAATTCTGACTGTCAGTCGACTAGGGGAATAAATGAGGCAACGAAAAAGGAAATAGAAAAACTATTCGAACTGCGTTTGAAACCTAAATCTATTATGAAGAACTTAAGTAAAATTAATGGACTAGTTCTGCCGACTAAGTTACAGTTAAACAATTATCTTAAAATCATACGTAAGAAAAAATACGGGCCATCGGTAATAAGCTTGGGACAGCTTGAATTATGGTTAAAAGAAAACTCTGAAATACCTGATGACGGTCACGAAGTTTTTGTTTTGGCGTATGAAATTTCTGAAGATGATTTAGATCAGAACTTCCGGTTCATGTTAACGACGAAATATTTAATTGGTCTATCACGCCAATGTTCTGTTCTTCACGCGGATGCCACATATAAGCTCATTTGGCAAGGGTTTCCAGTACTTGTGATTGGAACTACAGACAGAGATAAACATTTTCACCCATTTGGATTAGCTGTGACAACAGCTGAACGAACGGAAGACTTCATATTTTTATTTTCCGCATTAAAAAAAGCAGTTTTCTCAATATTTTCATACACTTTAAGTTGTAAAGTTTTGGTCTGTGATGCAGCGAAGGCTATACAAACTGCCTTTGCGTGCACATTTGGAACAGATACAGTCATAAGAATGTGCTGGGCGCATGCGAAAAAGAAGATGCAAACAAGAGTAGAGCAAAGTGTGCAAAAGAAATCCCAAAAAGAGATCTTACAAGATATTGATGCTTTACAGTGTGCCTCAACTCAGGAAATATTTGATCGAGCCAGCGAAAAATTTTTGGACAAGTGGAAAGCCGAAAAAGATTTTGTTACATACTTTGAAAATGAATGGCTAATACTAAATCGTTTCTGGTATTTGGGCGCATCTCTGGGGACTCCTGCTACAAACAATGCTCTGGAATCTTTCAATAAAACAATAAAAGATGGTGGCACGCTTCGTGAGCGTCATCCTTTGGCGCGGTTCTTAGTAATTGCTTCTGATATAGTCAAGGACTGGTCTAATGAATACGTGATTAATAATACTGAGAGACGGTTCGCTCAACTGCCGACAGTATCTTTAAAGATGTGGACAGAAAGTTACCAATGGGCAAAACTGTCGAAGCAGGTGCCATTAAAGAATAGTACTGAGCTAGTTTGCTCATACAGAATTCCAGCTGGGTCGGATTTAGATTGCAAAAATTATGAAAAGCCATGGGAGACCTTTGACGAATACAAAGAGCAACATTTTAGAGAGTGGGAAGTTATAATGCCCCGAGAAAAGGAAAATTGGTTACACGGCACATGCAATTGCCCAAAGTTTCTCAAAGATTACATTTGCAAGCATCTCGTTGGATTGGCGATTCGGCTTAAGCACGTCCAGCCACCTTCAGAGGCCAGAGCTATTCCGATTGGCATGAAGCGCAAAAGAGGACGACCAGCCAAAGCTAAGAAAGCATTAATTGTGCAGTGAATTAATACAGAAGACTGATTCTTCTTAAGATTTTTTAAATGCTTATTATTAGTTTAGTTTTAAGATCTTTGAACTGTTTATTATTAGTTTTAAGAGGACTATCTTTTTAATGATTGTTTCAATAATTAAAAAAGGGATTATTGAAATTGTAAGAGTTTTATTTTTTATTTTAGGTATAGCATTTGGTTGTAAACGAAACGCTCAAGATAATTTTTTTTTGTAGTGGTTAATCAATTTGGAGACAAAAAGGTTAGGAGTAAATTTACTTTACTGTGTTTGGCAAAATATTTTTTTTGCCGAGGGTAATTTACTTTAATCGGATAACGAGATTTTATTTTTTTGCATTTCATTTTAAATTAAAATATGGTTAATAATTTGGTTTTCATTAACTATTTTTGGGCTAACAATGAGTTTTTTGGAGCCAGTTTGCTTAAATAGGATAGCAAGATGTAAAAACTTTGGTTATAATTTTACATTAAAATGCTGTTTTAATTTTGGTGATCATTTACTACTTTTGGGTTAACAATGATTTATTTGGAGTCATTTTGCTTAAATAGGATAGCGAGATGTTAAAACTTAGGTTGTAATTTTACATTAAAATGCGGGTTTAATTTTGGTAATCATTTACTATTTTTGTCTGTTATATGTTACTATACCTGGTGGTAAGTTAAACATAAGCCTTTTAAAATTACAGGGGCTCAAAGATTTGTATGAAAATTTTTAAGACCGCGTAACTTTGAATCCGAATATTTTAACAGAAATCTGGAAAACCACAGACATAGATATTAGTTTCTAGAATATGTCTGCAAAATTTCATGGACTTTGGTTGCTTAATATTCAAATGAAATTGGAACTACGATTGTATGAAACGAGTGACGGAGAGAGCCCTCTTAATGATCGACTTTACAGCATTCATATTTCGTTTAAGCTGGCTGTATATTAACATTATAATAGTCAAGGCTTAATCTAGATATCATCTTAGAACTTTGTATGTATCTTTGTCTGTTGATAAAGCTATCTAAGAGTAAGAAAAAAATAGATATACGGCCTATAAGTTTATTAATACGTCGTCATCGTCTCGTCATCAACCGATATGTCTACTGCTGTACATAGGTCTCTTGTAGAGATTTCCACATATAGCAGTCTTGTGCTATCTTAATATTATGTCTGAATGCAACGGCACCCTGCGATTCTTTGATGTCGTGCTTCTATCACCTAGTAGTGTGGTGTCTGAGGGTGAGATCTATAGAGCGCGCTCTGCCTTTGCTTAGACTTAAAACAGAGTTAAAACGAGACAGAGCTATATCTCTCACATAAATCTGTCTCGTTTTAACTCAATCTTAAGTCAGAGCAAAGTCAAAGTGCGCTTTACGTCTTCGTCTGTGGTGGCGTTTGCTGGCGCGCGTGTTGTGACTTTTTGGAGTGTTTTTTTTTGTTAAAACTGACTGGAAAGCGCTCTAAGGGGGTGCCGTGCGTATGTCGGCGAGCGCCGGCACAGACGGGGTCCATACTTGTATAGTTTAACTAACTTGTTACAAATAACTACAAACTTGACATTGGCTAATCATTGTAAAAGCCAGACGAGAGAGAAAAAAAAAAAAAAAAAAAAAGTGCGCTTTATAGATTTCAGCCTGACTGTCTGCCAACGCCAACGTTTTCGGTGCGAAGTCGCCATTCCAGCACCTAGAGAGTAGGGCCAAAGTCTATCGATTTTTCGAACTATGCAGCAAGTATTTAGAATCTTTATTAATTCAACTATTCGACTTTCCAAAAAATATTTTATGAGAGTAACTGACGAGTACGTAGGTACCTAACGATTGAAGTGAATCACGCTAATTAACTGCTGTTTTCACTTTTATTTTTTCTCAATAAAAACTTCGCAGGTATAATCGGTTTAGACAGATTTAACGGTTATTACTTGCTTGTAATAGTTGCTCGTTGCTTAATATTTTAATGCCCGTAGTTATTTATGTCTATGCGTCATAAGCGCAGGCTAGTCGTAATCAATGTCTCGTACTAATTTTATTTGTTACTTGGTTCACATGGTTTTTGTAAGAGTATTTGTTGCAAAATTGTCCTCTAAACGTAGGAAATTTTATTTACCATTATTTTCGTACTAGCTTTTGCCTGCAACTTTGTCCAAAGAATATAATTTATAACATCCGGGGATAATGTTAGCTACATTATCAGTGAGAGTTTTTGAAATCAGATGATTAGTTTCGAAGATTAACTGTATATCCAAACGGACAAAACTTCTTTATAATATTATTTTTGTAAACAAACAAGCCGACTCGCCCCGGCTTCCCTCGGTGAAGGGCTGGTATTACTTTTTAATTGTTGCTTGAACACCCAAATACCAAATTTCATAGATATAACTGGAAAAATGACATACTTTCATACAAACTTTCATCCCCAATTTAACCCCTTAGAGCGTGGAATTTCTAAAACCCTGAAATAACTCTTCTAACTCTTCTTCTTAGTTTTAACTAAAAGATAAATACCAATTTTTATGCCTAGATATAACTTGAATAATGACGGACTCTCATACAAACTTACATTCTCTATTTAATCCCTTTAGAGGTTGAATTTCCAAAAATCTGTTCTTATTGGGTGCCTACGTTAAACGAACCTAATGCCCGACGTACGTATATGTCGGCGTCAATCCCAGAATATAAAGCCATTATTGTAATTCATAGATCATAACAAACATTAATTCAAGTTTTTTTTTCTTTCGAAGATAGTGAGCATATCCCACCGCTGCTGTCGGCGTCAATCCCAGAATATAAAGCCATTATAGTAATTCATAGATCATAACAAACATTAATTCAAGTTACAATGATAATTATTTACACTCTAGCCTTTAAAATCACATTAATAAAATTAAGTATTCAGAAACATGTCTACTCTTCCAAATCCACTCTTCTTCCAAAAGTTAGCTTTTCCCGCCGAGACACGCCCTCTGGCGTGGCCAACGTGATTTGTCGAAAATGGAGTCAATTAACATTTTCTATATTTCTTAATTAAATAATTATCTAGTTAAATAACATATTAAATATCTTAAGAATAATAAGATATTTAATTAATATCAAAACAAACAACAGAAGGTCATAGTTATCAACTTATAAATTCTATTAGGACAATAATTCTATAGTATTGGCGCCAATTCAGTTTGAAAAAGAGATCTTCAGGAAACTCACACTAGGCGGCGCTAGGATCGTGGAGGTTTTTAAACAAGGAGGTTCTATATATAATTAAATGTTAGACCGAAAGAGGTTATTATTAAAGAAGATTCTATATAATAATTTTATAAAGCAAACACGCCCACATATACGTTGCAAGAAATTTGCGTACCCCCTAGGCTAGGTCTGTGGTCTGTATTGTACGTTGATGGTACCTATTACATCAGAAACCTTCCCTCCGCCGCTAGTCCGAACAACTGTGCCTATGCAACTCAATCGGACATGCGAATGCATAGGTAACGAACAGACAAATAGACAGACAAACATTGTAACATCCAATACATACGTAAAATCAGCCTAGGCGTGTATCTAACTTGGCATATTTTTTAAAAGATTAACCACGTCGTTTCTTGATTTTTCTTTTCTATCTGTAAGTACATATCTTATGAAAACAGCTGCTGGATTTAAATAATTTAATGACAAGAAAAAGATGAATGAATTTGTCAAGATCGTTGAAACGCAAATCATAAAAAAACTGAGCCGTGTTTTGTGATTTTTCACGGAAAATTAATTGCAATCTGTATTTTACATCTTTCGTTTCTTTTCATTTCACTGATCTTTCCTCAAAATCTTATTAAAAAACAGCATTTTTTATATTTAGTTTGAAATATTAAACTTAAAGAATTATAAAGCTTATAACATTTTCTTGTGAATCGATGATATAAATGTCGATAACGGGAAAACTATATCAAATGTTGGTAGAATGTTTTGTGGCTGTAATTATGTAGTTGTGGAAGGCACTCATCCATGAAAACGAATGAATGAATTAGTCAACAATCACAGCAGGGTTCAGAATTCAGATCAGATTTTGTTTTTATCATTACCTAGGTAGGTATTCAGGTAGGTACGCACCGCTACAAGAAAATACTAATGCGTTTATAGTAACCCAAGATTAAGAACAAATAAAAATAATCCAAGGATACTAATGTTATAAATGCGAAATTGTGTTTGTTTGTTATCGTTCACAGACCGTCTGCTTAACCAATTTTGGTATTTGAGAGACAGCTTGCATCCCGGAAACGTAGATTACTTTAGTCCCGGAAAATCAAAGAGTTCCCTACGGGATTTCAAAAAACCTATGTCTTTGTTTCCTATGTTTATTCCCGGGATGCAAGCTGTCTCTGTACCAAATTACATCAAAATCGGTTAAACTGTTGGACCGTGAAAAGCTAGCAAACAGACAGACAGATAGGCACACTTTCGCATTTATAATATTAATATAAAAGTATGGATAAAAAGTAGAGCCCAGTAAATATCCAATGGACCAGTTCTGTTAGATTAGATGAGCCTCGCCTAGCTTGTTAGCCGAACCAAAGTCAGTCAGTCGAAAGTAGGAACGATACGAATCGCTACGCATTATTCAAATACCGATAACATGTCTCATATCACGAGCTTTTCTGCCTGCGGATTATGATGTCAGAGGGTTCGATAAACCGTTATTAGTATGAACTAAATGCATATTTAATATCATGAATGGGAAAGCGTATCTGCCTATTTGTCTGTTATCTTTTCACGGCCTATGATGTTTGATACAGGGATAGCTTGCATCCCGGAGACAGCCATATCTTAGTAAACAATAGTAAATAAAGAACACAAACTATGGGATATAGGTGCTTTTATCCCGAAAAATCATAGAGTTCTGCCGGGATTTTTTGGAAAACATAAATCCACGCGAGCTTCATCTACTATAGGTAAGTATATTGGAGAATTGTTCTACTTTCAGTTTTCTGATTAGACTTATAATCGAAAGATTCATCCAAAAATCTCTAAAGTTCACACCTTGTCAGATTCTTGTTCAAACTTTCTTAGATTATTTAATGATTTTTGAGCTATTCAATATTAGTGGCGGGAACGGATCGACACGTTTTAACGATTATATTATTATTTTAACGATTTTTAAATACTTTAGTGTTTAGATCGCGATGAGTTTGTGATATCTGTGAGAATCGCTCTCTACCTAATTAAAAAAATATTTTAAGGTAAATAAATGCCTGCTTCTCTGAAACAATATTAATTATATGTTATAGCTAGTACTTAAGTCTTCTTTAAGGTGCCGGACGACCAAAAACTCGTACAATATGGTATTCAGAATGCTGCATGCGTTTAGAAAGCCTTTCACAGCACGTATGCCGCATACGAATGCAATTATAACCCGTCTCAACAAAAAGACGGCACTTCTCCACCAAACCTTGAACTACATTGTTACTTTCTTATTCGCCACTATTACCTATCTATTGGTATTCATTAAAAGTGCGTCCACAGTTCCCTTTTGCCGGACGGAAGCGTCTCGTCTGATTGTTTACCGGATTCAATGACCTTTTTTTAGGCCGTTTTAGAGTTGAGAGAACTCATTTTACTTTTAAATATTAACGATGTTAAGGTCAATAAGCCTCGGTAATATAAAATACGGTATGTTTAAAAATTGACTGATTTTACTGGTGTTTATGTAGTGGGCCTAATCATGGGAAAATATCTTCAAAGTGTAGATTAAAATAACTTTAAATGCATTGGAATTTCAGGTCTCCGAGCACATGAAAATTTTAAGATACCCGTTAAATATGTTGATCTAGTATAAAGCAGACTGGGATAAATAAATGAAAAAATCACCTGCCAATTTTTATTCTACTTAACTTTTAATCTAGAAAATAAAGAAATAATATTGATACGATTAAATATTAAATCGTGGAATACCTACGGTGATCTAATAATAAGTAGCCATCGCATGACATTAAATAAAAAGTAGATTAGGTATTGTGTAATTTTCTCTATTATACCTGCCGTAGAGTTCAGTTCTGAAAAACTATATATAATTTTAATATTGTTAGTACATATTTGATAAAGAAATATCTATTATCTACGTCTAGCATTATTATGTTTTGCTAACCAGTAGGTATTTTTTTAGAAAATACTAGTGTTATCACATATTTTATTGATGTGAAAATAACAGTTATACCTACTTAGCTAAGGTTTTCGTTATCGCATACGTGGTTTATCTTTAACTTTTGTTTAGTTGCATTTTCGATAAATGCAACTGCAAGCCATTCCTGCAATGTGTTTGTAAATCATTGTTTTGTGTCGTATGACCGCTGGAGCAATATGTCGGTATATAGGGTATGGAGATACGAGGGGCATGTCAGACCGGTCACACATGGCGGTGACTACAAAGTTGGTGCTTTTAACGGGCTTACTTTATGTAAGTATCAATTTTATTAAATAAACAATTTATTTTATTTAATAACAAGCTTCTTCCTATGAGTGCATGCATAAGTTTTTAGGGTTCCCTAGTAGACAAGAAATTAACTAACTGTGGTTGGAATTATACAAATTGTAGTTGCCATACATAATAACAAACCCTAATATTGCAAGACTTCCGAAATTGGTTAATCTATCGATTGATTTAGAAATAAGGCTAATCACTTATTTAACCGCCGTATCCTGCATAATTCGAAACGTAGTGTTTAGATGCAAGGCCGAATTTTGTACGTGTAAAATAAGTAACATTGGCGGCCAACTTTCTAAGTAACTTAGGCCAATATAGAGTTGACGGGATAGGTATTTAGTAAAATATCTATAGCCAATTATCAGAATATGCCTTACATATTTTTATGCTATAGCATCGATTAGTTTTGTCTCGGTAAGAAAAGTGTTCTGAATTGGTACCAGTAAATTTATAACAAACGGACAGACTGTAGATTATTTAACCAGCCCCAATAATTTCTAAAAATCAAAGTGTTTAAAAATATTGTACCTACCTACTCTGTTCTAACTATAATGCCTGTTCAACAAAATATGGTAAAGCCATGGTAAAGCCAAATTATAATTTAAAAAATTTCAATTTAAAAATTTTATAATTTTTTTTTCTTTTTATTTCCAGTCGGCAGTTCAGGGCCAGTACTATGCGTCACCATACCCGTCGCCCCTGGTCGCTTCACCATATGCAGCACCATGCAGCTGTGCATCACCATCGATAGCCCTGTCAGCACCTGCGAGCCCTATATACGTATCTCTTCCCAGCCCTCCGCCGATATGCGTTACTCCACCCCCGCTTCCACCATTAGTAATAGAGATGCCGTTACCCCCACCGATGACGTTCGCACCTCCACCTATGCCTCCTCTATGTATCACTCCTCCAGCTTTACCCCCGCTGACGGTAACACCGCCGCCGTCACCCCCTATGTGCGTCACTCCACCTCCGTTACCCCCTATGTGTGTCACACCTCCAGCTCCACCAGTAATGTATGTCAATCCTCCACCACCACCTCCTATTTTGATAGAGCTCCCGTGTCCCGCTCCTATTATGATTGAGCTGCCGCCTATTATGATACAACCTCCTCCGCTACCGCCTGTGATGGTACAGCCTCCTCCGCTTCCTCCTCTACCTGTTCAGCCTCCAGCACCAGCTCCAATGATGATTCAACCACCTCAGCCTCCTCCGATGTACATCCAACCGCCTGCGCCTTGCCCGATCACTATTCAACCTCCTTGTCCTGAACCTATTTACGTACAGCCGCCTGCTCCTGCCCCTGTAACTGTTCAACCTCCACCATTACCTCCAATTTGTGTCCAACCTCCTCCCCCACCTCCCCTTTGCATCCAACCTCCTCCCATCGAGCCTTTCTGTCTCCAACCTCCGCCTCCACCCCCAATCTGCTTCACTCCATCTCCTTGTCCAGCCGCTCCATCGTGCGGCTGCTGCGGCATGCCACCAACAGCGCTGGTTGCTCCTATTTATTTATAATGCAACAAAAAAGCTAATTTATATAAGTGTACTTACCATGTGATAAAATTGTTATGTTATGAATACACGGAAATAAAGTGTCTTGTTAATTGTATTTTGTACTTTTATTTTCACCGACGATTCTTCGAAACCTGCAGTTGGTACACTGTTACATAATGGCAATGCAAAACTTGTGAGAAACAATTGACGAATGATGATTACTTACGCAAAATGATGAATGTATAACCAAAGACGAATCCAGAGACGTGAATATAAAGCCTCCTTGATAAGAGCGAGCCTCCATCTTAGCCTCCATCTGTTTGGCCAAATCTGCAGAATTTAGTTTCACACGAACAAATTTTTACGTCAGGGTCTAGCTGTTATGAAATCTAGCACTAGCTTTATCTATCGTGCTGAAAATTCAGAAATTAGAATGACTGGTTTGTACATATTGTTGCTCTGTAGGGTCAATCACACTAATATTATAAAGGCGAAAGTTTGTGTGTGTGTGTGTGTGTGTGTGTGTGTGTGTGTGTGTGTGTGTGGTGTGTGTGTGTGTATGTTTGTTACTCTTTCACGCAAAAACTACTGGACGGATTGGGCTGAAATTTAGAATGGAGATAGATAATATCCTGGATTAGCACATAGGCTACTTATTATCCCGGAAAATCAAAGAGTTCCCACGGGAATTTTAAAAAACCTACATCCACGCGAACGAAGTTGCGGGTATCAGCTAGTATGCGATAAATATCACGTGCTCAGCATCTAAATTGGTCCGTTATACACATAGACCTACGATTTTTCGCTACGCACACATAGACCTACGATTTTTCGGCACATAATAAATTTATGGTTATACAGATGTCAGATACCATGACTTTGGTCGCGTGATAACGACAACCTTTCTACATAGGCACTCTGACATAGGTTCCTAACTACGTAGACTAATTCAGGTCACTCCTTCATCCCGCACTTAACGCACGATTGCTCGGTCTAGACGGCTTCGTCGAACTTCTGTAGTACCTGTAATATAATATGTACTATCCTCTGCGATACTTAGGTAGGTACTCCACCTTTGAATGCCTTACAAAAGACTCTGATTCTGAGGTTTATCAGTGTTATTTCTCTCTTCCGCAGAATGGCGGGTGCCACGGGGCTCGTGGAGTGGTCGGAGGGCGCGGCGGTGTGGTTCCAGCCCGCCGGGGCCCCCGCCCCGCTGCCCGGCGAGCTGATCGAGGTGCACCGCGCCGCCAAGGTGCTGCTCGTCAGCGCCGTCGTCAACGGCCAGGTACAGTAGCGCTCTGCAGCATGACGGCTATACAGGGCTCTTCTCAAAGCTATTGTCTTAACTTTTGTTGGTATAAAACCTGAACTAAAATCTTCATGCACCTACCTATTCCTTACCACCTTCATAGTAGGCATTTCTCTTGATTTCACGTTATGTAAACACGTTTGTTGCCGCCACGAGCATTAAATAAACTCAAAGACGCATACCTTATTACGAAATGATAACATTACATTATAAAACAATATCATTACGTGAATATACGTGACTTTTAAGAATCAATAAAGAAAGTAAGTTAATCAAACATTTTTTAAATGATCGCCATAATCATAAAGGTTCGTTTATGATGGTTCTAAAAAATCATGGGAAAGTTTATGTAGGTATGTCATAATTATTGACTATTTGACTTATGTAACCAATATAATCTACTGTCATCCTAGTTTTAATTAATAGTGCTATAATTCCGTTATAACTACGCTAATTTAACTGGTTGAAGTTACGCGTTTAATAGACGTGTTTTTGTGGCCCCTATTTTCGAATGACAATAATAATAAACGCGGTTTCTATGCTTTGTCAATCACTGACTAGCTATGAAAATGAAAAAATATTTACTGACCAAAAACACTTTTTGTACATTTTTTCTTTCTTGGTCTGATGAATGAAATGAAATTAATGAAATGATGAAGTATTTAAGTCAACATCATCATCAAGATCAACCTATCGCCGGTTCACTACTGAGGACCGGTCTCCTCTGAAAATTAAAAAGGGTTAAGCTATAGTCCGCCACGATGGGCAATGCGGGTTGCCAGACGTCACACATCTTTCAGAACATTATAAAGAAGTCTCAGACATGCAGGTTTCCTCACAATGTTTTCCTCTACCGTTAAAGCTAGTTATATTAATTGCCTAAAACGCAATAACTTGACGAAAGTTAGACGTGCCTGCCCGGCATCAAGCCACCTACTCCCGGAATAGGAGGCCAACGCACTAGGCCGTCACGTCGTTTTACAGCCGAAATTAATAACTTGTCTATCTGTAATCTGTCAATAAGTTTCTTAGCAACGTTATTATTTGTCAAGAATTATATGATCTTTTTTGACTAATAACAAAGTTGCTAAGTTGCTTATCGACAGATTAAAGATAGATTGATTATTATTATTAATTTCGGCCGGTAAGTAATGACAAATAGTTAATGTGAATACGACCTTAATATACGCATTCGGCGTGTAATGCAAGAGCGTAGTGTAGGAATGTTGATAGAGAGTTGGCTCCGACATTTTCTGCGCGCCTGGTAACTTGTCTGATGTCTCTACACATGTTTTATACCTAATCATCTTTTATTATGATAACCATTCACATAGCAGAGATCATTAGAAACAATGTTATTATTGAAATAGCAATTGATAGTCATAAAAATACAAAGTTTTCTAGAGAAAATGCATAAGCATTTCAAGAGCAGTAATAGCCTAGTGGTTAACATAATAAATAGCCTTGTGATTAAGACCTCCGCATCCCATTCGGGAGGTCCGGGGTTCTAGCCCGAGCATGCACTTCTAAGTTTTAGGATTTATTGAGTTTTTAACCGACTTGAAAAAGGGAGGTTCTCAAATCGTCGGAATCTTTTTTAAGCAATTAAATATCACTTGCTTCAATTGTGATGTGAAACATCGCAAAAATCTGCATGCTTGAAGATTTCCGTAATGTTATGTTTTCAAAGGTGTGTGAAGCCTGCCAATCCGCACTTAGCCAGCGTGGTAGACTATGGCCTATAAACCCTTTTCATTCTCAGAGAAGAACCGTTTTCAGTAGTAAACCGTCAATGGGTTGTAATGATGGTGAAGCATATTTAACTTCCAACAAGAAGGTTTCTTATTCGGCGCTTATTTTTAACCCCCGAGTCGGGGGTTAAAAATAAGCGAATAAGAAATCGGTCGGGGGCCCCGACCCAAAAAGAGGGGTGATATAAGTTTGACGTGTCTGTCTGTCCCTGTCTGTGGCATCGAAGCTCCTAAACTAATGAACCGATTTTTAACCCCCGACCCAAAAAGAGGGGTGTTATAAGTTTGACGTGTGTATCTGTGTGTCTGTGTATCTGTGTATCTGTGTATCTGTCTGTGGCATCGTAGCGCCTAAACGAATGAACCGATTTTAATTTAGTTTTTTTTGTTTGAAAGGTGGCTTGATCGAGAGTGTTCTTAGCTATAATCTAAAAAAATTGGTTCAGCCGTTTAAGAGTTATCAGCTCTTTTCTAGTTTTCTTGTAGAAAAGAAGGTTAGATAACCGTTAGGTTCATAATATTATGTCAATAGACAAATGTCAAGCTGTCAAGATGGACGTTGCCTAAATACATAATTATTTATTTGAAAATGATGTTTTGGAAAACTCAAATACTTTGGATCGTCGGGGGTGTTATAAATTTTTAATTTACACTTGTAATTTAGTTTTTCTTGGTTGAAAGGTGGCTTGATCGAGAGTGTTCTTAGCTATAATCCAAGAAAATCGGTTCAACCGTTTAAAAGTTATCAGCTCTTTTCTAGTCACTGTAACCTTCACTGGTCGGGGGTGTTATAAATTTTTAATTTAAACTTGTATTTCAAGTTGTAACTAAAGAAAATTGAAAATGTTTCAATGAAACTTGGCTGAGATCAGTGTAGAGCGTACTTTGACTTTGTTCTGATTTAATTTTCAGCCCGATTTATGTCAGCGTTTATAACACTGTCTTGTCAAAGCTCGTTCTAATAGACTTCAGCATTAGAGGTAGCCAACCTACTTATTTGTATAGAAGTTATACAACTAAATTCATTGTTTAGTAAACAGTTAACTTTTAAGTTTAACTAACAATTAATAATAATTGCTCGTAAGATTCGCAACGTTTAGTATAGGTAATCGCGACCTCACCACACGTTTAGGTGCGTAACGCAACTTCGCAAGGTCGCGCCTGTGGAATGTTGATAGCTTAGATATTTGTAAAGTTAAACCACTGCTCACCAAATATTTGTGATACGTTCAAAGCGATTTGCTTCCTCGTTTCTAATCCGAACCAGTAAGATATGGAACGCCCTTCCGGCATTTTCCCCTCCACTTTTAATATGGGTAGATAGATACCTTCAAGTCAAGCGTGAATAGGCATCTTCTAGACAAGCGCGCTCCATCTTAAACTGCATCATCACTTGCTAGCAGGTCAGATTACAGGCAAGGGCTCGTGTATAAATAAATAAATAAATTGTTTTAGAAGAGCCCGTATTAGTACTCCCAAAATACTAAATCAAAATTTCCGTACTAACATTATAAATGCGAAAGTGTGTCTGTCTGTCTGCTAGCTGTTCACGACCCATCCTTTTAATCGATTTTTTATATTGACGAATTTGTATACAGGGATAGCTTGCATCCCTGGGATGAGCATGAACTATTTTTGGCCTGGAAATTCGAAGAGTTCCTACGAGATTTTTAAAAAACCTAAATCCAAGAGAAGCGTTTAGGCCAAAGTGTGGATTGGCGGAATTCACAAACATTTGAGAACATTATGGATATCTCTTAGGCATGCAGGTTTCCTCACGATGTTTTCCTTCACCTTTAAAGCAAGTGATATTTTATAGCTTACAACGCACATAACTTCGAAAAGTTAAGACGTGCGTGCCCAGGATCCGAACCCTGGGCCCTCGACTAGGAGTCCGACTTGAGGTTTATTATTGGACCCCCTACTAGGAGGCAGGTTTCCTTACCAAGTTTTTCTTCACTTTACAACATTTAATTACATACTTAAAACGCACACAACTTCGAAAAGTTAGACAATCCGGGATTAAACACCAAATCTCCGAAAAGGAAGGCCAAAAAAACACTTAGTTTAATTTTGGTCTATTCTTTACAGTTTTTTGGGTAGTGAGATACGATACACTGTTATTACAGGCTAAGCTAATTGCATCTAAGTTCTAACTAATCATTAAATTCTACTTAGTATAATACGTAGAAAGTCCAGGCGGAGTGCAGGACGCTTAGTATGAGATTTCACCAACGTTAATGAAATTCGAGCGTGGAAACATCTCAGGGTCCAGGTAAAATGGGCCTTAGATGCTTTGATTAAAAGCTCAAGTTCGTCTATACGCAATGAACGATCCGAGCGGAATACTTGCGAAATTAAAATCGGTGGTACTGAATTTTGGTGTCAATCAAGGCACTCATTTTACTCTGACGTTATTGTGTTTCGATTCGCGAATTTTAGTATCGTTAAGAGGGCTCTCTCCGTCACTCGTTTCATACAATCGTAGTTCCAATTTCATTTGAATATTAAGCAACCAAAGTCCATGAAATTTTGCAGACATATTTTAGAAACTAATATCTATGTCTGTGGTTTTCCAGATTTCTTGTAAAATATTCGGTTTCAAAGTTACGCGGTCTTAAAAATTTTCATACAAATCTTTGAGCCCCTGTAATTTTAAAACTACATATTTTTAGAAAAATCTAAAACACCACAGACAAAGATATTAGTTTCTAGAATATGTCTTCAAAATTTCATGGACTTTGGTTGCTTAATATTTAAATGAAATTGGAACTACGATTGTATGAAACGAGTGACGGAGAGAGCCCTGTTAATCAGATGTTTAACTTATACTAAGGCTACAGGATAGGTGCCGTTAACCTAAGCCCGTTGTTGGAACTCTTACGAGTTATAATATGTGGCTATCAGTGAGTTACCTTGCAGGTTGCGAGGTGCGGCGCTTGCGTATACGTTAGGAGCTTTTACTTAAATCATATTTGCGGTTATAATAAAGATCGAACTTTCATGCTAAACTTTTATTGATACAATACGTAAATGATAGTGTTTTATAAATGAGTTACCTAACTTAGTGAATACTGTGCAATGAGTTATGTGCAAAGTGCAAACCTTTACATGGAAACAGGACAATGATACCTATTTAAATACACAAATATGATAGTGTTTTATAAACAAGTCTGATTTGAATAAATTTGGAGTTCGCAACTTATTCTGAATATTTAGAACAAAACTTCGCGTAGTTAACTTAGATACAGTTTACATAATACGTACCTATTGTGCGATGAAACTGAAAGTTATGTGCGAAGTGCAAAATGTTATATGGAAATTTGAAATTTAGTAAATCTTCTTATGAAATTGTTTATGGAAAGTGAAGAATTTCCCTACCTATTATCAATTTATCAAATAGCGTTAACTATAAAAGTTCCTAAATGAATGCCATGGCATGATGTAAGTGACGAATACATTCACTTTCACATAACCTAGACAACACAACTTAGAATTTCAGTCATTTTTTGGAAAATTCACTGCCAAATGACTGAAATGCTGCATTGGATTACAGATTAGATGTGCATTCCCATTTTTCAATTCTCGCATTTTCTGTATTAGACGCCAAAATCTTTACACTGAAAATGATGCCAATCAAAAGCTATTGACTGCTATTAACTTCCTTCATCGATGCGTGTACGCTTCGCTCCCACACCCCGAGACTCCCCTGACTCATCATCAGAACTATACGTCACGTCATCAGCCATACGAAGACAGAAAAGGAAGACCTTAAATACAATGGTAACGCCAATTTTGAAGCGAAGCATTCGCTCCAAGTACGGAAGCAGAAAGAAGCGTCGACAACTATCCATTCCGCTTCTGAAGGATATGTGCTTGGATGTTTTGATGTGTAATGTATGTTTATGCTTTATACTTAACCATCATCAACCCACACTCTCTCTACTGCAAACGCGTATCCTCTTAGAAGGGTCTTTTAGTCTACCACTAATTTTTACTCAATCCAATAACCAAATCTGTCCAATCCAAACCTAAATGGGGGTCATATAACTGTACCAATAAATAAAATTATAACTCTCAGCATTACCTATTCACTTGACCGACTGAGCCACTGCTACGTAATCGACAACCACAAATTATAAGTTGCAGGACGTCTTACCTCATAGCCATTAGCAAAACATCGGCGCTGGTGCAATCCATTACCTTTTATGTGTTAATTTATAAACATAATTGAGGAAGACAGCGCGCGTTGGAATGTAAAATGTTCTACAGAACGATTCCGACAGCGAAATCCTTTTAGTTATGAGCTTGATGGACTGATACAATTGTTCAGCATAGACTAAAGAAAATGCACAGATGGAGCCCTTGTCAACCGATCGTGTGCATTGTGCAAAGTGTATTTGACAGTTGCAAGTAGGTTATCGACAACAAAAACTATTTCAAGACTGGAAGCCCGTAAACATAACAAAAAAGTGTGTAATTCCCAGACAACCGCCGCTATGCAACTTTGATAAATAAATTCAAGTGCAACTCTTTTAAACTTTCATGGCTGGAACGTCATCCATATTTTTCCTCTGGTTTGTCGTATATCGGTTTAACGAATATCTACATCATAAAAGCTATCTGCATGGCTTTCAGCCCGATCCGTGAGCTGTGCCAGATAGATCTGCCAGTCAGTCACCTTTTCCGTTTATATATTTAGATATTTCTCTAGTCTAAGTCATGTGGTATTTATATAGTTATGTCATATGCAAGTATGCCGGGACGCAACAATTTTCCATCTGGCTGCAGTTCGGTGCCAGACGCCGCCGCGCCGTTTCGTTATTCCTCAACTAAGTCACTGGGTGTTACGTTATGCTGCCGTAACTTCATATTACCGGTTTCAGGATTTATTTATATTATTATAAAATAAAAGAGTTGCCTTGCATAGTTTTTTTAATTACTAGGAAAATCTATTATACATATAATAAAATTGTAGAAAAGTGGTGTCTGTACAATGGAAATATACTTATATAAAAAAAAGTAGCAGGGGTTGTTATTATATCGATGCCGAACCCGAAATTGTAATTAACTTTTTTTTTGTCTGTTTGTCTGTTTGTCTGTTTATCTGTGTGTTTGTGCACTCTAATATCAGAAACGGCTTATTCGATTTAGATACGGTTTTCCCTAATATATTGTAGTAAGCTTCACTTAACATTTAGTGTTTATTTCATGTCAATCGGTTCATAAATAAAAAAGTTATGTCAATTTAAAGATGCACGGCGAACATTTTTAACGTACAGAGTATATGCTGCCCGAAAAGTCACTATTCCACGCGAACGAAGTCGCGGGCACAGCTAGTGTTATAATATAACTTAAAGCTAGTCTATCTAATCTATTTAATTACTGTTCAAATCATGCCCGCTTGGGATGCTATCTAGAATATCGGCTGCATTTCTGCGCGACTGGAAAGCCAAGCTGAACCTTTGCGCAAAAAATAAGCCAGCTCTGATGTCACCAGGATGAGGCAAATAACCGAGGTGACATGTCTAATAAACTCCACGGTCCCAGGAGCCCCACGGCAAACGGACCAAAAATGTAACTCTCGATAAGAGAGATACTTATGCTTGCGATTTCTCTGGCGGGACCGGTGATGCTGTCTCCATCACACAAGTAGACATCTACTCGTGTGGTGTCCATGATATGATAGTTATGACACGGGGCACTTAATGTACTTATACGGAAAAAATTAAATGAAACCTGAATAAATGTACTAGGTTATTTGAACAAAAATAACAGCAACGTTATTAAAAATGTTATCTGGTTTGTGTTTTAGTGCCTCACTTAGGTTTTAATAGGTAAGTATACCATTGTACTAATTTTTCTTTAAAAACTTAGGTAGATTAGGTGTGGAAAACAAATGTTTTCCTCTTTGAAAGTCTCGCCTAAGTGTAATACTTGTTCTTACAAAGTAGGTACAAGTATGATAAATAAATTGGTATTATAAGGGCCTAAAATTACGTAGCATTAGCATAAAGAGCTGAAAGTTGTCAAACATGTACAAAATGTTCCAGTAGTACCGGTCGCTTAGGACTATTATGTTATGTAAAGGTAAGTATCTAGCAAGTATGTGGTATAGTCATGTATAGTATTGGACAGTCAATAGGTAAAATACCTACTATATACCAAAAACAGCCTCGTTGGTCCTAGTGGTTAGCGTGTTCAACTGCAGTTTATTAGGTCCTGGGTTTGATTCCCGGATCAGACCAAAAATAGTAACGTATTGGGTTTTTCTATTAAGAAATCCTCAGTACCTAAGTACAACCCCGAAATTAGGAAGGTGGCAGTCTTTCGCCCCTGTGTCTGGGAGAGCACGTAAAGCCATCGGTTTTGCGTCTGGTCTGCCTCCAGTTGTGTCGGGTTTCCGTCCCATCGGGCTATGAGAGTGAGGGAATAGAGAGTGCATCTATGTTTGCGTACACATTCGTACACTAAAATATATCCTCAGAGTGGCTACAACTCGGTCGGGAGGACATTATTTACATACCAATATGCATGCGATTCATTGATCAAACCTGAAATACCAAATACTGAGCTCATTAAGTCCTAATCAACACGACAACCAGACGATTGACCTCACCTAAGAACAGATGGGCTGGTTCCTGGCACTATTTTTTCTCCATTAATTCAAACATTAGGTATGTTACAGTATGTTAAAATTATTTAATTCTCTTCCACAGCCCCAAACCTTCGCCTTACAAATGGGTAACGCCGAGGAGGAAGGGGACCCGGTCTGGCCGCGTGAGGAGCTCGGACCCACCGGCGTGGAAGACATGACGCGTCTCCACGACCTGCACGAAGCCGCCTTACTCTGGAACCTCAAGCTCCGTTACGAACAAGGCCTCATTTACACATACGCGGGCTCCATCCTCGTGGCTGTTAACCCTTATAGGCCAGTCGACGCGCTGTACGGCTTGCAAACCGCTAGAAGGTGAGAAAGTAATTGTGTAATACACAAGTATTGTGAGACACGCTTAAGTATTTATAATCATAAAACCGGTCATGCAATCAACATTACTTGATGAGTTATGAGTATGATTCAAACAGCTCAAACTAGTTACATGCTATATGTATATAAATAATTCAAAATTAACCATGTTACAAAATGTAGTTTCAAGTCACAATCTTGGTTTTTTTAGGTATCATGCTGCAGAGGCGTTAGGGGACCTACCACCACATTTGTTCGCGATAGCAGCAGCAGCGCGGAGTTCATTGCCATACCCTCAAGCTATACTCATATCTGGCGAATCAGGAGCTGGCAAAACAGAGTCTACCAAGCTAGCAGTCCAATTCCTAGCCGCAGTAGCGCCCGCTCCGCCTGGCCGAGCGCCCGTCTCTGAACAGATTCTTGAAGCCGCACCCTTACTCGAAGCGTTCGGAAACGCGAGAACACCAAAAAATCATAACTCTAGTCGATTCGGTAAATTACTGGAACTTTACTTTAAAGATGGCGCGCTAGCCGGTGCGAGGGTTGCACATTATTTATTAGAAAAATCTCGCATCGTCACCCAATCCCCTGGTGAAAGAAATTATCATGTTTTCTATGAACTATTAGCAGGGTTGGATGAGGAGCAGAGGAAATCTAGAGGCTTGTTGTCAGCCGAACATTATTTTTATTTAAATCAAGGCGGAGATGCGGGTGGCGCCGGTGCGGGCGCCGACTGGTCAGCTCTATGTGGAGCCATGCAAGTGCTCGGTATCGGAGACGCTGAACGCGAGGATATAATTAAAGTTTTAGCAGCTGTTTTACATTTAGGTAACGTTTATTTCCATAGAAGACAATTAAGGCACGGACAAGAGGGTGTCCAATTAGGTGGAGGCGCGGAAGTGCGCTGGGCGGCACATTTACTCAAAGTACCTGCAGAGGAATTAGCGAGAGCCCTCACAACGAGAGTGACTGCGGCGAGGGCGGAGCGCATGCGGTCTCCTTTACCGATAGATCAAGCGTTAGACGCAAGAGATGCTTTCGCCAAAGCGCTTTACTCCTCGCTGTTCAACTGGCTAGTCCTTCGAATAAATTCGATAGTCCATCGCGCTGGATTACACGATGCTCACCGGATATCTCTCCTCGATATCTTCGGCTTCGAAGACTTGGAAGAGAATTCGTTTGAGCAACTTTGTATAAACTACGCTAACGAAACCCTACAACATTATTTCAATAAGCATATTTTTAAATTGGAGCAGCAGGAATACCAAAAAGAAAGGTTGGAATGGTCCAACCTTACGTGGAACGATAACTCACCAGGTTAGTATTTGATATACTGAGTACAATTTTCGTTCCATTATCTCGATGCTTTTGACAGCTGTATTTTATTTTCAGTCATTCAACTTCTAAGTAAAAAGCCAGTGGGTATTCTGCATCTCTTGGACGATGAGAGCAATTTCCCGCGGGCATCTGATGCCTCGTTCCTAGAAAAGTGCCATTACAATCACGCTCTCAACGAATTATACTCTAGACCTAGATTAGGAGCAAATGAATTCGGGGTAAGTCACGTGGCTAAAAATCCTTTTGAGTATTGTAACTAGGCCTTAGCATGTAAGTTGGGCTTAGCAAATTGCAACAATTGCAGAATAGATTTATGGCTTCTAGCTGCAACTGTGTATTTTAGCACATTACCGCCAAGTCAGCCAATAATATTATTGTAATCCCTGCACTGTAGATGTCAAACTTTGGTATAGGCTACTTTACTGCAGCTTTAAGAAAATAGCGGTATCTACATACGCAGAAAAGATTACACATCAAACTCAAAAAGAGATTATCGTCAGTTTCGGCTTCGTAGCTCCCTCATTTTCGGCTCTGTCACTCATTTATTAACGCTTTATCGCTGATAAGTGATATATCAGTGTCAACGACAGACCCAACGCTCAGATACGAAACCGAAACTGCCATTATTTCTTTCTAAAGGTCGAAGTGTATTCTTTCCTAACGGGTTCTGTATATATCCATTGGTAATATCCGTAGAAACGAAGCACATTGAGGATTAAATACTTATTTTTTTGCAGATTAGACATTATGCAGGGCAAGTCTGGTACAACGTCGAAGGTTTCTTGGATAAGAACCGGGACGCGCTCCGAGCTGATGTGTTAGAACTTCTGTGCAGCAGTGGAGTGCCGTTGGTAGCAGAGATGTCGGCACAACTGCGCGCGCAGCACGACATGAACAAGACCCTTCCCAGGGGTGCTAATGGAAGATTTGTTACTATGAAGCCGAGAACCCCTACTGTTGCAGCCAGGTATAAAAATATACCCGATAGTTAAAAAAACATTATGCGTGTAATCTTTACGCGCGGTTATTTACCTATTATTATTAGAATTTAGTTGAAAATTTGTTGTACTAAGCAAAAATAGAGCTTTTAATCAAGGCACTCACTTCTACCTGTACTTCAATACACTTCGATATGCTTCGATAAAAGATGACAAAGATAAAAACAACTGTTGTTTGGCGGGAGTACCTACATACGTTTTCTAAACTGCCGCCCGAAAAAAGATCTAACTTACTCTCAATTCGTGCCTAGAAAAGTATTACTGCAAAAACGAGTCAATAAAAATTCGCATTTAATTGGTACATATTCGTTTAAACTTTAAACGCTATGATCCTACAGACGGACAAACTGACAAAACGATGTAATTTCACTCTTCTTTTTGCGTCGGGACTTAAAAAAACCCAAGTGTCACATATTAAGAGAACCCACCTTAACGGCACATACCATTTCTAAGGTCAGAATTACCGATAAAGCGGTGGGACTACTTAGTATGCAGGGTAAATCAACTTGCATTTGCATACTTTAGCGAATCCTGCATACCTTCGAAAATAAACTTCGTTTGCATTACCGTTGGTCAACTTAAATCGGAACTGACTGCATTAAGATTCCTTGGTCTTAAGGTCTCACCAGATGGTACAAATTATTTATAGCAACCATACATCACACTCCCTGCATCTTAATGAAAAAGCACGGATGACTTGACGAAGTCTTCCTAATTTACATCCAAGCTAATGTGTCAATGAACGTTTTATTCTATATTAAGGTCCCCTATATGAGCGTTTTCAGGGATAAATCGTCAAGCAATCAGCTATATACCTACCATCAAAACATGTATGTGCTATCATTGTTCATAATTAAAGGCAATTTACAGATTAGGTCGTCCACTCAACCGATAAGTCGTTTTATAGTCTACCTAGCGTCAAATGTAGGTAACATTTGACGTCTGCCGTGACGTCAAAGCCTCGACGTTATAAGCATGTTATAAGTTCCATTACTGTCGTGAACAGTACCCATGGCTTCTGGTTCTCACTCTGGTTCGTATATCGATTTTCTCATTTCTCAATCGCATAGAGAAAGAGATTTACCTAAGTACTTGATTGAAATTCTCACAGACCTTTTCCCTGTACAGATTCTCCGACAGTCTCCACTCATTACTGGAATCCATGTCCCGCTGCAACCCATGGTTCGTGCGCTGCATCAAGCCCAACACCGACAAGTCAGCGATGAAGTTCGACATGCCGTGCGTGCTAGCCCAGCTGCGCTACACTGGCATGCTGGACACTATCAAGATTAGGCAGATGGGCTATCCCATACGGATACCCTTCCAGAGCTTCGTGGAGCGTTATCGGTAAGGATCAAGATTTTAAAGGCTGCGTAAAAGTACAGTTCAATTTACTGGATAATTTAAAATTTTGCACGAAGGTACACTCTTTCTGGAACGTAGACTAACATCAGTCACCTGCAGCGTATGAGCTAAGGGATCTTCAAACTAACTCTACCTGAAGAAATTGCAGCAAAAATCTCAAGTTAAACAAACTTGTATAAATATTAACTTTAGATTCATCTACTTGCTCACGTACCTTACCGCAAAAGGTTCATGAGGTAGCTATTGGAATCTAACGAACAAAGTCTTTCAAACAAAAAAAAAACTGGTTGAATTATAATGTACTGAACTTCAAAGACATATTAAGTTTTGTTAATACCCGTTAGATGTTTGTTAGTACTTTGATGTTTATTCATGTCAATAAATAATTTATTTGATTTGGGTAAAAAATCGTTTTTTCGTAGGTATCTGCTGAAGTCCATGCCACCTCGCGCCACCCCCTACAGAGAGATCTGCAACACCATCCTGACCGAGATGCCGCCCACTGGAGCTGGTTTGTTTACATTCAAGTTATAATAATAGTAGTAGTAATATAGTATATATCGAGCTCCAGTAGCTCAACGGCCAAGGCGCGGACTGCATTCGGAAAGATCGACGGTTTACTTTCCGAAAGTCCATGATAAAAGTAACCAAAAGCTAAATTTGCTATAATCCGTTGAAACAGACAAATCTGTACGGTGCAGCATGCAGCAAACAGATTTGTCTGGTTTAATGGATTATAGCAAATTAGCTTATGGTTCCTTGTTTAACAAAATATTTCAATGTGATTGAGTGAAGTTTTCTATGCATTTCTAGCCATTGAAGTTACTTGTCAAGGTAAAACAAATATAGTAGGATAAGATGAGATTCTTGGCGCACACCAAAGCGAAGGAATACTAGGTCCCTTGCCTTCGTATCTCAGTAATTTAAATCCAAACCAAACGTTTGTCAAAAGGCAGAAAATAATACCGGTATTCTTATGACTCTGTCTCCGTACAAATAAATAATAGGGTCACACTGTCGGTGTGCGTAACTCGTACTTGGATTATGTAAATGAGTTATCGTTCAGTACCACTCCTACGTGCTAGTAAATTGTAATTTGTGAGCTTAGAAATCGTTTGCAGAAATGATTCACGCCTACCACGTACCTATTGTCGAAAAATACAATAAGTAGGTACCTACTTACCTACTACTACTACTTATTTATACTAGACTAGCAGATGCCCGCGACTTCGTTCGCGTGGATGTTGTGTAGGTTTTTCAAAAATCCCCTGGGAACTCTTTGATTTTCCGGGATAAAAGTAGCCTATGTGCTAATCCAGGGTATAATCTATCTCCATTCTAAATTTAAGCCCAATCCGTCCAGTATTTTTTGCGAGAAGGAGTAACAAACATACACACACACACACAAACTTTCGCTTTAATAATATTAGTGTGATATAGTTCTAGTTACAACTAAATCTCACAAAACAAAAATCGTCAAATTGGTTGAATGTAAGAGTTTCGGCCAAACAACGAAACAAACCCTGTAGATACGCTTTACAAACATACCACACTTCCCTTGCTGGGCGAGGGTCGTAGCTATGGAAACTTTATGCATAATTATCTTATATCTATACGGGTGACTATTGAGTACAAAATAGAGTACCATACTTTAAAAACTACAAATCAATCTCCAGTTATAGGTATGGTTATCATTTCCCCGTTATTTGATATCTACGAGTAGCTTAATGACCTAAATAATTACCCTATCTCTGCGTTTGTTGATTAAATTGCTTGAAAGGTTCTATCAGATCTCTTATCGAAATCTATTACTTTAACTACGAATTCTCGGCTCAGTCGCAAAGAACTAATCAAACGGAAATGTTGAAAGTTGTGAAGAAAATCAGTTGGAAAAGTGTTAAGAAGCGTAGCTATGGTTATAAGGCAATGGTATTGAGTGAGTACCTATTTTAAAGTTTTAAATGATGTAAACTAAAATCCACAGTTTTTAAAGATTTCCAAATCAAGGATCAAAAGACATGCGAATAACGCTAAAGGTCCTTTCAAGGAGGATTTCAAGACTTTTAGGGTTTAGTTAACGTTAAGTTTATAGACTTAAATTAATATGTCGGCGGTACCGACTTCTAGCTGTCAATACTTTGCTCACTGAGCATTACGTCATCTCCCCACTGTCGTCGTTGGACTATAAAATCAGACACGCTGTGCGTAGCGAGGCATTATTCGTCCGGTTGTTGCCGAGGACACTTCTCAGTAGGAATAGTCTGTCGGTTTTAGAGTAGTGGTTACCTAAAGTGGTACTGTTGGTTAAACGAGTTGTTATTGTGGTGGTTAGGTTAGATGGTTGGTTTGGGACCGGTGTAAGGGGTGGAGGAGCCGGTCTAGGTAGGTTAGGTTAGGTTTACCTAGTTACGCTGGTAGTCGTGACATGCAGTAAACGAAAGTAGCCTAGTGATCGAAGAAGACTCTAAGGATCTCCGCCTGCCTTCATCAATTCTTAAACGATCCTCGGCTCGATCCGACATCAGAAGCGGGATGAACCGTGGAGCCTCTTCAGCTCCACCTAACCACATCGAAGAAAATAGCTGGCTTGTTGCAAGGTCGAGCCAAAACTCTTGGAGATACGTGAATCAATTACCAAAGCTTGGAATATCTGGAAACGAGTGGTTAATGGTGACAAAGACAAGGACATCTGATTCAAGTCCAGGAGGTGAAAGCTACAGGTAATCTGCACTTTTTCAAAATCTTAATATTGCCGCTTTGTGTGTGTGACGTAAGTTGAGGACAGGGGCCTCCTTACTTCTGTGTTTTGTGACGTTTGTGTGTGTGACGTAAGTTGAGGACAGGGGCCTCCTTACTTCTGTGTTTTGTGACGTTTGTGTGTGTGACGTAAGTTGAGGACAGGGGCCTCCTTACTTCTGTGTTTTGTAAGTTGAGGACAGGGGCCTCCTTACTTCTGTGTTTTGTGTCGTAAGTTGAGGACAGGGGCCTCCTTACTTTTGTGTTTTGTGACGTAAGTTGAGGACAGGGGCCTCCTTACTTTCACTATTAGTCGTGTCCAACGAGGATGAGGGCTTCCGTGCGTAATCTGTTTCGTACAACGGTACTGTGTTCTTTTTTTTTTCTTTGGCAGGTCGAGGGCGACCTGTGGTCAGAATGGCCATGTCGGCGCTGATTTACGAAGGCGAGCACGAACGCGCACGAGCAATATCGGACAATCCATGAATCAGGGACGGTGGGGACGGACCGGTCACCAGCTAGCTCCCGAGGACGGTCGCGCGTCAGAATGGCCGTGACGCGACGATGTTAAAAGAGTTTTACTGTCATAGACACCGCACAGTTACAGTTAACCACATACCCTTAACAAAAACCAAAAAAAAAAAAAAATTTTGTTTTCAAGTTCAGTTAGATGCCAAGAAATTAATTACTCAGTTAGACGCCACCGAGTTTCTTGCTGGTTCTTCTCGCTAGGTTGTGGCATTCCGAACCAGTGGTAAATTCGTTTTGAATAATGTTTAGATCATGATTGATTAAGAGTTGCAATAGCAATTGCGCTCTAATCATATGAACTGTAGTTTAGAATCGGTTCAACTAACTTTCGCGTCGCGACATGTCAGTAGATGAGTTCTTGTAATTAGGTTTTGGTTCTTCTCGCAGTGTTAGCCTATTTTTTAGACAGATGATCAGTTGAAAGTGATTTCTTAACCTAGGTTGGTTGTGTCTACTTCCACGTCAAGTGTTGAGATGTGATGAATTAGTCAAGCCAAAGAGCCCTAGAAAAAGCCGTGATGGTCAGAATCATAACCAATAGCATTGTACGTTAATTATTGTAATGTTTCTGGTTTACAGAGGTTTACTGACTGAGGGGACGCTGATGTCCGGTCCACTAGTGTTGAGTGGTTGAGGGGACATTGATGTCCAGGTTTAGAATGAAAAAGATGTTCATTGACAGTTAACTGCTAGTCAGGATAGACGAGCGGTATAGTGATTTTGTGGTTATGGTTTTGTCCTCACATGCTTTGTGACATTTAGCGTACGAGGACGTACGCAGGTCAGAATGGCCGTGTCGGCGGTACCGACTTCTAGCTGTCAATACTTTGCTCACTGAGCATTACGTCATCTCCCCACTGTCGTCGTTGGACTATAAAATCAGACACGCTGTGCGTAGCGAGGCATTATTCGTCCGGTTGTTGCCGAGGACACTTCTCAGTAGGAATAGTCTGTCGGTTTTAGAGTAGTGGTTACCTAAAGTGGTACTGTTGGTTAAACGAGTTGTTATTGTGGTGGTTAGGTTAGATGGTTGGTTTGGGACCGGTGTAAGGGGTGGAGGAGCCGGTCTAGGTAGGTTAGGTTAGGTTTACCTAGTTACGCTGGTAGTCGTGACATGCAGTAAACGAAAGTAGCCTAGTGATCGAAGAAGACTCTAAGGATCTCCGCCTGCCTTCATCAATTCTTAAACGATCCTCGGCTCGATCCGACAAATAAGACTATAGTTAAATGATAAGAAAGCTTGGGAATGAGTTGCTTAACAGCTTTGACAGTTCTAATAAGTTAAGTGATTTTGGGAAGTGGTGATAGTAAAAAGAATACCTGGCTAAGTTTGTTGTGGGCTCTTCTCAGACCTGGGCGCGTTTGGAACCCTCGTAGCTTTAGTTTTCAGTTAACGTAATTAATTATTTACTATCACCACTAATCATCTTACAAATCTAACAATACTGACTCTCAAAAGGCGTACTTTGCATAACCTACTTTGAATAAATGACTTTGATTTTGATTTTGACTGTTTTTTTCCAGTGGGTGCTGACTTCCAGCTGGGAGCTGCGCGGGTGTTCGTGCGGGAAGCCCTGCACCGCGCTCTGGAGCGAGCGCGCGCGGACAAACTGAGAGCCGCTGCCACCTTGCTGCAGGCGCAAATCAGGGGATACCTGGCGAGGTACTGCTTTTATTGTTGCCCTTGTACCTTTTTTTGTTCTACCTTCTCATTGCTATGTGTCCTTAGTCATATAGATGCCATCATCATCACCCAGTATCTACGTCAGTTGTTTTTTTAATAGCGAGCAAATGATTACCACCGCCCGTAAACCTACATATTTTTCGTCGTATACAAAAAAGAAGTTCTCAATTCAAAGCTTCTGATTATATTTTTGGTGGTTTATGTTCACCAGTGGTTTAATATGAGTACAAGGTTACTTTTAAAGGGCAGCGGTGAACAAAATCCAGTCAGCCTTAACGATTGCCAACCTTCGATTGGAGATGGCACTAGAAGAAGAAGGTTTACGAGTATGTTCATTGATGGTGGCTAACTAAGTATGTTAGGGCCTCATAGCTCTGGAGAGATCTATGCTTAGAGTTTCTCTAAATCATAAAGAGGAGATCCGTAGAAGAACCTGAATAACCGATATAGCTAACCGGATTGCGGTGCTGAAGTGTCAATGGGCAGGGCACATAGTTAAAAAAACCGATAGACTTTGGGGTCCCAGGGAACTTCTAACATTTTTGTTTCACAATTCAGAAATTTGGATGAACTTATCCTATAATTATTTACAGAAAACACTACCATCAAATGCGCCACTCAGCCATTCAGATACAATCCTGGTGGAAGGGAACCCGTGAGCGTCATCGTTTCATCACGATAAAGCGGGGAGTAGTGCGCGCTCAAGCGCTGGTTAGAGGGAAACGTGCCCGTGCGAGAACCAAAGCGTTAAAGGAACAGATGAGGAGAAGACAGGAGCAGCAGAAAGCGGCTGCCAAGTAAGTCAACAGATCTAAAAAGAGTTTCAGGAAATTCACAAAACAATTCTTATCTTTTCGACACCCTTTGGTTCTGTCATACTGTTGAGATTTCGTCATGGTCCACACTTTATTACAGTTAAAATTAAATGCGCCAAACCTAAAAATTTTCGACAAAAGACCCTAAACCATGGAGTTTTTAATGCAGATTTGTGCAACCCAGTTATTTGTTTTTTGATGGGCAAGTTTAACAAGAACCTTACTTTATTTGATATATGATATCAACTTTCAATGATATTCAATTCTTTCAATGATATGAGAATGGTTGATAGTAGGGTAAAATTGGGAGTTGTAGCTCACGTCTCTAGATAAAGCGCGGCGCGTCTAGCGGTGTAGCTGCACCGCGCCGCGCATCGTATAGACGTGAGCTACAACTTCCAATTTCACGATCGATGTTAAATATAATCAGTAACAAGAGAATGATCAGGTTGTCACAAACTCCTCGAAGATGATTCAATGGTGATTTTATTCTTGGATAGCCTACATCGCTATTGACATCTCATTTTAGAATTATTTGGATTTATATAAGTAATCGTTTATTTTAAATCGTTCAACAAATTACTTTTAATGTGTCAATTTCAGATAAATCCTAATGACTCAGCTTTATAAGGTTATTTATGAAAATCAGACGGTTTTAGTTACACATTAATCAGCTGATGGTATCAAGTCAACATACTTATTATTTATTCTTAATACGCGTGCGGAAACTTTAAGACCTTGATAATAAATGTTGGATTTCTTTGAGATCGTTGATATCAGAATACCATCGTATTCCTTATAGTTTAATATATGTACATGATGCAGCCCACACAAATTCCATTTTACAATAACAACGTCAACTAAATCATTAACTTGTAATATCATTTTTATTTGTTTATAATTATGATGATTACTTTGAGTTTTTGAAAAGGAATGACTTTCTTAGACCATGTACATGAATAAACTAAAGTCGTATTAATCAACAACTAATAAAAATATTGACTATACTTTGCTAGTCATACTTATATTACTAATCAACCCTTAACAAAAGGAAAGTAAATAAAAACTACTAGATATATATTTTTTTAGAAAATTTTATTATCGAGACACCATTTTCTTAAAACAAGCACGTTTTTTAATGCACATATTGAAGGATGGTATAAACAACTAAACACATCACTATTCGTTTCGTATTGTTCATACAAACTTAATAAGCTAGGGCAAGATTTATTTTCCAAATTATAAACACTATCGCAACCAAACATTTTCGATATCCACTGCACTTTTTCTACACCTTTAGCATAAACACGTTTATTATTTAAATAATTATTCATGTTTACATAATCTTTGTAGTTTAAGTATGAAATAAAACCTTCTTTCCAATGTATTCCTCTGTTTTTTTCTATCCAACAAACTTGTTTTCTTTCCGTTTTCGTTAAATTATAAAATGGGTATGGTGGCCTGATTAAATAAGTCTGGATATGGTTATTACACAATATAGCTATTTCTTTTACTATAAACTCATTGGAATCCGTCTTGAATCCTTGTACATCAATGATGACACTCATGACAACTTGCGAACAATATTACTTAAGGGTTTATATTCAAAGAGGCGATCGTTTATTATAAGACAATATGCTGATGTTTTATCCGGGATATCTTGCGAACTTTCAATTTCCAAACGTACGTCTACAGGTCCTGTCTTTAAATTCTCGTTTTGTCTTGAACAGTCAATTACAAACAGTGGTGCCTTTTCTTTAAATGTGATCAGATCAAACAACGGGTCAACAGGAAGATTATAATAAGACTGACGAAATTGAGTGTACATTTCGTATAATATACTGTATTTATTTTCATCAAATTTCAAATTAAGTGAATCGTATGGGTAATACTGTGAATTTAAAAACAGTGTTACATTCGTTAATTTGCAATGATCAAATATAGAACTATCATTAGTCTTACTGTTTTTCCTATTAGTTTGTAGACCAAAAATAACATATCGAGGCTTTTCAAGTTGAGAAGTAGTTTTAATTGACCACGAATGTTTTGTAGTTTTAGGAAGTAAAGGATATTCATATAAATCCCAATTTCTGAATGCTATTTGAATAGGTTTGTCTTTTTCTAAATACTTAAGTAGTGAGAGTCTTTCACGATCCGAAACTTTTATATGCGGCACACGCCACTGAATTGTTCGTACTTCTATATCTATATTATCATCCTTGTGAATTGTTACACTATTTAAATTACTATTACTTCTATTCAGAATAAGTTCATGTTTACAGTTTATAATAATTTTATTATAATCCTCGGCAAATCCCATTATTTTATTCAATGGTATAACAGCATTAAAATATCCCTCTGTCATTTTAAAACCATCCATTTGCCAACCCCACAATGCTGCGACTTTGCTATCCCCCTCATTCATCGATATGTATGATTTTAATGTTGTGGTTATTCCAGGGTTTCTTACGCGATCTATTTCAATACCGTTCATTTCATACCTTATGTCTTGAAATAGAAACATAACAGGGTTATTAGTAAAATTTACAGGTTTCTTTATTTCTTTCCCCGATTGATCTTTTCCAGTCACTGTGGCAAAGCCTTCAACATAAATTGAACTATTACATGGTAATATGTATATGTCTTGCTGATGTATTGGAATGCGAATTTCATCATTTTCTTTAAAGCTGTTATTGTATGGATTGTACGTGTGGATCTCATAACTTTCGATAGAATTATCGAATACTGGGGTGTTATTAATATTTAGAATATTCATACTTTGAATCCGAGTGATCGGAGAAAATCTTTGTTTCTTTTTGTTACAATATTATGATTTGCTTTAATACGTGTACGCGCTCTAGTAGCAGGCAAATGATTGATTCTTTTCACCTCATATCCAAGTGTTTTATTAAACACTATCATTTTGCTCTACGTAAATGAAGTCTCAGTTGGATATTTTCTTCTCTAAAATCAATATTGTTACCGTTTTCGTCAATGATTTTAACAGTTACGGATGATATATTACTCTTATTAACAGGAAGATAAATAATATTTTTTGGAATTTCTATATATCGATATCCTGGAGGAACGTTAGGAATAAATTCATGAATAATATGTGATGCAAACCCATTATTAAATGATCCGAATATAAGATCACATTCGATCCTGATGACAGACAAGGGAAGAATGTTAACTGGATTAACAGACTCATGCCATTTATTTGCTTCAAGTTTTACATTTGGGAAACCAAGTAAGCGTCCTAAACTGTTTTCTACGTCAAAATGTACAGTTTTGGAACAAAAAAGCGAGCATGTTAAAGTATTATTATTTGGTTTTATTTCAATTTCACAGTTGTCTAACTTACTCGCAAGATATTCTCTTATGTCATATAAATCATAAGTACCATATGGAATTTTTAAATATTTACATTCATCACCATATGCAAATATGTTATTGCTATGATTTATGTTTGGTATTGAGTTCAGAGCAGAAAAATATAATAAACCGCATTCATATTCACCATCGAGAATAAGAGGAGGTTGAAAAAATGATTCCAACACAGATTTGTGCCCGGTAATAGTGATTGTTACAGACATGATCGTAAACTAAATATTTACTGATTTTACTGAACTATTTATACATTTTATTTTGTGTATTCCAAAAACTTCTTAAAAACTTTATACATAGATGACCGCAGTTATAAGGATGACTACCTTGAAAATTTTTGTAATTATAACTCATACCAGTTCCTAAATATTGAATTAACTCTTTAGGTGGTTTTAAATTTCCATAGCTGTCAAAGTATTGAATTTCATTATTTACTTTTGCATAGGCTACCCAATGAGAGCCAGGATTATTGGAGCTATCCAAATTAACTATACCACATTCTTTTCGAAAAGGATGTTTTGGCATCTCATCTCTCATAAACACCCCTCGAAAGTAAGGAATGTCTTGCGAATGGTTGATGATGTCGATATTGGTGAGCGCTCGTTTGGGTAGCCTTTCTCTTAGTTTTTTTCATTTGAAATGTAAATTCCTAAACTACCTCTATGCGGTTTGATATGTAAACCTTTGCCTATATGGAGGGTTTCCATTTTTTCATGATGCCTCTTTAATTCTGTAAAACGTTTTTTAGCGTCTTTCAAATCATTTATAACTTTAGCGATTCCTGCAGCACCACCAGCTAAGCTACCCGCAGCAGATAATCCGGCAAAAATAGGTATCAAAGGAAGTACTCCACCAGTTTTTGGAATTGGTATAATTCGAGGAAGTTTTATTGACGAGTCTTTAGTCAATTCTTTAGCCGCTGCTATGGCTAATTCTATAGCCATTTTCTTACATTTGGGTTTCATTTTTTGCACATGCTTTTTTGCATGAGCAACAACATGTTTAAAGTGTTTTTTCAAACCAGTGCCTGAAGCGGATTTTTTTGGCGACACTGTTTTAGAATTGTTGGCTTTACTAGTCAGTCCCGACCCGGTATACAATTTAGCTATCATAGCTTTATTAACTAAATTTGCTGCTATCTTTTCTCCCAAAGTTGCATCAGATGCTAAAGCACGTTGCTTAGCCCTTTTCATCAATATTTTATCAGCCTTATGACGATCACTTAATGAAGTTGACAAGTCGTATGCAATATCGTGTTGTTTACAATATTCATCCAATTTATTTACACCTTGATCTCCCCGTGCAAGCCTTTTATACAATTTTGTACCAGCACCACAGTAATTATATCCAGGTAGATGAAGTTCAAATGGTAAATGATTTATAAACCAATTGAGAATACTGCTCTCTTTCATTACTGTTCAGGATAGGTGTCGAACAAGCTCGAATAACAACTAATGTTGTTTAAAGCATTTTATTACTACTGTACAGAATTGAGAATAAGTAACATGGTGGACGCACAGGCCGCGCGTAGCTGTCTATCTGACCGCATTTCGAATGTCGGGGTTCTCATTTGAGCACTTTATACGCGGCACGTCACTCGACACATATATATAGGTACGCACACATCCTAGCGGCGCGAACATCCTCCCGGCCCTTGAAAGATTCTTTCAAGAGCAAGAAGTTGGCAACAGGCAGATCCGATTAAGGGCCCGTCGCACAATGCCCTGAGCGGTGGAGATGTCTGCAACGCGGGGCACGTCATCAGCGCTGGGATGCAGTTGTGTCACTCTGCTAAGGCGCCAGCAGAGTGGTGGCGCGCTTGGTTCCTTCAGCAAAACTAGGTCGTGTACCTTCAATGTTGTACACCTTGTGCGCCACTTCGTGCGCTTTTGTAGTTCGGCCACATAAACGTTAGCCCATCGTTTCCAAAAGTGCTGGTGCGCCTGCTCCAGCCGTTGAAATCGGTCGAGTCGGTTGGTGTTGATTTCTAGTAGAGGTGGACTCGGCAAGGACATGAGTGGCCTGCCAATCAGAAAGTGTCCGGGTGTGAGACACTGGAGATCATTGGGGGAAGGACAGAGAGGACAGAGGGGCCGGCTGTTGAGGATCGCCTCAACCTGTGCAAACAATGAAGATAATTCCTCGAAAGTTAAGTGGGTTGTGCCCATGACTCTTTTTAGATGAAATTTAGCTGCCTTTATGCCGGCCTCCCACAAGCCACTGAAGTTAAGAGCGTATACGAGGGAGAACTCAAACTCAATATTCTGTTTGGATACAAAGTCTTGTACAGAGTCTTGAAACTCCCCAGATTTTAGACGATCACGCTCGTTATGAAATAAAATCTTAGTTAGATGACTGTCAGCATATAATAAAATTGGACATTTTTTGTCGTAATTAAAATCGGACATAGAAAGACGGCCACCTACGCGGAGTATACCCTTTGCATCAATAACGGTGTCCAATGAAGATAGAAGTGAACTTGATTTAAACTGCTTATTGCTAGACAAAAGTGTCAATTCGTTTGCAAAAGACTGACCTTGTGAAATCTTCACTGGAGCACATATGGAATTATCAAGTTCGGAAGCTTGCAATAGACCAATCAACCTATTTTTGGACTTTATTACGTTATTGATACATCGAAGCACCCAGGTATAAATGTGTTGTAAAATAGGCAATTTTGAAATACTAGTTAAATTAATGAAAGGTTCCTGGGCCTCCACTGCGAGTATTTTGATTTCAGGTAGGTTTTTAATGCCACGTTCTTGTGCGGGCCAAGACGCTTTTGGCTTTAAAAGATAAGTCGATCCATGCCACCATAACTCACATTGGTTCACGCAAGAGGGCTGCACACCACGTGAAACTAAATAAGCTGGGTTCTGTGATGTAGGGGCATGGGAATTAAGTTCAGAAATTTCAGTTGTAGTCGATTTACTGGTTAGTTTTAGAAGAACTGGATGATGAGGCAGATAAAATGAAGATTCTGATAGGGGTTTGTCGTATACAGATAAATGCTTAAGGTCTGCATACTCCCTCATGAATTCTACATATGATTGCTTGAGTAAAGGCTGTTTATTGAAGCGCCCTTCAAGGTTAAAAATACTTCTTCCTGCCAATGCATAAGAATTCCCTAAACAATCCTTGTCACAACGAAGCGGGATTTTTACGCAAAAATGGCCATCATCACAGCGGTAAGTGTTTTGGAGAAGATGCTGTTCGCAAAGATGCTTCTCTTCTTTATAGATGGTCTTAGTAGGCACTTTTTCCAGTTCCCAAAATTTTGTAATTTCGTTAGATAAATCTGAGTCACAACTAACTAAGTTGCAAGAAGTTTCTTGAGCAGGCTTAGATTTATGTGCCTTTTTACTAGGGCCTATAGGACCAGCTATCAGCCATCCTAACTTGGAGCTACGCAAAATAGGGTAGTGCTCACCAAGAGAATGCTGTTCAGTGCCAATGATACACCAGAACAGCTCTGCGCCCAGAATAACATCAATATCAGAGGGAATGTTAAATGTTGGATCCGCCAGCTGAAAATTGGAAATATTCAATCTTGTAATATCGAAGGCAATCTTAGGCAGTTGACCTGTAAGCTTAGGCAAAACTAAACAAGATATAGTCGTATTGAAAGAAGAAAGTTTTGATTTAATGTGGACTAAACATCGTTCTGATAAAACATTTAGTTTGGTGCCACCGATACCAATGATCTTGGTATCGATCCTTTGAGAAGGTAAGCCAAGACTTTGTTTGACAGCTGTGGTCAAGAATGAGGACTGGCTTCCGCTGTCAAGAAGAGCACGCACTGTGACCTTTTCATTAGTAGACGGATTAAACAAATCAACTAGTGCGGTGCATAGTAGAACTTCAGTCACCGACGTGGATGACATGGTAACAGTCTCTAGTGCTGGTTCTTCTTCACTTTCGGAGACGTTGACGTGGATCAGTGAATTGTGCCGTTGGTTACAGGTCTTACAGCCACCACCAGGCAGGCGACACTGGTCCACGCTGTGGCCCTTGCGGAGACAATTCCGGCAAAGATTTAGAGAAGATACGAGTGCAGATCTATCTTCTGGAGATTTATTCTTGAAGGTCAAGCACTCGTAAATACGATGTTTACCTTTACAAACTGGACAGACAAAATTAACTTTAGATTTAGAAGGTGAACTGGTCGCTGAGAAGGATTTAGTAAACTCCCTTTTACCCTTTGGTGAGGGTTCTATGGAACTGCGACGTTTACTTTTAATTGTTTCAAATACATCTGCCCTATTTTTTAGAAATTGGAAGAAATCATCTAGTGTAGGGATGTCCTTCAATGAGCTTCTGCTTTCTTCCCACTTCAAACTTGTGGTGGGGTCTAGCTTTTGGGAAATAAGAAAAATTATAAGCATGTCCCAACTTTCAGTAGGCAACCCTAATGTGTGAAGGGCACGCAAGTTTTTAGTGACATGGTCTATAATAAAACGAAAAGATTTCTCGGTTTCGCGAACCGTATCTACACTGAGCAAAGCCTTTAAGTGATTATTTATCAATTGGCGCTTATTATCATAACGCTCGCAGAGAAGCTGCCATGCCTTACTATAATTTTTATCACTTACTTCCAAATTACTTATCACGCGGGCGGCCTCTCCTTCTAGGTATGAATTCAAATAATAAAACTTGTGTATATCTTTTATTCTAGTATTATCATGGACTAGAGACACAAAGGTGTCCTTAAATTCCAGCCATTTGTAATAAGAACCATCAAAATTTGAAATTTTAATAGTTGGTAACTTAAAACCCAACAACCCGTCGCATTCGTCGTGATCATGACAAGAATGCGATGAATTATTTTGTTTCTTTGGAGTAGAATTCGTATCAATTAATTGCTGGGCAGTCGCGATGCAATAGCAAAAGTCTTGCTCAATAGTTTCGCGAATATTTAATTCCGCGTCTAGGTTTTCTACATTAAGAACCTCTATTTGCGTTTGTAGCTCATCGAAATCCGTAAACAATGTTTCAAATCGGCTTAATTTAATTGATAATTTGCTGACTTCGACTGGCGAAATCGACTTGCAACTAGACAAAACGTCTAAGTTATTTTTAAACTTAGTGAGTCGGCCTTTAAATGAGCTACGTTTTGCTGTTAATTCTCTAAGGTTAGTATCAAGACTCTGTTCGCTTAGCGACATTTTAATTAAGTAGTGTTACTGTGTTATTAATAAAATATAAAAATGGTAGGTACGATACGCTCCTATACTTCGATGCGTTGACTCGAGCCGGCCTGTGAGAGGCAGGCTCGCGGCTACGATCAAGGTCGCACGATGCAAATTCAGCCGCTGCAAGCGCGCTTGTAGATGCACCGTACGCGTAGACGTTGTTCGAAAGGAAGCGCTGAATCGCTGAAATTGATATGACGCAACACTGTAGTCGTAACTCGTAAACAATAAATAAGTAGGTAGATAGAATTGAGTTTTAGGATTAATTTACTTATAATTGCGTTAATGTTTGCATGTAAATAGCAATTTAAATAAAGAATGAGTAAAATGGATCTAAGCCTTGCAAATGAGGCGTAAAACAAAATAAGTAAGTAGTTACTTAGGTATATTTTAACAAGTTTGGCATTTAACTGTTGTTTTAAACCAAATAAAATTTAAAGATAGGTGCTTATTAGGTTCGTAAGCAAAGAAGACCATAAATAAATTATTATTTAGGTATGAAGGCGCTTACGAAAGGCACTAGGTAGGTAATTATAGATGTTCAGTGTTCACAGTTGGAACTTAATTGTTATTATTAGGAAAATAAGTTTCAAAGGCAGTGCTTATTAGCTTCGTAAGCAAAGAAGTCCTAAAATAAATGTTTATTTAGGTATAGGCACTCACGAAAAGCACTAGGTAGGTAATTAGGTACCTATAGATTATTTACATTAGGCAAATAAGTTTTAAAGGCAGTGCTTATTAGCTTCGTAAGCAAAGAAGTCCTAAAATAAATATTTATTCAGGTGTAGGCACTTACGAAAGCACTAAGTAGGTAATTATAGATTACCTACAGTTTGGATTAACTTAATTGTTATTTTAAGGCAATTAAGCTTGAAAGACAGTGCTTATTAGCTTCGTAAGCAAAGAAGTCCTAAAATAAATGTTTATTTAGGTATAGGCACTTACGAAAAGCACTAAGTTGGTAAATATAGATTACCCACAGTTTGGATTAACTTAATTGTTATTTTAAGGCAATTAAGCTTGAAAGACAGTGCTTATTAGCTTCGTAAGCAAAGAAGTCCTAAAATAAATGTTTATTTAGGTAAAGGCACTTACGAAAAGCACTAAGTAGGTAATTAAATACCTATAGATTGTGCACAGCCATAAAATAGATGGGTAATCTTAATGATTTTCTATGCAATTAGACTAGATGTAGGCTTAATATTCACTATTACATTGATTTATGCACATAATAGAAAATATTTTATGCCTTTAGGGTCTAAATTCATTGCCTGCACAGACTGAAGGGGACAAATTAGGGACGAAGAAAAGGAACTGGCTCACTCGATTTAACAGGCCACGTCCATTGCTTGATGATCCTTGCCGGTTCTCGATCTTCCAAACTGCTGTAGACCTCGTCGGCTGAATAGGTGGACACAACACAAGATCCAAGTCTTCGATCGAAGTCGGCTCGAAGATCGTAGTCCCGTTATGAGGCGTGGCGTGGCACTTTAGATACGAGTGGATTTCTTCGCCAAAACTTCGTTGTCCGAAATTGCAGGTCCTGTCACGGTCGCCATTTCTTGTTCAGGATAGGTGTCGAACAAGCTCGAATAACAACTAATGTTGTTTAAAGCATTTTATTACTACTGTACAGAATTGAGAATAAGTAACATGGTGGACGCACAGGCCGCGCGTAGCTGTCTATCTGACCGCATTTCGAATGTCGGGGTTCTCATTTGAGCACTTTATACGCGGCACGTCACTCGACACATATATATAGGTACGCACACATCCTAGCGGCGCGAACAATTACTTTTATTACAATGAATGTAAAATAACTATACTATCACTTAAATAACAATAAATAAATTGGGAACTAGTTAGTTATAAAATATTCGTTCTATCTATCCAACTATTTTCACTCGATGGAAATCCTAACCACTTTACAAATATCTTGTTTCCTTTTCTTTTTAAAACTTTTTCAATAAGATAGACATTAGGATTTTCTGTTTTTTGAAGTTCTTCTGCATAAAATGAGCCCAAAATTGGCTGATGTTTAGCATCTTCTATAAGGTAAGTAACAGGATTCGTTTTCTGTACTTTTTTAATACGGAATATTTCGGTGGACCAATTAGGAGTGTAACCTTTTTCAAAAACACCTTTATACTTACTAATCCGCACAAAATCTCCAACTTTTAAATTTCTCTTCTTAAGGATTTTTAACTGTTTTCCTACATTAAATCTTTGAAGTATAAGTTTCTTATTATTTTCATTAACTGCGTTAGGAGATAAACCGATCGTTCTATGTTTAGAGGTGTTATAATTTTCAACTATTTCTTCTAGCACACCTTTAGTCCAAGTGTAGTTTCCTTGGAAACTGAATTGTTTATACATTTTATTTTTTAAAGTTCTTATAAGTCTTTCAACTATAGAAGCTTTTTTAGTGGAATATGTAGAATAATGATTGATGTTAAACTTTTTGACTATCTTTTTAAAATTTTCGTTGTAAAACTCAGTTCCAAAATCTGTTTGAAGGTTTTTTGGAATACGTCCTTTCTTTAATATAGATTCAAACGCTTTAGAGACCTGATCTTTATTTTTAAACTTTAGTGGAAATGCCCAAGCATATTTTGAGAATGTATCAATTACAACTAAAATATATTTATAACCTGAATTTTGTTTCGAAAGAGATTTCATATCAATCAAGTCAGCTTGCCATAAATCGTCTATATCTCTCATGACAACATGTCGACGAGGAAAGTTTACTCTTGCATTTTTATGTATTTCATTTACGACGCTGTTTTTGCTCATGTTTTACTTTACTAGCCTCGGTGATTTCGATCAAATTACTTACTTTAATATTTATTTCTGTAATAAACTGATTAATTGATGATATTTTTTTTGAAAGATTCTCTGCCAAAACATCAACGTATTCTTTTGTAACACAATCGTTAGAATCTACCGGCTGCGCAAGATTTTTTACTCTTTTATGCTGAGCATCCAAATTATTGTTTGTACACTTCAAAGCGCATTCTAATAACACTCCTTTCATTCTTCGCATCTTATTAACATGATGTCCAAACTTATCAACTTTCATGTTCAACCTGCTTATCAATACTGAACACGCTCCATAAATGTGCTTTCTTTTATTCTTTTATTATACCCGCTTCTTTTAACTCTTCAATAATCGAAAGAATTTCATTATCATGATTAGTGTTGCCAGCGTCTCTGGACGCAATAATCAATCTTAATCTTTCAATTAACTCATTTGGATCATCCCAATAGATGAGATCAGTATCAGTTTTGTATTTCTTTAAAACTGGTAGCCTACCACCGTACTTTAATTTGTTTGTTTCACACATATCCTTTTCATAAAATAATGGTTTGATGATTTGAGAATATTTTTTTCCTTTGTCACCTTTAATTTGATTAGCAGGATTGTAATCCCTTTTATGAGCACTAGTACTAATTAAGATATCTTTATATGTGATTTTATCACTTTCAGTTACTTTATTCAAGTTTGGTTTATTTCTTAATAAAAGTTCTATTAAACCAGCAGTTAGTTCATAACTTTTATCATCAATAGTAATAAAAGTTAATTTGTTTGAAGACATATCATCTACAGTTGAAAATTTGACGGGGGTATTTCCTATCATCAATTTTTTGTTAATGCGACGTATACCAAATGGTATAGATACATTGCTTTGCTCGCCAAACAGATCATTGTCTGCCAGTGTTTCGGAAATGTTGACTTCATCATTTAGAAATTCCAAAGGTTCAGACATTTCCTCTTGTTTTTTCGGATTTTCTTCAAAGTTATTATCGTTGTGAGTAATTTCAATATCACCATCTTGTTTTGAGTTTATATTTGGAACTTCAGGCGATTGATTATTTTCAACACTTGCGTTGTTACAATTAGTTTCATGATAAGATTTGTTTGTAGCATATTTACTTAGTGTAACAATTGCTTTCAAAGGATCAGACAGTGGTTTAAATATTTTTTTCCGCCTCAGTTCTAACTCTTCATCTTCATCACGTAATCTTTTTACTTTACTTTTAATAGCCTTTACTGATTTAATTAACTCTTTTTTCAAACTTGTTTCCATTTCTTTTTTTAATTATTTTACACAACCATTGAACTATGTAGTAAAAATTAAAATGAAACTAATTTTAAATTACAATCTGTTTAAATAATTTCATTCAAAATTTTACAAAAACGTCGAAAGATTTTCTATATCTACCGTTATTTAATTCACAATCTTTGTTAATTATTAAACATGTGTATGGATCTTTCCATATATCTGAACATAATTTTTTGAAGTCTGACCAAGTCATGTCAGAATTGACATGTTCGTTATAGATGTGTTTCAAATTTATATCATCTTGTTTAAAAATTATTAAAAAATTTACGTTATCTCGAATTAATTGTTTTGGTATCTTAGAATATGTTTGAGTCAAATAAAAACAGTCGATGTTCTTATGTCTACCCATTGAAAAATAATCTCGGATATTTACTTGGTTCTCGCAAGTAACATCATCAAAAATAAATACAGAATTTTTCAAGGCTTCAGTAGGAGGAATAACCTCTTTATCATCTTTGAAGGTAAAGAGCTTAACAGCTGGAACCATGCTTAAAACTTTATTCAAAAAACAATATTTTGGTTGAAATGTTGTTTTAGAATATAGGTAAACATTTTGAAACTTGAGACCATTTTGATGTAGTAATAAGCTTAACATTGTGTTTGTTTTGCCACAATTTGACGGTCCACATATTATACAGCGAATCGTATCGGGCAATAGCAAACTATGCCTTTTTTGGATTGATGACGCTTCTATATTTAAATTGTTAATTTCCAATGTTACTGGTTGTTTGATCAACTTCATTGTGTTTTCTGTTAAAAAAGATAAAATCCTGTTATAAAGTCTTCACATTATATTCTATATAATTTTATAACTAAAATGTAACATAATGTTAATAACCAATTTAAAGAAATGACACCATACACGTGTAAACTCGGAATGCGTTGCTGTGTCACTAAAGATTTGTTTTCACTTTGCTCAAATTACCCATTTGAGAATACAAGATTATATAAGATTTTACTATCGATGCATGTTCATTCCTGTTACAGCTCTCGGGAAAAACTTGGAATGTGATGCTGTGTCACTAAAGCATTATGTTTTCGTTTTGCTCAAATTACATCGTTTTAGATCGCAAGACAGTATTAGATTAATTATTATTTATTAAAGCTTCATTCCTGCTACAGCTCCCGAAGAAAACAGTAGCCGCGCTCATAATTTTATCATAATAAATATCGAGTATTTTACTTGGTAAGTTATTATAATTATTTTATAACAATGTGCTGACTTTTAATAAAGCATGTATTTTTTTACCGTTATTTATTAATTATTTTTCTTTTTGTTTCAGAATTATGTCGACTCCTATCTTACCCAACGAAAATCTAACAAATCCTTTTTACTACGCACAAGATGTAAACGGGTTCGCGGAAACTGAATTTCAGAGACTTTGCGAGGATTTAGCTCAAAAACAAGCAGCAGAACCAGTTCAAGCATCTAGTAAGGAGATGAAAAAAAAGAAAAAATGCAGTTTATCACTATTGAAGCCTGTTTCACCCCCGACTTCTACATCAACATCCTATGTTATTCGCAAAGCAACTGGAAGACGGCTTCATTTAATAAAAATAAATATTTATGGACTAAATGGAGGAGAACAAGATGAAAATATAAATGGTGATACTCCTAGTGTTAGTGCACAGTATGTAGTCAAGGATAATTACGATGAAGTTATGGATGCTACAGAAAATTTGATAGGTAAAATAATGTCAAAAATTACTCACTCCATATAAATGTGAACTATTGTTGAAATGTAATTTGCTTATTTTTAAATATCATCATATTTTTTGTTTATAAAAATAGTGTTTTTTAGAGTAAGGAGCTGTAGCATGAATTCATTATTTATGAAATAAACGTGGTTAAAAGAATAAAATTGTTTTTTTAAATTTTAAACTATTAATTGAAAACATTATGATTGTACTAAGTACCTAATAATATTAACGTATTCCATGTAAATATTAGGTAGTACAATCAAGTTTTTTCAAATATTTCAAGGGTTCGATTCCCTTCAATGTAAAGGTTTTTTTAATTTTGCTTAATGTTTGCTTACTGCATTTTCATTTCTTGACCAAGGTGATAAGGATATAATGTTGAAATTGAAGGTCTATATAAACAAACGTAAAGGTCAGTAAGCAAACATTATCACCTGCTATGATATCACTATAACTCAAGTTATTGATCTCGATAAATATAAAAATAAAAAACTAAAAGGTAAAATAATAAAATGACAGTGATGATGAGTAGTAAATATTTATTTCAATATTTGCATGCATACATGAACAATCAAAATTGCACAGTAATGAATAACATAAAATCTTGTACAAATTAACAACTAAAAAATTGTACTGTAGTGCCCCCACGGCAACGTTTTAAATTGCTTCTTTAAAATTTGTCTTTTATCATCTTCACTATTTAAAACTAACTTATTAATTTTTTGGGTATATACATTATGATTTTTAGATCTAATAACACACATATTCTTTCTGACTGATTGATTGTAGTATAACACATTTTTGTATTTATCTATATCCAACCTTTTGGTAACAGATGTTGTCGCTCCTTTTGCCTTTTTAATAGACATTTTTTGTGATTCAATACAATACAATTTTGCTCGTAAGCCAACAAATTCAACAATAACATCTCCACCCATCTCATCTTTAAAAAACCCCGGAATTTTCATATTTGCTTGAGGGATATTGTAAACATTTTTATTGCTAAAATTGCTGGTATCGAAAAACTTAATATTCTTTTTCATGTCTGAATAAAAATCATCAGTATATATGCGATATAGTAAGCTATCAGTATCAGTATAACAAAGTTCAATATTTTCTTTATATAATGGTTTCATTATAGAATAGTGAAAGTTATATAAATGTGTTTTAGCTAACTCTAAAACAGTAAACCCCACATAAATTGGTCTATCCAAAATTAATTTCGTTTGTTCTAATTGGATTGCAACCAAATTATCTGTAAAAATCGACAAACATTTAAAGTTAGGCGCACTTACATACTTTTCTGCTCCAATAATCCTGTTTGTCTTATTATTCTTATCTGTCCATGTATTAACAAGTTTTACATTTACTTGTTTTCTTTTATTTTCTATGGTTTTACCAAAAATAGCATTATTTTGTTTTTTGAAAAAGTCTTTTTCAAATTCAGACTCTGCTTTTTGCCTCAAAGAGGTATTCAATTCAATATATGGTTTCAAAAATTCTTTTTGTTCAAATGATAGAATTCTATGAATTTTTAACAATTTTAGACCGTTTTTAAGACATTCTTTTAAATGGATGTAGTGAATAACATAGGAACATTTGTCGTATAAATTTGCAATAAGCTTGGCATTTCTATGACCAAAAGGTGTAAATTTTTCAGCAGCAAATGGTAAATCTGAGTGAGCGTCATGTATTTCAGATGGATAACTAAGATCTACTTCAAGTATATAACCAATGTTACTATCAACAGTAATAGAATCAATTTCAAAAGTCTCAATTTGGTCTTTGTTCAAAAATTTAAAATTACTTGTAGGAAGTTTCATCATCATTGCATAACCATACAGGTTCACACAGTCTAAATATACCAAAAAGCTACTTGATTTGTTGATATCATAGTCAGACATATATTTATTGTTAGCTTTAGCATACCTTAAAGAACACTGAGCTAGACCACCTCGTATACCTTTTTCAATCATTTGATACATCTCCACATCAGTTATAAGGTCTAATTTTACATTGGTATGCAAAAGCATTGCATCCCAACTTAAAGAAGGTGAAGAAACATAATAGCACGGATCTAAGCAATAGGTTGCTAAGCTAATTTTTCTGAATTTTTCAAAACTATCTGCTAGTAATAGTACATCACATTTTAAATATAAATCTGTATATTCGCCTAAATTTTTTATTTTAAAAGTTTTCCAAACTTTCAATGCATGTTTATAATCTTCTTCCGAAATAAGTTCTGAAGTAAGTTTATTAAAAAAATGTTTTCGTTTTGGTAACTCAGTTTCATCGTAACGTTTTAAAGAGTCTATATAATCATAGCAGTACACACCCTTTCTGCAAATCAAATCAAATAAATACTGATCACTGTAATACCTACGCAAGTTTACGAAGTCGTCTTGATGTAAAGATCTAGCTAATTTATCTAAGCTACAACTGAGAAAATTAAAAGAATCGATGAATTTCAGCTGAGCAGCAGTTTTTGAATCAATTGATATAAATTTTGTGAAAGATATGTATTTTTCTTTATTTTTTGGAATAATATTTATACGACCATTAATACTCGCTAACTCTTTAATAAAAAGATGGCAATCGTAATTACTTAAATTATGAAATATAATAGGTATAAAAGGACATTTCTTTGCACTCAAGTTGCAAATGTTGTGAGCCGCGCCTCTATATTCCCCTGTAAAATGATCGTGATCTGCTACAATTTTATCTGTGGATGTAAATTTTTGTTTACATATACAGCAAACTTTTGCATTATGAAAACATTTCTTTTCAGTTTCAGTAAGTAGTTTCATGGGATTATTTTCTAACAAAATTGCATGTAATCGTTTGACATCATTTGAAATTGTTTCTACAAATTTTTGAGCACAGTTAGCTCCTATGTATGAAACCAGTTCATTAAGTTCAGGTTTAGATTCACAACAAATATAGTACGCGAAAGATGTGGCTTCATGAACCTGTATGGTTTCAGTATGCCCAGATTTACTTTTATCAGAATATTCTCTTAATAAACTTTCAAAATCACCATAAATCACAATTGGTATTCTTTGAGTTCTTTCATAATTATCAAAATATAATTTACTATTTTTCTCTGGAAGAACAGTTTTAATTCTAGCACAATTATGTTTGCATAATTTTTCTTCTGAATTGAAATAAATGAAGCACTCCTCACATAAAAAAATTTTAGACTTATTTTTAGTAAGTTGACTATGAACCAACCGTTCAAAGTTTCTTATCAAACAAAAATGTCTTTTATTGTTTTTAGTAATGTAAAGCAAATTAACATGAACAAGTTTACGCTTGCTGGTTTTGTACAGAGGTCCGTTAATATCACCATTTTTTTCTAAACTGTATATATTAACACTTATGTCAGAATTATTTTTTTCAAATAATGTGATATCCTCAAAAGATGGTGGAAACGACATACCATCTGTTTTTAAAACTTTTGAATAATGAGGATATGAAGATACTCTATTACAGTTTTTATCGGTGGGATACATATGTGCTAATATACTCCACAGAAAACACTTATCATCACTATTTTTAATATTTACACAAGATCTAGTTTTCAGAATTTTTATTGGTAGTGGAATATAGGAGCCTGTCCTTAAAGGATTATATTTATTAATGTTTACTTCTAAATTATTCAAAGAGTCAAAAGACCAGCCTGATTCTGAATGTTCAAACTCTGATAATTTGTTAAGCAGGCTTTTTACACACTCTAAATATATATTTTTTATGTTTGTGGATTGAAAAATTTGTACATATTTAGTATTAAACGACTTCAAAGATTTTTCATTATTTTTTGGCAAAGTAAAAGTCGCAAATAGTTCAAAATTTATTTTAAGAGCATTATGTTTCTCAAGACTTCTTTTTACTAAATTACATATCGTATTTACAACTTCAGATAAAAATTGCTCAGGTAACAAAATTTTTTTTGATGGACATACACGATAGCTTAGTATTCTGTTCTTAAAAGCAGTTCCAATTATTTGAACATTATCGAATTCTGTGCGAAGTAAACAATTAGACTTATGTATATAACTTTTCTTATGTGAAAAGTATTTTGGCACTGTTATATTACAAATATCACAAAAAGTCATTATGAGATTATACTAAGTAAGAGTACTTATTATTTGAAGTTAGTAAAATGCAGTTAAAATTTTCATGCTGGGTATAGTGTAGGTTTAACCCCTTTAAAATCTTCCTTAGCAGCAGCGACCAAGCGATTCGTTGCCTGCCAAATTTCTGAGTTGGTATCCATACATGACTTATAAGTAAAAAGGGCGTGACGCCATCGATTACCCGGGCTTATCTTTGATGCTTCAGCAGCGTTATAGATGCGGAGTTCTAAGTAATAATCGCCTTCCGTTATTAATTTCTCTGGTTTTCGCTGGGTAGAATACCCAGATGCTATTTTTTTGGTGATAAAATTTTTAAGTGGTTCAAGCTTTTGCACCACTTCTTCTTCGTACTGAAAAGACAAAAATAATATTTTTAGTTATTAAAAAATATTAACTCAGTTAATAAAATGTTTATTAATAAATAGGTTTCCATCAATAAATTCAACAACCCAGAGTTGAGTTGCGAAACCTCCCCTAAAGCTAACAATTTATTTGATCCAGCTCAAGAATCGAACTTGAGACCTTAGGCTCCATATTCAAACGTGCTAAGCTAATATTAACTAATAATTAAATAATTAAATATAATGATGTAAAAAAACCATTAATATCTTCTTAAAGGGTTTAGTTGATGCTTATATTCAGTCAGAATTCTAATATTTCTTGAAAACAATTGTAATAATATTATATTTACAGTAAAAATAAAGTGTAATAACTCACCTCAGACTCCCATGAAGGACGTGCAGCCTTGACAGGCTTTTTTTGAAGCGCTTTCTTACGCTTTACAGGTGGTTCCGGTTCAGATTCTGAATCTGACTGCCGCTTTTTTGATTTCTTCAATTTATTGAGTGATTTACTCTTTGAAGTTGAATTTGAAGTTATAGGTAATTCGTCATCCGAATTAAAAGGATTATTACTAAAGTTCGAAGCCCTGTTATAGAAAAAACATTTTTTTAATGTTGTTACATCATACTATTAACTAGTTCTGAAACAATTAAAGATTTTTTGGTGAAATGAAATTTAAACATGTATGTACTTAATGTAACTTTTTAAAATACTATTAGGTAAGAAGTTAATATTAAAAAAAATATTATTTCTCTGTAGATGCAACAACTCTTTCATTAAAATATGTAAAAAATGAAAAAAATAAAAAAATACATACATACTGAAGCTAAACAACTGCTTTTTGAAATTTAAAAAATGATTTTTTAAGTGAATTAAGTAAACGTTTGCTCGTTGAAGTGCTCACAAAAGAAATGCGTAGTGAAAACAGTGCTTACAGAATTTAGGTTCTTCTAATAGTCAATCAATAAAGTCAAAAGTTCATAGTATTTGCATAGAATAATGACTCTTAAACATAAAAGTAATTAGAATGACATTCAAAGATCTCATTATTACACACATACATAAGATGCCGCATGCATGTTTAGGATTCCCTATTAGGAAGCAAACTGCAAATATGCAATCCTGCAATACGAGTCATTAGACACCGAAAAAGAATCACTTTTAGTTAACACATGATGTATCCCGACTATACCTACTTTGATATTATTTTTTAACACTCATGGCGTCTGTTCTGTATTTCTACATTAGATAAGTATGCATATTATGCACTATGTAGGTAATGTTTACAGCAATTGAAATAGTGTAATGCCAAAATACAATATAATATTTCATTAGTTACTTACCAAAAGCGGATCGATTAATAATAATTTTATAAAAATTATCGCCCATTTAGAGAATAAAAAGTACTTATACTTACTTATATGAAATATGATTTTATCGGCAAAAATAGTTAGGTAGAAAAGTGTTAATGTAAGTATTTTATGGAATAGTAGGTCTATCAACCGAACTCGATCTACTCTATGAGTCATGATAGCATAGTGATTAAGACGTCCGCTGCCTCCGGTTATAAGTCGGGCAGGGGTTCGATCCCGGGCATGCACCTCTGACTCGGACACTTGCTTTAGTGGGATACCATAACACTAGAATGAATGAATGAATTGGATGAACCTTAATACTACAACACTTGAATTTTAACCTTCTATTATAAGAGTGTGGTTAGTAATTATTATTGATACTTATATACCGACATACTTACCTGTTCCGGCATAGCATGCTTTCCATCCTAAACTGACACACCACTTACCATGTTTTGAATACTTGAATAAATGAATGAATGAATGATTGAACGATCGTCTTTGAACCTTTATACCGCAACACTTGAATTTTCGATAAGGGAGTGTGGTTACTAATTATACTTATATTAATAAACTGACAAACGTACCTGTTCCGGTTTAGTATGCTTCCATCTTAAACTGACACACCACTTACCATGAGTTGAATACTTGAATAAATGAATGAATGAATGATTGAATGATTGATCGATTGTCTTTGAACCTTTATACCGCAACACTTGAATGTTCGGTAAGGGAGTGTGGTCACTAATTATACTTATATTAATAAACTGACAAACGTACCTGTTCTGGTTTAGTATGCTTCCATCTTAAACTGACACACCACTTACCATGAGTTGAATACTTGAATAAATGAATAAAAGAAAGGTTGAATAATTGAACGATCGTGTTTGAACCTTTATACCGCAACACTTGAATTTTTACTTTACGATAAAGGAGTGTGGTTACTAATTACTTATATTAATAAACTGACATACCTGTTCCGCTTTAACTTGCTCCCATCATAAACTGAACCTCCGCTTAACATAAATTTGAGATGAGTGCTACATTAATTGCATTAGGTAGGTTCTTGAGGGTTCCAGTACAAAATATAAATTATTCTAAATCTAAATAATCTAATCGATGCTTAAGAATAGAATTTGTATAAAATATTCCAACTCAGTATCGTAAGTAGTTGCATCAGTTGAGAATGTGCTAAATCAACCATTGAATCATCTTTCTACATGAGTTAGTAACAATAACCTGATCATTCTCTTGTAACTGATATCTATTGTGAAAATATTGTGTGTTCTAGCTTAAGTCTTATAGATCCGGCGCGCGCTGGCGCGCCGCGTCATCTAGAGACTTGAGCTAGAACACACAATATTACCCTACTATTATGCAACTTTCCTAAAAATTCGGCGTTAGGGTATCTCGTCCAGATGAGATCAAGCACAAGGGAGAAAAAATAGTTATTCCATCTGGTCCATGAACAATAAGAGTACAAAAGTGAAGTCATAATTCAGTATTTGATCCTCTGCCTGATATACGGTATGTAAAATATATTTCAGACGGCGAGCAGCAGAACAGAAGGCCAAAGCGGAAAGCCTCCAAGTGTTAGAAGTGCCCGCGGAGCTGGCCTTCATTCTGTCCAAGATCGACGAGTGGCAACCGCCGCATACCGACAAGAATATTTCCAAAGTAAGAATCATGTTTTACTAACTGATCCCTTATATTTTACTAACTTATCCAACGATTGGAATTTGATAATTAAAATTTTCTATTTTCCCATGGGACATTATTTTTTTGGAATAGTAGTCTATGACAAACCTCCGGAATGCTATATTATGAAATCAAGATTAATTTATTGGCTAGGCCGTTAAAAGGCTGTCATTATCGCATTTAAGTATACAATTAAAATGACCTTGGTATTTTTAACCCCCGACCCAAAAAGAGGGGTGTTATAAGTTTGACGTGTGTATCTGTGTGTCTGTGTATCTGTGTATCTGTCTGTGGCATCGTAGCGCCTAAGCGAATGAACCGATTTTAATTTACTTTTTTTTGTTTGAAAGGTGGCTTGATCGAGAGTGTTAGCTATAATCCAAAAAAATTGGTTCAGCCGTTTAAAAGTTATCAGCTCTTTTCTAGTTTTCTTGTAGAAAAGAAGGTTAGATAATCCTTAGGTTCATAATATTCAAGTGTCAATTGACAAATGTCACGCTGTCAAGATGGACGTTGCCTATATACATAATTATTTATTTGAAAATGATGTTTTGGAAAACTCAGATACTTTGGATCGTAGGCGCGGAAGAGTCCAAGAAAATCGGTTCAGCCGTTTGAAAGTTATTAGCTCTTTTCTAGTTACTGTAACCTTCACTTGTCGGGGGTGTTGAAAATTTTTAATTTACACTTGTTTATTAGATCAAACCACGAGTGTCAAGTAATTTTTAAGAATCTACAAAAAACGGGTAGGAATTTTGTACAACTAATTTTCTAAAATTTGGAAAATTCAGTGTTGAGCAACTAATGTTTCGAAAGGCATCGCCTAACTTTGAGATGATATTTAATATTTCAATACTTTTAAGCTATGATGTTTTCAGGTATCAGGAGAGGTGCATGCGGAAGAGGAGCGTATCCAGCTGCCGAAAGATTTGCAGCAGTTCGCGTTCTCCAAGTTTAGCTCTGTATACTTCGCCGATGGAGGTCAACTCAGCCCGAAGAAACACCCCATCACCAAGCCATTCCTGTCCAAGGCTGCAGTTCGGTTAGTTGTTTTTTTACTAGCTAACCTGCCTAATGACATAGTGAGCGCTATGGTCTCATAAGCCATCCTGGATTCGATTCTTTTGTTGAAATTTGTGATTTGTGATTTCCAAATTGTCTTTGGTTTAGAAGAAAGGCTTCTGCCATGGCTATAGTAAATTTACCGCCCTACTGGAAACGCCGTGCGACCAAGCGATTCAGCATTTCCATACGATGTTTCCCATCAAATTGCCATACGCTTTCCATGCTAGCCCGCTTCCATTTGAGACTACATCGTCATCCGTCATTAGCACCAGGTCAGATTGCAATATAGGGCTGACTTGTCATCGATAAAAAAAATTAGACCTTCGAAACTAATTCGAATATGTGGACGCAACGTTTTGAGCGTTGTTGCGACTCTAAGTTTACATCCTTATGTAACCTCTTGGTTAATTGATTGCCAATTTTGTAGAACTAACCCTTTGATTGATTGCCAATTTTGTCGCAGGGATCAAGACTTCAACGATGCAGTGGCAGTCTTCAAATTAATTTTGAGGTGGTGTGACAAGTCGGCTGCTGGAAATGATGCTAGACAAAAGGTATGATTGCGTTTCCGTAATATATAAAACGTGAAAGTTAAAACGGTCTGAGTGACATCTTTTTGCTTTCTTCTTGGTAAGTTTCTACACTTGAACCTTTACGTCTATTGCGCGTGTGTGTTCTAATTGGCATATCAACGTACCTACAGCTCTAAACAAAAATGTAGTATGAAGGTTATGAAAGAATTTGTAGAAATTCCACCAGAGAGAATTTAATTAAAATCTCTTCATTCAGTTGTAACTCTTTACAAGGAGTAGAAGTGTAGAAGTAGTAGTGTAGAAGGTTTTACAGTTTCGTTATTTAAACCCTTTATTTTTACTAGCCTCAATTTTTTTCTGTGGTAAAAATAGAACAGTGAAGGAGGAGCAAGTTTGATTTGTTGAGTAGACTCACCTACACTTTGTCTTCCCCACGAAGTTATTGAATAAACATTGTCTGTTTCCTAGGTTTTAGCTGACTACATAGCTTCTCGTGGACTATCTTCGCGCGGTCTCCGGGATGAGATCCTGGTGCAGCTGTGCAACCAGGCCGGCGGCGACGCGGGGCCCAGGGTCATGAGGCTGCTGGCGCACTGCCTCGCCGCCTTCCAGCCGGGACCTGCTTTACACAAGTATACTTTATATTTAAATATTATTCCACCTTCCTTTTTCTACAACCGCACCGCATGCCACCGAAAGCAATTTCACCCTCACCATCTGGGTGTTTGGTGCACTTCGACTACCCGTTGTGCTAGATCCCTTCATAACATCAACTCCCTTCTGCTGTGTTTCCATTAGAATACAACTTGGGTTTATTCAAGGAACGGACCGACAAATTCCTAGTGGCCAACGCATTGGCGGTTCCTCTGGTACTGCAAATGTTCATGGGCGGCGGTAATCACTTATCGTTAGGTGACCCGCCCGCTCGTTTGCTCGCTATATTTATTTAAAAAAAAATTATTGCTAAGCTATGATAGCCTAGGAGAGAAGATTACAGCCTCTTATTGGGAGGTGCGGGGTTCGATCGGGTAATATTTCAGGGTTATATTATGTGCGTGTAAAGCAATAAAATATCACTTGAGACGCCTCGGCTTTGCTCTAGGGGCATTAAGCCTTTGTTTGTGATTTTACGTAGACAACGTTGTGTAAAGATCTCTTAATCAAAAGCTCGAGGTTCAAAAGATTTTAAAAACTGTCTATTATTTTCAGATATCTAGTCCGTTTAATATCAGAGCGCACAAGTGGTGCGGAACGCGCGCGGTTGTTGCGGCTGGTGTGCGGTGCGGAAGCCGCCGCCGCGCGCGTTTCTGCCGTGCCGCGCCGCGCGCCGCCCACCATACTGGAGTGGAAGGCTGCCATAGAAAATGCTCGACCTGCTCTACCTCTGAGACTGTATGACGGTTAGTGCTATTTTTTATTAGTTGTATATATTTTATTTAGTATTTTCAGTAAACTGTGCGATTGTGCGGTGCGGGAGCGACCGTGAACCTCTTACGGCCTACATAAGAATCAATCCTGTCTATAATCGGTAGTTTACTTAGTAACGTTGTTATTTGTCTAAAATTGTATGGTCTTTTTGATAATTAACAACTTCGTTAGTAAAATTGGTCATAATTTGGGCCGTTAGTCGAGTGGAGTGTGCAACGTTGCACGAACTTGGAGTGCGAATATAATATCTAAATCATTGTGTTACCGTGACATCTATAAGTTAAACATATATCATGATCTACTTATGATAAGTAAAAAGGTTTGTGAGCGATATAAGCGCTCTATAGCTTGCTTAAATACTCTCAGAGAATAAAACTGTTTTTATCCATAGACACGGTGCAAACGGTGTGCGTGGAGTCGTGGACGACGTGCGAGCGCGCGGCCGCGAGCGCGCTGGCGGCGGCGGGCGTGAGCCGCAACGCGAGCGGCTGGTCGCTCACTCTAGAACACAATGGACAACTCACTGGTACGCTTCTTCACTCTGAACACAGAATACCTAATAATTTAGGTTGGAATATGGATTAAATTAAACTGCTATACCTACCCCTTCCTTGTAAAATTGAAAATCTCGTGCCCTGTCCACTGCCACTTCAGCTTCGCAACTTGAGATGTTATATGAATATTGACTGTGGCGTGTGGAAGTCCCGTACAAGAGAACTATGCGTAGCAGTGTACGTCTATCGGTTGACGATGATGCTGATGATATGACACTGAGAAAACAGTTTATCTCAAAGTAAATTTTCAAATACATAAACGTGACATTGGAGCTGTTATATGACAATGGTATACTTGCCTGTATGTACCTACAGTATAAATTATAATGATTGCAATTCTCTTATTTACTACGAAAAATGTTATTCGTAGATGATTATTTATTAATTTTGTGGTTGTACAGAGTGGGCGGGCTGCGAATACGCACTGGACGCCGTTGGTGAGGTGGAGACTTGGTCAGCTCTGACCAGCGCTCGGAGCGAACCTTTGCGAGCCTCCGCCGCGCGCCTCGCGCCTCCCGCACCTCCCCCGCGAGCCTCCTCCGTCGACACTGAACGCTCGTTGAGACCACAGGTAAACCTCAACACTGTGGGTGAAATAGAAACAGGATAGCACTGGGTTAGCCCTCGCAGCCAACCTCTTGCCAAACAGGAAAGAGTCAGTGATCCGTTGCTCTCTCGTTGGTCTCGTTGGTCGATTGTCCTAAAGTTAGGTTGCGATTTGAAATTAAGCAGAAAACTGGCAAACGAGTAGGTAAAAATCGACAACCTGATGTCGCTAATCACCAGCACCGACTCTTCCTTGAGTTCTGCACCAAATTTGCGGATTCAGCGATAAAACGGAACAAAGCATAGATTGGCCATAAAGACCGATAGCAACTTCTTCTTCTTCTCTCTGGGCTGGTTACGGCACTTAAACGTTTCCGTCTGTTGTGCGTGCGTTGCCCCTCCCCGCCGAAGTGACCGATAGCATAATGTATATTGTAAAAATATAATAACTTACTCTGGTAAATGGTCAATCTATGTTTTAACCATTTTGTTTACAACCACAATTAAAAAATAACCCTAAAAAGATAGACAAAGACTCCGACCGATTTATCGGAGGTGCTGTATAAAAGATAAACCCTCTGTGAGACTCTTACACTTCCTGACAGCTACACAATAAACATGTCAAATAAAAGCTGTTTACTTGCATGTACAATGTAGGTACATGATTCAGAATTTCAGTGGCTGTGTGATTCAGTTGTAGGTAGGTACACACTACTTCAAAATCTTAAGCAACAATTTCTGCAAGAAGATTCTACCAATAAAAATTATTCATGCGAATCGAAGTGTAAAGTTTGGCCAAGACAATATTTATAGTGTGTAAAACAGTTGTGATTCATTATTCAAGCAGTTGAATCTTTCTACAAATTGCTGGCTATTGTAATAAGCGGGTGTCTTTGTAACGGATGCTTGTGCACAACGAATTCGCTAGGAACATTAACTAGTGATGCGTAAAACGTGCGTGATATCATCTTGTCTTCGACGACGACATGCCTCATTAGTCATTAAACTTATGACTATTGTTAATTTGTTAAACAGAGCAAATATTAACTGAAAATGAAAACGAACCTAGTATGTATAGTACCGACTGCTACTGCTAAGTTATGCTGATTTATATGCGCAGAAATCTTATTTTTAATGGCGCGAAAATATCTCAGCCAATCATTGCACTCGTCCGTTCGCTATTTTTTGCTGCCTACGCGCCATGTTTTGCATGCGCGAATTATGAGCGAAATAGTTATTTCTGGTCTTTGTTGTTCTTATGTTTAAAATCTTAACGTCAAGGAATATGGTTTGTATTTCATTAGCGTTACGCTGCACTATTCTGCGCAAATGAATTTTGTCGATACGAGTTATAAAAGTGGTAGAACTGTACGTTACCAATATTTATATTTTTGTTATCAGGTTCCACCACCCGAACCGCCAAAATCAAGATCTCCAAGCATACAACGAATCCTCCAAGAGTCCATAGACGAAAACATGTCAGATTACAACTGGAAGATGGAAGCACCTTCGGAAAGTAGCACGTGGAAGGAGACAGAAGAATCCCGTACTCTAACCAAACAGAATAATGATTACTCTAGAAAGATATCCCACGACATTCTATCACGTGAATCGGCATTGAACGAACGGTATTTCGAGCAAACTTCGGATAAAGTCCGAAGTCGATCGTTAGACAATTTATTAGGTGACAACCCTGCGCCCCAACCAACTAAGCTGGCTGATATGGGGCTGTCACAGTCCCGTTTGAACGATAGATATCATTCTGTGGAACGTCTTGGTGGTGCCCCTAGCGTGACCAGCAGTAAAGGAATGGAAGCGGAGTACGGTCAACGTCAAATGCCATCGCGATACATAAAATCGCAATATGCTGGAAAGAGGGCGCCGGCTGGCTCGCAGTCTAGTCGTGCATATATCGAGAAGAGCTCGGAGTTTGGAGGTGTTAGGTAAGTTAAAGGTTTTGTCAGACCCCTAAACCCCATATTAGGTTGTTGTGCGTGTGTATTCGTTAGAAACAAAACTCTAAACGGGATTCAAGTTCAGGTATTTCCTTTCATTACACCCTCACATATAAAATAATACTCAGTACAAAATTAAGTGCAAATATTTATGAAACAAACACTGATTTATGATATTTCTCTTGATTGCAGATCTTCCGCGATGTCCGACACGTCAGAAGCTCCGAGTTTAGCGTCCCATGTCCGTCGAGTCCGCGTGCCAAGTCAGGCGTCCGACGTCGATCAGTTCCTCGACGATCTGTTCTCGCCCGTCCTCGACCCAAACATCGACGAAATGTCCGACGCACGCTCCCTCGCCGCCAGCATCAAGGGCGGTAAAGGCTACGCCAACTTCATTGACGACGTCCTCAGCTGCTCTTACAATGAGCAGATAGAAGCTTTTAATAATCCCGAAAAGATGTCACGTCTTCTCAAAGGCGGTGGCCAGGACGACTCGAAAACCACAACTAGCAGCAGCAGGAAGGAGTCAAACGTCGATTCAGTCGATGACTATATAACAAATCTTTTTGATCCCATATTTATGAATGATAGCTTGAAGAGGTTAACTGATGGCGAAGGTCTTTCCGGTGCCATAAAGGGTGGCGGTGCGACACCGCGGACGTCAGGTGGCAATACATCTGCGCTTAGTTTTGGCGCTATATCGTTGCCATCCTCGATGCCAGCGATGCCAGCCACTCCTGAAGCATTGGCCGCGGCATTAGGCTTGCACTTGCCTCCCCCGGGCACAGTAGATATAAACGCCTACCACCAGAATTTACAACGAGCTTTTCTGCAGAATGCCATGGCACAAAATCTTCAAATTCAGCAGCAGCTTTTAGCTCAAAATCAAGCTTTACAAACCTTGCTAGCCGGTCAAGTTGTGGAACCGACTGATTCAGCACCGACGTCACCGGTCCGCTCGTCGACGGTTGTACACGCTCAAATACATTCACCTCCTAGAAATTCAGTCATCAAATCGCGAAGGGAATCTAACGAAAGCTCGTCCACGGGAGCACCGCCACCTCCTCCGCCTCCGATGCCTCCCCCACTGCACGCGATGGATCCATCAGAAGTTCGACCTTTCATGGACCCCTACGGCCGCGCAAAGACGGTCCGGATAGGTAAATGGAGGTGGCCGCCGCCCAAAGATGCCGTTGGACAGGAACAAGCTCAAGATTTCACTAAATTCAAAATGCGTCAGATACAAAGAAGAATCACTCCACAGGCGCAATCTAATGGCCTCGAACACGAACCACCCCGAGGACGCTCTCGTTCCGAGGCATCGCCGGGAATCGACTGGGAAGAGTTTGAAGTGGATGGCCATAGTCCGTCGTCCAGGGAACCACCTTCACAAAGAACGGCGAGGCGAAGTTTTGAAATAGGAGCTCAAAGACCTTCACCGGGAAGCGTGGGTAAACTTAAACTCAGCTCTGAAATGCGGCAACGGCTAGAACGCGTGACCGCTAATCATTCAGTCAGGAGTACGTCGTCCGCAGCTGAAACTCCGCGCACAGTCAACAAGTTAGAGGATACGAGGAAGTTAATGCTCGAACGTCAGTTGGGTGGAGTGATGAGATGGGACGCTCCCCCTCCGCCGCTGCCCCCCGCCCCTCCCGGCCCGGCGCCGCCGCCGCCCATGACTCCACCTTCACCGCCGGACAAACCCGCCCCACCGCCACCGGTTCCCGACTCTTCCTCTACATTCGCTCAGTTGCGTCGCGATAGAGACACGTTTGGTGTCCATCAAAATAGAGAAGCTGATGATCGCCACTCATTCCTTGCTAATTGGAGCTCTAGAAGAAAAGATGAAAATGAATCATCGCAAGGCGACGATTTAGCATCACGTTTCTTGACTTCCGATCGTCGAGAACGTAGGGTCAAAGACGACTGGGGAGAAGAGTCCGATACTAGAAGTTACAACGGTGATAAAGGGCGAATCAGTAGAGACGAATGGGATTCCGAGTCCACGTTAGATAACAGACGCGATATGCGCGATAACTATTCCGGTAGAGAAGCTTCAGAAATATACGAAATTCACCCAACTAGAACCGAAAGAAGAAAAGAAGAAAATGAGATCGAGGAAAACTATGAACGAAAACGTTCATCAGTATTCGATGATTTCGAGAGATATGATGGGCGGAAGAACTCCAGAGATATGTTGGTAGGACGTGCAAGGGAAAGCCCGCGATCTGATCAAGACGACAGACGTTTCTCACCTGATAATGCAGACACATTGAAGAGGACTGATCGGCCTACTTTCAAAACGCATATGGCCCAAAAGGAAAGAGATAAGAAGTTGGAGGCAGAAAGACGACAGTCTGTTTCTACGCATGTCACGGATAGATCGGAGCATATTGAACGTGAGTAAAACTTTCAAAAAGTGACAGAGGCATAAGTATTATTAGTTTTATATCTGTTATTTACAGCCTGAAATTTTAATTGTTGTTTTCCCACAAGTCTATGTTTCGGTAATGCTACGGAGAGCATATCGTTTTTCCGAGGAAAGACAATTATAAAAATTTCATGCCGTATAATATAATATTAAAGTTATATGTTAATATTATGTTTTTTGTCATAGGTGACGCTCCAGCGCCAGCTGCATTTTTGCCGACGGAGCGCTCATTCATCACGTATTCGCGAGTGCCATGGAAGCTGCGTGTTCGGAAAGAGGTCTTCACGCCTTTGGAGACATACAGCGAACCTGCCATACTCGATTTATTATATGCACAGGTAACAATTTTTCATTCACAGCCAGCTTATCAACGATAACGAGATGTCTCATCTCGTACTTAACTTCGAGGTACAGAGCATTAAGTATTGTATTGAACTTAGATTTGGATTTTGCTAACTAGAAGATAGAATTAACATAATTTGCTGCTATTTAAAGTACTTGAAAACAGTTTTTTTATTTGTCAATTTTGAGAAAAACACCTTGTCCACCAGATCGTCCATGACATAACATCAAACACCCCCTCCCTCCGTATAAGCGCGGCCGAGCGTCGCGCGGGCTCGGCGTGGCTACGGTCACAGAATGGCCCTGTTCGCGTGAGCACCAAGCGCCAAGCTGTGGAGATGGCCAGAGAGTGGCCCTTCTACTTCGCCAGGTTATTCTCCGCGCGCGTACCGCCGGGCGAAAACGCTGTGCTTGCGGTCTCTCATACTGCTGTTACTATTGGAGTCAAAGGTAATGGCTCTACTATCATATTCACAAATACAATGAATCATGCAATTTAACTCTTAAGAAAATTTTCACAGGCCCAATGATACGTTGCCAGTCTATATGCAATACATTTTAAGAGAAAACGGTCCGCAATATATACTATTCAGCTTACGATTGCTTCATTTATTTTCAAAAAGTAAGAAACTGAGTCGCGCGTATGATAATCGAGTTTCCGACAAGGAACAGCGATGCATAATCGTATATACCGTATGTCTAGTTATAATAATATTTTTTCTCTTTGTGCAGGGCCCTCAGGCCTAGTTACTCGCCGCTCGATCTCCCTGGGCGGCCTCCGAGCGACAGCCCCGGCGCCCGCCACCCTGCAGCTGACGCCAGCTCGCGACGCGCCCATCACCCTCCAAGTGCCCCTGGCGCACCACGCCCACGCGCTCATCGCCGAGTTCGCACTGCAGTACACGCAGGTACGTGAATGTGCCATTCTAAATCCAATTATATACCTTATTTGACAAGGAACAATGGCGAACTTCCAAACAAATATTTGAAAAAGAAAGAAAAACGTTTACTTCTTAAATTGTGCTGTCACTTTTTGCATTTGCAGTTGAAAAAAATGTAATGGAGTACGAACTCCTGAGCAGGTAAATTAAACATCCAATAAAAAGATAGTACCTACTTGAGTATAAGTAAGTGCAGGCCTGATTTAAAAACCCCACTTAGCCAGGCATTTGGCGTCTTCGATGTAAAGCATTGTCACTAATTAATTATTTTTGGAACCCGAAATCAAATCTACTCAGTGAAAGAAGACATTATTAGGACGATTGTTTTTCTGAAACCTGGACAAAGTTTCCCCACTCCGTTGTATTTAGGCTGATGGGTCAAATCCCTAGTCACCCTATAATTAACTACAGCTCGCAACGCGCCCATCACCCACCAAGCACAGGAGTAACGATTCTTACTCTGTGGTGCAACTGCCCGTGGCACACAACCACGCCCACGCCCTCATCGCCAAATTCGCAATGCAATACACGTGAATGTAATATTGTTTGATGCCCACGTTTCTCCACACATGCCTGATGCCATTAGCATCCCACCTCACACCACTCATTGCGAACGCGCGGACAGACTGACAGCAGAGTGACATTAATAGGGCTCCGTTTTACCCTTTAGATACAGAACCTGAAAAACAGTAGTAGAGTAGCTAGTACACTAGTAACATACATACGAATTTATATTATTTTCTATTCAAATATGTACCTAATATATTGATTAGTCCATTACGACATCAATCTATCATTTGAACCCGCAAGTGTCGAGCGAAATAGATGGTTTGACGATGACTAGCAAAACACAACATGAGCGAAGTGTTAAAATTGATATTTCCTACTTCAAATGTTACTTACCTAATGCTTTATGCTTGTTTCAATAAATTAGGTAACATAACAGACCTAAATATTTTTTTTTGACCTACTTAAATAATAATATCTGGGTCAAACGATTAGGCAGCGATAAATAAATAAATAAACGTTGGTGTTTCTTTAAAGTAACTACATTTTTGTTTTACTTATGATACCCGAACGTCGTCTCGGAAAAGACATCAGGCTAGGTAGGATTTTTACCTACTAAAACCCCCTCGATGGCCACACCACCCTTAGCGTATATAGGGAGGCTCCTATGAACACATCAGGGGCTCCCTTGTGCGACGCCTATTGGGCTAGTCCTGTTTATCTCAGTAAGCGGTAATGAGCGTACAAATTCATAAAAAATAAAAAAACTTTAACTTTTAACTTTCAATAAACTTTGTTGGTTTTGTATCAATAACCGACTGTAAAATTTACATAACAATATTATGAAACAAAAACAGGATCGAAAATTATGTGTATTTTTACGATGTAGTAAATTGTTACATGTACCTACAACAGGTTATGTGAAGAAAACGAGCGTCAGTAAGATGTATACGAGAAAAGGAAACTAAATATTCGATCTTGCGTCTATTTCGTAATCCTTACAGCTAAAAATCATGACCTGTTATTAACATGGAGTTGGGATTTTCTTGATTAATTGATTGGATTGATATTAATAATGCAGTGGACAACCCTTCTGAATACAACTCTACTAAAATACTTAGCTACGAAAAAAACTACGATTTCGATTCGTGCCGTCTTGTGTAGGTTCCTACTTACTCGAACTTGTAGTAGGTATCTACATATTTCAGGAGGCATTTTTTTTTTACATATCTACTTATTTTAAATTGTTTTTGTTATAAGATATCTTATAAAGTCAGCTCGTTTTAATAGTCTGACAAAATCGTTTGGAGAAATCAATAGTTTAGTGCATTTTGAATTCAATAAAATATTAGTCCATCACGCGATGGAGTATTTGCACATACTCAGTTAATATTAAGCAGACACGCGAATAAGAGGTGTACCTAATTTGTACGGAATCAAATGAAAGTTCAACTTATTAGCATAAACCTCTTACAGCCCAAACCAGAAATACCTCGGACCAAAATATAAAAAAGACCATTTTATAACAATTTTTGACCAATAACAACGTTACTAAGTGCTGACAAATCTCAATAATATTTAAAAGGAAAAGGTGATTGACTAACTGACAGATCTATCAACGCACAGCTCTATCTACTGGACTGATCGAACTAAAATTCGGCATGCATAATATAGCTGTACACTTCCGCTAAGAAAGGATTTTTAAAAATTCAACCCTTATAAAAAGAGCTTGAAATTTGCCCTTGCCAGGACTTGAACCTGAAAACTCCCGCTGCTAAGACTATCGCGCTCAAAATTGCTACAGGGAGTCGGCCATTTTTTTTTTTATAGCAAATTCAATTTTAATTTATTCAAGCAATTTTTTGTAACCGCATAAGAAAACATTTTTAGAAATTGCCTGTATTTTAGAAATAACTCGTGACAGAATTTTCCAGAATACCTCGCTTATGGTATCACCATAATTTGCAATTCAATCAGAGACTTAATGAGTACGTAATTGGTACAGTTACATTAACAAGGTACGAATGCTCGGCGAGCGTGACTGTGTTATACCGATGCCATACTGCATACATACTATATCAAATCTTCATCAAAGACTAAAACAAAGGCTAGACAGAGCCTTAAAGTCTGTGAGTGAAGCCAGTTAAACTCTAGAATTGGTACAGCTAAATTAACAAGATACAAATGTTCAGCGCGCGTGACTGGTATACTGATTCCATTATGCATATTATATGTAGTATTTCAAATCTTCATCAAAAACTAAAAGAAAGGCTAGACGGAGTCTTCGATCACAAAGTTGTTATGAAAGTGAAGCCAGTTTAACTTTAGAATTGATACAGTTACATTAAAAAGGTACGAATGCTCAGCGAGCATACATAGCGAGCAGTGGTATACACAGTATAACAAATCTTCATCAAAGACTAAACGAAAGGCTAGAGAGAGTCTTCGCTAAGTAGTTCATGAAAGTGAAGCCAGTTTAAAACTCTAGGAAAAAAAAGGAAGCGGCAAAGGAAAACATCGTGATGAAACCAGCATGCCCCCATAATGTTCTCAAAAGTATGTGAGTTGTGACGTCCACCAATCCGCACATCTATTTTGTGAGTCTTGGATCTTCATTAAAGAGTCATACTTTTGTGCATAAATAAAAAGAGATTGCACTGTTTTCTGTTGCGTAACTCTACGAGACTTTTCTACTTCTGTCTTAAATAGAGTTTGTATATGGTTTGTAAAGACCGTATTGACAGTATTTTTTTACTATTTGTGCCGACCTATGTGTTACGTTATTGTATTTTTATCTTTCACTAGAGGATGCCCGCGGCTTCGCCCGCCTGGTTTTCGGTTTTTTAAATCCCGCAGGAACTCTTTGATTTTCCGGGATAAAAAGTAGCCTATGTCCTTCCCCGGGATGTAGCCCACGTCTGTACCAAATTTCATCAAAATCGGTTCTGCGGTTGGGTCGTGAAAACGTAGCAGACAGACAGACAGACAGGCATACAGACAGACAGACACACTTTCGCATTTATATGTTCGTTGTTCGTTAGTATGGATAACACTAGCTTACCTACTTGAAAGCCTTTATTGAAAAATTTATAAATGCAATCGTTATTTTTACAAAAGTTTGAACTTAATTGATTGAGACTCTTTTACAAACACTATTATAAAAATACATTATTCTCATTTGATAGCCTACTATGCTATAGTACAAAGGTTAAAAGTGCGTGCCATTATAAGGGATCGAACCTCCAAACTCTTAATCACTACTTTTTCTGAATTATCCACTAAGCACATAATCGTCGGATAATAAGAAGGGTTTTTTTTGTGCCACTAGATTAAGCTTATATTCAGAAAGCTTGCTCTACTTACAACGGAATAAGGTGTATAGGTATTATTACTGCCTTGTCAGTTGCGAGTAATTGATTATCCTAGTTATTTATCTGTTATAATTTATATCAAGATGATTGTAAATTGCGGAGTAAACTGTTATCAGATTAGATGCGCCAATTTAATAGTGTTGTTGAACGTAAATAAAGGCTTCCGTTAACAACCGTTACGCTGACCGACGACGAGGCTAGATGCCTGCGCCTGCGCAGGTTTCCGAGCTGAATGACTGCCCATACATAATGAGAGCTTTAACACTTTTGCAAGGTTTTATGGATAACTTTAAAATTAATCCTAATTGATATTAGAAATGTGAAAGTGTGGATGTTTGGATGTTTGTTACTCAATCACGCAAAAATATCTGAACGGATTTGGATGAAATTTGGAATTGAGATAGATTATACCCTGGGTTAACACATAAGCTACTTTTTATTCCGGAAAATCAAAGAGTTCCCGCGGGATTTTGAAAAATGTAAATCCACGCGGACGAAGTCGCGGGCATTAGCTAGTAGAATATAAATAGAAAAGTATTAATACAAGTGCTTTTGAATCATCACTAAAAACACTGGTTCGAATTGCCTCATACTTACTACTACTATATTGTATCTGGCAGTTTTTATTAAACTCTTTGGTTTCTACACGACATTGTACCGGAACGCTAAATCGCTTGACAGCACGGCTTTGCCGGTAGGGTGGTATCTAGCCACCAGGACCCTACGACCACTAATAAGACAGCACTTACCACGTCTTGAGGTCCTCAAAAATTCTATACGTATTTATATGTATAACACATGTACATATCTACTTACGTTATTTTACGTACGTACCTATTATTGTAAAAAACTTATTAAAAATGTATTAACTTAAATATTATGTGACCACTTTCCCTTGAAAACTGGAGCAGTTAACGAACAAAACCTCCATAGGCAATTTCACTATGAAGATGAGTAATGAAAAATAACTAGACCAGTAAATTCATCGTAATTTTAATAATAGGTACACTTTTTTACCTGGGATTCTTTTTTAGATTGTTCCTTTTATAATCTAGATAAGGAGTTAGGCCAAATTTTTCGAAATTCCCTTGGAATAGGGAATACAAAGTATTTGTATTTTCGCCGAACGAAGCCGCGCGCTGTGAATACTTCTATAGTAGATTAAAAACATTTGGTCTCATTTATTATCTCTGAAATTGGATAAAGTAATCAAGTTATTAGAGAAACTTACACCAATGAAATTACTCATAACAAATGAGTAAGATACCTATTCTATTCATATATTCAGTAGCGAAGGTTTAATAAAGCTGCAAAAGCAAAGTTGCACAAAACTCGGTCATTCGCAAGTAGCAAATAAACATCTTACCTTTCCTTACATAACATAAACATAAAAGCACATCCGTATTTTATCAAGGGAAGTAAGATGAAATATGCAATAACAGTGAATGGTCGTTAACGCTGGAAGCGTAGGGCTACGGCATTACCAAATAAGCGACAATTTTTTTTTTATTATTATTCACTATAGGCAAGGGCTTGGTCATAAATATTTCCCAATTTTTATGGATGACTTTGGCTCAGTGCACTGTTTTTTTTTTTATTCACTATAGGTAAGCGCTTGCCACAATCACACCTGATGGAAAGTGATGATGTGGTCTAAGATGGGACGCGTTTACCTAGAAGGTGCCTATTCACTCTTGTTTTAAAGATACCCGGATTGTAATTGGTAGGAAACACAGATCGCGGAAGAGTATTCCAAACCTTAGCCATGCGTATGAGGAATGAAGACACAAAACGTTTCGTGCGTGTAGATGGAATGTCGACGACATGGATAAAATTAATATGTATACAACTTACTAGATGATGCCCGCGACTTCGTCCGCGTGGATTTAGGCTTTCTAGAAAGCCCGTAGGATTTTCCGAGATAATCAGATGGGCCTTTGAGAACCCCGTGAAAACTCTTTGATTTTCCGGGATAAAGAGTAGCTGATGTCCATCTTCAGGTTGTAAACTAATTCTGTGCCAATATTCATCTTCATCGCTTTAATGTATAGGCCGTCAAAAGCTAGCAGGCTGACAAACAGGCAGTAAGTAGGTATGGATAAAGCAGGACACGATTCAATTTATGCAAGAGAGGTTTGTATACCGCTGCTTAACTATTTACATCGATGCCTATAACTTAGTTTTTGCTGCATAGCTGTATGTAATAAGCTTGTGGCCCTACGAAATATCTATCTACTTGTATGAATACCTATCGACATTTGAAAAAATGTAATTTCCGGTCAAAGGTCTGTGTGAACCGAAAGCGTAATAATATAGTCATTATTTTTATTCACGTAAAGTTACGTACCTAACTATTAAATTTTGTTGATTTTGTTTTCATACAATTTGAACAAACTGTAAGTTAATGTATGAAAAATGGAACTTATCAACGTACACCTCAAACAGCTGTGTTTCGAAACATGAGATATTCCATGGAACAGGTTTTCTATAACTTCGACTTCTCAAAAAGAAAGATTTTTCATAAAATCCTCCCGAACGAAGCAGGGAAGCTATTAGTAGGAAACGGAAGGCAGATAAAATTTTACCTCGAATGGTGACTTGACAGTTTGGGGTATCCAAGTAAGACAATGATTTTCTATTATAAAAGATTTCATCCACTATAGAACCCCTTCACCTACGCGACATACTTGTATGTCAAGCCAACTGTCAATCAATAGGATAGATAACCTTCCAAAACCTGTAGATACAACCTAAATACCAAACTATCTAATACAAGCAGCAGTCCTTTGCAGTTTACACAGTTCATGTAAACTGTCAACACAATGTTATTATAGAAAAGCCTTTCCATACACCATGGCGCGCTACCGTCCGGCAGACACGCGCACGCGCAGTCGAACCGTGACCGCGCACCCGCGCGCACCATGCAGCGCCCGCGCCTGTCCGTCGCGATGCGCGACAACTGGCGCCACTTGCAGCGAGTGTACGGCCTAGAAGTCGAGGATGACTTCTCGTTCGCGCCCCCTCGCCGCGCCCCAAGCTTAGACTCCCTCATCAACTCCTCGGAAGGAGCGGCCTCGAGCGCTGACGCTTCCGCCCCTGAGGATTCCGACTCGGGCGCCGACACCCGCGACCCAGACCCCGTCCGCCGAAAAAATAATGCTGACCGCAAAAAGTGCCCCCAAAGTTTCTCGTCGTCCTCCAGTGGTCATATGGAGACGATACACGAGGAAACCACGGAACCTAAAGTGTCTGTTAAGGAAATTCTCGCCCGATTCGAGAATTTGACGGAAAAGATAGACTGCGTTCAGGTAAAGTGGTTTAATTTTTAGTTGTAAGTTGTCTGTCGAAAAATGAAAGTGTCTAGTGGGTAAAAGTCCGTACTATTTATGTTTCAAAAAGTGTCCCAAAAGTTTCTTATCCTCCTCCAGTGGTCATGTGAAACTATACGTGAGAAGACATTGGAACTGTTTATGAAACGGTCTGTCAAGGAGTTGAATTTTTACTTCTAACCGTACCTACCTTACCTACCTTATTCTTTCTCGTTGTTTTCCCATTGATGGCGAATCCTCCTTATACTTATTCTTCCAATGATCACACGAAGACGATGAATGAGAAAAACACAAAACCTGAAGAGTTAGTTCAGGAGATTTCCATCGAAGAGAATTTAGTGCGAAAGATAAACGTAACCTTAAACAAAGTGGGTTGATAATTGTAAGAATAGTGCTGTGAAATTCGTATTTTCGCGGTAATTTGGACCATCATTATAACGTCATTACTTTCAAATTAAAGAACTGGTCACTTCACCGCTACTGAAATTACTAGTACATATAAAAATTGTGCAAAGAGCAGGTTGTTTCATGGGTCCTCTCCTTGAATTTTCTAAAAAGGGCTACTTTTCGGTAAAGTCAAGAGTTTGTAGATATGCTATGTTTATTTAAATAGTAAAATGTCAATCAGAAGACTGCCATAATTATTTAAATTTTGATATACCTATAATTTACGAATGACGGGTTTCCTGCCATAATCATAACATTGGACATTGCTCTTTGATTTAAAACACTACTGAACGACAGTAACATCATTGAAAGCAAAAAAACTGCCCATGTTATCTCTAAATATTGAATTTGAACTCACGTATTCGAGTTCTTGTCGTATACAAAATGCACAAGTAAGTTATACGAAGTTTTTCATTTCGCAATAAAACGGTTGCATTGTCAGCGAATATGCTTTGATTGCTACGTGCTTCTCTGCAAACTATACGAGTACGTCCATTGTACGGGCAAATTCTAAAACAATAGTTCATTTGTTAGTAATCACATTGAATAGGTAATAATATGTGCCACAGGTATCCACCATGTATCAGTATCCAATACTATTTAAAAACTTAGGTAAACGTCATTGATGTAGAATTATATGATATTACCAAGCTAAGGAAATGTTACTCTTAACTATCTCTATATTACTGTAATAAATCGAACCAGATGTAACCAGAGTAAGATGGAACAAGATCAATTTTTCAGAGTTAATTTTTTAAACTTTATTGCACAACTAAAGAGTTGTACAAAAAGCGAACAGGCTCGCGAACCTTATCTGCCTATGTATTTTTTCCTGTGTTCTTGCTGTGTTCGCGTTATTTCATATTATCTTATAATTATAACTATATTTCATAGCAAAGTTGTTGAGACCTTTTGCGTTATTACAAAAAAAATTGGTTGTCTGTAAAGTCGGTTTACTGACGATAGTTGAACGTGACAACAAAGGCCGATTGTGCTTCTTTGTCGCTCGTTCCGCGCTCTCGCTTGCACTTCAAGCCTTACATGGAACGCCTCAGAGCGAGGTAACGCCGCATGAGTCATGTTTTTTCGTGCGTGCAGCCGGCTCTATCGAATTATAAGACGTTGTCACTTCAAAAACATTATGTAGATGCACCATTCTATTTCGTTTTAATACTTCTCACTGGTATTTAAACAAAAAAGTTAAATCAATCTCAGTATATTAGGTAGGCACTTATCGATGTTATAAAACCTTATCTAATAAGAATATAAATCAAATTGCGTGACCGACCATAAACATCGTAGCAGGCAGCAGCTTCTTCCGATGACGTAACGGCATTAATTGCTTCTTTAATACTAGACAGCTAGACATAATAACTATTGTAGTTATACATAATGCAATACTGAAAAAATATGATATAATACTTTAATCGTATACCCAATACTTGGGTAAGTAGGCTTGGTCTACTAGATAAATAATATGAAATGTATTTAATTTTATTCTGAATCCATCCCCGATTTTCAAATGTACCCATGTAGTTTCAATAAATAGGCAAATGCCAGTAAGTAAAGATTTTTTAACCGACTTCAAAAAGGGAGGATGTTCTCAATTCGTCGGAATCTTTTTTTTTTTGGAAACTTTTATTTAGGTAACTTCATATCTAATTTAAGATTCAAAACTTTAATATTTCAAGCCAAGAAGTAGATATTGGACTCTTTAATTTAAAAGTCTTACCCATATTGGCGCTTTATTATTTTTTCCGTCAAAAAATATTCACAGAAAATAATAATAATTTGTGAATGTGGCTAACCGTTTTACGAAAGGTGGAAGAGTCTTGAAATATCATAAGAGTCATAAGTTGGTTTATTTTCCAAGCATGCTACATAATGTGTGCATTATTGATCAAATCATTTTTTTTACTATTTGAATGTTCTATCCGTCAATCGGTAACGGCTCAAGCATCCTCAGCAAACGCATACTAGAGCCGCTCCCCGTTAAAAAGCGTATTTAATCATTTGTTCATAGTTTTTTGTAGGTATCTCTTTCCTATCCGTTTTCCGGATAGGTGATAGTCTTGAAATATCATAAGAGCCATAAGTTGATTTGCACGCTTCGATCATGCTACATAATGTGTGCATTATTGATCAAATCATTTTTTTTCCTATTTGAATGTTCTATCCGTCAATCGGTAACGGCTCAAGCCTAGTTCGCCTACTGGAGCCGCTCCCCGGTAAATAGCAATTATTTAATCATTACGACGCTGCACCTGACGGACGCACGCAACGAGCGCTAGGTGCGAACATGACCCTTCACTGGTCAAGGCACACCGCTTTTTGTTACATCATAGTGTATACCTTCTTACTTGAAATATCTTCAAAATTATTTGTTTATGCTTGGCGCTTCAACCATGCATCATGCAGTGCTTTTCTAAATTCTTTCTACCCAACGACGTAGCTTTTGTCGGCAAAGCTTCTTCAGGAATAACGTTTCAGTTCAGGTTACCTCACGATGGCAGTTGTGCATACAATCTGTTGTAATTAATTTCTTTTAAGTACTCGTATACTGGCAGGTATACATAGTAATGTAATGTTGTAGTGCAATACTGTGGCTCGATTATGGTAGAATAGAATAGACATCTTCTTGACAAGCGTGCTCCATCTTAGGCTGCATCATCACTTGCTAGCAGGTCTGATTGCAGCCAACCGCTAGTCTATAAATTTAACTCGCTCACTATTGACTAAAATGCATTGTCGCAACAAGAATACCATAAATTCAGCCAGTAACAACAATTGCGATTGTAATAATGATTGATGCTGGTTTTCCGGAATCGACCTGTGGATCTATAAAAAATATGTAGGGATAGCATTAATATTTTCTGTAATAACGAAATACCTACTGTCCCTCATTTTCTTTTAATTTGAATATTAAAGTGTTAAGTTTGAAATAGTTCATAGTAGGCAAACTATGACAAATAATGTACCTAAGCAACTTTTAATGCATAACAAACTATGGAATGTTTAGGTACCCTTTATTGTGACTGGTTTAGAAAATACTTACTTGAAACAGTCACAAGTACAAGTGTAAATTAAAAATTTATAACACCCCCGAATAGTGAAGATTTCAGTAATAACTAGAAAAGAGCTGATAACTTTCAAACGGCTGAACCGATTTTCTTTGATTATAGCTAAGAACACTCGATCAAGCCACCTTTCAAAACAAAAAAAAAAACTAAATTAAAATCGGTTCATTAGTTTAGGAGCTACAATGCCACAGACAGATACACAGATACACACGTCAAACTTATAACACCCCTCTTTTTGGGTCGGGGGTTAATTACTACTTAATACTTATAGATTAGTAGTAGGTAGGTAGGTATATTGCGGTGTTTTTGATAATACGAAGACCTATTTCTAGGATTTTTGATATAATATGTCTGTCATAATATTGTGTCATTACATTCCAAGTATGAAAACATGTATCTTTACCAACAATGGTTATAGGAAACAATTTCTTAATAATGACACGCGCGGAAAGTGTAAAAAAAACTCGTCACACACAATGTGTTCAGACTTCGGAGAAAGTTTCCTTTAATATTCATGTAAGAACGTTTTAAATAAGAAGATCTGCCACGAATTACATTCATACCGTCCGGTTACCTAAACAGTGGTTGAAGTACTGTAATTTTTAGGGTTCCGTACCCGAAAAGTACCAACGGAAACCTATTACTAAGATTCCGCTGTCCGTTCTGTCCACCTGTCTGTCTGTCTGTGGGCTGTATCTCATGACCGTAAAGTTATAGAAAATTGAAATTTTTACAGAATGTGTATTTGTATTGCCGCTGTAACAACAAATAATAAAAATTCAGAAATGACCGCCATGAAAATAAAAAAATTAAAGTGTTATTTGTACGGTGGTACGGAACCCACCGAATTTTTTTATGGCAAATAAAGGGTGGGCATTCGACCGTTAATTGGTTCGTAAAAGTTGAAAGTGTTCGTTCACAACCTTATCTTTTTACTGGACTTTATTTAAAGTGTTTATTTTTTTGGCCATACATATTTACTTTTTAGCTTTTACTTTTTAATAATGTCAACTTGATATAAGTTCCTGTGTGTAAGATAGAAACACGTCACGATCATTAAGTTAATCTAACATTAATTTTATGGATGCCAACTAAACACCAACAAGGACAGAATAATTTTATTTATTTTCTGGAAACACTACAACAATTAAATATCAGGCAATACATATATAAAACACTCAAACCATAACTGTAATGAAACATCTACACCCATTAAACAACTTATGTGCAAAATTTAACTTAATGTTAATATTTAACGATAGATTTAAGTTATAGCTTTAATATATTATAATAATATGTAATTGTTTATTGTCCCAAATAAGTAAAAATAAAATAAATAAACTAAATAATCAGGTATAGCACGCGTAGTTACGAAAACCAAAAAATCGAACCGAATTATGCCAACATCAGTGACGAATTAGTCGTAAAAGCACGCAACCCTCTGTATTTTATAAGACATGAACGTATTATACTATGTTATAAGATGTAGATGTAGCGAAAAATAATGTCTTTTACAAGACTTGTAGAATCTCAGGACAAAATAATAATAAACAATCGATTTGGCAACTTCAATCCCAAGTCTTAAAGGGTCGTGACCTAAAGTACTCGGTACTGCTCGGTGGGTAATTATTAATTACAATCAACAATTTTGGTTTTTTATATTTGCATACCGAAACTGTTTAGTTACACGTTCTAAATCGTAAGTTTTAGACATCACACTAATATTATAAAGGCGAAAGTTTGTATGTGTGTGTGTGTGTGTGTGTGTGTGTGTGTGTGTGTGTGTGTGTGTTTGTTACTTTTTCACGCAATAACTACTGGACGGATTTGGCTCAAATTTGGAATGGAGATAGATAATATCCTGGATTAGCACATAGACTACTTTTTATCCCGGAAAATCAAAGAGTTCCCACGGGATTTCAAAAAACCGAAATCCACGCGGGTGAAGCCGCGGGCATCTTCTAGTTTAAATAAATAGCAACTCTTGTTCCGATATAATAAAGCTCTCACAACGCTGTGGCCAAAGTTTAACAAACGCAAATATATTTCTTGTTTGGTCTTGGTTGGTCTGATTTATGGTTTTTATAAAGAATATTATTAGTCAAATTAAGCATGACTATAATATACCGTTTGCCATCCAAGTAGGCGTAAAGCTTGGGCTAAGAATAGGTACGACAAAAGTGCAACGGGTGGGGTTTGAACCGGCGACCTTTCAGATTTCAGCCGCTCCGTAACCGTTGAGCTATTCAACTTCTGAATTCTATAATGTATGCGTTTAGAGCGAAGGCCATGTTTCGGTTAGTGTTTTGTGATGGTATCAATGCAGAGCTAATACAATCCGCCGCCGTCAATCGGCGCGGACGACAATCGCGCGTGAATCGGAGCGTGCTTCCGTTTCCTAATGTTACACGCGAACCCGTGTGAATATAACCTTTTTTTGCACCTTTTCAATGGCGTTTCTAATTCGGCGAAATAGCAAACGTTTAAACGACTTTGATGCTGAGCTTCGATGACACAATGGTGTTCTCACCTTTGAAATTGCAACCGTATTAACAACTGCAACACAGTTTTGAAACTAACTCAGTTGTTACCGTACTTTACTGTAAAGGAATTTAAAAAGTTATAAATAAAGATTTTTCATTTTCATTTTTATTTATTATGTTGGTCGAGTTATGGTTAAGTTAGATTTAAAAAACCGGCCAAGTGCGAATCAAACTTGCACACCGAGGGTTCCGTACTCGGGTATTTTTTCCGACATTTTGCACGATAAATTAAAAATATAATGCATAAAAATAAATAAAAATCTGTTTTAGAATGTACCTAGGTAAAGCCCTTTCATATGCCACCCTACTTGGTATAGTTATTTTACTTTGAATATTGGAAATACTAATTATTATTTATTCATAAACACACTTTAATTTTATTTTTGTGATGAAACCACAAATTCACGGTTTTCAGATTTTTCATTTACTTGTGCTAGAAGTCCTACCTACCTGCCAAATTACATGATTCCAGGTCAACGGGAAGTACCCTAAAGGTTTTCTTGAAAGACACGACAGACGGACAGACAACAAAGTGATCCTATAAGGGTTCCGTTTTTCTTTTGAGATACGGAACTTTAAAAAAAGTAGTTAGACTATCAGAAGCAGAACACCGTTACATCGATTAAGAGCGAAATGAGAGATCGATTACCGATGTAGTTACTCTACGCACTAAATAAAGCGGCGATCTGTGTCACCAGCCGCTACGACACGGTGCAAACTGCAAATATTTAGATTTTAGATCACCAGAGCGACGTGCGAAGCTAATTTTATTGCAAATTGCCTTCCGTAAAACAATACTCGTATATAAATAACTAGCGGTTGCCCGCGACTTCGCGTACAATTTCTGATTTCCCAAGCAATGTCAGTCTACCAGCTATTTCACGGCCCAACAGTTTAACCGATTTTGATAAAATTTGGTTCAGAGTTAGCTTACATCTCGGGGAAGGACCTTAGGACAAGGCTACTTTTATCCCGGAAAACAAAGAGTTCCCGCGGGATTCTCATAAGGGTCCATCTGTTGTACCGATTTATATGAAATTTAGGTACAGAGGTAGCTTGCATCCCGGAAATTGACATAGGCAACTTTTATTCCGGAAATCAAAGAGTTCCCACGGGATTTTTAAAAAACCTTAATCCACGCGGACGAAGTTGCAGGCATCATCTAGTATTAGTATGGATACACGAACATCTGGCATCACGAAGCACGAAGCCACCTGTCATGCCTGTTCCTAAGCTATTTATGTTATTTGTATGTATTACGTTTAACACGCGCGCTCGGCTGTGTTTCCTGTATGCTCACCTGCTATTAACGTGTCTCTGTCCACTTTACCTAGTGCCATCGATGGTAAACATACATCGGAGGTTTGATAATTGAACCCAACGTATCTCTTACTTTTCTGTTAAGTATATTTTAACTTTTCCGCATTTTATGCAATTAAATATCGCTTTAAAAACATCGTAAGGAAACCTGTAACTCTTATTTTCCACGTGGACCTAATGTGTGTTTTATGCAATTAAATATCACTTGCTTTAACGGCGAAGGAAAACATCGTGAGGAAAGGTAAAGAGGAAAAGTCTTAAAGGTGTGTTAAGTCTGCCAAACCGCACTTGACCAGCGTGGTAGACTGTGGCCTAAACCCTTCTCATTCTGAGAGGAGACCTGTGCTCAGTAGTGAGCCGGTGATGCGATAATCACAACGATTTGTAAACGAACGTCTGGTGGGAGGCTTCGGCCGTGGCTAGTTAGCACCCTACCTGCAAAGCTGTGCCGCCAAGCGATTTAGCGTTCCGGTACGATGCCGTGTAGAAACCAAAGGAGTATGGGTTTAATGAAAACTGATACCCCTTCCATGCTAGCCCGCATCCATTTTAGACTGCATCATCACTAACCACCAGGTGAGATTGCAGTCAACTAACTTGTATCTGAATAAAAAAACTCCAAATAGTGCTAGCCGATGTTTCAATAATAAGCATCGTGCATGAAAGTGTAGTCACGGACTCATTGGTATGACAATTAGTTGAACTGAAATTGTCAATTACAGCTCCCGTACGCGAGCCCTCGCGTAAACCGAGCCGTCATTATTTCCGAACGCTCTCTTCGACTGCGGAAATTACGAGAAAGTTCCATTGACTCTATGAGAGCTATTTCCGTGGTCGCAAAAACCTGTGGAAACGAGGGGAAAAACAAGTGTTATGTTTTCATTTGTTTAAACGAACTTTGATTGACACACTCGAGTCTGAAAAGAAACAATGCGCTACGGGTAGAAATTCAAGCCGATTCAAATTTCACCTTTTGAGCTTGGGTCTTGTTTACTTCTAGCCTTGCTTGCTTTATGAAAAAATCGCAAGTGCGGCTATCGTATCTTCCTGCAACCTTTCAGGTTAGCGCGAATATAGATTTTGTAAAACCCCGCGAGAATTCGTTTTTCTGAATTACTCGTTTATCTAATACAAAGAGAATGTCGTTCGCAGAATGTCGTATAACTACTGGACGTCTGATTTGCAAAACTTATTCGAAAATGATGCCCGCAGCTTCGCCCGCGTGGATTGGTCAGATGCCCTGCAGCATCAGGATTGAGGAGTTGAGTTGAGTTTGGAGAGACTCCAAATTTTTTATGAAACAATGTCGCAAAGTTCCTCTATCGATTAAAAAAGAAATGACGCAAATCGGTTCAGAAATCTCGGAGATTTCGGTGTACATAGTAGAAAAACACAACTCCCTTCTTGAAAGTCGGTTAAAAAAGTATCCTATGTTACTCCCTGGTCAATTCTCTACTTGTCTGTGAAAATCCCGTCAAAATCGGTTCAGCTGTTCCCAAAATTAGCCTTTTCAAACAGACAGACAGACAGACAGACAGACAGACAGACAGACAGACAGACAGACAAAAATTTTAAAAACGTGTGATTCAGTTATAGTATCGTTCAAATAACCATATGACCTTAATATGCGGTAGTTATTTCGAAATTACAGACAGACACTCCAATTTTATTTATTAGTATAGATTCGCCAAACACAAAATATTCGCCGTATCCCGAATAGTGTGGCCAGTAGATTTGAGGTAGTTAGTTGTTAGTGAATTAGAGTAGTTGTAATGCCGAACTACTATTGTAACCAGAACCAGAGCGAACTAGAGTGAGGGAACTCTCGGTTTAATCCTGAATCGACGAAAATTATATTAGGATATGGTGACGTGAAATCATAGAACAAGTGTAAATTAAAAATTTATAACACCCCCGACAAGTGAAGGTTACAGTAACTAGAAAAAAGCTGATAACTTTCAAACGGCTGAACCGATTTTCTTGGATGATAGCTAAGAACACTCTCGATCAAGCCACCTTTCAAACAAAAAAAACTAAATTAAAATCAGTTCATTCGTTTAGGCGCTACGATGCCACAGACAGATACACAGATACACACGTCAAACTTATAACACCCCTCTTTTTGGGTTGGGGGTTAAAAATAGGGCTACGATAGGGCTACCTGCGTCAAATGTACTAACGTTAATTGACTGACAGTGACGTCGATGTCTCGACGTTTTGTTAGACGTTCCACTGTTCCACTGCTCGTATAATATAAATATTACTATTATAATAAATAGCAGAAAAGTTACTTCTTATAAATAAACTAACTTCTCTATAATAAAATTGAATTATTTATACCTACCAATGATGTAAGAATCTATTGTTCAAACTGTCATGCCATATTGAACATGAACATACCTAGTCATCGTTGGCATTTAATTTGTGATTCTTGTAACTTGTTGCATGATGATTATTTTTTATGTAATACACACTAGAGTGCTATCCAAGCATAAATTATTTCCAAGATTGAAATTAATATTCCAACTTTTACAATTAGGTATGAAATATGAATCTATGAATGCCTCGTATATAGAAATATAAATATCAATGATAATACATATTTTAACCGATCTATTAAAGAAGAGTTAGTAATTAGAAGGATTTTGTACAAGGATCTTACACAAACATCTAAATTACATACTTGATCAATGGAGATAACCATGGATCCATTATGATATTAGATAAACAAAATTATTTAATATGGAAATTGAAGAAAAGTTTACCGAATACTTCGTCGTTTGTCATCAAGTCAAGTGAAATTATTATATCTACTAACCGATGCCCGCGACTTCGCCCGCGTGGATTTAGGTTTTTCGAAATCCCGTGGGAACTCTTTGATTTTTCGGGATAAAAAGTAGCTTATGTGCTAATCCAGGATATTATCTATCTCCATTCCAAACAGCCAAATCCGTCTAGTAGTTTTTGCGTGCAGGAGTAACAAACATATACACACACACACACACACACACACACACACACACACACACACACACACACACACACACACACACACACACACACACACACACACACACACACACACACACACACACACACACACACATACAAACTTTCGCCTTTATAATATTAGTGTGAAGTGTGATATATTAGGACTAGCTGACTCACTCCGGCTTCGCTTGTGTGAAAATTCCTAAGTCCTTTCATAGTGTGGTTCTCCGTCATAGAGAAAAACTACGCGCAATCTCAATTATCTACAGTCAGCGCTTTGAGCTGTATCCCAAAGTCAATGTCAAATCATTTATTCAAATTCAACAATTGACAGTCAAAAGGTGTGCAATAGAATAGGCACATTTTTGATTGTCAATTTGTAAAATCATGATGTAGACGTAATGGTGATAATTAATTACGTAAACTTTACGAGGGTTCCAAATGCACCGAATCCAATAATCTTCTAGATTCATGATATAGGTACCTAGATCCGCCATTTTGTTCAACGCGAGATATCGATCAAGCTAGCATTATTGTTTAACAGCTATTGTAGTGAACGGAAGATGTCCGCAGGTACTACAAGGCGTCAGTGATATCATTCTAGCCTATCTGTATTGTCGCTGGCCTTGTTACACGCAATCTATGTAACTTTAAGTTATTATGCGACTTGTTATTACTAGTTGTAGCTCATTTTATATTTTCTATAACGTTTTAAGGTCGTTTATGAAGTAAAAGTGCATAAGTTTAGGTTCTTCGCAAACAAAACAAGATTCACACTAATATTATAGGTAAAGGGGAAAGTTTGTGTGTATGTTTGTTACTCTTTCACGCAAAAACTACTGGACGGATTTGGCTGAAATTTAGAGTGAAAATATATTATACCCTGGATTAACACATTGGCTACTTTTTATCCCGGAAAATTAAAGAGTTCCCACGGGATTTTAAAAATCTATATCCACGCGAACGAAGTCGCGGGCATCAGTTAGTCAAACAATAAAATGTAAATAGGTATAAAGTCACTATTTACCTACTTACTCGTAGTTTGTGAAAAATACTTTCGAGGAAAAATGCTTTATTTTTAAAAACAAGGTTTGAATCTACTGTAGACACAATAAAATCCTGAAAACCTTGATGGTTAGATCCATATCGTCGCTGCGCATGCAAAATCGCTATGTATTTTTTTAGGATTTTCGTTTTTGATGTAATTTTGTTTGGTTTTAAAAGGCTTGTGTACATTTATATAAACCTTTTTTATATAAACTTTAATAGGTTTATGTGCTATTTCAAGAGATAATCTTTTTAGCTACCTACGTAAAAGTTAAGCATATTTTTTCAAAAAATTTAAGTTTAAAAGGGTCTCCTGAAAACTTGTGATTTTCCACATAGCGGAATAGATATACTTACCTTTCTAATATTGTAAATGGGGAAATGTGATAGGTATTAGGTACCTACTAATATTATGAATGGGGAAATGGTGACACGGCCCAACCACTTTTGATGTTCTGTACAGAGTTAGCTTGATCCTGAAACGGACAATGGTACTTTTACTCCCGGAAGATGAAAAATTTCCCACGGGATTTTTAATAACCTTGGTCATAAATAAAGGCCCGAGTATCATCTATTAGAACATATAAATTTAGTGGTAGGTAAATGTAAGTAGGTATATACTTGAAAGAAAGAAAGCGAATGTTTCTAAACACGCATTGTAATCGATTGAGAAAACCTTTGCAGCCTTTGTTCATTTCCGTGGGATTATAAGATTGTGAGTGAGTACTGTGCAAGGGCAACTTTGCAAGTTATATTAAGTAAGTACGTTAGCCCGCGTCTGCGTGAATAGGTTTTCAAGAAATCCTTCAGGAACTCTTCTCGGTACAAAAAGTAACCTGTGTGTTAATTCAGGGTACAAGCTATCTTCATGCGCTGCAAAATCGGTTCGATTTTGTGGCGAGAAGGGATCAAATATCCAAACTTACTCATTTATTATTAATATTTGGATTAAGATTCAATTTATTATCTCTTCTAGCTTACCCACAGAATATAGAATTTACTACCTATAAAGCAGCTAATGAAACTACAAGTGTAAATTAATAATAACACCCCCGACAAGTGAAGGTTACAGTAACTAGAAAAGAGCTGATAACTTTCAAACGGCTGAACCGATTTTCTTGGATTATAGCTAAGAACACTCTCGATCAAGCAACCTTTCAAACAAAAAAACCTAAATTAAAATCGGTTCATCAGTTTAGGAGCTACGATGCCACAGACATACACAGATACACACACAGATACACACTTATAACACCCCTCTTTTTGGGTCGGAGGTTGATAAAAGTAGTGCCAACATCTGAGCAGGTGTAAATGTCCCGTGTTTAATTTTTGATGTGACAGCAATTCTCACTACAGTTGTAACGGTCAGTAAACGCGGGATTGAGGGAGACAGCGCGTGCCGGGACTTCAAACCGATCATTATGTAGTCCGACATCAAACAAACCGACCAGTTCAAGTGCGTGGGCACCTTTACTGGTAATTTCTTTAACAATACTTCTGAGTTTTTACCCCCGACCCAAAAAGAGGGGTGTTATAAGTTTGACGTGTGTATTGTTTATTGTGTGTTATTATTGTCCGGGATATCGGGGGGGGGGCAACCCCCCCCCCCCCCCCCCCCCCCGCCCCGGCTACGGCTATATGTGTCTGTGGCATCGTAGCTCCTAAACTAATGAACCGATTTCAATTTGATTTTTTTTTGTGTGAAAGGTGGCTTGATCGACAATGTTCTTGGCTATAATCCAAGAAAATCGGTTCAGCCGTTTGAAAGTTATCAACTCTTTTCTAGTTACTTTAACCTTCACTTGTCGGGGGTGTCATACATTTTTAATTTACACTTGTGTCACATAACTACGTAAATGCAGCCGTCTGCCATCTACGAGAAAATAATACTTCCTACTCTACTTCCATGGAGAAGCCAACTTAGTGTAGTTTGACTGCTACAGGCGTCTGACGATCAATTCTGATTATTATATTCTGTTATTTAAACATTTGCTTCATAAAATCAGCCAATCACAATAATTGCGATTTTATTTTATTTTTGTTACACTCAAAACCAACAAAACCAACGATGGTTTTTGGTTTTCTGGCACTGAATGTAACAAAAATAAAATCGCAATTATTGTGATTGGCTGATACCAGTAGTCGTAAAATAACAAATGAGCAAATAATCACCTATCATAAGGAAAGGATCTAAGGAAAGCAATATAACAGCGCTAATAGCTTAGAAAGTGTGGAAGCGGTCCGTATCGGCGGTAACGATGTATTTAATGATATGAACTGCCAGCGCGTACGTAGTACGTACCAATAATGCGAACCCGTCTCTCTTATTGTTGAATACTTACCCAGGTACATACAATAAAAGGAGAAACTGATGGACGGACGTATCAACGACAGCTGGAATTGCTTGCTTCTCTAGAAACTTAAAATCAAAATCAAAACTTATTTATTTTATGTAGGACAATTAGTCATGTCCTTTATGCTATGTCTGTGACTCTGCCGCCGTTTTGGAATGCAGCTTCTACCGAGAAAAGCTGGCAAGAAGTCAGCTGTGGCTCTTTTCAAAACAAAAAGTTACAATATGTATTGTAACAATACAACTACACTATATTGTGGGCAACTGAAAGCCCAGCTTCTTTGTCGCTTCATAAATTCTACTCGTATAATGCATCCTAATGTTAAAACTCTTGTGAAGGTTTTCTTTACAACGCAAACCCTCCCAAGGCTCCATACGTCATTCGAGAGCACCTGAATAAAATCACGATTAACAACCACGGATAAATGTTTTAAAGTAGCACTATATCTGGGTATATTCAGCGTAAGTATATACCTAGTGCTATTTTAATAGCAGCATTTATCCTATTAAATTCAAAATTTAAAAACCCCCGACACAAAACTCTCTAAAAAGTAAATAACTTTCAAACGGCTGAACCGATTTTCTTGGATTATAGCTAAGAACACTCTCGATCAAAGCCAACTTTCAAACAAAAGAAAACTAAATTAAAATCGGTTCATTCGTTTAGGAGCTACAATGCCACAGATACACAAACACACAGATACACACGTCAAACTCCCTCATAACACCCCTCTTTTTCGGTCGGGGGCTTAAAACCCTAAAGAAGTTAACCGTCAAACTTGTACCTACTAACTGGTACCTACTCGCTTGGATTCGCTTGGATACACTTAGTATTATCACGTACGAGTAGGTACATGCTAAGAACGTTTGATGTAGGTCATTTTGTGACCTGAACAACTTGTTATCACAATATTAGCACCTCCGCGACATACTTACAATCTCATACTTAAAGATTGCTACCTTGTACTTCTATTCAATAAAATAGAAACATTTTTTATTGAAATGAACCGATTCGAATCACACTATCACACTAATATTATAAAGGAGAAAGTTTGTATGTGTATGTGTGTGTATGTTTGTTACTCCTTCACGCAAAAACTACTGGACGGATTGGGCTGAAATTTAGAATGGAGATAGATTATACCCTGGATTAGCACATAGGCTACTTTTTATCCCGGAAAATCAAAGAGTTCCCACGGGAATTTTAAAAAACCTACATCCACGCGAACGAAGTCGCGGGCAACAGCTAGTAGTAAATAAATCTACTGTTACCTACCTAAAGATTGTTAAGTAGGCATAGTTCTATAGAACATTATATAAACTTTTCTTTATTGTAATAAAATTTAAAAAAAGATAGTCAAATAAATCTGCTCGTACCGTACCACTATCGATATTTTGTACGGATTTCGAAAATATCACGGAATTATTCGTATAGTTATCCTATACTAGGTACATTAATATGATTATTATTACATGATAGTGTCCTTGCTGAAATTTATCCAAATTTTCATTGCTACGAATCGATGAATGCTTTTTAATTGGTCCGATTAGTCTACCTATACCAAGAGGGACGTAAATAAAAACAATTGTAACCTAAAAAACTGTGTCCCATTAATCATTGAACAATAACGGTATATATTGGTATAACGTGCTCAGTTTTCGCGATTTATCGGAGCGAATGGATACTACATAAATATTAATTAAAACCGGTCAAGTGCGTGTCGATCCACGCTCAGTGTAGGGTTCCGTAGCCGTCCATCACAATATACTAGCTATTTACATAACTAACAACTTCATCTAAGTGATTTTCAATGAAAATACGACTCCGAGTACATTTTTGAGTTGGTTGACTATTACTCGTTAACTTGTAAAGCCTAGTTAGCCGTGCTAGTTTTCCGTCTAACTTCGCTATACATCCAAAAACAACCATTTAATTGACTTTCACAAAAAAAATCCCTGAATCAGAAAATGGTTTTGCATACCGCAATGTTTTTGAAAGACGTATCACCTCTTAATATGAGATAGACGAGAGAAAAATCGACCTCACTTTCGTGTAATGGAGGAACCTACCTTAAAGATATTTTTTTTAAAGATTTTATATTACCACTTTGCGAGCGTGATTACCATTTAGCGTATACCCATACCACATTACAGCTTTCTAGAACTAATAGGCTCTGAACTACGGACGGACAGATGGACTTAGCGAAACTATAAGGCAGGCGGTTGGCAACAGGCGGACGATCGAATCTTGGACCGCTGAATATTTTTAATACCTATCTATGAATGAATAAATTAAAAAGTTTAACTTTTACACATTTTGCATGATAATATGCACTTTCGTAGGATTATAACTTTCGCATTTGTTGTTCCTCACGTAAACCAAACTATATATTATTATGTATAATGAACTAGCTCAAGACCATCAGTGTGATTTTCCGCATTTATTTCTGAACCTCGATAAAAAAATTAAACAGTATTCGGACCCCACTTAGAATCACTTGCCGACTCCTGCTATAAGGGTTCCTTATTGACTACGGAACTCTAAAAATGGAAAAAAGTCGCCGCCGAAGCGCATCGGGCGGGCGCATACCGCCGACGCACATCGCGACTGCGACCGCGCATGCAAGTGCAGCGCGAGAAATATTTCTATCTGATTTTCCCAATTTTCCCACATTTTCTTGCCGAATTTGAACGATGTGAAACGAATATAAACCTCGAAACGAACCCGACGCGATAAACGAGTTTTCGCGCAATGTATTGAGATTGAGAGTGAAGTGTTTTCGGTAAAATGGAAAACATTTACGGTGTTATACGCACGCTGAGCAGGAAAACATTGAAACGAAAGCAACAGGTAATTCGAAAACCATAATTAGCGATATTGCATGAATTTTTATGCATAATATATCAGTTTCAAATTCAAATTTCAAAGCCGGGCAGATGGACTAGTTATTAATAGAATTTTATTACATTACAACTAACAACGTAATAAGCGTAACCAGTAAAGTTTTCATTTAATTTCCACCAGCTAGCTACCTGAATTTCCAGTTAATTAATAACCATTCTTATAATCACCAAAGCTATTGATTAAATTAAGGAATACAACCATTTTCTAAGAAAGTTCCTAGATAAAACCTGGATGTCTTAGTAGGTACTTACAGGCTACTAAAAGGGGCTAGAATAAAGATTCTAGAGATTACTTTTTTGGTGTAGAATGCAGCGGTGATCGTGGCTGTTGATAGAAAGAATTACGAACTCGAATAAACGAACGAACGATCAAGTAGAATAAAATTTTGCAAGTTATTTAGATTAATAGCTTAAAATACCTTTCCTTTCTGGTATGTTTCGTTGGTATTTGTTTCATAAACATAAAAAATTACGCCAATAAACACGCAAATTGTTCGAGATCAAATACTACCTATGTAACAAGATGATTGGAAATAATCATTTTATTTACTTATTTAAACATCTATTCTGACGAAATCTCCAAACTCATTCTGAATTCTCATAGAGCGAGGCTTCTATATCAATAACAATAGACATCAAAGAAATCGGTTTTACGTTATCTTTCCCGGGTCTTAAAATAGACATAAACGCGCTCAAAGCTCGCCCTATTTCGACCATTCGTCGATACTTATAAATAATATTTTTATTTTTTAATAAGTATATATTTTTTTTTTTGTTAATTTTCTAATTATATTAATCAACTTTTATGTACAATATTGTTTTGGTAATAGAGTCATAGACTCTATGATCAAGAGAACATTGTTGTTAAGTCAATTTTTTTTTTTTAAATTGGTTGTACATAAAACTGTTTTAACCCTATCTGTTTTACAGATTGATTGTTGAATTAGTCTACACTCTACAGTATAGTAGTTTGTATTTATTTACTGTGCACTGTAGGTTGAAACGAATATTGCATGTTTTAATGTCTGTCTGCTAGCTTTTTACGGTCCATCGTTTTAACCATTTTTGGCGAAATTTGGTACAGAGACAGCTTGCATCCCAGAGACGGATATAGACTTACTTTTCTTTACTTTTTGTCCCAGAAAATCTCAAAAATGGTAAAACAACGTCGACGTAATCGCCGGTGTTTAATACAGAGATACCTTGCATCTGGAGCCGGAAATGGGCTACAAGTACTTTTTATCCAATAATAATAATCAAAGAGAAAATCAAAGAGTTCTAACGGGTTTTTAAAAAATCTTAATCCCACAGACGGAGTCGCAGGCATCATCTAATAAAAAAGTAATTAAAAATTCTTATTACAGTAGTCTTCCCGCAGTATATTGCTTTTTACCGTTTCCATAGTGGCGAAAAAAATGAAAATATGTGGGTCGATTAAATTTGTTAAGTGCATCACGCTTTCATGCGCGGCTCGCGGCGGCCGAATGCTTTACCATAGCTAATATTAATAATAATTGTTTCTTTAATAAGTAAATGAACAAATTTACTCTATTTTGTAACAGAAAATCACGGAATCCTCAAATATGTAACCAAGGCAGGCTATCGGAAGAAACAATAAATAACCTGTTTACCGGGATGCAAGGTATTTCTTTACAAAATTTTGTCAAAGTTGATTAAGGTGAAACCGTGAAAAGTTGACAGACACAATTTTGCATTTATCATAACTTTTGCATTTAACTTAGTATCATCTTAGTATAGATTGTAATCTACCAACGACCAAGTAGTTAATACTGTTATCTTATTTGTTACAGATACAACCAAAACCAACAACCAACGGCGTGACAAACACAAACAGAGAAAAGATAACAGAGAGAGATACTAGAGATGTAAGAGACTCAAGAGAATCCAGAGAGTCAAGAGAGTCCAGAGAGTCGAGAGAGTCGAGGGAGTCAAGGGAATCGAGAGAGTCGCGTGAAATGAGAGAACTCCGAGAGTCTAGGGAAGAAATAGAAGTGGAGATCCGAGATAGACGAGGACCGACGTCATCTCCGGTGCCGCGGGAACGTGAGAGGGACAGGGATAGAGATAGAGAGCGGGACCGGGAAAGAGAGATGCGAGATGATAGAAGAGAGCAGTCAACTCCACAGCACGATGGCCGACATCCACTTCTGCAGTTCGCAGTGGATCATTTTAGACAGAGCCCTGAGTAAGTCCCTCTTTTTTTATTAATTGTATGCTTTATTTTTTCTAGCTATTTTTTTTATCCGACACGAAACCTTTTATTTATGTCGTATGCCAAAAGCTGCCGAAATGAGTTGGTCGGCATTAAAAAAAAATTTTAGCCATTGATTTTTATGGACAACTCACGCTTCACCAAAAAATTGACTATGCCAAATTGTTTGCACAAAAAAAGAGCTGAAGTTTTCTATGATAATTTCCCTGTACCTCCTATGATTTTGGATTTTCCCATAATGTCCCAGTCAAAAAAAAAACACTGTATAGTCGTAATGTGGCATTCCTTTGAGAATAAATGTATCACAATTACTCATATTCACGGCTCACATTTTCCCAATTGTTTCCCAATGTTTAATTAGTCAATATGCAATTTTGCAATAAAGAAGAAGGGTCAGCCACCTAGATTCGAACAGACATAATCCATTGTTATATCACATTATGTGGCCACTCAGCAAGGCATTGTTTGACGCAGGAAAATTGCGTGCCCAATCCACACGGAATTGCGCATGCCGCATGCTAAATACGAAAGCGGGTTTAAATATCATCAAGTTTGTTCATAGATATTCTTATTAATTAGCCTGTGATAGCTTAGTGGTTGAGACGCCCGCCTCTTAATCGGAGGTCGGGGATTCGATCCCGGGCATGCACCTCTAACTTTTCGGAGTTATGTGCGTTTGAAGTAATTAAATATCACTTGCTTTAACGGTGAAGCAAAACTTCGTGAGGAAACCTGCACATCTGAGAGTACTTCATAATGTTCTTAAGGGTGTGTGAAGTCTGCCAATCTGCTCTTGGCCAGCGCGGAAGACTATGGCCAAAACCCTTTTCACTCTCAGAGGAGAGTCTGTCAGTCAGTCACAATGCAAAAGAGCCGAAATGAGAACCAAAAGTGGAAAGCTCAGATGTAGGGCACGATAGAAAATAACAACGCCTCGTGAAAATTGTAAGCACGTTTTGTTTCGAGTGTATTGAAGAAAACTCGCGTACCTGTTCTTACGCGGGATTGTTCGCCATGCGAGAATATGAAAGCTGCTACAACTCCATTTACTTAAATTCCATCTTCATTTGTTAGGAAAATGTTTCAAAGTTTGATATTTTTAATATCATCTAATGATTTTCAGGGAAAAATTATGTCTCGTGTATCGAGCAATTTAGAAAGTAATTTTTTCAATAGTCTACTCTAGTCCATCTTCATTTCTTAGTGAAATGTTGCAACGTTGGAAAAACTATGTCTCTGTCTATCGAGCAATTTAGAAATTAATTTTTTCAATAGTCTATAGAATATTTTTTTTTAATTCCCTTATAAGTTGAGCCCTAGACTGCAATCATACCTGGATGTGTAAATATTCTCTATTTCAAAAATCAATCAAACGACACGTAACTTCCTTATCTTATTACAATTACTGTAATCGTAGCTTATGATTTCTTCATACATCTAACCTACAGTAGATGTTCTTACGCGAAGGTAGATTACCGATCTACAGTTCCACTGTCTCTTAACATTGTTCTGTAACGATAAAAAGCGTGTAGCTTTGTGTATTTGCATTCAATAAACACTCTTTACTAGGAATCCCAACTACTCTTATTTCTGTAATTACATCACTAGGGTTGGTACTTGTCTTTATTATTTTTCTTTTAATCTTTTTGGTAGATACTTGTATAATTTCATCCTTAAACTAGCGAACCGGCCCGGCTTCGCACGGGTAGCCTTTACACGGCGCACGCAACGGAAGCTCTCGGATGAGACGATTTTTTTCTACTTACTCTACATACCGGTAGCTGTTTTTCGCAAAATGTTCATAAGTTATAGCCTATAACCGTTTTAGATAATCTTTCTTTTTGTTAATGAATACCATATGAAAATCCATACAGTAGTTTCTGAGATTAGCCCGAATAAACACGAACTCAGCACGGCGGGGGACTTTATAATGCCTGATGTTATTATAAAGCTCAAAAACTCTTTCCTTGCAAATAATTTTCACGATATGTAATTTCATACCGTTTGTGAAGAGCATACGTGGAATATCAATACTGTGCATTTTTCATGTTCCAAACGGTTAAATCCTGATATAATCTCTTCATTGGCCATTAAACTGCATAATTTTAGGTTAATTGTGTTTAATATACCTACTTACAACTACAAAATGTTTTCTTAATTAATAAAATTGTGATAAAATACTGTTCTTTCTTATCTCTGATTACATAAATTATGTATTTCACATAAGTAGGTACTCTGCGTTATATGGTAGTGACATTGTTACTTAGTACATATTACTAAACTAAGGAGCCAAATTAAGCGCACCTAGTGTGTACTAATTTCCACGACATACTGCCGAAGTATTCATTTGTATTGTTTTGCATTTAATGTGTTAACAAAATAAGTGTTTTCTTCATCATTACAACATGCAGTTCTAACGAGAGAAATCCAAAAAACTTGCAAAAGTTCAGTGCAGGTTAACGCATACATATATTATTATCATGTCGTTACATAATTATTTTATAGGTTTTCACTTTATCATAATTACAATCTCGCTGTATGATCAAGTATTTTTGCTAAGTTCTGTTTGGTTTTTTAGTGGCATCGTGCCAGAAAATCTCTTGTGAATATACCCAAATTATACTAATATGTTTTTTAAGAATATCTATAGTACCTACATATTATTTACTAGGTACATTTAGTAAAATTCGTTTTCTAATCGTAACCCTGGATCATTTGCAGGGCTGGAGAAATACATTACTCCGCCAGATAGTTCGCCAGAAAGGTGTTCAGAAACTGTTTCAAAGGTCAACCTGTCTGATACCTAGATACCTATAATATTATTTATTCAATAAGCTTCTACACTGAAGGCGCAGGAACGCCTTCTGTATATTAGTATAGTACCATTTGAAACATTTGAATTAACATAATCTATTCAAAGTTCAATGTTATGATAAACAATTGATTGAAAGTTAATGTGCGTAAGTGTTGGAAGGTAATTAGATGCCTACGTAAAATTTTTCACGCCCTCTTATCTCCGAAACTAATAACTGTAATCTCTTCATTCAATTTCATTTGCACTCTAATAATAATAATGATTAGAGATTTTTTAACGTGGCAGCTTTATGGCCCGTAGTTCCTACATCCTACTTCCTAAAAAGATGCCTGTACCAAACTCATTTAGCATACGTATGTAGATGTAGACTAGGTATATAATTTACATGCTTTGGCTGTTTTTTTTTACAAACAAAACACCTATTATGTTTTAGTGTTAATTAAGCAACAAATTACGCTATAAAACCCACGAGAGTTTTTCTATTTTGAAAAAACAATGCCTCGTAAAGAGTGTTCTGAAAAAAAGGCAGCCCTAGGCAGTCGGTCTGGGAACTTCGGTCGCGCGGAACGCGTTCAAAGTTGTCGTGGGAGGTCGCCAGAAGTGCGGTCGGCCATGCCGTGTGTTGCCGCATCGCGTTTGACGCACAGAATGCAAGTATCTGTCAAATACAGAAGTAAACTGGGCTGTATGCTTGTGTACCTTTGCTTGAAAAAACTAGATAAAACATATGACATATATTTTCAATTTTTTTTTGTGAAAAAAGGCAAAGGTCTGGGACCATCCAGCTTAGTTGACTTCATAAGTTTTCACGTCGGTTGCTTTTAAGTTTTGAGTGAATGTGTTCAGGCTATGAAGTGATATTACCTTCTTTGAGACAAAGTCAAAACTTCAAGATGTCTAATGTAGAGACCGTAGAGTCTTTACCATACGTGAGTAAACGTAAAATAACGTAAACGTTACGTATACTTATTGCCCTAACATTAGGGCTTGTCTTGTCTCAATGTTTTTCTAAGCCCACTCATTTAACTAGGTCCGGAAATACTAATAACAATGCTTAAATCTCCATAACTGGGTAAAGCTTCGCACGAAACTCTGTGTGTCGAAAATAGCAATTGTACAAGATACTACATTGCTACTACAAAACCAGTACCTACTTACACTACGGCATACTAAAAACATTCGGTACTTTCGATCAAATATGCTAATTCTCTATTCCATGCTTTCAATAATTGCTGATAAATGTGGTTTCTAGAGAACTTAAGTCAATTAAAGATCTACTCTAACGAACCTCATCTGCCAGGTTTGTGTTTCATCACCCCAGACACACAGTTGGTATGGTCGATAGATAGGTATACCTATAGGTACCTAGCGCATATCTCACGATAGTTTAGATCAAAACCAGAAGCAGATTTTCACTGATTGTTTATTATTGATATCTCACAAAGAGTATGAATACTCTTGTAAAACTTGTTCTTCTAATAACTTTGTTTCATCTTGCAATTCGAATATTGTAATTGTAAATACGTCAACATAGTTTCTTTGCTCCACTCAGTACAGTTTTATCGGTTATTTTGTTTTCGATTGCCAAAATAAACTTGAACCTACCTATTGGAATTCCAAGTTGACTTAAATTTAGCTTTAAAGTTTAGACCATTGCTCTGGATTCCTGCAATTAGCATCAGTCCCAGAAGCAAAATCGAATTTACCTACGGGTCTTACATAAATATTGTTAACGTGAGGTTATGTTAGTTTTGAACACGAATCAATGCAAACTGGTTGCTACTGTTCATAAATCGTAACGTAATAATTTGCTTTAAATTAATTGTTTATAATGGATAATATTTGATTAATTAACAAGTTATTATCAATAAAAAAGAAGCTAGAACATTAATAAAAGCTAAACGTTATGACTAACGACCTCAAGGTATTACATTGGCGCCTGTAAGCAAAAACCATGTTAATGCTGTTAACAGACGATCCAACTTGATTGGCTTCCACCTCTTTGGCAGAACTGTTAACTACTCCTATCAGCTAAACTTGAAGGCTTACATGATTCGTAACCCCGTAAACAATACTATCCTTGGAGATATCTTTATTTATGGGACTACGCTTTCCTGAGCAGCTTTTTTAAAATAGTTTTTTTTGTACAGAAATGTAGATCGTATGTAGTAAATGCTAGATCGATCGCTGGAAACTGTATTCGATCGCTAAGAGACAAAAGATATAATCGTTACTAAGCAGCCTCGCGTGATAGTAACTAACAACTTAAATATGTATATACTTGTGCTAATCAGTTATCTATTATAATGAAAATAAAAATCGGTCTACTTTGGCAGACCAAAATTAAAAATTACACTCCTGATTTTGTTAAATTGAGGGAAAATTAAACTTCATTTCAATGATATCTATTTTTAGTGACTAATATCTGTTTTAATTATTTTGTCTTATTCCACCAATTAAACTTAAAGTAGATTGCAGCCTTATTCTAGTTGGCGACACCTGAGCCAGATGTATGTAGAAATTCGAATGGACTAGCTTCTGCCGGTGTTTTTACCAAGCAGATCACACAAAACGTGGTTGGCACCAACAAAGTTGGGGCGTTTGTTAACAGCATTAAAATGCAAAGTTATTCGTGACTCCTTTCCGTTTGGATACTTTCGCTGATTGGCGCGAACTGCGTTCAGTATCGTATCAGCGGTCAAAACAAAATGTCGGTTCACGCTGAGGTGCTGAACGACATGTCGGGTGACAGTTTGTCAGAAACTGGCGACGCCGACGACGGCGACGGTGACGAAATCAACAAATACCTGTGAGGTTCTTTTATCAGTCCACTTTTGTTTTTTTTTTTTGGAGGTATTTAATAGTGTCGCGATTGGTTTTTGTGAAGTGATTTTTTAATCGAGCAATTCTTGTCTGTATTTCTAAATTGTAGAGCCTTTAAAACGTTTCAACTGAACCAAAATTTAAAACTAAATAATTACTTAAATATAAAAATACAATTCGTAAACTTCAGTGCGCGCAAATCTGCGCAAACGCAAAAGTTACATAATCACAAAAGAAATTAAAATGGATTACTTTATTGTATACTCTATATCCGTTGAAAGTTGCTTATTTAAATGAATTCACAAGTTAAAATTAACAAAGACACTTTCTTTTAATTTTTCATACTTACCATAATGTCCATTGTTCAGATTACCTTTTTTATTATTAATTATTGTTATTGTGTGTTGATCTGCGCAGATTTTTTATGTAGTGTGACTCTACCACAGTCAGTGGTAGGTTCCTGGCCACATAACTAGGTACATACTATACGTTTCAAATATAAACAACATCGGCAATCGGTATGCTATAGGTATTTCATCAAATTCGTTTGAAAGCATATGAGCTCTTCTCAGACCAGGGCGCGTTTGGAACTTTCGTTTTACATAGGTAATTATAACCGTTATCGTACATCTCGTACCGTACCTACCTACTCGTCCCGGTTATTATCACTAACATCTCATAATAATCTTCAAACCTGCAGGTAAGTTAAAATAGTAGGTACATACTCTCAAATGATTAATTACGACGCAGAGGTGGGCAAGGGGGCGTTTTATTTATTATAGTTAGTTACTATCTATAGTTACTATAAATACTACTACTATGAGTACTATTGATAGAGAATAGAGCCTGGAATGCGGGCAAGTGACCATTGAGACGGGGACCGAATCCATGACCTTTCCATTCTAACTTCCACTCTCTTGACCATGCAGTGGCGACTGAGCATTTAAGCTTGTGGCATTTTACCCTCGAACCATCTACTCGGCTTATTTAGAAGTGAGTGAGTGGGCAACTTAGACAAGGTACCAAGTGTAAATAAAAAATTTATAACACCCCCGACAAGTGAAGGTTACAGTTACTAGAAAAGAGCTGATAACTTTCAAACGGCTCAACCGATTTTCTTGGATTATAGCTAAAAGAACACTCTTGATCAAGCCACCTTTCAAACAAAAAAAACTAAATTAAAATCGGTTCATCAGTTTAGGCGCTACGATGCCACAGACAGATACACACGTCAAACTTATAACACCCCTCTTTTTGGGTCGGGGGTTAAAAAGGCAAAGGTACTTTAGGTCGATTCCGGAAAACCGGCACCAATCATTACCTATTACAATCGCAATTGTTGTGATTGGCTGAATTTACCTATGGTATTCATGTTGCAAAAATGCATTGTAGCCAATTGTGAACGAGTGTCCCCTATCTATAACTAATTCCATATTCATATAATATTAGATTTGCAAGACATTTACGGTCTTCATTTAAATCGCGCATTATATTATAACAGTTCATGTTCATAAAACACCAAAGAACTCAATATAATAGAAATGTATAATACACTTTAAATGACTAAAAACGCAATTTTCATAGTTCTAACACCGAATTAATTAAATATTTAATACCTGCGGCGCAACTAAGTAGGTACCTACTTTAATAATTACTTACCTACCAATTACATCAAAGTGGTAATCTCCAATTTCATCCATCATTGATTTTCACATTAATTATTCCGATACATTTTCATCCCGAGAATGTCTACGTACCTACCTATCTTGAGATGTGTATATCAATGTGCATTACTAAAGAAAATAGTAATTTCTCGCATGTTGTTTCTGGTAACAGTTCTATTATTCAAGAGTTGTTTCTCAAAACACAGTCCGACCGGTATTTTTGTAAGTTTTGCCCATTGCGAGGTTTATCTAGTCAAGTTTTAAGAAGAAAGCGGAAGTTTTATAATGCTGAATCATCAGTTTTTCAAACTAGTAAAATATAGCGGCGTTTAAATGACGCCCGGTTACTACTGCTACCGTTTTACTTCCGAGTCATTATGTACATCCATCATCATGATTAACCCATCGCCGGCCCACTACTGAACACGGGTCTCCTCTCAGAATAAAAAGAATAATGCTTAAGACGTCCCCCTCCTACTTGGGTACTTTGGAGGTCGGGGATTCGATGCCAGGTTTCGCCTTTTACCTACATCTAACTTTTCGGAGTTACTCGTATATGCGTTTTGATTGCTTTAACAGTGAAGGAAAACATCGCGGGGAAACCTGTTGGTCTGAGAATTCTCCACAATGTTCTCAAAGGTGTACGAAGTCTGCCAAGCCGCACTTCGCCAGCATTGTAGTCTATGGTCTAATAAATAAAGCCTTCTAATTCTGAGAGTGATCCGTTCTCAGTAGTGGACTGGCGATGGGTTGATCATAGTGGTAGGAAACAATAAGCTCTTGCACCTATAGCAGTGATAAAAAATTAATAAATGCGAAAAAATGCATTCCCACTGGACACATTGAGCAAGAATCGGTATTGTAACAAGTTAGTAGTTTAAACCCTTCCGCCATTCGAATACATTTGAACACAAATCGGTTACGCCTTATAAATGCTAAACATTCACATGCAACGTACGGTCAGCAACAAAATATTCTAATGAGCTTCAATCCATACAGCTAATTATTGCATATTATCTATCTACTTGTATTCCTTACTTAAACTATACCTACCAGTTAAAGCAGATTATTTTACGCAAAACTTTATATTTTTCTGTATTTAAGTTATTTGTATAGTAAGCGTCCTTTTCCGCAAAGAACGAACATTTTGAAGAAATCAGTGGTGTTATTTCAAAATTTTCCGGAATGTCAAAGTATCAAATATTTTGCTATCTTTCTTGATATTTTTTGACCACGAAAACAACAAAACGTTATTCCTAAAACATTTGAAGCATCAAGTCTTTTGAAGATTTTTTTTCTCGCACCAGCTAAATAATTGTTTACCAACTTATTACACATTGTACAGCATTCAATAATGATATAAATCTTAAATCTCAGATGTGTGCTTCAGATCATAATTGTAACTATTATTCAAACAGCAAAGAACCTTAAAAAATTGATTCTTTCGTAATCAGTCTATTTTGCTTCTGTCTGTACAAGCTATTTGTATAGTACACACCCGTGGCTCATTTTAATTGTCGTGAATAAAACAACGCGGATATAATGGCTAATTGTTCACGGGCTCACGATGTAACGCACACATAATGGTTATGTTGAAACGCGGAAATGTATCGATGCTTTGGTGTTTTGGCGGGGGCTCATCACCAGCGTCTATTGCGTAGCGATAAAAATGCCCCAAATCAGAGGGCTTTCCCCATGGATTTAAATTACAATCAATTCTAAATGTCCGGTTTAAATCTTAAGTGATCCTTTAAGGATTCCTTTTTTCCTTTTGATGTACGGAACCCTAAAAAGATGACGCGATATTTCAGCAAGTCATCAAATAATTGATTATTTAGGTATTTAATCGCTGTCAGCGAACCGCGATGATAACGCGAAATATAACATTCGAAAGCTGGTTATTTAACTGGACTCAAGTTAAGTAACCTCTTCAAAACGCTTGCTTATTTATTTCACTTTTATACCTTTTATGTTTTCTAAATTTCGCACTTTTACTTGGTTAAGTAGGGCCGAATATATTAAATCCAATAAATGTCTCTATTCTCTAAATACCTACACCTATTATGCAAGTTTACATACATACTCTTATCAGTTCAGCAGTTTAGGCGTAAAAGTAACACACAGATAAGAGATACTTTCTCGTTTATATTTATAATACTTATTGTATAATTAAGAATCTTTCTTTGTTACCGATTGTAAACACTCAAACGCTTGTCTTAAAACAGTTAAGATTTTGCACGATATGATACGGTTGATCTAACACATTTTCTTTTTCTACGAGATGTAAACTTTCTTGTGAAGGCGCGAAATTAGATTATTCAGAGAATTTCGTTAGGAATACTTTTTTAGATAGGTCTAATGTTTCGAATTTGATAATAGTTTGGGCAAGTACAATCCTGATAGGTACCTGTTTGATTGATAGCCAACGTATGACAGGACATAGAGGATCTTTGATAGGAGGAAATATTGCTTATCGTACTTCTATTGTTGTATGAAAGCTTAGAAGATTGTGACCTTGTTGGCAATATAAATTAAGTGTCCTTGTTGTTTTTGTTTAATTTTAAGTTTTTAGCACTAAATAAATAACAGCTTAAGCCGAAGGTCGCCTTAAAAAAATATTAGAAAGCAAATAAAATCTATTCTGTACTGTGTGTCGAATGATAATTTCGAAATGGATACAGTTACAAAATAACAAACTAACTTTATGTCTTTTTTCACAGATTAGAAATCCTTAAAGCCGATTCGTCGCTCAAGAGCAAGGCGAAACGCAACGAATGGACATGGAAGGCGCAGACCGACGTGGTGAAATGGCAGGCAACGCCCCTACGAGCCCCATTGCTTCGACTGCCGGCGGCTTTGGCTCCACCCGCGTTGGAGTGCTTCACGTGTATACGCGCGTACTGTGGCGACCTGCAGCCGGCTGAGAGAGCGATACATCAGGATATGACTGAAGTTAAATGCGTTTACACCGTCCTTATGGTGAGTTTTATCAGCAAATCATCATTATCAAGCCGTAGACGTCCACCGCTAGACATAGGTTTCTTGTAGGGACTTATGTCTAGTACATAAACGTAAAACTCCAATTATAAGTTAAATTCGTCAATTATTGCCCTTATTTCCTTTTTTCCACCACAATCACATTTGATCCTAAAGATATTATAATTTTGCTTTTCCCCAGCATTGCCACTCTGTGCCGGAGCTGCGTGACGAGGTATACTGTCAGCTGATGAAGCAGACGACGTCGAACCGCTCCCCCACTCAGGACTCGTGCCAGCGCGCCTGGAGACTCATGTCCATCCTCGCCGCGTACTTCACTTGCTCCGACACCCTCAGGTATTTCTACTTTCTTTCTCTTACTTTTCAAAAGATCAGTTTTATAAAAGTTCTGCCCTTGACCGTGATGATAAATAATGATACAGTCTAAGATGAAACGAATGAATCTGGAAAAGGAGTCTTGGCAATTGTTCTGAATGGCTCCAATAAATTTTTGAGGACCTAAAGATGCCATAAGTATGATAGAAACCGTCAACCAGACTAGACTTACACCTACTTAGAAAATAAAGTATTAAACAGACTCAACCAAAAACTTAATCTCTGGCTAGTCCTTTGTCCTTGCGGTTTTTTGTTGTTCTTTCTGTTCATCATTCTTAAAAATTTTGAAAGGTTTCCAAAGTTTTACAGCGGCGATAAGGTCTAAGTTTTGTCTAGGTCAATATTTGCAGAGATTATCATAAGGAAATCAGTTTTCCAGTGATGTATTGCCATTTTATTCCTTGTTTCCAGACCATTCCTCGTGGAATACCTATCAGCGGCCGCAGCGGACAGACGGAGACCCTGTCAAGGTACCGCGGCCGTGTGCCTCGCCAACTTCAGGAAGACGCTGCGATGCGGGGGCAGGAAGAACGTGCCCAGTGTTGAAGAGGTAGGACGAACAATACCTTGAAATTATTGCATTGTGGTAACGTGGGTAGCTTAGCATCTATTGTATTGTGATGTGAGAATAACAATAGATTGTTTGTAGATTGTGACATTATTAACGAAAAATCCGTGTGTTTGTGTTACGTTTGAAGGCTCGTTGAGTGCGTTAGTAAACGCTTTTGTAGCCGGATCGATCTTTGGTTCAAAACAGCGGAAACTTGACGTTTTTCCTGATACACTAAAATAATGTTGGTAATAAAACTTCCGGACTAAAAATATTATGCTCGGCCTTTATCCTGTACTCTACTCGTACAAAAATCTAAACGGCCAAATTACCTACTTGTTTCTTTATAAGAATTTATACTTAAATTTCTGTCACAAAATTTGCCAAATCACTTTAGAGAAGTTTTGTCATCGGACGAGGACGACTGAGTCTCGATTTTTTTGTGCAATATCAACTTCAATACAACATCTCATAATTGAGTAACAGTCTTTTGAACACTAGATTGTATTTTAGCTCAATCTTAGGAACTGTCAATTATGCAACCACAATTGCAACTATGTAACTACTTTGATCTTTGGCACTATGCACTAACTAGATAATTTGATTGCTGTGCTGCCTTTGCCCATGACTGGTAGTGCAAACTGATTCATCATCTCATCGTCAATGTTTCTTTGCGACTTGCTTTTTGTGGGTCTATATTATGAGCAGTAGCCAGTAGGTATACCAATGCATGGTCTTCCAATGCCGGGTCACTTTGTACCTTTCTATAGTCATCATCATCATCACTTAGATTTAATTCAGGCTTCACGCAAAAAAATTCACTATTTTATAATTTAGTATCACATTCCTCATCATCCAGGGTTCAGACCCCTTCCTATTGTGATTCCTATCGCCCGATGCATACGTATCGCATGCCACACGTTATTCGTAGGTTTTGGCGAATTATAGCAAACTAAGCTTGTATTTGCCTGTGATATACAGGAATTCCGTAGTATTATGGGAGTAAAGTCTGCTTCTATTCAGCAGAATGCTTCTTTCTAGTTAGTTATCATCAAAAGGTCGCTGCGCCTCGACTCCACTCTACATGTCTGAGTTGCACAAGGTGTACAGGATTTAAAAGAAAATGAGTTCGGCAGGTCACAGCGGTGTCTGCAGGGCGGTCTGCGAGGCGCCAGCTGTACAGGCTCCCCGGAGGAGCGGAGCGCGTCGTCAATACACGATGTGCGACCGTCGTGCAGGACATCGTCAACGAACTATGCGAACTGGTGAGTATTACACAAGAATAAGAAGAAAATGTACTAGGGGGCAACAAAAATATTGAGAAAACTTATCCTTATGAAATTTTTTAATTTATAATTTCTGAATTATCTCTGGTGGCATAATGGTGCCGCTAAGTGATTCCGATACGATGCCACGCATCACGATCAGGGGTAGGTTTAATGATACTGCTATACGCTTTCCAAATTAACCCGCTTTCGTCTTAGACTCAATTTCAAAGATATTAAAGATGACGCCGATTTTATTTTGTCTAAAGCATAACTTTTTTCATGATTTGGTCAGCTATATTTTTGAATGACATAAACCTATATAATTGTTACTTGACTATAATCAAATTTTAACGCAAAAGCAATGACTCCATGATTTTTCCAGATCGGCGTAACAAGCGAAGCAGAACGCGCGGAGTTCTCCCTATACTGCATCGTGGCGGGCGACGCGTTGACCATGCCACTGGCGGGCGACGAGTACGTCCTGGACGTCACCACCGAGCTGCAGCGAGCGCACCATCCCTTCTACCTCATCTTCTGCCGCTCCGTGTGGCACCACCCTCTGCGCTCCGATGCACCGCCGCTCTATACTGAAGTGCTCTTCAACCAGGTGAGTGTGCTTACATTATTGTCAGCTGCAAACAGCCTAACCATCCCTTCTACCTCATTTTCTGCCGTTCCATGCTTCACCACCCTGTGCGCTCTGATCCACCACCATTAAAGTGCTCTTTAGCCAGGTAGTACCGCGAGCCTACTGCCTCGTAGGTCTAGTCACTAGACTCTAGTGACTAGTTTATTCGGCTGCGAATCATGAGCTCCAGACTCGGATCAAAAAAAACTTGGATGTCGAAATTTACTCGGTAGCCCGAAATTGGAAAGTTGGGGACACTTATGACCCCACGCACACTTAATATGGATCTTCTGCGTACGCGCAACGCGTAGTATGCGTTGAGATTATCTGTCATGGTCCAAATGCGATTTGGAAAACAGTATAGCAGCAGGCTATGGGGCGATACCTACAATATTTTGAGCTTCAATACTTCAAGATTTTTGAGAGTGTATAATTATTATATAGGTAAACCACAACAATCATCTTAAGGATATATAAAATTTATTACTCATTTGTGGTTGTTAATTTGGAAATTAATAGAATATAATCAGATCAAGGGGGGGTTTCGACATCAATAATCAGATCCGGTTTATATTATAAATTCCTTATTCACAGGTGGCCCCAGACTACTTAGAAGGTCTATTACTAGTACTGCCTGGTGGGGGCGCTCCAGCAGCTGGCGTGCTTCGGGACGCGGCGCTAGTAGCTGCTTTACTCCATCGGGCGGCTGGTTTACCCGACGCTCCGCACCCGAGGGATCTGAAGTTCCTCCTGCCCAAACCGTTATTGGCATTAAGGGAGCCCCGTCCGGCCAAGTGGGCCTCCTGGGTATCTGCCGAGTGGCCTACAGTAAGGACTGTTACCCCGGCTGCAGCCAAATCCAAAGTTTTACAGGTAAATTCCTTAAATAGTTACGAAAATTATGGTATATCAGAGATTTTCTTTTGAAATAAACTTCCAAATAATAATTTAGTGCGTCTTCGGGGAGTTTTGTGAAGTATTTACTCAGCGCAAAAAGTTTTCCATACACGAACAAATGATTTAGGTTAGTTGTGTTTTGTTTTACGTAAAAACGCAGCAATAATAGTTGCCAGAAATTTATTTTAGCCATTTCCATAGCAAGATGGGTGCGTCCATTTTAAGCCAAAAATCAGTTTGACTGTCCAGCGTAGACATGCATTCAGTATTCTTGGCACCATTCCACGCGGGCATAATTTGTACATTAGGTAATTAGAAAGGTTAAAAAAAATCTGTAAGGTCTAATATCAAATAAGTATATTCAGGCACTTTATCTATTACTAGCTTATTCCCGCGACTTCGACTGTGTGAACTACAAAAATTTCAAACTCCTATTTTACCTCCTTAGGGTTTGAATTTTCAAAAATCCTTTCTTAGCGGATGTCTACGTCCTAAAATCTAAATGCATGCCGAATTTCAGCCCAATGCATCCAGTAGTTTGAGTGTCTGTCTGTGCGTTGATAGATCAGTCAGTCAGCTTTTCCTTTTATATATTTCGATAATACCGCGGATATGGTGCATTAACTGACGTTCAGTGCCGAGGAAATCCAGGACCGGGTCTCCATCGACGTGTTGATAAATATTCAGAGTGATGGTGTTGTTGTGTCAGGTGCTGTCTCGCTGGCCGCTGTTCGGGTCGTCGTTCTTCGCGGTGCGGCGCGTGGGCGGCGCGGGCGCGGGCGAGTGGCGCGAGTTCGTGCTGGCGCTCAACCGGCGCGGCGTGCACCTGCTGCACCCCGCCACGCACGACACCGACACGCATTGGCCCTACGCCGAGCTCATCTCCACCAGGAAGGTACGACTGACGATTCACGGCAAAAAAACTATATCACTAAAACTACAAAATAAGGCAATTTATTTATTAAAGTTATTGGCACTGGATTGTGTTTAGGTAGTATAATAATAACGCTAAGTTTTTGCTAGCGTTCTGGTTACACCCTGTTTAGTGCATACATTTTGAGAAAAAGACACGCCATATTTGGTCTACGTGTCAACTGTCATGTCAAAAGTACGATTTTAGTCCTTAATCTTAGGCTAAAACTCGGCTGGTGCCTTGTCACATTAAATTCACTTGAGAGTCCTCAGCTTCGCCTCGTCCTTCCAATATTACTCGGTCGGTAATTGCTTTATTTTCGTCCTGAAAAGTACTATTATTTATAAAGCAAAGGTAAATCTGTATGGTACAGCATGTGTAATGCACCACCCGCCCTCCCACTGCTGCCAGCCCCAAGTATCACCACGCAACACCACTCAAATCTACCAGAACACACTCGACGCACGTTTCCTTTACAATCCACATTGCCTTTGCAAAATAACGCCTGCTTCTATACAGGCTACTATATTATTTGTCCGTCAGGTGCGGTCGGAGGACGGCACGCTGTTCCTGGACGTGAAGTGCGGCTCGCTGCTGCAGCAGCGCGTGACGCGGCTTCAGGCGGAGCAGGCGCACGAGGTGGCGCGCCTCATCCGCCAGTACATCGCGCTGCAGCGCGACCAGCGCGACCAGAGACTCGATACAGGTACACTACCCTCAGTACCAAATTTTACTTCTCACCAATTTTGATAGTATTCGAGAGTCGAAACAAAATAACGGTCAAAGTAAAACGGAACTAAAAGGCCTTGATTTAAAGTCAAAACTTAAGCATTAAAACATTTACTTCAACGCTAAAAACTCAATGTTTCAACAACTCTCTTTCTGCAACTCAAAATTTCAACTCTCAAAAACCGAATGTACACCAATGAAATACAGACCGTATTGCTTGACTTTAAGATATTAAATACATGAACAATTCGTACGTATTCGATAAGATTTCTAGGCAAGTAGGTACATCGGTACTTGTAAATCGATACTTCTAAATCGGTACAATGAACACATCGATACAACTTGAAACATGACTCGCTTTCATAATTAGGAGACAAACATTAAATTATTTCAATCTTTTTCAGCTTTCAGCAGCCAGTGAGTGGAGTACACAAAGACCAATGGACTCAAGCAAGCAAATGTGTGCACACGCACATTAAGTAATGTTGACACATCAATAAAATCCGTCCTTTCTGATCTGATTGTGGAAATATGTACTTAAAAGTGTTTAAGTTAATTGATATGAAAAAGAGATTAAAATGAAAATAGGATTGCTGAAATTAAAAACTGTAATAACTGATATTTTCTATTTTCATTTTAGTCGTGTTTTATTGGAATATTGTAGAATGTTTTATCCTGGGATAGTTAGTCTATCTTATAGCATAGAACCATATACTTATAATAACATATATTTTTGATAAAATATACTTGCATAATCGAATAATTAAAAAAATATTGAATCATGCAAATTATTTCCAATAAAGGAATATTTTGATAATGGCAACTCTGTTGTTACTTGTTACACTTTTTTATAATGCTCAAAACGATTAGAAATCATCTACATATTTTAGTAGGTACCTAATTACTATTATAATTGCATATAAACTTATTTGTTTTAAAATAATGCAAATAGCGCTAAGCTATGCTATATTCATAATAATATTAATAATATATTACACGAACATTCCAATAAAGAAATAGATTATAAGTATAAAAATAATTCAGCAATTTTGTTTATGGAATTCATATTATTTTCTTTTTCCGTAAACAAAATTAATAGATCGTAGAATATTATGTTTAGTTCTAGTTACTACCAATTATTACATTCATTAATGTCTTCCTTCATTTGTATGGAAAAAGGTGCTATATTTAGAAGTGAACTTTAAATTGTAACCAGGGGCTCTATTATATTTTATTCCGTTAAAATAGTACTAAATACCTACCTACCATGAAATAATATTAGGGTTAAGTCACAAAATTTGTTACATTACCTAATTAATTAGAAAAATTGGTAAAAAAAATTGGTAAGTATACGGTAGGCAATATCTTATTGCCTGTATGGAAGGTATATTAATCAATATCAGTACATACCTCCTACATTAGAACAAAAACGCAACGATTTACGGTCCCGGATACATATTAGTATAGGGTTTATAAAATTACTGCATCCTCTGTAAACAAGATCTTATAAAACACTTTTTGTGATTTTTCGTAATTAACGGTCTTTAAAAATGAATTAATTTTAATGCAAGCCCCTGGACATTTCGTAGAATTTAAAAGTATGTCTATAAAGCTGTTTTACGCTGAAGCAACAACATGCAACAATATGGCATGCTACAAATAAAATATTAATATTGCGGCCAGTAGCATGCGGCCAGTCTATTTTGTGCCAAGACAACATCGTAATTCTTGCTGTAGAATTGAAATATTTAAGGTACTCTGACGACTATTGGTACACTTTAGCTAACTTACTATAGCATGCAGCCCTGTGGCATTCCTCAATGTCGCACTGTATTGCTCCGGCGTAAAACAGCCTTAACAAATCTATATTAATAAGTAACTATTTAAACAATGTATTTTTATCTAATTTCCCAAAGACCACGGGCGGTCGGAGTCATGTCTATTTGCATATAAAATGAGTTATTTCGTTGTCATGTAATATATTTAATAAAACGATGTATGAATATATTGTAGATACAAATAAAATTTTATTTTTCAAATAATATTTCGGTATTTTTATTTATTGGGTCCTAACTCCTATAATTAGGTAAGTATTTGGCACTCTCTGTTTCAACTTGCATGGTAGGTAACATCCTGGCTGTTAAGTTTTGGTTCGCTCTCTCGTCTGGCTTTACAAAGATTAGCCAATGTCAAGTTTGTAGTTATTTGTAACAAGTTAGAGAAACTTTACAAGTATGGACCCCGTCTGTGCTGGCGCTCGCCGATACGCACGGCACCCCCTTAGCACGGTAATGGTATGTATTATTACCGTGCCCTTAGAGCGCTTTCCAGTCAGTTTTCACAAAAAAAAAACACTCCAAAAAGGCAGAGCACACCCGCCAGGTAACACCAACACAGACGAAGTTCAAGATTGTCTGTATATTCGTCATTACGTACCTATGCATTCGCATTTAAGCGCATCGTTCATCCGATTGAGTTGAGTTCAGTGACGCGCGAGTGCATTGTAAGTTGTAACGCATGCCAGGCAACAGCTAGTAGTTGTAGGTAGGTACAGCTACAGTATCCGGCAGGAAATAATATTGTACATCAAATTTTAGAAAGAGATGGCGGTTTCGAAAACGTCACAACGTCAAAATGAGTGACAGAGACAACGCTCTACGATGCCGAAATCTCTTTCTAAAGGTCGGTGTACTTAAAATATTTCCTGCAGGCTACTGTACGCACTTATTATTTTGTACTGTTTCATTTTCTATGAGAATTTTCATACAGATAAATATTAACCTACCATACCTAACCACTTTTGGTCGCTCATTGTTCTCTAGATTATATTTTAAAGTTACCTAAATCCTATTACAAAAATTATTATTTAATGTAGTGGTTTCTTATACTTACATACTTTTTATACAATAGGTACTTATGTACGTCCGTCCGTGACACTGCGCTGAATATGTGCAGGGAATCGCCCTTGACGGCAATCTCACCTGGTGGTAAGGATGATGCAGTCTAAAATGGAAGCGGGCTAACCTGGAAGGGGTACAGCAGTTTTTACCTACACTCCTTTAGTTTCTACACGTCGGCATCGCAGACGCTAGATCGCTTGGCGGCACGGCTTGGGTGGTAGGCTGATAATAACTAGTCACCCACCAGACCAGACCAGAGACTTAGGATTACGAATTATAAAATTCCAAATCACTAACAGGAATCGAACCCAGGACCTACCACTAAGAAGACCACTGTGTCAGGGAGGTCGTCAAATGTATTGGTAACAACGTACCTACCTATTAAAGGCTTAACCATTTGTATGCACGTCAATTTTCTTTGTATTTTCAATGCCATGATTATGCGCGACGCGCGATGGTGTTAACGAAACATAATACCTACTTGGAGTTTGAGGTTTTTTGGCGATCTCTTATGTAACGAACGGTGATATTCACCACAAGATTTCGGGTTCTACAGAATTATTCATATTAAGTTAAGGTCTACTAAAAGGAGTGAATAAGCAACCTAGATAGATACGGAACCCTAAAATACCGTTTACGAAATAGCTAGCTTATTCCCGCGACTTCGTCCGCGTGGACTACACTTTCAAACCCAGATTTTATCCCCTTAGGGGTTGAATTTGCAAAACTCCTTTCTTAACGAATGTCTACGTCATAAAGCAGCTATCTGCATGCCGATTTTCAACCATAACATTCAGACATAACAGCAATCTGTACGATGCATTTCAGCCCGATCCGCCCAGTAGTTTGAGCTGTGCATTGATAGTCAGCTTTTCCTATTTAGATGACCATCAACGTTCTTAGCAGATTAGCATGACCACGGAACCCTACCTTAAGCTGTGTTACGGGCACTTGACCAGTGTTTTGTATAGATTATTAATAGCTAGATGCTATTTTTAGCAAGGTCGTCGACTGTTGTTCCATAATAAGCCGCGACGGTTCGCCTCTTCGTAGCAGCCCTGTAAGGAAGCGCCTGGCGATGCGCGAAGGTTGCGGCGGCAGTTCTCACGCAGTAAAAACTGTCCTTTGTCTCCGGAGACGCTCGACGACGTCCGCAAGGCTCATATCTGACCCCGTCAAACTAACGACCATGCTAAAAATAAGGGGATAATATCCGAATACGTTTCAGAAAGCGCTAATAGAATAGAATATTATATTTTTATTCAAGTAAACTTTTACAAGCGCTTTTGGATCGTCAAAAACCACTGGTTCGTAATGCGGTTCCTAGGTACCGAGAAGAACCAGCAAGAATCTCGGCGGTTGCTCTTTATCCGATAGCCGAGTAGTTATGACGTGGGCCTCCAATTTGGGGATCCAGGTTCGATCCAAGGCACTTCAACTTTTCGGAGTTATACGCGTTATAAGCGCGTAGGTTGCGGCCCAGGTCTCACGCAGCAACTACTGTCATTTGTCTCGGAGACGCTCGACGATGACTGCAAGGCTGCTGCCTCATACACCGATTGCCATCTCGACTTGTCGCGTAGGTACTATTACTATACCATCGTAGTGCCCGATCTCGAACCCAGAATAGGAGGCCGTAATATTAACTACTATACATTATGACTGCTCATTAATAACTCGCGTATCTAATTAATAGCTTAGGTACACAATTTTCTTCGGAAAATGCTAGGTAGGTTGTGGTATAACTGTAATACTTATTAATCAAGTCTAATTTTTCATTATTTAGTAGATTATTTTTAATTAATTGCAACTTGTGCACGACACGCTTAGTTAATTCAAAACAAATTAATTATGAATCCTATGATTACGTAGGTAGGTATCTATTATGTGAATCACAAACATTACAGATTTCTCAGTAAGTACAAAATTATTAACTTAAAAACCATTATTATGTATGAATGTACCTACGTGCCATGTTTGCAGTGTTTACCTACAAGGCTGGACCTATGCGTGAGAAACATACCGACTCCTCAACTTAAACTACCTATTAATGTCGTATGCTTAGATTTTATTTGCATTTAATTTATTGTCATAAAACTTATGCTCCATGGTTTTGTTATTTATTATATCATACGTTTGTCCTTCCTTTTGCCATTCTGAATTCCAAGATAAAACTTTTGCAAGCTTTTTCCGGTTACATTCAGAATCGGAGAGGACAAGGTACGTACTACTACTATACGTTAGCCCTGGACTACAATCTCACCAGGTAGTAAGTGATGATACAGTCTAAGATAGAAGAAGGCTAACTTGGAAGGAATGTGACAGAGGAATGGGAAATACTAGAACGAAATCGCTTGACGGCAGTGTTCAGGACGCTGTTAGCCGTGGGAGAAATGATAAGCATTAAACCCCGAACGTATGGGCATTTATTAAACAAATCTTTGAACTTATATACTATTACAAAGCCACTGAGTTTTAGCGTGCACTATCGTGTAGGTGGTGCCATCTATTATGGAACGGATTAACTATTAACATTTCTATGTTCCATTTAATAGTCATATCAGTATATAGTAAATTGGACATACCGCCCGCCAAGGACTAAATAGTCCTTCAAAATACGAGTTAATTAAAATAAAACATTTTTTTTTTTTTTTTTGAGGAAGTCCAAAACATAAAATTAAGCTAAACAACTTCTACACTGCAATTAGTGATTTAACTTCACAAAAGATCAAAAAACTCCTGACCTAAATTGCTGACTCCTCCATCTTTAACTTTAAACTATTTTAATGATATGTAAACAATAACATATGTGCTATAAACGATGAAATCTAAAATTTTATGGTTATTTTAATAACAGAAAGCCTATTCCAAAACAACAACAAAGTTGTGGGACTATCTAAACATACTTAACTATGGAATTAAAACTAAACATTACAAAAGCAGATTCCTTAAAACTATACAAATAATCATTGTGCGGCAATCAAGCATTGCCGGAATGATACAAGCTTTGAAGTTGGACGTTGAATTGACGAATCTTTACGACGAAACGTGATTGCCGTTTAACTTTGTCCATTCTGAGATGGACGTCTGCTACCCTGCCTTAAAGTCATCTAGTAGGTGTTAACTTGTCTCTTTGCACTTAAACCACACTTATTTTCAACACCAAAGTTGTACGTTTCACTGGTACCTTTGGATCATAATAATCCCTAACCGTCTTGTACATTGAGTATTCATTACTCACGAAACTGAGATAAATGTCCTTTGCGTAAGTTGCCATGGACGCAAATTACTCGTCTAGGTTTGTTCTACTTATAATAATCAGTTGTCGTTAACAACGATTCACTGATTCGCAATATTCCACCTTTGTCCAAAAGTGATAAAGGGTGATTTATTTGCTCTTTTTTGGCTTTACTGAAGGTTTACTGAATAAATCCGCTTGATGCTTTGGGATATACAGCTTGAAAGATTTTCTTTTCTTCTCAGTTAATGTAAGCTATTGGCTGATGGTTTATATGAACAAAATAGGATTGACTCCATCCCTGAAGGTAAGTCGGTTTTACTTATATTCAAGATTTCAGAGACTTTGTAGAGATACGTAATTCCAGCGATGATAAGCTTCTCAGCGTTTATCCGGTACTTTGTTACCTCAATCAAGTCCAGTCAACCACAATATCTGCATTAATTCTTGGAGCTAATGTTATAGTACACGTGGTGATCTAGCTTATAAATAATATAAATAACAAATTTGGCGATAATAATTTCTGTTTTAGTTTCAGGTGCAGTGGTTTCTTCGACCAGCTTCAACGAATAATTGTGGCGGTTCCAGGTAAGTCCTAAATTTTTGGTAATAACATCTTCTTTTCTTTTATTTCCCTTTGACGCTTCTACTAATTCTGACTTATTACTTGTCCATTTTTGCAATATAAAAGCTTTCTTTCCTAGTAACGAATTTAACTGTTTATAAACTTTAATTACCTCAGTTTCAGATTGACAACAGTCGCTCAGGTTAATGGAGAAATCTGTTTTAGCTCTGTCTACAGCTCGAGAGAAGAGTCTGAGTGTATTATCTGCGACCTTTTGCAGAAACTTGACTGCTAAGTACGGTGCACATAATCGCCCGAATGTGACTCTTGGCCATCTACAGTCTTTAATTTCAGAATCGTTATTGTCTAGTGGCACTATGCCTTGATGTTTCCTTGCAATTCTGATGATGCATGCAGTAAGGCATATGAGGTAAACGCACACGCGCCGAATTATGTGCTGAAGCTTTGGACGCAATGTAAGTCCGTCCATAAGACGTTTATTGAGCGACACATCATTATCACTACGATTGTCCGCACTTAGCTCGACTCTATTGGTTCGACTCTTATCTCCATATCTCCCGACTGTGTCAACGGAACTAGACTGCTCTCTAGGTCTAGTTGCATTCAATTGTTTTTCAGCTGCTTTCCTATCAGACCTACTTGAGACCTTTTCTCTCGTCCAATTAATTTTTGAATCGACCGTGGCATGCATATTCAAAATTTTGTTGTTACGGTTTGAATTCTCCTTGCCACCTACCTGACCCGACAGTACCCATCCGAGGTAAGTATCCTGCACAATTATTGATTTCTTCGGATGTTTTATTAACCCTTGTTTCAGAATACTGGAATATACATCGGCGCCTAGTAAAATGTCTATTTCATTAGGAGAATTATACTGTGGGTCAGCTAGTACCAGTTCATTTAAATCTGTCCAATATGGCATAATGAATTTTCTTTCAGGTAATAATGAGGTGACCTTGTTTAAAACGTGAGCCTTTATCTGCAATTTAAAGGTTGGATCATGAAGTGACTGAATATTGAGCATAACTACGTACTTAGAAATTACGTTATGATGACCGCCACCTAGCCCTGATACGGAACTATTTTCAGCAATCTTATCTAAGCGTAAAAGTTGAGCAGCGGCTTCCGAGATAAAAGATGCTTGAGATCCTTGGTCTAGTAGAGCTCTCATTACTTGTGGATGATTATGATTTTGGGACTCAACTTTTATTAACGCAGTAGGCAATAAGGTTTGGTAGTGCATTTGTCCCATAGCAAAATGGGAAGCAATATTATTGGCCTCATTCGTCGGACAAACTTCTTCTTCACTTTCTTGGGTTTGCTCATCATCTTCGTCAGTCTTCGTCGCCTCCGTGGCAACTGCGACTGTATACAAACTGGCGTTTCTATGGAGAAGCGTGTGGTGCCTCTTCTTGCAAATACGGCAGGTTGTTGGTACACGGCAAGTTTTTTCTGTATGATTAACACCCAGGCAGTTAACGCAAAGTCTTAGGGAATCCACAATTTCCTGGCGACGGGATACGTCTTCACTATTAAATTTACTACATGAGAATAATCTATGATTTTCAGCGCAGTAGGGACAAGTTACATCGGAAATGGTATACATGGATTTTGTATTATTAGATGGATGAAGGGTAGTCTTAGGTTTAAGTTTAACTGGCTCTACAAATTCTAAAGCTCGAAATCGACATTGTAAAAATTCTTTTAATTCGATAAAAGACGGTAATTCATCGCTCAAACTATTAACGTGTAATTCCCACTGTTTACGGGTTTCAGCATCCAACTTCAAGGTTACAATGTAGATTATAATAATGTCCCAAGATTCCACCTCAATACCTAAATTAGATAACTCGTGTATGCAATCGGATGTGGTATCAAGGAGGTCCTTAAGACCGTTAGAGGATTCACTAGTCATCACTCGTTGATTAAATAACCGTTTAAGGATACAATTTGACATAAACCGCTTATTGTTATATCTATTCAGCAATAAGTCCCAGCATTTTGTGTAATTTGCCTGAGTAATAGGAATATGTTTTATTAACTGTTCCGCTTCTCCTTTGAGTTGAGTTTTCAAATAATGTAAGCGTTGGACGTCATCTAAAGCAGTGTTGTTATGCACTAAAGATACAAAAAGATCTTTAAATGTCGACCACTCGGCATAATTCCCGCTAAACCAAGGGAGCGATATTTTCGGTAACCGAACAACAGAAACTTTGGGCACGTTACACGAAGAACAGTCGAGGTTTGTAGTGTATCCACTTGGTGAGCTCAACAAAGCCGTTAGTTCACTCTTATAACCTAAGTAACTTTCATAACCTACACTGAAGACATCACTTGTGAAGTAGCTTTCTTCCAAATCCTTAATTTCATAACTGGAAATTATGCTCTCATGCTTGTTCAAAAATCGTTTGACTATCTCCTCTAATCCTTCTAATCTTGCCCTGATGTACGACTCTGTGATTCGCTCCTTAGGGGATTTTTTGAAATTAATTCTTCCTCTTTCTATTTGATTTTTCAGATCTTGCATAATTCTTAAATCAGCTTCCATCTTAAATTTTTACTTAGCACTCCTTTCTTGTTGAAATTCAATTTACTATTTAAGTGGTAATGGTAACCAATGTTTCTGAATTTGTGCTAAGTCCAAATATTTTTCTAAGTGTTTGAAACTCTAAATATCAAGGCAAATTTGGACATAGGTTCCCCGTCTGGTCGTTTTTGAGCGAATTATACTAAGTCCTAGTCGTACACTTTGAAATTTCACAAGTCTCAGATCATGCATTAATTTTCTAAGTTTTTCTCGCACTGTCAATAAAGTTTAGATTTGCGTACTCACAGTTCACTCAATTCAATTACTTGCCGCTCGTTGTCTTCTGGAGAGTTGTCAGCAATCTCCACCAGGTGGCGCCACTGGATCTTGTCACTGTTGCTTTCTTGTGAATGTCAGCTGTCACTTCTATTGGTTTGACTGTTCAATTTGGCAGTTATCACTTTAATACAATGTTATATAAGTAAATAAGAATATAAGACAATTTGTTCCAATATTGGTCAAAAAACGCTCCGACTTTGAAGGACCTTGTTCAGGACGCTGTTAGCCGTGGGAGAAATGATAAGCATTAAACCCCGAACGTATGGGCATTTATTAAACAAATCTTTGAACTTATATACTATTACAAAGCCACTGAGTTTTAGCGTGCACTATCGTGTAGGTGGTGCCATCTATTATGGAACGGATTAACTATTAACATTTCTATGTTCCATTTAATAGTCATATCAGTATATAGTAAATTGGACAGCAGGGCTTTACCGATATTGTAGTACCTAACTAGCCACCCCCAAAGTCTCCCACCAGACAAATGGTACCTAACTATTTCTAGCACCGGTTTCTGAACTATTTTTCTGCTCACTTGCTCTTTTCCTTATAATCCTTTTCCTTCGACCAGAGCTAAGATGAGCGAAGCTGTAGGTAATAATGAAGGTCGCTTAGTTGCACACAATGTCCCTCACAGCCTCACGCATCGCTAGTGAAAAAGCAGCCTTAAGGTATAAGGCAAGATAACCTTATATCAAAAGTTCGTTAATTGATTCACTATGAATGAACGCACGCGTTGAATCTGGCGGTCCATTTGGTTAGCACTCTTTGAAAAGGTTCTAGCGTAAACTGTTACGAAATTCATTCATAGTGAGTAGGATTCACTTTGCACGATCTGAATTAACTTTTGTCCTTTAATATTTCTCAATAGATAAAAGTTAACGCATTAACGGTAAGGTTTGGCGCAGGTAACGATGTCGAATTCAGATCATGGTAGAAACAAGAAATTGTAACAATCTATCAAGTGATAACCTAGTGCGGTTCGAAGTCGGTATGATCTTTCAATTAAAACTTGACAGATTAGTAATAGGTACTAGTGATATACTTAACGCTGCCTCGTGTTTTTGACGACCACCCTGGCGTAGTTGTGAGCGCTAGTCTTATTAACGGAAGCTTCCGGGTTTCATTCCCGGCAGGGGAAATTTGGAATTTTATAATTTCTAAATTGTCTCTGGTCTGGTGGGAGGCTTCGGCCGCGGTTAGATACCATCCTACCGACAAAGACGTGCCGCCAAGCGATTTAGCGTTCCGGTATGATGCCGTGTAGAAACCAAAGGGGTATGGGTTTTATAAAATCTGTCATACCCCATCCAGGTTACTCCGCTTCCATCTTAGACTGCATCATCACTTACCGCCAGGAAAAATTGCAGTCAAAGGGCTAGCTTGTATCTGAAAAAAAAACAGTGTCTTAAGTCTGAGTCAAAAGTGCGCCCTATAGATCTCAACCTTAGTCCGCCACTGCCGCCTTATCATTGAGCTATCGAGGTTTTTATGTTACCCACATAATAATCTCCTTTTGTAAATATGTAAGTATGTTACATAAGTAACACTTAGACATCTATGTACCTACCTATCGTGTTGTCCCAACTCATTATTTTCAAATTAACTCTAATCTTCCACTTAGGAGCAACGAACTTCCTTCATAAGAGGTTTAAAATCCATGACACTCAATTCTTTTGTCTTTAAAGTTTAACGAGACGCCAAACAATTTTGATTGGTCGGTATTTCCAAGTTAAAACGTTGTGAGAAGTAATTAAAACACGTAAATGAAATAATCCGCGAACAGACAAAAAAATCGTATGATAATTTTATCAGCAAAATCTTATGGGAACCACTAATATAGCTTATTTGAAGCTGAATCATAGAAATGAGTCATCTAATATGATTAATTATATTTAAAGAATTTTGGGTAAATACTAACTTAACAATGGTCAAATTAAAAATCAATTGATCAACGTAAAGGAAAAAAATATTGTGAGAGTTCTTCATAATATTCTCAAAGGTGTGTCAGTGTGAATCCGCAAGTCAGCCAATCCGCCAAAAATTGAATAACGCTGAAAGCCTACGACATAAACAATGCTTAGAGATATAGACCTACGTTATTCCACTTCAAACAAATTATTATAGGTATCTGTCGTACAATCAAAGCATAAATGCATTTTACAAAAATTTAATAATCATCTTTCCTTACAAAATACTTAATATTAAAAATACAATTGTTCTCACATTACGTATCTCACATACAAATCTTAATTATTATGTTTTCGCATACAAAACGCACTACAACTCAAATAAACTTCGATGTAAGTACTAGTATCGTAGATAAACACAAAACAAAACTGTGCCATTAACTATTATGACACCGCGGCTATGGCAGTTATAAAAATAATACATTTGGTTAGCCATTAATCACATGGAGGTAACATACAGAACCGGAAAATGGATTAATTCCAGCGACACTCCGGTCCATTACAGTCAGTTCTATTAATTGCACACACGTCACATAAAGTTAAGTTCGCAGCGATGACTTGATGTCATCGGATAAGAATATCATTCGGTCGGACTATGTCTCGGAGTCCGTATTTGTCTGGTCTTGTCCGGCCATCTGCCGGCGGTATATTGAACATAACCTCTATCACTTGGAGTACCAGACGCTCTGCCCTCCACGTCAGTTCCTTCTCGATCTTTCTCTTCAATAGGCTCCATTGGGAACAAAGCAGGGGTCTCAGACCGTTTAGATCTATTCGAGCCCCGCAAATAATCTTCAAGCTGCTGAATTGTCGGCGTGGGAACAGTTTTCGCTCTTGTTGGCGACTTCGACGCCGACCTTTTCTGTTCGTAGCTCGGCGACACGTCGTCATACAGACTACGTCCAGTCTTAACTTTAGAAAACACCGGCGTCTGCAATTCTGGCAAATAGTCCTCTTTAACAGACAATCTTCCGTGGACATTTTCGTAATAGTCTTGTAAATATTTCTCGTTAAACTTTGCGAGCTCCTGTTCGTAATGAAATTTGTCGGGGATAGACAATGGGTCGGAAAGTCGTACGTAGTTTCCTGCTTCGAGGCCGCTACGTAAGGATCCGAATTTAGACTTTTCTAAATCTCTCTCTATTGGAAGATCGCCAAATTTAGTTTTGGTAGGTTCATCAAATAAATCATCCATTGTTGTTTCTTTGTCTTTCAATTTAGCAAGGTCCAAGTCTTTTGGTCTTTCGGCCTTTTGGACATGCCCATTTTGTTTGCCATTCGGTATTTGTCCGTTCTGTTTGTCATTCGTTACATGTCCATTCTGTTTGCCATCCACTACATCTGATGACGGGAGTTGTACTGCCTGTGTTACTATTGAAACTTTCTTCTCAGATTTAGGCGAGGAGATTGTCTTGTCAGTCTGCGAAGGCCGAGTAGCTGTGTAGATTCTAGGAGCCATGAGGTCTATGAGGAATAGAACAGCGACGACCAATGAGAACGAACCCAGCACTGATGCATTCACTATCAAATTGTATGGAACTGAGTCTAGAGAAGCCAGCTCTAGACCACCTGTGGAATAACATATTATTTTACTCTCACGTTCAACTAGGCCTGATATAATATAAGAAGATAGGTACATTTTATAGTTTCATTTCGGACTTACCCAAAACAAGGAAGAAGAGCATTCCAAAGCCAAGTAAGACACTCTCGAGTATCCGTCGCCCCTTGGGAATCTCATGGAAGACTCTTCCCAATATCAAAGCGAATGTTATGATGACATAACCTGGCAACATACAAAAATACAATAATCAGACAGTGTGCTATGCAATATGTTGTGACGCGCAAGTTTCTGTATCATAGCGTCTTTGGTCTGCGGTATAGTGCAATCTGGAACATAGTCTACTGTAGGTATATTTTCAACTAGTGTTTACTGTAAGATACAGTAGATCCACTAGTTGAAAATGTAAACGCGTCCGAGATGCCAGGCGCGTTTTCAACAAACATTGCAATCGGTGACATAATTACATGGCTTTTCTTCATTGCCACAACGCGTCATGAGCGTTTTTATAAGAGCCACACAAATTTCACGATGTGGATTGTGGCAGTTTTAGAGTGACCGCAACGCGTCTTTTTTGGCTCAATGAGAGTAACACAAGAACCATAAAGATGGTTCTGCACTGGGTCCTTACTTACTTGCTATCCCAGCAAGTTTCAAGTCAATTGCGTTCGCACATAAGCTACTATCTACCAAAACATGGCTCACCTCCATACACCGCGTCAGCGAAGGCGCCGCCGATGTTGTCCCACGTGACCGACGTGAGCAGCGACCACTCGCGCGACAGCTTCTGCAGCAGCAGCGCCAGCCGCGCCTCGTCGTCGCTCGACACGCGCTTCGTGACCAGGCACGCCACGCAGAAACACTGTATAAAGTAACATGCTATTGTATAAAGAATCTCTAGAAACAAATGCCGCTATGTCTACTCTACATCCAGTCTAATGTCAGCAAGTGAAACCGTGGCTTGCCCATGCGAAAGATCCAATCGAATCTCTTCTGCGATTCAGAACACTCGATTCGGTAAGCTAATTGTACGATAAGATGAACCTATTTTCAATTGAAAATACATCTGATCGTACGATAACTTACCGAATCGAAGTGTTCTGGATCGCCCGGCTGGACGGTTTCACGATGATAGCACACTATCTACAAGAGAAATTACAAGGCCAAGGGGAAATACTCCGGGTGACAGCACAACTACTGTGTAAGAACGATACGGCAAAGAACTAAGACCTAAGATTACCTACTAGGTTCGGTTTAAAGAATTTATTCTTAAAATTTCCGGTTCCGGAAATCACACTAATATTATAAAGGCGAAAGTTTGTATGTGTGTGTGTATGTTTGTTACTCCTTCACGCAAAAACCACTGGACGGATTTGGCTGAAATTCGGAATGGAAATCCACGCGGACGAAGTCGCGGGCATCAGCTAGTTAAGAATAAAAACAATAGGTTTATGGCAAAATTACAGCTGCAATGCAGATTGTTTTGATGACAAAAGTATAAAAGATGCAAAGCACATATTTTATAGTCTACCAATACGTAAATTATTACATAGATAAGCATAACTATCTACCTATAAATAAATAAACTATAAATAAAACTTGCATCACAAGGTTGTTTGTTTAGATGTACGAGTAGGTCTACTTACCTGCCTTGTAAAGAAACAGTAAAGTATTAGCACAGTATTGGTTAGATAAATAGAAATAGTCGTACGACATTCATACGTTGGTACACAAAGAATTTTCATCCTACCTACAACGTACTTTACCGACTTAGGAGACCTACTTATTTAGATCTCTGGCTCTGGGGAGCAAATAGTAGCCTTTTTGGTAAAGGGTCCTTCCTTATAACTACTTTAATAATTTCGTTCAGTCCCACAGTTGTCCGTCTGTCTGTCACAGGCGTTTAAAAATAACCTACTTATATATCGATCTTTAACTATACCCAATACCTATGCAAAAAATCACGTTGATCCGTTGCTCCATAGCGTCGTGATTGAAGGACCAACCAATAAACTAACAAACAAACACACTTTCGTATTTATAATATAGTGATAATATAATCTATGCGATTAAGCTCTGCCTAGTCCCTAATAGTCCAACTGCAGTCCTACATTGAATTCAATGGCCAATAATTGTGTGCTAATAGGTCTCAACTCAAAAGGCTAACTGTTCAGTAGTCCTCCGGAACAATGCGAGGCGCAAAGACAATGGGCTGGCTATTTGTCAGGAGTTAGCACTTACAGCCCTAAACCTTCGGAGCTACGACCTCTCGGCCGATTGCCGTTACGTCATTGTCCACCGTGGGAAGTGGCATTGACGACAATTGTGTTTGATGGTGTTTATAATGTTTAACTGAAGACATTTAATATAAGTAAATGAAGGAAAAGATTTGAGTAAGTATTTAAATAAAAATACCACGAAATACCTACCTACTTAGGTTAATTAGGGTTCTTTATCTCCAGAGAAAAAAACCGGCCAAGTGCGAGTCAGACTCGCGCACCGAGGGTTCCGTACTCGGATGTTTTTCAAAGTCAAAGTCAATTCAAAGTAAGTACAATTGTACTCTTTTTGATGGTCGAAATTGTTAAATTTGTACGATATAGTAGTGATAATTAATTATGTAACTTAAAACTAAATCTACCAGGGTTCCAAACGCGCCCAAGTCTGAGAAGAGCCCACAACAAACTCAGCCGGGTATTCTATTTTTTGTGTGATCATTTGACCTATAGCACGCGACAGGTTGAGATGGCAATCGGGGTGGTCAGCCGCAGTGGGTTAGCGCGGGCCTGTACTGGGCGTCCCCACCCCGATTGCCATCTCAATCTGTCACCCACTATACTACTCCACTTCGCATCACCTAGATCACAAGTGTAAATTAAAAATTTATAACATCCCCGACAAGTGAAGGTTACAGAAACTAGAAAAGAGCTGATAATTTTCAAACGGCTAAATCGATTTTCTTGGATTATAGCTAAAAACTCTCGATCCAAGCCACCTTTCAAACAAAAAAAAACTAAATAAAATCGGTTCATTAGTTTAGGAGCTACGATGCCACAGACAGATACACACGTTAAACTTATAACACCCCTCTTTTTGGGTCGGGGGTTAAAAAGGCATAAGTGTATTCTAGACTAATTTGTCAGTTTTAGAATGTTTTACGAATTTAACTTTTAAGGTTCCGTACCGAAATGATAAGGAACCCTTATTGGTCCTAAGTCAGTCGGTCCGTCCATCACACAGGAATTTGTTTTTGACTGGGACGATAGATTAACTAAATGTTATTTAACCAAACTACTTTAGGTATTTGTTTCTTATCAAGTTAGGGAATCGTTCGGCGGACGAGTCTTGACTCGCACCTGGACAATTTTTTTTATTATTTATAGATAACTACAGGATGCCCGCGACTTCGTCCGCGTGGAATTAGGTTTTCAAAGATTCCGTGGGAACTGTTTGATTTACCGGGATAAAAAATAGCCTATGTCCGTCCCGGGATATAAGCTAACTGTGTACCAAACGTCAGAATCAGTTAAACTGTTGGGCCGTGAAAAGGTAACAGACAGACAGATATAGAGACAGACAGACAGACACACTTTCGCATTTATAATGTTAAAATGGATTATAATTTTAGTCACTCAGAATTCAGAAAGCTTAAATCGACGTGCGGTCCCTTCTTAAAATGTGTTAATATTGTTATAATATACATATGACTTGTGTTTTTTTGATTTTTATGTTTTATGTATGCATTATAATTGTAGAACCTACGGGGGTGACATAGTCATCTTAGACTAAACCCCAACCAAAAAAAAAAAAGAAAAAAAAATCGATAAAGATACGTAACGAAAGTGATATGCGAAGTTACGTTTGAACTTCGAACCTCAAGAGTAGGTAGGTACGTACTTATAGGGCGCGACAGGTCGAGACGACAACCGGGGTGGGGACGCCCCGCACACCCGCACAGCCCCCGCGCTAATCCGATGCGGGCGAGCGCGGGTGTGCGGGGCACAGGACAGCTTGAGATGGCAATCGGACATGTGCCGAATTGCCATCTCAACCTGTCGCGTACTATCTATACATATAATAAAATTGTAGAAAACTGGTGTCTGTACAATGGAAATATATAAAAAAAAGTAGCAGGGGTTGTTATTATATCGATGCCGAACCCGAAATTGTAATTAATTTTTTTTTGTCTGTTTGTCTGTGTGTTTGTGCACGCTAATATCAGAAACGGCTTATTCGATTTAGATACGGTTTTCATTAATATATTGTAGTAAGCGCTTCACTTAATATTTAGTGTTTATTTCATGTCAATCGGTTCATAAATAAAAAAGTTATGTCAATTTAAAGAATCACGGCGAACATTTTTAACGTACAGAGTACGTACTACACGCCTCGCGCCTGAGCGTCCGTGGCTATATATAAAGCGCGCTGATTCCACGCGAACGAAGTCGCGGGCACAGCTAGTACCTAATAAGTATCTAATCTGTGGTTGTGCCTCAAGCTAGAGCAAGTAGGTAGTTAGTAGTTACCCTTGACCACTTGAAGGGCCGAATGTACGTTGGTTGAATGATAGGTACCTTCCTACTTACAGCTTACTAGAATCTCTTTCAATAATATCGTAAACTCATTGTCTTTTAGATAACTTTTATATTTATACCTATAGTTACCTAATAACATTGCTTCTCAATCTCAAATTACTATTATAATATACGTAATAAACAAACAAATAATTAAAACAAGTAGGTATAAGTTCGCGACAAGTCGACATGGCAATCGGGATGAGGCGGGGACGCCCCGCACAGCCGCACTATTCCGCACAAGGGTTGTGAGGGTGTGCGGGGCGCCCCGCCGCCTCATACCCCGATTGCCATCTCAACCTGTCGCGTACTATATGTACCTTTGCCTTCATAATGATTTAATTGCTTAGAACTATGCAAGTACCGTTAGATTGTATTTCAATAAATTGATAAATGTTCGAACAAGCAGTGAAGTAACAGCTAAACCACAACATTATTGTGAAACAACATTTGGCAATATTATGCTGCGTATAATGTCAAGCTGGTTCGCGGGCCGTGGCTCGCATTCGAAGAATTTTTAAGAGTATTTAATGTGAAATAAGTACAATTTTAAAGAAAAGGTAGTGCCTACTTAATTAGGTTACTACTTATGCTATTTGATAAAAAAGAAATTCCTTTACTTGAACAAAACTAACATCGAATGCTACCAAATTAAAAAAAAAAACCAAGCAGTTAAAACCTGCTACCCCTACTAATCGCAACAAAAGTTTAAAAATCGGCCAAGTGTGAGTCTGACTCGGACAGAAAGGATTCCGTACCATTTGCACAAGACATAACATTTTTTGTTTTCATGGCGGCAACTTTGATATGTTTAGTATTTATTGTTATAGCGGCAATAGAATAGACATATTTTGTCGATATTTCCCGTCCCGTCTCGCTACCACCGGAACTGGGGCGAAATATCGACAAAAAAAAAATTAATCATGGTAGGTAGTAGGTTATCTACATTATAATATTTTACCCATAAATTTTACCTATTATTTTTTAATAACGACACACACCTACAAATAAACGTTCTGCGTCAAAAAAAATAATTGTAAACAATACCCGTGGTGTCGTTGACAAAGCTCATGTCTTATCAACGATACCACTGGAGTCTGGACTGGACGACACCTGCACTGGGATGTCGTTTACCTTCGATTATATGAAGAGGTCTCCTATATACCTAATCAAAGTCGTTTAAAATTTTTGGTAACGACATCACTGCCAACTATAATACCCAATATTTTTTTTAACGTAAAGCCTCATTCGTCGACGGGGGTGTGTCGTTAGCAAAATAATGGCAAGATATAATAATTGAAAGACGCACAAAATAAGCCCTAAGCTCTGAACCCATTTCGATGAAGCTAAATGAGAATTTAAAACGCAATGTTACTACGGAAACAGTAAGTGTTCGTTTTACTGAAGATATTTGATATTTTATATATCAGTCAAGAATGCAGTTTATAGTACCTACCTACCTACAGCACGATTCTATCCATACAAGGAAAATGCACTAGCAACCCAATACGCATAAAAACCTACCCATAATATATATATTATTTACACAGATTAAACTAAAGCAAAAGTGCACTTATCTTACCTTGTAAGTCATAAAATCAGTAAACAAGTAGCAAAATGGTTATATACTTACAAACTCCACTATCTTGAGCGCGACCCACTTGTCGCAAAGCGCCATCGCGCGATAAGCCAGCGATTACACAACAGACTTACACAGCTGTTTGTTTACCGCTCCCGTAAACAGACACGACCGGCCGATAAGTCGGGACGACTTTTAAATAAGACGATTAGCCTGATTTTATAATTTAAATCCTTGAATTTTCTCACGTTCAGTCTTCATATCAATTGAAAAAAATTACAACCAGTAAACTCTATCGGCCGATCAAATTGGCCTTTATGTGGTCCCTGTTTACGACATTGACACGACACGACACGACACAGACACGATACGACACAGCAGAGGCTAGCTAGGTCGGAGGCGTTCGCGCACATCAAGCGCGCACTTTTGTTTGACACAAACTGGTATTTTCACGCGCTTCTACGTGTGACATTGGACCAAAACATCGCGCCAACACCTACTCGCAGCTCGCCTCGGCTGTGGCTATGGTGCAAGACACAAACACGTGCAGTGCCACAGTGTTAGTAAGCAAGAGTGAGGACAAAATAAAACACCAAGCGTTAAATATTATACTTAAATTTATTAATCAATTAATTGATACTGACATGCATTAATCAGACTTAAAAACCTCATAAAACCCCCTAGAATTAAATACGTTATTCAATTCATGCATTCCCCAGCGATAAAATGCACAGATTTTGCAAAGTGTACAATAGTAGATAATTTCATAATGCTTGCATTCATTTAAACCCCGAGAAAACAGTTCCAAATTGATTCATGTATTAATATACCTGATTTTAAAATAGACTTATTTGTACATTAATAAGATATATAACGTGAATATTTCATTGAAAAAACATCAAAAAGTACGGATTATAGAGCAATAATTGCTAAGGGCTCCGGGCGGGCCCGTTGTTCTTAATTGATAGTCTATTATTCCATTAAAAATTAAAAAAATACAGAATCGTACTTAAATATACCGATACTGGCTTACAAAAGCTTCCAATTTAAATTAAATTAATTGATGAAACTAATCAATTAGATGCTTAAGCCAATTAATTGAATGGCAAGCTTTTAAAAATCTAAATCAACCTATCCTAATTCCTAAAGTAATAAAATGCAGAGCACAAGAGACGGTAAAAGGAATATTTAAATGAAAGAACAAAATATTAGTCCATGCCACATCATCAGATTCCTGAGTACCTACTTTGACGTTTCTCGTTAATGTTAACTACGCGTAAAGCTGACAAAATTGCATAGAGATGTTAAACGTGACTTAAGTTATTACTTATTAGTCCGTTAAACTTAAGCCAGTATTTATAGTCAAACGATTAAGGATTTGTTAATCTCTATGAATAAAAAAGTACTTTGCGGAATAGACAATGTTGTGCCATCCACTGTGCTTTAATTGTTGGTCAAAGTTTAAAGTTTAACTAAAAGCGCAGTTAACGTGAACTTGAAAAGTTACTTAGGCCTTAGATTAATTAAGCCAATCGTTCATTCATTTAAATAGAAATAAACCGCTAAAATACGTAAAATTCTTTAAAATATTATTAAAAACGGGTATTTGAAAACTATTTAAAGAGTAGGTTGCATTAATATTGAGGAACACCGACCGGAATTTTCACAATGCATTTACGCGATGTTTTTACTAAGTATTAGCTTAGTTTCTATTCGAAGCTATGAAACCCGAATCGATCAGTCTCACGACCGGTATTTAACCTACTGAATTTCCAAGCCTGAACTAAACTATGGTCAGAAATCAGAATGTCTCTTGCGCTCCCGCCAAGCCTTTTACTCATCCTATACCTAGTCTAAGATTAAAAGATTAAAAAATAAAGACTCCAAACAGAGTCCAAATCATTTGCAACAAAACAGTAATGCAAAAAGCAGAACGAACACGTAGGTATAATTAATATTTTCCAAACGTAAAAGCAAAAGCATTACTTACACTGAAACAATGACAGCAAGATTACAGATTCTTGATCTCCGATTTATTCAGGACAATTTCAACTTTGTTACTCGTAGGTACAACAGTAACGCATTTTTGCTAAGTGGATTTTGTTAAGTCCCAAAAAGGATTTTTTAGTTATCGTCAAAAACATGCGAGCTTGATTGAAAATAAGTAAAAACTTATGTCTCAAAAAAGTATGATAGGTAGATACTATATTCCAAAGGATCAATTTTTATTTTTGCCCTACATACCTATCACCCACCTACTTTTTACAAATATCAGAGTTTATTGGTAATAACTCCTGGGATTAACCACTTTTTATCAAAAGGTCATGTCCTACCGCTAAAGAGATCTTTAAATCGACCACTGCGCAGGTCAAAGTTTATTTTTACCTGACGTGTATAAAACCATACGTAGGTAGATCTAGGATTTTTTTAATCTCAGTTATGTATGCTACTTACCTTAGCAGATATCGCGGTCGTATATTTAAATTAAATAAATATTTTAACTTGATAGTCCATTTACGTGCATTCCGCTAATGCATTACTGCTTGTGGCACAAGAAAAAAATGTGGTTGAATGCCGGCCACATTAGCGTTGGTAATGTTATGACACCCATGCCCTATTCCTACTCCAATGTGTTAGTTAGTAAACAGAAACTTAACTGAGATCACAAACCAGTTATGTTCCAAAATTCATTAGTAGGAATCTAAATTTTAGTAATAACTAATAACAATAATAATTGTAAATAATGTTCTCAATCTTTATTATTTACCAAAATGAAATCATTATTATTTACCTAAATATAATTAAGATATTGACAAAAAACTTAAAATCATTGCAGTTTTATAAAACTTTTTTTTCTAAATAAGTTGACAGTTTTGTTAAAATTTGATTACTGATTAGGTAAACTTTTTTCAGTTCCATAATAATAATAATTATTATTGAAAATAAAATATAAATAAAATAAATAAAAAATAAATTAGACAAAATTAATGGTTTTTGTTATTTATGTATTACTTTTAATACAAGCTACACTGTTCAATAAAAGAACATGAAATCTTAGCAATTCTGTAAAGATTTACCGATTTATGATCTCAGATTTCAGTTTCGGAAGAGAAGCTTATTATTATATAATGTGCAATAAACCTTAACTAGGGATTTAGAAAAAATGCAATTTTACGTGCAACACAGACAAAAACAAATCAACATAGACAAACAAAATAATTAGTATTAGTAATTAGTATAAGGGTTAAACAGCATCTCTCCAATATGGCATACAGAGGTAAAAAAGGTATAATATTTCAGTAACCTCTATCCACCGAGAGAACTTAATATAGGGCTCTCTCTGTTACGTAATCCCATACATATGACAAAGATAATAAAGTCTCTGGGCGTTAAATATTTTGAGTGACCAACCATTAATTACAATGAGCCTATGTTCTCCGTACTAACTTGTTTCCGTGGATATAGTACGGAAATCATAGGCTCATTTGTGATTGGTTGGCCACTTAACATGAGAGAGCCCTTATTAACTTCATGAAACTGCAGATTGTTTGCCAGCATCCTCTTGCGTAAGAGCTTCAGATTTAAGAATCTTTAGACGTTACCTTCGATAAACTTACGGACATCGAAAGTGTCCGTGAAAATATCAGCTCAGCCATGATCGCGCATTTTGTAATTTAGAAGATTTGTACTATCTGAATAAGTTAAGCTTTGCGTACTGTTGCGTGTAGTACTTTTTTACGCATCTAAATACCTATATTATAGTAATTCATAATATTATAGAGCTTGAAGTTAATTCCACTCGATTTTGATTACTTACATAAAAAGACGCAGGCGTTTCGGGGTCATCCCTGACCAGAAGCAAAGCTGCTATATATTTTTCGGTGAAAGTTATTTCAGTCCGATTTGGTTCCACCACACGATGTTCAATCTTATCCAGTCCTCTACTGTCCAGTCCAGAGTTCAGTCAGTCAGTCTTTACGAAGGAGTCAGGTAAATAGAAATTGCTATCTCGGGTCTCAGGAGGTCAGTCAAAAGCAGTCACCATTAACGCTACCGGTGACGTTTTTTTAACATTTTACCCTCCGGCGGTGGAGTTCAAACGTATATTATGTAAAAAAACTGTTTGGCTTTAAAATTTCAATGTTTGCACCTAGCAATAGACTATATTGGAGAGTATACTGTCTACCCAGTAAGAACAGACTCACTCCTGATCCTCCTTGTCATCCTGGTTCTTGGGCAGCATGAACTCCTCGAGCGGGTTCTTAGTGGTCCAGGGGTTGAAGTCATGAGAGGAGGACGTGGCTGCACGCGGCGCGGGCGGGTCTGGGGCACCCCACACCTCCGAGCCGAGCGCCATGTTCAGCGAAGACATACAGGGCATGCCGTACATTTGGCTGGACCAACTGCAGACAATACAATTTAGTAAGACTTGTTAAAACTTTTGAACCAAAAGTGAGCATCGAGTGCGGGTGCTAGCCGTCGATCTAAGTCACGGGGCAGGGTTGATCGGTGTATTCCCACCTAGTTTCAGACTGTAATATGCTCAGGTCACGAAAGTATAAAAACTTCCAAAAGTTTAATAGCAATAATGCCAAAAGTGAGCATTGCGCTATGCTTCATGGCTGTACGCAAGCATTAATGCGCTGCGCTCCGCCTCGCGTACTTGCGCAGGCAACGCGTCAGCGTGAAGAAGCCACCCGCCGTGTTCGCGGCGCACATACATCCGCTCCAACATCGACTAGTTAACCATCACTAGGATAGGATTTGGGAACTTACTCGTCGGCGGAAGCGTGCCCAACGCTGGCGGAGCGCACATGTTGCGCGTTGTGCTGCAGCGCCGCAGTGCGCTGCGCCTCGCGTATCATGCGCAGACGCCGCGCCTGCGAGCCGCGCTCCAGCGAGTAGGAGCTGGCGCCAGCGTTGGAGGCAGCCGGGCCCTCCTCCACGTGGACCAGTTCCACGCCGCGCTCCAGACTCCAGCGACCTATCTGTATATGACAAAAAATGTGTTGATATAGCCGTATGGTTAAGTTACACGCGATTAACCGCTACAAAAGTCGCCGTAGGCGCTGGCCGATGGCCTACATAGATGTGCAAAATTGTTCTAACTGATGCAAAACAGTCGAACCGTGTATGTGTGGTGTGGTGTATAATGGAAGTTAAAAGATGAAATGTTTTACAAACAACTCTCAACCCAATAAACTGCACATAGTTCAATAACCCTTTCTTCGGGCTTTGCCTTAGTCGGGCAAAAAACCTTTGGAGTCCGAAAGGTACGAGCAATTAGGGTGGCGCCCTGGCACTGGAAAGTAAGCATTGGCAGACCCTCCACTAGGTGGATAGACGATATCAAACGAATCTCTTGGAGCCGCTGAATTCAGACGGCGCAGGATTTGTATATTACAAGAGACCTATGGTCATGACATGAAGTCTATCGGTTGACGACGACGATGATGATGATGTAGCTGCGCTTAGGCATGTAGGGATACAATACCTACCTCGCGATACTGCCGCAAAAGTTGCGGCGACTGCGGCAGCGACCAGTCCACCGCAGGCCGCGCGCCGCTGCCCCACGCCGCAGCGGCCGCCGCGGCCAAAGTCTTGCGGGCCATCGCCGCGCCGCGGTGCGAGCGGTACTCCACTATGGCCGCGCAGGACGCCGGCGAGCGGCGGATGCGGACTTCCTCAACCTCGTCCGTTAGTGCGTACAGCAGGCGCACGATCTCGTCAGACGGCATCGCCGCCGGGATCCGCGATATGAATATGCGGCAGTTGTTGACCGACGGGCATACACCTACAAGAAAGTTGAGATTACCAACATCATAGCTACAATCGCAATATTTGTTTTTTAATTATACCTACAGCGTGCTTGACAAATCATATATTATGACAAATGAAATATGTAGTAGGTACCGAATAGTTAGTGTCATGGGTTCTTTCGTTGACTCTGCTACTTGTCAACTTCAACCTGTCCTTTGAATTCACAGAAGTTTTTTCGAGTTCATTTCCGCGATCACACGTGAATCTACACATATCTACACATCGGTCCTAATCTCGGCTTATCGGGATGTTATTTATTTAAAAACATTATTTAAGGCGGAATTTACATAACGAAATTAGTGGCACGAAATTAATGTCCTGAAACTAATTTCATAATGTGAATTCCGCTTAACACCTTGTAAACTATACTCTATGCACAGAAAGCAGTTAGTATAGCGCTCTCTCTGGTATCCCATACGTAAATGACTGTGACAATATTCTCAGTGGACGTTAATCATTTTGAGTCACCAACTCATTTGTATGGGAATACCTAACAGAAAGAGCGCTGTATCTATATGTATGTTCTTTCCGTGCATAGAATATAGCGCTTGGCTGCAATCAGACCTGGTAGCAAGTGATGATACAGCACGCTTGCCTGAAAGATACCTATATTAAAAGTGCAGGGCAAAACTGACGCCAGAAAGACGTATTTATGGTATTCTGCAGCAACTTAGCATTTTAGCTGACAGTTGAGACTTGAGTATCAGCCAATCGCAGGTGATTGCGATTATCAAATTATAGCTGTCAAACTAACACAGTAAGACTATACTGAGTCAAGAAATACAAATTATGAATAGGGTATCATTTATTTTAAAATAATGAAACGATGATGATTGCTAACAGAGGCGAGGTTAGGCCGTGGCACTGACACGGAGTAAACTAAACAACGTAACATGATATGTATTACGTACCTACATTCATTCAGACAGAGAGGATTAAAGTTACCTTACAGTTTGTGTTAAGCTTAGACCGCAAAAAATAATAACAAATCTGATTGGTCGACTGAACACATGTCTGCTCTGCTACGCTAAGTAAATGCCTAGGCCTAGGTTAGAACTTAGATGGACGCGAAACCAAATTGATTTTCGATTGATTTTGAATGATGTTAGTCTCTTCTTCGACTAGCGATGGTTGGCAGTCAGCTTCGTAAACTTCGTACTATTCTTCGCGAGGCGGAACAGTTCGGGCACTCGCGATTCAGTCACTCTCGGATGTTGCGACCATAAGAGTCCCTCTTCTTCCGGAAACTTGTTCCCAACATGATGACTTGTAGGAATTCGTACCTCGCGTGACCGAGTACTTACGTGCCTCAGATATGCAACTTTTCTCATCTTGACTTACCCAAAATTCACGTTTTTGATTGACGCATCGCAGGAGTTCCTACATTCGTGACTATGAGTCTAGACATGGTAAAGAAGCGAGATGGTACTTACCCAGTTGCCACGATGGTCTGATCATGTAGTTGTTGAACATGTGTATAGCGTTGCTCGCCTCAGCCACTGTAGCATACATCGCGAAGGCATACCTGAACAGAGTATGAGCTATACCAAAAAATTCGATTCAGCGAATTTATCAACCAATAAGGTAGCTATAGTACGCGACAGGTTGAGATGGCAATCGGGGTATGAGGCTGGAGGACGCCCCCGCACACCCGCACGTGCAGCGGGATAACGCGGAGGTTGTGCGGGTGTGCGGGACGTCCCCACCCCGGTTGATATCTCAACCTGTAGTGCACTATATATTTCCTTCAGCATCATGATCAACCCATTGCCGGCCTACTGGCTTACTATTGGCGGGCTTAGGCTCAACTCACACCGCCGCGGAATGGAAGCGGATTTCTAAAATATTACAAAGCAATATTGGCTTCTATCTCCACCACGTAAAACACAAATTTCTCGCCCAAATGTAAAATTCGCCGGAATGCGCGGGAATTCCCGCGACTTCGCGGGAATTTTCTTTCTCAGTAGAAATTGATGCTTTATAGTGTGGAGATAGAAGTCAATATGCTATGTAATATTTTAGAAATTCGCTTCCATTCCGCGGCGGTGTGAGTTGAGCCTTATCCTTAGAAAGGATTTTTAGAATTCCAAAGGGATTAAAATCATGTGGGAAAAACAGTTCAGAAATGTCATCATTATCAACTCATTCGCCGCGATGAGTTGATGATGATGATTCTTTACTGAGAAGGGTCACTTCTCATGTCCCGGCCTCATTAACGGCCAACAACGCGATGTTCAACGGCGTTTCCCGTTAAACGTAGATATAATATAATATAATAATATAATATAATATAATAATCTTTATTGTTTCCCCATAAAAAATTACCAAGAAATTAGGTTAAGCCACTGATGCCTAAAATAAGTTGTACACTTGTGTTATAGGCATCAGGGCTCTCCCCTTACAGAATTGAAAATTATGTTATGTGTATTAGGTGAAGTTTAATATATACCTACATATATACATACTAGATGACCTCTCTCGGAAATAGACTAATATAGTACTTATAATGTATGTCTGCTATCTGTGTGTGTATGTGTGTATATGAGAGAGGGTGTGTAAGATACAATAGTGTGAAGAGTTTCGAGGGTATTTAGATGAAATCTATAACTTCAGTTTGTATAAGTTATTTAAAAGTGGTAAGTAAATTTTCGGTGTCTTCATAAGATAATTTATGTAAGTATGAAATTAGTGTTTTTTTGCAATTAGTTCTATTTAGTGGGTAGATATGTGTCAATGCATTAACTTTATTATATATATGAGGCCCCTGGAAGCAGTAAAATTTTTCAATGAAAGCTGTTTTTAATTTATGTGGTATGCTTGCTACTTTATGTATTCTACGATTGTTTAGATGAGAAGCGTCATACGTTAGTTCACTATGCTGTTTCAATAATATACTCAATATGAACAACTTTCTTACTGAAAGAACTTCACAATCTTTATAAAGCAAAAATGTTGGGTACCGAAACGGGCGAAAAGTGGACACCTTTAAAATTGTGCGTTGACCAACTTCAGCTTTCATTAAGATTGTTTTAGACGCTCCTCCCCAAGACGATATACAGTATGTAATTACAGATTGGCACAAGGCTAAATATATAGATTTTAATATTTTAGGTTCAACTACATGCCTAAGATTTTTGAAAATGTAGATCATTTTATTCAGTCTACTCCTTAGTATATTGATATGTTGCTTAAAATTTAAGTGACAGTCTAGGGTCACACCCAAATATTTTATATGCTGAACTTTTTCCAATGTTGGACAACTGCAAGGGAAAATATTAGAATGAGAGCATGAGTGAGCTACTATATGGAGATTATCGGGGAATTTAACAGTTTGACGTATTGAAAAGGTGATATATTTGGTTTTATTAATGTTTAGGGACAGAATGTTATCATGAAGCCATTTAGTAACAGTGTCAAAACCCTCTTGCGCTGCCTCAAACACCTCCTTCCAAGAGTCCGCAGCAAAGACAAGTGCAGTGTCATCCGCATACGAAACAATTTGCCCCTGTCTCAGTTGCAAGCGAGTAAGGTAATCAATGTAGATAAGAAAAAGAGTAGGTCCCAATATGCTGCCTTGAGGCACCCCATGCGTAACCATCAGGTCAGTACTTGTGTAGGACTCCACTCTAACACATTGTACTCTATCTGCTAGGTAATCTTTAAATAGTTTCAGCTGAAGACCTCTGATACCGATGCATTCAAGCTTATCAAGTAAGACTGGGATGGATACGGTATCAAAGGCCTTAGCCAAGTCTAAAAAGATACATATGCATTTTTTACCCTGATCGAGACTGTTAGCTATATAGTTTGTTAAGGTATGTACTGCATCATCCGTTGATTTACCGTGTCTAAAGCCAAATTGATTTTGAGATAAGAGATTATTATTTTCTAAAAATTGCACCAATCTTGTATTTATTATTTTTTCCAAAATTTTAGATAATGATGGCAAAATAGAGATTGGTCGATAGTTGCTAATGTTATTTTTGTCCGCATTTTTAAAAATTGGTCGAACCTGACTTTTTTAGGGCTTTTGGAAAAATGCCTTTCTGCAGGCAGCAATTGAAGATGTGAGTTATTGTAGGAATTAAATGATTCTTACAATTTTTAAGTAACTTATTATTGATTCCATCCCATCCTACTGTACATTCATTTTTTAGATTTTTAATAATATTATTTATTTCCGCTTCGTCCGTATCTAGTAGCACAAAAGATTTTAATTTATTTCGGGATGCTCGATCCAATCTGGATGCATTATCACTCACACAGTCAAAACCTTCAGCTAATTTTCTACCAACGTTAATAAAATAGTGATTAATATGTTCAACCGATAACTGTGGGGAGTCTTTAAGCGTTAGTAATTCTTTATTATACCCTGTTTGCTTTGGGGAATTTATCATATTTTTAAGGACATTCCATAGCTTTTTATTGTCATTTTTGGCCATATTCACCTGTTCTTTCTCATAATTTCTTTTAATTTTTTTCAAAAGAGAATTACAGAAATTTCTGTAACGTTTATAAATAAGACTTATTTTTTCGTTTTCTGGAGAGCACTTGGCTTTCTTGTGCAGTTTATCTCTATGTCTTATGCATCTAAGAAGTCCAGGTGTAATCCATGGTTTGATAATTTTTTTCCGCCTTGACAATGTGACTATTTGAGTATTGTTATTAATAGCAGTGCTCAATGTATTTATTAGGTGATTTAAAGCAGAATTTGGGTCCGGATCGTTTAACAGTGGAGTTAAATCACTATTTAATATGTCTGAATATAATTTTTCTGTATTAATTTTTTTAATATGGGTGATGGCATACTGAGTAATAGGCTGTTTTATTTGCATATTTAAAATTACAGGCTTATGATCAGTTATTTGTGTTTGTGGAACTAATGCTGTGGAAGGATTTTTTGTTTTTAGCAACACATGGTCAATACATGATCCACTAACATCTCTCGTTACAAAACTATGAGCAGGTAATAAGCCATGAAATGCAGTAAGGTTGAGATATTTTTCTGAATTAGAGTCCATTCTATCTGCAATGAGATCTATATTAATATCCCAGATGTAGCCACAATCAACGTACAATGGCATTTGACAATGCCGTTTGGCGTTAGACAATTTTAACCACTATTCAGTTGACATTAGACGTTAACTGTTCAAGTGTGAATAGAATAGCGGCACCAGCGTGTCCTCGAAGCGGTCGTGAGGAACGCATGTTTCCGGTGCACACTTGCCCAACATAAACTCACCCGCGATTCCATTCGGAGAAGTTAATCATGAGGCGGAACTCGAACAGCTGCCCCGCCTGCCAGAAGAGCGGCACCAGCATGTCTTCGAAGCGGTCGTGAGGAATGCTCCCGATGAACACCTGCCATACCTAACATAAAACTCACCCGCGATTCCATCCGGAGAAGTTAATCATGAGACGGAACTCGAACAGCTGCCCCGCCTGCCAGAACAGCGGCACCAGCGTGTCCTCGAAGCAGTCGTGAGGAATGCGGCCGATGAAGATCTGCCGTAACAACATTGATTCTTATATAGTAGTTTTATTTATCTCATCTTGAACCAGAGGAAGGAAAAAACGTCTTAGTCCATTCCTCATCGTTTCCGTGGTGCAACCCCGACATTGCCGCAAACATAATCAGTCGTTACAGTTGACGTCACAAAAAAGAGTTCTACCTTGAAGCCCTTGAAGGTGATATTTTTATAACTCTATTTGGTGATATGAAAGAGACGCGATGGCGCGGCAAAGATGAGAATTCGATTAAGTCCTAATCACACAAGCGTTTGTCGTACGTGCGCGCTCGTCTATAGAACGATTCCGCAAATATCTGCTTGCTATAGATATCGATTAGGTCCCAATCACACGAACATTTGTAGTGCAAGCGCGCTTGTCTAGGGAACGATTGTGCAAATAATATGTATGCTATAGAAATCGATTAGGTCCCAACACACAAGCGTTTGTCGTGCATGCGCGCTCGTCTGGGAAATGATTCCGCAAATATCTGACTGCTGTACTTAGAAATCTATTAGGTCCCAATTCACACAAACGACTATAAGGCTCCTGTGGGATACTATTCCGCAAATAGGTACGACATACTAATTAATAGGTATACCTAGTAATTGATAAGCTCCCAATCACAATGTCGTGCGTACGCGTGAACTTGAAAATGATTTCGCAAATACAACAAAAATAATAAAGTAATAGAAATCTAAAAAGTCCCAATCAACCGAAGTATTCCTACGACAAACGATTCCACAAAAATACGTAGTAAAAATCAATTAAGTCTAAATCACCCAAACATGTGTGCCTTCGTGCTCGTCTCGGGCACAAAATATCCGCAAATATCATAAAAATCTAATTAGATCCCAAACACACAGACAGCGTTTGACGTGCGTGCGCGCTCCTCTAGGGTAGGCATAAATCGTAGAATTCAGGACTTAGGTCTCATCACACTAGGTTCGCCGTGCGCGCGAGGTCCTGACTCCTCTGATATTTAGAGATGGTAGTTACTGAGTGTCGACTTGACCCTATGGTTTGACTAGCCTATTGTTCATAAGCCAAGACCGGTTAAATACCACCTCTACGTCGCGTGTAAACCGATAAGGCCAGAAATAGTCGACCACGTCAATATATCTAAGTGGTTAGGTACATAAGAATAAAAGACGAGACGAGACTTGACCAGCGCAGCGCAGTGCGATGCAGCCGACTGCTGGATGCCAATACAGCATAAACATTAAACCCTGCTCTGGTACCTAAATAGGTACATACTGTAGGTAGGTAAGCCATTGGTTAGAAGATAGATACGTGAGCATCATAGATATGTATGGTGAGCATCAATCCAGCCAAGCCAAGAATCAAAATGGCGACATGGCTGATGAAGATTGGCGGGAAAACACTCATTATGGCTCTAAAAGGCATTTAAATAAAATATATTAGTGTTTTACCTCACAATTCCTTGAAGGCTCCGGGCCACTCCATGCTTGGACTGCTTTTTTAAAAATTCTTTGGCCATTTATTTGGGTTAATGTATAAGAAGGATTATTTTCCATCAGCGATAGTAATCTTGATGACAATTCATATTGATTCACTCGATTCACTTCACTTGAAAAATATTGCTTTAGCATAGAAGGCATTTTTGATATAGATTTAAATCTTACAATAAATAATATGTTTAATATTTAATTAATAACGCGTATTTGCCCTTTTTGGAAGCAATAAACACGTGCGAACTTCATACAAAGAAATAATAAAATGGCGTATTTCCAAAACAACACAAAATGGCGCGTTGCATAAAAAAGCCAAGCTAAAACTTTCGTGAGGGGTTGTGACCTTGAAAAATCAAAAATAAACAGTCAACTCATTACTTATTTTTAGTAATTTTGACAAAAAAAAATATTATGGATTATCAAATTAAATAATATACTCTAAAATAATAAAACTTAAATTTCTGTACTTAGTTACACATAAATTAGCATTTAATTTTGACGAAATAATATAAAATTAGTCAAAAGTTCTAATGGCGGAAGTTAAAGTTTATAGAATTCCTCGTGTCAAAATTTAAAATATTTTGACAATTTCAAAGAATTACGTCCTTTGAAAAAGTTCAAAAAGTCGATAAAACAAAAGTAACTAATGTCAAAATAAAGTTTAAATATCGAAAAAAATGTTGGTAAAAGCCTTGAAGCATAATCATAATCAAAAGGAAAATCTAAAGATAAAATAATTCAGAAATGTAACCGAAAATTAAAAATAATTTCAAACTAGATCTTGGAATTCGTGTTTTAACTTTGTTTCCAACAGGTTTCCATTCTAACAAAGAAAGCAAAAGTAAGAAAAGAAAAGACCACTGACCAGTTTATTAGTTTATGATTGTTTTATTGAATTTGAACCACAAATGAATGAATTTGAACTTTAAGTTGGTAAGAAGAATCATCAAAATATAATTAGGGTGACCATGCCCATGAACATATTTAAAACCCAAAACCTTACTCTGTTAGCATCTTTTTTCGTAATTTGACTAGTATCAAGACTATTTTTTAATTGTATTCTTAAAATATAAATACGTCGAGTTTTTGGGTTCATTCTTAGAATTTGTTGTTTTGTAAAGAATCCGAGTTTTTTCTGATTCATATGCTTTATGACTTTGGGACTAATTGCTGTAATTGCTTCCAATTGTATAGAACTGATTTGTTCTTTCGGTATACCTAAAAAATATATAATATGTTAAGGTTGATCATAGGGGCTAATTTTTTTTGATCGCTAGTCATGCTAGTGCATCAATATTAATGTCACTAAGCATAATGCGTTCAAAATCAAATAACATAAGCAATGCTAAGAGAGAAGCTCGAAATATTTATACCCGAGCATAATTTCTACACAATTAAGTACAAAATATGATAATAAATTTTTAACTTTAACTTAACACAAAAATTTTGCTTTACAATTAAATAAAATATTGAGTCTTCCAACTTCATGTGACGACCACTTATATGGCTCTCCATATGCATCAGGATGTGTAGCAATGTTATATAGAGTCTGGAATTTTACAATTTTCTTACAAATTCAGTTTGTTCACAAAAACTGCCATAAATATCTACTTGATAAAGTTACCTTTGTTTGTTTCACGCTACACCTATAGAGCTTACTTAATACATCAAATGTAAGTTCTTTAAATGTCTTTGGTGCTATCCTTTGTAAATCATGCGAAGGAAATCCACAAATTAAATAGCCCAGCTCATTTATTTGCGAACCACTTTTATACCAATCATTGCCGTAATAGCGTCTGTATGCTGCAGCAAGTATTCCGAACTGAATATAAAGAGTTTTTATTAGTAGGTATTGCGTAAGTAAGTATTATAGGAAGGTAGGTATTGTGTAAGTAAGTATTTTATAGTAGGTATTGTGATGTGAGCCATGATAGCGACTTCCTCCTCCTATTCGAGAGGTCAGGGGTTCGATCCTGGGCACGCACCTCTGACTTTTTGGAGTTAACTATGTAGGTTTTAACAATTAAATTTCTTTGTTTAATGGTGAAAGAAAACATGGCGAGGAAATCTGCATGCTTGAGAGTTCTTTATAATGTTCTCAAAGGTGTGTTGATTATGACGTTGATAATATTGTAATGTAGACATTAATAAAAGGAGGGGTCATCAAATAGCCGCCTCGATTTATTTTACTTTATCAGGGTTAAAACTGACTGGTAGTTTAATGACAGGCGGTTGAAAAGTTGCCACAATTCATTAATGATTCTAGGCTTATTTCATGCTTTGACGACATAATATCATAATGTAAATAAGGGGTAGGTAATTATGCGATCGCGGAGCATATTGCTTGCTTGCTTCTACTCCAAAGCATTTGAGTCCAACAAACCTTTCTGTTTTCAAGAGGTACATAACGTTTTGAAAAATAGTTAAAAACGGATGGGTCTCCAAAATCCACGTAGTACAAATCTTCCTCAGGAATTACATTCAATAGCCTTTCAAAGGCCAAAAATTCTCTACCCTGCAAAAATGCTGCTGTTTTCCCATCTACAATTAAAAAATTTAATACCTACACTTGTTATCTCTTAGATACATCGCAGTTCCAAGAAATATACGGAGGTAATAAAATATTTACTTTCATTTTTATTTTACGTCACTTACCAGTAACAATATCCCATGCTAACAAAGCTCTGGATATTGGAATAAAAGCCTTTTTAGTATTTGATAATAGATGTAAAATTGTTTCTGGATCTAATCTTAAAAAGGACCTGGGTGGTCCAAAAAAGATAATGTCCATTGAATTATCAGTTTTTATTCTATTATCCACTTCATCGTAAAAGTCCTCGTAAATAACATCATCTGTAAAAGCCATTTATCATTAAAACTATTTAATTACAAAATGCAATACAAGTTAAAATATTGTGCCTAGTTATAAGTTACTAGCTAACGTTCAAAAGATCAGGTTAAAGCTTAGTGTTACATCATATGATCTAATTGACTACCTACTTTGTTTAACTACTAACTGTCTTCAAATGTATTATTATATTTACGACTTTTAATGTATTATTTTATCTTTTATTTATGAAAAAATACCTGTTTCCGTAATTGCAATCATAGAATTTTTTTCATCTTCATAGTGCAATTCTAACTCTTCTAATGATTTGGTTTGCTTTTGTTGCGTTAAAATACTGTAATGTAATGTTAAGAAAAAGTTAATTACAGTGTAATGATAATTACTCCTTGTTTTACCTAACAGACATCCATTGTAAGACATGGGTATCTTGTAGGGCATTCTGTACTAGGTACATGATCTTGTGCCACTTGCATCGTCTTTCTACTTAAATCATCCTACCAATATTGCACTTTCCGATAAGAGATATAGGTGTAACCTCATCGGTTCTTCGAGCTTTACGCTCTGCCTAACTAGTTACTTTAGCTTTGAAAGTCATTGAGCTATGTCGTTTAATCTGGTTCTTAAAACTGTAACTCTTCCGTTCAGGTTTGGCCATTAAAAAAATTTATTATTGCATGTATTATCAGATTTTAATACAATTACCTTTTTAAAAAGATGAATGAATGAAGCCATCTTAATATTAACATGTTTGTAATGATTGATAAATAATAATCATCATTAATATTGAATATTACTAAAAATCTCGTTGGCTGCAGTTTTCAACGATACTAAAATAACTAAGTATTTATGAGAAAATGTATCGTTGAGAAAAAGTATTACTTTTTCAGACAAAAGAATATTTCAGTTTACAGTAACTAAGTTTATTTGCAGGATTTGAACTTACAACCCCTTTAGGTACAGCGGCAGAAGTGTTCTCCGATATACCATTGATGTTGGAAATCTTGCTCCTCCGAGCAAAATATTTTTTACTGTATACAAACCAAAGTCTATGCTTAAAATCGAAGCTTAAAACAAGTGTAAATTAAAAATTTTCAACACCCGCGACAAGTGAAGGTTACAGTACCTAGAAAAGAGCTGATAACTTTCAAACGGCTGAACCGATTTTCTTGGACTATTCCGCGCCTACGATCCAAAGTATCTGAGTTTTCCAAAACATCATTTTCAAATAAATAATTATGTATATCTAGGCAACGTCCATCTTGACAGCTTGACATTTGTCAATTGACACTTGAATATTATGAACCTAAGGGTTATCTAACCTTCTTTTCTACAAGAAAACTAGAAAAGAGCTGATAACTTTTAAACGGCTGAACCAATTTTTTTGGATTATAGCTAAGAACACTCTCGATCAAGCCACCTTTCAAACAAAAAAAACTAAATTAAAATCGGTTCATTCGTTTAGGCGCTAGGATGCCACAGACAGATACACAGATACACACGTCAAACTTATAACACCCCTCTTTTTGGGTCGGGGGTTAATAAAATCAATTTAATGTCATACTTTTGGAATTATTATGAAATTGCATGACTGAATTTCATCCCAATGATTCTATAGGATTCAGGAAACATGAAATTAAAATGAGAATGATCCGCGAATTTGCCGTTGCTTGGCCACATCACATTCATAATAATCTATGGTCTGTCACCTGGCAGTTAGCACTTTGGTTGTCACAAAATGTCAGATTCGTAATGAATGTTGACATCGCGAAATTCATAACCTAACTTGTTACTTTTGGAAAATTACAAATACGTTTTGTTTTATGCACTTTTTAACAGGTTTTGCGAAATGAGATTCTTTTTTTGTTAAATCATTAAAAAACATAATATCGTGTGGTGTTAGATTTAGTTTAAGCGTTTTTAGTTTTTATAACGGACCATGGGTATTTTGGAAAAGATTTCCGAAATCGAGAAGGAAATAGCGAGAACTCAGAAAAATAAAGGTAAACCAAGACTTTTTATTCCTAATCTGTACTTTTAATTAAGTTTAGCCTTAATTGTACACCTTTTGTGTCTGGTTTCACTTCTGCATTGTTCTCATTAAAAATGTGATTAAATATTATGAATACCTATACTTAGGTGGGTAACATGCGGAAATATATATTGGACGATAACTATACTTTACTGTAATCGACATAATGCACTGCATAATTTGTCATAAAATGTTTAAACATAGATAAAAAATTTAATTAAGTAAAACTTTTAGATAAATATGTTTTATAGTACTTCATGCAAAAATTATTATTGGGAAAATCAAGATCATTTAAGTATTCCAAAGTGCTTTATAAAAGCTACTTAATTAGAATAATCAACAGATTGTTTTCATGTGTACAAACAAATGTAACTGCCATAAACATATATTTATTCCAGCCACTGAGTATCACTTAGGTCTATTAAAAGCGAAGTTAGCTAAATACAGATCGCAGCTACTTGAGCCCACAAAGAAAGGTGGAGACAAGGGTGAAGGGTTTGATGTGTTGAAATCAGGTGATGCCAGGGTTGCTCTCATAGGATTCCCCTCCGTTGGTAAGGTAAGAGCAACTATATGCAAATCAATTCATTTCTCTGCATCATACTCCTCATTCATACAGATAATTTTATACAGAGCGCCGTTTCTGTTATACACTTACGCTATTCATTAAGACCTACATAATATGGTACCTATATAATGGTGGTGGTGTTCTTGGTTAAAATGTATGGCCTGTCTGTCAGACAGACAGACACATTTTATCATTATATATATTTCCATAGACATCCCCCCATTTTCATAATCATAGATCAATGTACATCTTACCCACTGTGTACGTTCAAGATGAAAGTCAAAGCCATTTATTCAAAATAAATACTATTTGTACACTTTTTGATGGTCAGTTGTTGAATTTTCAATTTCAACAGCTGTTAGAGTTCTTTTTCCCAATAACAACTGTAGTCAATTAAGGTCAATAAATGCTTATATTTCAGTCTACCCTGCTGTCAACCTTGACACACACGCACTCGGAGGCCGCGAGCTATGAGTTCACAACTCTGACATGCATCCCTGGAGTGATAGAATACAGAGGTGCCAATATACAACTACTCGATCTACCTGGGATCATTGAAGGTGCTGCCCAGGGCAAGGGCAGAGGACGACAGGTAAGGAATCGCTTGCATAGTCGCAAAAGTTGTAGTCAACATGTTATTTAAAAAAAATGGTTTTTGAGGAAAAAAGATTTGCAATGGCTGTAAATTCGTTTCTATGAAGTTGAGAATTAAGATTGCGAAAAATTTTGGAACTGGATTTGTCGTTTGTTGTTTATGATGATGTCACAGCCGCCAATTTGCTCTGAAAAAATAAAGCCAGTCACTATTGAACAGCTGGTCGTTTTATTACATGTACTGTGCCTAAATTTTGAAAAAAAATCTTAGACTGCATAATCACTTACCACTAGGTGAGATTCAAGGGCTAACTTGAACTAAATAATAAAAAGTAATTAAAAAAATTATATGATCTTAAAGTAACATGGTAAATGAAGCATTTAACAATTGAAAAAAAATTACAAATCTCTCAATATTGTGTGTATCTCTCTACAAGAGTCAACTTCCACTTGTCTGTGTGTATTACCAACAATTTCTGGAACAGCTCTCATATAAAGATTGATGGTTTCCAGGTGATAGCGGTTGCTCGTACAGCAGACTTGGTACTGATGATGCTGGACGCCACCAAGCCCTACGTGCACCGCCAATTGCTGGAGCGCGAGCTGGAGAGCGTGGGCATTAGACTGAACAAGAACAAGCCTAACATCTATTTCAAAGTAACAATCTTGCATTGTATATTGCAACATCATAATGATTCGATTCATAACAATAAGCCAAATCACACTTAATATTATAAAGGCGAAAGTTTGTGTGTGTATGTTTGTTACTCTTTCACGCAAAAACTACTGGATGGATTTGGCTGAAATTTAAAATCGAGATAGATTATACCCTGGATTGACATATAGGCTACTTTTTATCCTGGAAAATCAATTAGTTCCCACGGGATTTTTAAGAAACGAACGAAGTCGCAGACATCAGCTAGTGAACAATAAGCAAAACAATAATAATAGTGCTAATCGCCTAGTGGTTAAGATGACAGCCTCAGGTCTTCGAACTTGTAACTTTGATACTCGTAACTTATTAGAGTTATGTGTATTTTAAACAATGCCATGTGTAGCTCCAAAATGAAAAATTTCATATACCCAAAATATATTGTTCATAATTATGTACGGAACCCTAAAAGAGCGAGACCCGACTCGCACTTGGCCAAAGAAAGGATTTTTGAAAATTCTATCCCTAAAGGGTAAATAAGAGTTTGTAGTCCACGTGGATGAAGTTGCGGGCATAAACTAGTGTTATAATATTATTGTTTTATTTAATGCACGCTCAAAACTATTTCTAGGTGAAGAAAGGTGGTGGTCTATCTTTCAATTCAACGTGTCAGCTTACAAAAGTAGATGAGAAGATGGTCCAGATGATTTTACACGAATATAAAATATTCAATGCTGAGGTAAATAAATAGATGAATAATCAAAATAATGTTTATTAGAATAGGCCAAACAAATAGATACTTTTGTATGGTACGTAACCCTGACTGCTGAATAAAGACAGATTTATTTCTTCATCAAAGACTTAAAACGTTAAATAAAATTCAGTCATATCAAAACAAATACTTTTAAGTAAGTTGTAAGTAAGCCTAGTAAAATCTAATAATTTTTTTCTAATGAATTACTCATTTTTACTTAACAACTTTTTGCGTTAAACTTATGAAAACATCCACACTAATTTTCAGTTGCACCAATTTGACTGCACACGGTTTTGTTCTATTTTGTTCGCTAGCACATCTCTTCAGCAATTACTATTGTTGTCGTGTCGCTAAGTTGTTTTAGTAGCGTAACGAAAAGAGCCGATTGACGTTTCGCTTTTTTTTAAATAACGAAGCAATTTCCGAACAAGTGGGGAAAATAATATTTTATCTGTTTTGCAGGTATTGTTCCGTGAAGACTGTACTCCGGACGAGTTGATCGATGTGATTCTCGGCAACCGCGTGTACCTGCCGTGCCTCTACGTGTACAACAAGATCGATCAGATCTCCATACAGGAGGTGGACCGGATAGCGCGACAACCACACTCGGTCGTTGTCAGGTATGAACTGTGTACTGCGGACGAGTGATGACGTGATTCTCTCTCAAAAAAAAAAAAAATCTTGTAGGTTTTCCAATTTCTTCCAAACCATTTTCCGCCATTCCACTTTGTTATAGGATTGAATTCTTGCAAATATTTATATTTTGGGTTTTAGTTATCTATAAGGGAAATGTTGTCAATTTTTTTAAATGTCTACCCGTCATTGAGCTGTGAGTAGGTTACCAATGAACTAAGAAAATAAAATTTTCACTTCTTTTGCATGAATGTAAGAGATATGTGTACAATTCTTTTTTTTTGATTTATTCGATACCCGAAATATATTTTGTTTCCTTTATGCTTGTATGATATGTTTTTACAGTTGTAACATGAAACTTAACCTGGACTTCCTGCTGGAGACGCTGTGGGAGTACCTGGCCCTCATCCGAGTTTACACCAAGAAGCCAGGACAACCACCGGATTTCGATGATGGACTTATTCTGAGAAGAGTGAGTCAAACTTTTAGAAGCACTTTTAGCACTAAAGAACGCTTTTTAAATCACAGTCATGCTTTACTTGTGTAAAAACCATATCAAAAGCATTAATTTCTTAAATACTTTTGACATGCTGAGTATTGTCTACATCCCATTGGTAAAAAAATAAGTGATGCGTAGTGGCGTACAATAGCTAGGGTATTGTCGGTCTGATGTGAACGAAAAATTGAATATGTATGGAAAGGGCGTTTTGGCACTGATTCTAGTGCATTGCATTTGATGCAGTCTAAGATGGAAGCAGGCTAACCTGGAAGAGGTATGGCAGCTTTTATTGAACCCATATTACTTTGGTTTGTACACGGCTTCACACTGGAACGCTAAATCGCTTGGCGGCACGGTTTTTGCCGGTAGGGCGGCCTCCCACCAGACCATATCAAATTTAGAAATTATAAAATCCCTGCTGAGAATCGTATCCGGGACCTCCCACTAATAAGACCACAGCGCTTACCACGCCAAAGAGGTCGACAAAATCACACTAATATTATAAAGGCGAAAGTTTGTATGTATGTGTGTGTGTGTGTGTGTGTGTGTGTATGTGTATGTGTGTATGTTTGTTACTCCTTCACGCAATATCTACTGGACGGATTGGGCTGAAATTTAGAATGGAGATAGATTATACTCTGGATTAGCACATAGGCTACTTTTTATCCCGGATAATCAAAGAGTTCCCACGGGATTTTTAAAAAACTACATCCACGCGAACGAAGTCGCGGGCATCAGCTAGTGTCTCATACGAACCATCCTGTTGCAGGGCGTAACGATCGAGCACGTGTGTCACTCGATCCATCGCACGCTGGCGAGCGCGCTCAAGTACGCGCTAGTGTGGGGCACCAGCACCAAGTACTCGCCGCAGCGAGTCGGCCTGGCGCACTCCGTGCACGACCAGGACGTCGTGCAGCTCATCAAGAAATAAACCACGCGACTTGCAACTCTATATCCTAGGTCGTAAGATTCAAATTGGTACTAATAGTCAATCTGGATTTACTGCGTTCTTGAGTCTTTATGTCATGCAGCTCATAAAGAAATAAAGCTAATTTGAAGCATATGTATAATCCTATACGGTTTAAATTGGTACTGACAGCGAACCGGTTTTTATGAAATCGACGTCAAACTCGTTCAGAAATAAACCATACAACTTTCAACTCTATATCCAAGCTCATATAGTTCAAAGTGGTACTAATACTGAATTTAATCTGACAGCATTTTTGAATCCTGTGTAACTTTGTATTTTATTTGTTAGTCAATTCAATACTTTTTTTAGTTATAAATATGACGTAAAGTAATCGTAGAAAAGTCGCAATTTGTGAGTGTGATCCTGTTCCAATCCGTGCACGACAGTTATCGTTCGATAAGATGTATTTTCAATTGAAAAATACGTCTTATCGTACTATAACTTACCGAATCGGGTGTCCTGAATCGCCCTGCAGGACGTGGTGTAGCTCATCAAGAAGTAGACCATGCTAATTTCAATTCTATTTACAAGCTCATAGGGTCAAATTGGTTCTACTTCTAACAATGAATGGGGATGATGCCTAGGTCAAAAATAAATTATTTCTTACTAATTATTATTTAATAGAGGGTCTTCCAAAATTCGTAAAATCCACATTCGCTGCTAGTTTTAAGTTTGCTAACCATTTTAAATTATCGATTTGACTAAAAAAGTACCTATGTCAAATGTTTATGACGTCATATATGTAAATTTTATTGACGTTTGATAAAAAGTCACTAATTTGACTAGTAGTCATCATCCATATTGAACAGAGAAGAGTACCCCAATTATGTCGCATAAGTTATCGAGGAATATATTATGCAATTCCCAACTATATATCTAAGGCCGCGATTACAACTGTTAAGTTTTACTCACATAATTAGCTTAGATGCTTAACTTACGACAAAACTAATGTAAACACTCTTGTACCTCAGTAAAATGGTAAATTAATTACGTAAGCTACTTACGTGGGTAAAACTTACAGGTCAAATTGGTACTAATACCGAATCTGCGACATTCTGCTTGTCTTTGGCCATAAAAACTGATCACAGCATGCGCTTTACATACATTTTAATTTACAAAAGATGAAGTCAAAGAAAGATTACTCTCCAATACTATTCAATAAACTTGACCCTAAATCGCGCCGGTAAAGAAAAAAGACAGTTGCAAACTTGTATGTAAATAATTATGTAATTGAAAATTGCTATTTGGAATTGAAAGAATGATTATATAGATTTCTTTTTCTGTTTATCATTGCAAAGTTATAATGTAAATGTTTTCCATTAGAATAAATATGGTTTTTACAAATTTTAATGGTTTTTTTATAAAGTTAGAACTGTGTTTAGGTTAGCGTTCTTCACACGCTAATCGTAGTCACCTGACAGCATTGCAAACATACCACAATTATTCCGCTTATCTACCTAAAACAGCCACCATAGGGAATATACTCCGAAACGTGTATCTATCCACCCCATACAAAAAATATACAAGTTCACAGTTTGGGGTTTTTACTCGTGGTCTCTCAGAGAAATTTAATGCTGCCGAATTATAATAGCAGTCTCTCCCATAGTCCCTGAAAGATACCGTCCCTCCGAAAAAAAAAGATTCCAACGAATTGAGAACCTCCTCCTTTTTTTGAAGTCGGTTAAAAAATACAATACTAGATACTGAATAAAATTGAACCCATCGTACGTCAAGTGATAATACGTGGTACTTTCTGAGAACTAAGGTTGAAATCTATAGAGCGCACTTTGACTTTGCTTAGATTTAGTTTCAGTTAAAACGAGACAGATTTATAACGCTGTCTCGTTTTAACAGCATCTGAGCCTTAGGGTGGGACCACGTGTAACAAAGGCCTAACCTATGATGTATAACTGTTTCAGGGTGAATAATAATTTTTAAATACATATATGTACCTATATATTTTTAAATTAAACTGACTGTATCCAAATGAGCTTTGTTATTAACTTACACTTGTATTTGGTTAAGTACAGCCAAAATGTATAAGTGAATCCGATCATGGCTGAATAAAAAAATGTTGCAATAAAGTTATTTATTAAATTTTTTTTCATATTATTTTATTTACCACCCTCCATCCAAACAATCTACATACATAGAAAAAAAATATTATGAACAATAAAAAATCTTGAAATTATAGCTCAAGTTTGACTTCATCAAAATATAATACTAGCTTACGCCCGCGACTTCGTCCGCGTGGATTTAGGGTTTTTAAAATCCCGTAGGAATTCTTTGATTTTCCGGGATAAAAGTAGCCTATGTGTTATCCAGGGTACAATCTATCTCCAAGCCGAATTGAAGCCAAATCCGTTTAGTAGTTTTTGCATGAAAGAGTAACAAACATACACACAAACTTTCGCGTTTATAATATTATTAGTGTGAAGTGTGATGGCGACGCCGTTAATAATTTTATTTAGAACGCATAGTAGGTATGCGCAACTGAGAACACCTACTTTAATTCGTGATTTCTTTATTGAACTGTTTATTTTTTCCCCTATTATTTGGCTTTCTTTAAAAATAACGCACATACCTAGGCTTCCTTTGTGAAAAAGGTATTTTCTATATTTTGATTTTCTATATTTAGATCAGAAATAAAATATACAAGTTTTTGTTTGTAATAAATATGTTTTATTAAAAGTAATAAGGATAGTTTGATGTCTAAAGAGATAACAAAATCTTAGTAGGATAAGTATTTATTTTTCATAAAGTAGGTGGAGATTTATAGAGCGCACTTTGATTTAGCTTAGACTTAACTTGTTAAAACGAGACAGTGTTATGTTACTGGCATAAATCTGTCTCGCTTTAACTGAAACTTAAGTCTGTCAAATTATGCTCTATATATCTCAGCCTCTCAGCCTTAGAGCCTAGCTTATACTACAATTTGACTATTGAGACTGTTCTGTGCTGGCTAATATGTCAGCTTCCGATGAAGCAAGTGCCCAGCGGTGTTCCGTGATCTCTAGTGCCTCCCACTCAGCCTTGAAGGCGGCTTTAGGGTCTGGAGGCATCGCCATCGCAGCTCCGGACATTTGTTCCTGCATCACCTTTGACTGGTCAGCCGCTGAAAGAAAAGAACAAATTTTCGTTTAAATATATAATCATGCCCTTGACTGCAGTCACACCAAATAGGAGGTGATGAAGGCATCATCTAGATTCTAGTACATAATATGTCCGAAAAATATTAATTTGTTATTTGTCCTGGCGCACTGATGCTCCAAGCACTCAGATTGCCCGATAGTTGTGCCAGATTTTGTTACAACTGTAGCAGCCATGCAGCGTATGATAGATAACTGATAAATAAAAATACCACTACATATTATCACTTGTATTACTTGGGCTGTATTTACAATATGTGCTTTGGTTACAATTAAAACTGTGGTAGAAAAACGAGGGCCGGAGCTTGATGCTAGACCGAGGCGTTTCGGTCTTGATGATCTGAAGTGAATTGGTTGAATCCGCTGCCCGGGGTTCGTCCAGGCCAGCAAGATATTTTATATATTTATACAACAGTCCTATGGTAATGTGTCTGCAGCTTTAGTCTGAGGGATGATCTTACCATTATTCTCTCCCAAAACAAGAGCATAAATGGTGCGCAGCCCGAACACGTTGAGGAAGTACCACGACGCCGACGACACCCACGACGCGTCCAAGTACGCCAGCTCTACGCCGCGCTGCAGCATCGGCTTGAAGCGTAGCGTCAGCGGGAACGGCACCTTAGCTGGAGAGTAACAGATGGTGTGATAAATAACTAGCTGATGTCTGCGACTTCGTTCCCGTGGATATAGGTTTTTAAAAATTTCATAGGAACTCATTGATTTTCCGGGATTAAAAGTAGCCTATGTGTTAATCCAGCGTATAGTCTATTTTAATTCCCAATTTCAGCCAAATCCATCCAATAGTTTCTGCATGAAAGAGTAACAAATATCCATCTACATAGGTAGGATAAGATCTATATATTATAATACTAGCTGATGCCCGCGACTTCGTCCGCGTGGCTTTAGGTTTTCCAAAATCCCATGGGAACTCTTTGATTTTCCGGGATAAAAAGTAGCCTATGTGCTAATCCAGGATACTATCTACCTCCATTCCAAATCTCAGCCAAATCCATCTAGTAGTTTTTGTGTGATTGAGTAACAGACATCCGAATATCCACACTTTCACATCTATAATATTTGTAGGATTTCTCCAATCATCAGCCTAGCCACAAATCCACACTTGAGCCTGGTCCAATGAAGTCAATTAACATTTTTAGGGGATTTTACGTCAAGCTGACAGGAAAAAAGTGAGTTTATGAATATTTTTCAAACATTTCTAAACAAAATTTCACATCACCCATAGCCTAATATTTGACACTAGATGATGCCCGCGACTTCGTCCGCGTGGATTTAAGTTTTTTGAAATCCTGTGGGAACTCTTTGATTTTCCAGGATAAAAAGTAGCCTATGTGGTAATCCTGGATATTATTTATCTCCATTCCAAATTTCAGCCAAATCCGTCCAGTAGTTTTTGTGTGAAGAAGTAACAAACATACACACACACACACACATATACAAACTTTCACCTTTATAATATTAGTGATATCACCATTTCAGAATCACACCCAGTTCCCCATTCTAGTTCACTCTGCTTTAGATAAACCAACAAGGTAGTGCCAACTTACTGGTTAAGAATCCACTGAACATCCAATTAATCCATCCTCCAATCACAATCATGGGCAGTACATTGGTCACATTGCCCTTCAACATGTCTGTCATCATGCCCGGATCTGTCATTGGGTTCTGGAAAAGGCAAATAATGATTTTTCAGTGTAGTGTTTAAAAGAAACTAACAAATATAACATATTAGGTTAGTAAGTTTCTAGATCCTGAAATTTGAGATTCGGCTTCGGAGGGAAAGAAAGGATTTTGAGAAATTTAATAAAATGCATAAAGAACCTAAATCCTTACAATCGTGCTTCTTCAGTTGTACATAACATAAAATATATAGGATTAATTTTTGATATAATACCAAATTGCTTACATACAACATAACTGTTTTGGCTATAAAGATTATTTATGGTATATACCATAATTTATATAATTATTTTAGAAATCCCTAGGTTTGGAGATGACAAAACTACGATACCTGAGAAGCTGCTGCTCTTTTCTGGACCTTGAAATATCCAGTGTCTTCATTATTGAACCAGTGCCGCCGCATGGCGAACGAGTTTCTAGGCAAGTATTTGCCATTTTCACGAAGCAATCGAGCTCTTATCATCACCTGACTAGGAAATATTAAAAGGAAATCTTAGTTAGGGCCACTTTAAGTAATACATTTTGACCGTCAATTACATTGTAAATTTACAATTTTATATAAAAGCTATTATATATACCTGTCCTGTACTTGTAAAAGCTCAATTTTCTTCTGAGAAGATAATATAATCGATACATAGTGCCTTACAATTCCAACCAAGAAGGTGATGATGACTATGGGCAAAAACACCCATAAACGTATGTTTGGATCGAGTAATAACTCTGCCATGGTTTATAAGAATAGCAGAATTTTCTTATTATTATTATTGAAATGTTATTAATTTAAAATTTATTTCATCAAATCAACTTTGATCAATTCCAATTTGACATTTTGAAACTTCACATCACAGAGTATAGACCCAAGAAGTACACTTTTTTGGTTAAGTTTTGGTCTATAAACCAAAACAAATCTATGGTGGGTACTTATTTTGGGGAGATTCGATTTTGTGCACATGCAACACTAAGATTAAACCTAGAAGCCAGAGCCTAAGCCAGACACGTATAAAAAAGAAAAACATGAAGTAATATTTTAATCTTTGACAATATTATCGTCTGTATTCTGTGATTGTTTCATTTTTGTAGTCGGTGTTTTGAATTTTTGGAAATCGCAAATATAAAAACAATTAAGTATTTTTAAGAATTAACAATCAAAAGGTTTGCTAAAATAGTTACGGATATGCCGCGTGGAAAAATGAAAACACTTGCGGAAGGTTCTAGTGTCGATAACAAAATAAATACCAATCCTAAAGACCTTGAAGTTGAAACTCAAGTTAATAATATTCCTGATTTAAATAAGTTTAAATTCGAGAAAAAGCCTCATGTGAAAATAGAGTTTGAAAAGGATTCTCCAATAAAAGAAGTAGGTGACATGTAGAAACTATAAATTTTAGTATTATTCATAAGGTTATGCTGATAACCTATCTATGATTTTTTAGGAGGGTAAAGGACTGTGGGAGCCACCACATTGGAAAGAGTTTTTGATTAATTTGAGGAACATGAGATCTAACCACGACGCCCCAGTAGACTCCATGGGATGTCATATGAGTATGGACAAAGATGCTTCCCCAAAAGTAAGTATACATACAGTATGTTTTTTCATATAAAAGACTACTGACCTTGTTCTTAAAATAAAAAAATAAATATCCTTTTATTGGGGACCATTGAGTAATACAATATGTACAAAATTGAGATGAAGAGAATCATTTATTGTGATTGAACAGTCAAGTTTTGCTTGAATAAGGTTTTAATATTATTACTGTGAAATTAATAAAAGAAATCAGAACAATAAAGGCATCTAAGAGTAGTTCAAATATTGCACCTGCACAGTTGACAATTTATTTGTATCATCTATTTTGTGACATAGTAAAGAGCAATGGCTGGGATTGTCTGAGAAATGGCTAAATCAGCCACACATCAGACCATTAAGCTCTTTTGTTTTCATGCCCATTACATTATAGTTGCCCAGCTTTTATAAAAATGTGAAATGAATAATTAATTAATATTTTCTTAATGAATAAACATTATTTTATAGATAATAAGATATCAAAGTCTGATATCATTAATGTTGTCAAGTCAAACCAAGGATCAAGTGACATTTGCAGCTATGGAACGCCTCCGGGCCAGAGGACTCACAGTTGACAATGTGCTGAACATGAGTGATGAAGAGTTTGGCCAGCTGATTTACCCTGTTGGATTTTGGAAGGTTTCTTTTTCATCTTTCTAAAAATATTCAGGTTTTTCAAAGCGAAAAATTAACTTACCTAAGAATTTTAGTTTAAATGTCTCATATTTCATTAATTAGCTTTAAATTTTATGCTATAAATTTTTTTACAGCACATTTGAGAGTTCATTTTACACTGAAACTGAATTATTCACATTTGTTACATTTACAACAACAATTTACTAGTACACTAAACCTGTTTTGTTGTATTGATTGATATTGTTTCTTTTCTCATACAGACCAAAGTGAAATATATAAAGAAGACAACACAGACCTTGAAGGATCACTATGACAGTGATATACCAGATTCGGTGGAGAAACTCTGCAAGCTCACTGGCGTAGGACCAAAAATGGCACATATTTGTATGAAAGTTGCATGGAATAAAGTTACTGGCATTGGTAAGTTACAAAGTAAATAAACAGTAGAATTATAGAGTGAGGTTTTTCAAGGAAGCCATTAATTTATCAACTAAAAACCATGATCTAACCCTTTGCAATAAAATGATTGATTGAAAATTGATGTGCAAAAATAGCTTGAAATCAATAAATTACTGATTAGCTAAAATGCTGAATTTAGAATAGTTATAAAGTATCTAAAGCATAAAATATTATACTCATATTCAAACAATATATTGTATCACTTTTGAAATACAACAAATATTTAGTGAATGAAATGAATTTTTAATCTCTATACATTATAGTTTTAGTACATTTGTGGCTACCTGTATGATATCTTTGAAATAAAATATTGTTAAATATTTGCAGGTGTAGACACACATGTCCACAGGATCAGCAACAGAATAGGCTGGGTCAAGAAACCCACCAACACCCCCGAGGAGACCCGTAAAGCGCTAGAAACATGGTTACCACTTGACTTATGGGGTGAAGTCAACCACTTATTGGTGGGATTCGGACAAACAATATGTTTACCTATAGGCCCTATGTGTCATGAATGTTTAAATAATGATATCTGCCCTTCGAGTGATAAAGGCAGGAAATCTCCTAATAAAAAGTCACCAAAAAAAGTTAAAGAGGAGTTAAAAGTTGATGTAAATGATGATTTTGTTGAAGATACACAAACACAAAGCGATAAATCAACAACAATCAGTCTACCAAATGATAAAAGAAGGAAATCTCCTAATAAAAAATCACCAAGGAAATTAAAAGAAGACATTAAAATTGAGAGAGTTGATTTAGATGGTGCATCGACTAACTTTGTTAAAGATATGAAAATCAATGATAATTCAACAGAAATGACCAGTCTAATCAATGATAAAAAAAGAACATCTAATAAAAAAACTAGGAAAGCAAAAATGGACAATATTGAGTTGGACAGTGCATCAACTAATTCTGTAAAAGGTGAACCAATAAAAAAGCTTAATTCAAAAGTATTGAGTCCAAGCAAAATCAAAAGAGAAGTTGAAAATGTAGAAGATGACCAGAATCATGATTATACTACATTGAATACAAATACAGGACTATTCAAAATGGATATTGATAAAATAACAGGGACCACCAATCCAAATCCCCTAGAAATGCCTGAGGAATCAAAAACAGGTGTGAAAAGAAAGTCTCCTAGAATCGCTAATAAAAATAGTTCAACAGACAATTATTTATCTGAGAAAAAAGAAATAGTTAACAAACCTATGAAAACCAGAAAGAAAACATAAGAGAATCATTGTTTCATTACCTGATGTTAGCAGTTAGTACCTGAAGTAGGTCAAAAAAACTCTCTCACAAACCCTTTTTAAACTTGTATTGTAAAGTCCAAAATCCATGCAGATTGCAAAGTGAACAGTAATATAATATTATTATGTCCATTTCATGCTTTTAAAGCACTGACCTTGTTAGAAATGGACTGGTGTGTAACCCACCCATTCATTTTAATCAAATAAAATAAATGGTGCAAATGAGGGTTTATTGTGCATGTAAGCTTAATATTTGGAAATTAAAATCATGTTAATAATTATATAACTGTATTTTTGATTAATATACCTTATTGTAATACAAATTAGACTAGTTAGCTGTACAACAGCGGTGCAAAGTACAGTGATAGAAAACTAAGTAGTCCTATCTGAAGTTGCAACATGGTGGTTTGCCAAGGTCATAGACTAAGGAATAAACACAAGCCTGGCTGAAATCTTTTTGTACAATGCTGTCATGTGCCTTGTTTTCAGATTGAACTGCTTGTTTTAGTGCACACCATAGATTTGTTTCAAGCTAGGAAAATATCAATCAGTAACATCCAAAAGGTGAAGGAAAACATCACAAGGAAAAAACTTGCATGCCTGAGAAGACATTCAAGTTTCCTCATTATTTTCAACGGTTTTCTTTGGAGAAATCTTGTTGTCCATAACATTCTCAAAGATGTGTGAAATATGCATGTGGCCTGGTTGGTTGTCAAACCCTTCTCATACTGAGAGAAGACCTGTAGTGAGACGGCGATCGCGAATGATGTACATCCAGAAATAAAAATATAATAAGTAATTCTATTGTATATCATTTAATGTCAATTTACAACAAGTACGTCCCTAGTGTTTCTTTCTATGATTTTTCTTTTTAGATTTCTCTTTTCTCTGATCATTTTTGACTTTCTTTTTCTGTGTTTTCCTATTCTGTACTCTGTCTAACTTGGATTTCATCTGGAACACTTTGCTCTTCTGTAATTTCTTTGTAGCCTGTTTCTTTAGTATTTTTTTTACTTCTTTCTTTGATTTTAAATTTTTATCATCAGAATCTGAGTGTTCTTCTTCTGATATACTTTCTTCTTGTGTGTTCATTCCTGGTATTTCATTGGAGTCATTTTTGACTATTTTATCTTGTTTTTTTAGTGCAGTAACTTTTGGTCTGTTCTCACCAATGACTATGTCTCTCTTTTGTAGTGTTTCTGAAGAGAGTTCTACAATTTTAACATTAACATCATCATCCTCATACTCCTCCTCTTGAAGCAATTGTTCTATATCTGGAATGGGGCGGCTGGACACTACAAGCTTCTTGTATGACTCCTTATTCTACAAGTTTAAATAAATGCACTGGTTATTTATTATATTTCCTAACAGCTTATGCTCGCGACTTTGTCTGCGTGGACTTTACAAATTCCAAAAACCTTAAAAAATCCTTTCTTAGAAGATGACAACTTCATAACAGCAATCTGCATGCCATATTTCAGGCCGATCCGTCCAGTAGTTTGAGTTGTGCGTTGATAAAAGTTAGTCACATTTTGGGTTCCAGTCAATTATGCTTTATACAATTTTGAATAGTTACTTATAAATAAAACTTTGCTATAACTTATAACGTATATACATACAGCAAAAGGAAATTTAGTTAAATTCAGCTTGCAATTTCATTTACTACTAGCTAAATTTATAGACTAAATAAAAAGTATTTATTACCTACCTCTTGTTTTATTCGCCGTTTTTCTTCTTTTAACATTCGTTGCAGCTCCTCCTGTGCTTTCTTTTTTCTCTCTAACTTTCTTTTCCGGAAACCACAAAGAAAATCCCTAAAATCAGTAAAATCAAATGAATATTGTGATCGCTGATAGATGTTTTTCTGTGAATAATTCACATAGGTTAGACTTACTTTCGTTTAGCTTCATCAAAAACTAAATTTACTTTTCGCTTTCTTGCAGTATTTTTCTTCTGACCCTTTCCCATTTTTATTAACTTGTTTGTCTGATTTTAAAATAATTTATAAAAATAAACACAATCACACCTACTCACCTAACCTAAAAAAACACAGACCATAAACTACAAATAGATATAGCTTTTTTTTCAACTTACTTTACGGCTCTGGGTTCTTATTTAAAAATATAGTTCACTGTGAGCTAAGAGCCGGTTCCCACTTGTTGTCTATCGGGCCCGGTTTTTAATCACATGTTCCAGTGGCAGAACATTTTATAATAAAACTATACCCACTTGTCTGAAATCGACGCCACTTCCCGACAGACACAACCGATTCCCACAGGAACATACACGTCAGGACAGCTGACATGTGGGAACGGGCTGCGCGGAACGTAGTGTTTTTAAATTATACTCTTTAGGCGCGGCGCATCAAAAAATTCTTGTTGGAAAATGGGAATAGTCAATAAATACATAAATAGATAGAGACACAGGATAGAGTATACATACAAAATGCTCGCCGCACGGTTGCGGCCCTACAACACAATTACCTATGTTACCTACTAGGTACTTGAAACCTATTTGATATTTTTCTGATGTTGATAAATTAATAAACACATTGCATAGTATTGAGCGGTTTTATTATTTTGTCATGAACTTATTCACATAATATTATTAAGAATATTATAACTACTTATGAATGAATATTATCACTGCATTGTATTTTTCACCATCGTCGATGATTTTAAATCATAAATGAGAAGATAATCTAGTTAGGTATACCTAAAAGACCAACGACTGTTTCGGTATAAATACCTACTTCACCAGCCATTGTTTTAAATCCTATCATGTACCTTAATATCTACTCCGTTTTTAAATACCTACCTGGTTAACTAGTGAACTACTTAACTTTCCTAAAGTAGACAACTCATTAATTATATAAAATGAAAAGCTGAAAGGTTTAATTTATTCTATCAATTTACTTAATAAGTGATAGTATTTTTTACTGTTTATTAGTAATTTAAAACTCTCGTTTACTAGACTACAGTGACTCTACATTTTCTTCTTATTCTTATTGTAATATGTGAATTGAATTCGCAAATGAATGAATACATTATTAGGTATTTTAATAAAATTTATTTATATTTTTATCTTCACCACAACAAAAGTTTTTGGCACCAAATCAAGAATTTTAAATACTCTCGCGTGATTGGCGCATACGACGCACATACGTACAATCTTTATTTTTTTCTCACCGTTTTCCACCAATCAGCACTCAAGTGCACAATAAAGACGGACTCATCCGCAGCATGGCTGTCAGTATATATTTGAAACTTGGACGATGCGCTTCCTCTCGTCACGTTGGTTTTTTTTGTTTGTGCATTTTGTCAAAAATGTTATCGTGTGTGAATTTGAGTGGTTTGATGAAATATGGAAATATTTTGGTGCAGTGACGTGACATGCGTCTTGTTACGCAAGGTGAGCTAAATAAATAGCGAATTGGACGAAAATAAGGTGCGAAATATGAAAATGTTCCGTCAAGTAAAAAATATCGAGGAAGAAAAACTAATTTCAATGCCCATAAAAGTTGAATTGGGATTGTTTTATATCTATATTGAAGTTATTGATAACGAAAGGTGCTTTATCGCGTTATAAGGAAATAAAGAGAGAAATATTTTTTGGTAATCAATACTGCTGTCGTAGAGCCATATGTTAACACGCGCGAGCGGCTCATGTTACGCATACCGTTAGAATTCTATTTCTTTTCTCTCGGATCTGTTGAATAATGGGCTATAAATCGCATTCTATATATTCACTAATAACAACGCATGGTAGGTACAAAAATATCTCAAGATTGACAGAATATCGATTAGAGGCGAGCGAGCCTGCGCTTTTAGATTGTTACACAAAAATTGCTCTTACTGCCTTTATTATAGTATCTTTCGATTGAATGACGTATGAATAAAAGTAATAGTAGTGGGCTTTAATTAGTCTTGTTATACATAAACCTTGATACTTTCTAGTTTAGTCTTCTCAGACTTGTATATAATAATGAAAAACCATAATGGTGTAGAATATGTGGTGTAAAATAACAATACATTTAGAGAGTAGTATTATTCCCTGCAATACATCAAACCACTAGCTAAAATTGAATTTAGAACACCTAAATTAAATTATACCAAAACAAAATATGCACTAGGTAAAAAAGGAGTGAGTAAGAGCAGATTCAATTATGGAACATATCAATTCAAATATGAGACTGTCTCATTTATAAATCTGCACCTGCACAGTATGTTGAGATTGAAACAAATGCCTTCTAAACTTCTTCCTATATGTACAACAAGAAAATAACTCTGCTGTACAAGTCTTTCCAGAAAAAAAAAGTACAAACAGCAACTTATACTAGTGTGTATCCACTAGTGTAAGCGAATATGGATGGGTGCAAACCTGGCTTTGTTTCTGACTCTATAATTCTCATTAATCTTGAGCTCCAAATAATCATTATATCAAGCTGTTGCAGATTATGTACATGACTTGCTACATCCCAAAAGATAATATGTGATGATTGTAGGTACAGCTGGAATATTTTGCATGTCACTCAATGGGAATCATATAGATGTACCCCTAACTGAGACCCTGTGGGGTTGTGGGAGAGTGATGGCAACATTAAGAACCCTGATTTCTATGTCAACTCTCACTCTGATAAACTGCAACGTACCTCACTAACCATCTCTGTAAAACGGTATACCTACCCATAGTCATCATCATGACCTAACCATTGCCAACTCACTACTGAGCAAGGATCTCCTCTTAGAAAGGGTTTGGCCACTGTCCACCATGTTGGCCAAGTGCGGACTGGTAGACTTCACACACCTTTGAGAATATTATGGAGAACTCTCAAATATGCAATGATGAGATGATTTCCTTTACTGTTAAAGACCAAAGCACCTCCTCAATCTGTTGAAAAATTAGTCACACAAAATTAGTTGTTGCTATTTGGTTGAGTGGAATCAATTGTTATAATAATCACTTCATCTAGGTATTGTGAGATTATGAAGGCTCATGAATAAAAAAGAATAGATGATTTAACTATATTTAATAAATATTCATAAGATCACATTTAAATGTAAGATCTGAGGTATAGTGAGCAATTTAATATAATTTTGTATTAAGTTTTGTTGCTTTTGGTAGATATTCCTTATCTAATTTATTGCTTTTTAGAGTGTGCCTGAAAGATGCCAACGAGAACCTATTACTAAGCCTCAGCTGTCTGTCAGCGGGCTATATCTTGTGAACTGTAATAGGTAGAGAGTTCAAATTTCATAGAATGTGTATTTTATTGAGGCTATAACAACAAATAAAGAGAAAACAGCCTGTGTGACTGATATAGTCATTACAATTGGTTCGAGGTTAGGTAGCTATGAGTTTTAATGTTTACATGGTCAATAAAAATTGCATCTCTGTGAACTATTATAGTACTGCTGAATAGGTAACTCTTCATTATGTAGTACATAATTATTTTATTATATCTTCATACTCAATTACACTTTTTTCATGTTACTTTGTTGTTCTATTTTGAAGAGGTATATTTTAAAGGCATTGCTTAGTATTTTTATACCAGCTTTATTTATTTTGATTTATCGTGCAAAATGTTGGAAAAAATACTCGAGTACGGAACCCTCGGTGCGCGAGTCAGACTCGCACTTGGCCGGTTTTATTTAAAGGGTTCCATACCTCAAAACAACGTGACGTGACGTCGCGGTTCACTTCTTTTGTAAACCGTTGCCTAGAGGTGCGATTCCCAGAGAGACGCAGGTTCGAATCCAGCCTTTTCCACAATTTTTGATATACAGTAACTAAAAAATTTCCTTAAAGTGTAGGTAAAACACTATCATAAGAAATTATGAATTGTGGCATCATTTAAAAGAAGAAACAATATAATATGCATTTGGTTTCACAAGTTTGGATGGAAATGACACACACCTATCTTGCTCCACAAGATAACAGCTGTTTGGCGTAGCCTCTGATAACCCCTGACGAATAAAATATTTAAACCGGTGTTGTAAATAGGGTAAACTAATAACTTTCAGAATATTGCATCAAATACCTAATCGTACCCCTGGGTTGCAGTGGTGCGTTTTTAGGGTTCCGTACCCGAAGGCGAAGGGTCCCAACGGGAGGCTATTGCTAAGCTTCCGCTGTACATCCGTCCGTACGTCTGTCTGTAAGCTGGCTGTCTCGTGAACAGTAATAGATGAGTCAGAGCCTCAATAGCTCAACCGGTAAAGGAGTGTACTGAAAAACCGAAAGGTCGACGGTTCAAATCCCGCCCGTTGCACTATTGTCGTACCTACTCCTAGCACAAGCCTGACGCTTAGTTGGAGAGGAAAGGGGAATATTAGTCATTTAACATGGCTAATATTCTTTAAAAAAAAAAAATAGCATTCAAAGATAAATATTATTTCTCGAAGGCGTGAAAAGTCTGTCAATCAGTTCTGGACCAGGTGGTGGACTAAACCCTTCTCAATCTAAGAAGGTAAACTCAAATCTATAGTTCACGACAGGTCGAAATGGCAATCGGGGTATAAGGCGGGGGGACGCCCCGCACACCCGCGCTATCCCGCACCTAGTTAGTGCGAGGCCTATGCGGGTGTGCGAGGCGTCACACCCGCATAGGCCCGTAAACCCGTTCTCAATAGTGGGCAACGATGATGATGGTGATAAATCTTTTTTGTAGGATAGGTATTCTCCCTTTAATCCCCGGTTCGGTTTCCCTAAGATTATAATAAAAATTATAATATAGGTACTTTGCGTTAATAAAATCAAAATCGAAAGTGTGCCGTTTATGTTAGCACGTTGAGATAACACGTTTGTTGACCTCAAAACTTGGCTTGCTGACGTTTCCAGAATAGGTTATCAGCGACATCTGGGCGATCTATCAAGATTACCATGTTTTAGGCGAGACTTGCGACATGTTGATATCAAAAACTACTTTTTAGATTATCCCGAGGAGGCAATTTTTTTCTACGCAGAAGTCTGTCGCGTATGTCTTTCGAACGTAGTTACTCATACCCCCGGACACTGCTATGGTGTGGCTAATTCTGTTGCACTCATCATATTATCAACCGATAGACGTCCACTACTGGACAATGGACATAGGTCTCTTGATGGGACTCCTACACGCCACGGTATTACGACGCCGCGCCGCCGCCATTCAGCGGCTCCCTGCGACTCGCTTGATATCGTCCTTCCACCTAGTGGGGGGTCTTCCAACGCTACGCTTTCCGGTGCGAGGTCGCTATTCTAGTACCTTGCGACCCCAACGTCTATCGTTCTTTTAAACTATGTTCTTATGAACTATGCTCATTGCCACTTTAGCTTTGCAAGTCTCTACTACTCCTATACGTATTTCTGATTTGAACACGTAAAGAAACTCCAAGCATGGCTCTCTCCATCGCCCGCTCACTATCCGCTGTTGTACAAAATCCTTAAATACATAAAATGACAGGTTAAAAAGTATTGCTAACTACTTTTTTTTTTGTAAATGTAAAATTGATCATTGATGGGGACTTTTTTTAACCGACGAAAAAAGGAGGAGGTTCTCAATTCTTCGGAATCTTTTTCACATTTCATTTATAATGGTGTTCCCAATGTGTATAACCATGACCCTATTTTTTGAGCTAACTTGACCGGGCTATTAGACATATTTTAATTTTTTAATCGTTATAATTACCTACCCTCAATGTAAAGAGGAATTTTGTTTAGTTTGACATTTCTGCTCGTTTTGTTAGAGAGACAGGTCACGGCAAATTGGGATGAATAAAATTCTACCTACTATTCGTAGACAGCTACAGACTTATATTACTGTTGGGGTATGCAGCTTTACTAAATATTACATTTTTGTTTCAGGCGGACTCATAGAAACTCAACGTTGATATCAAATCAACGAGATGACGTCGCGGTAAGTACTCATCAACCATTCTACTTATACGAGATGGCAATCGGGGTATGAAACGGGGGGGCGCCCCGCACAGCCGCACGTTACCCGCGTTATCCCGCACCGGGTTAGCGCGGGGGATGTGCGGGTGTGCGGGGCGTCCCCACCCCGATTGCTATCTCGACCTGTCGCGCACTATACTTTGCATTGAATAGGTATGCTTTATGATAAGAAAAATAAGACCACCTTATTTCATATGCTAGATTCGTCAAAGAGATTGAATTGTTGAATGAAAACATGGTCTTCAATATCCCGAAATAGATACCTTCCTACTTAAAGAAATTAGCATAACAATTGGATAACTGATAAGATAACGTAATTTTTTTAAACGATCTCTTTCAGACAACCTTTGGGTCGCTGTAAACGTGTTCCCCTGTGACATGTAAAGATTATCTTCATAACTCTTTAAAAAAACCGGTCAAGTGCGACTCGGACTCGCACATGAAGGGTTCCGTCCATGGTTTAAGATTAAACTATGAACATTTTAGGGTTCCGCATCCGAACGGTGCCAACGGGGTCCTATTCTGTCCGTGCATCCGTCCGTCTATCTGTCAGCGGGCTGTATCTCGTGAACTAATAGGCAGAAAGTTGAAATTTTTTGTGCGTATTTCCATATTGCTTATAAAGTTATACCAAAAGTGTGTAATTCCACTTTCGAACAAAATACTTTTTTTTTTCTTTAATCTGGACGTTTTTAACCCACTGCTGTATACAAACTGAACTCATTTCCTAGCAAAACGGCCGGAAAGTGCACTGAAATTTCATTATTTCGATCACTGAATACAAACTTGAACTCATTTCCAAACAAAACGTCCTTTATATGCTAAAATGAGTTCGAAATTCGTGATTTCGATCAAAACGGTACAATTACAGTAAAGTTTCAACAGCTTTTGTGCAAGACATCGTTTTGTTTGCTAGCTCCTTAATTGTAAAATTTTGCACTGTACAAGGTGGATTTCCCTATAAAAATCGAATTGGAATTAAATATCAATTAGAAAACCATATCGTTAGGTCTTCATATAAAAGCTCGCGGCGCATAATACTGAATTGGTATCATAAAACTTAATTGCTAGGCAGTTGCCAATTAGCAAACGAAATAGCTTCGGGGAGCAATTATTTTTAGTATGTACCTACTATACCGTGTAGGTAAGATGTCGTCTGAGGATTGCCTATCTTTAAACACCATATCTATTATTTAGGCTTCGATCATAGATTAATAGTTTGTGTATTTAGGTATGAAGGAACGGTTCCTTGGCTAGGACAGTCGGATCTTTCTCCGTTCCTGCACCGATAGTAGGTATATTTAATTACTTACTATGATGTTGTACAGCTGAACGGTATACTATAGCAATTCTTTCAAGAAATTATTATTATTATGTAAAGCTTCTGGTTTGTGTAAGTTTAGGGTTCTGTATATTCATAGAAAAAGAGGAACCCTTATAGAATCACTTCGTTGTCTGTTTGTCGGCCTGTCGTGTCTATCATAAGTTATGACCCATCAAAAGAATCAAAACCTATCTAAGAGTTATTCCCGTTCACATATAGAATTACGTTTGTCCGGTAGCAATTATAAAAAAATCCGAAAACCTTGAATTTGTCACATCACAAAAAAGGGGTCTTTTACGGAAACTATTAAAAAAGATTACGGAACCCTTCTTGTGCGAGTCCGACTCGCACTTGACCGGTTTTTTTAATGTTACTTTAGTCTGCACCTAAAATAATAAATAAATATTTGTACACCTGCGAAGAATGAGGATTACGTATGTTTGTAACGTCTTGTCTCGTGACAACAATGTGTTTTATAATGCACGAACTGCATTTTTACTGTTCAATAACTCTATTACTTATGTTAATACATCATAGTAGGTATATAGTTTTTAGAGGTCCCCACCTCAAAAGGAACCCTTGAATAGGATCACTTCGTTGTCTGTCTGTCTGTCGTGTGTGTCAACATCTGTCAAGGGAATCAAGACCTATACGGCACCAGGTTAGTGTTAGTAGATTGAGATGACAACCGGAGTGAGGACGTCCCACACACCCGCACAGCCCCCGCGCTTACCTGCTGGGGGTGAGCACTGGTGAGGTGCGGGTGTGCGAGGCGTCCCTCCGACTCATATTGCCATCTCGACCTGTCGCGTACTATACTTCCCGTTGACCTACAATCATGACAAGTAGCAATGTCTTGGGTACCCTCCGGAACTAATTACCTGATTCCAGAAATTCTTTCACTGATAGATAAAATAATTAATTTGATAACTAGTAGCTACATATTATCCCCGAGTGCTATTTAGACTATTAAGGTATGTTATCACGCGGACAAAGTTGGGGGTAAAAGCTAGTATCACATTCAAATAACTCTGCGAAGTGATACACTGACTAGCTGTTGTTATGGTATGGCTTCACTATCGAGATTCGGCAAATGATACGTGATATCGTGAATCGTGTGGCCGACGTCAATCGTATCTTTCGCGCTAACCTGAATGGTTGGCGCGAAAGATACAGAAGTTAAAAATCCTGCAGGATTTTTTCTTTTTCCGGGATAGATCTAATACACCACAGGACGGATTACTCGCTGTCACAGACTGTCGCGTCTGCCAGCCGGCTAATTTACCAACTTATTTAAAATTCGCACACAAAACATTCGCCGTATCCCGAATAGTGTGGCCAGTTGATTGGCGGAATGCCGAATTATCGTATGCCCGTACTCGAATAATTTGCCCATTCCGATAGTTGAGCTGTACCATTATAATTACCTAGTACTTACCATAAGAATTACATAATTTTTTAAGTAGGTAGATAGTAGGTAGGTATTCATTTGAATATTTCACGTTGCCTGATATTAATAGTTAAGTACCTACCTACTGAATAATTTGTAATTACGCTGGGATTAAATATTATTTTAAATAGGTATTTATTTAAATAACTATTTAAAGTTATTGTATTTTTATTACAATAACCCTGTAAATTAATTACATGATAAATCTTCCGCTAATTGCCTTATTAATCTCGCTAATTACAGGTTAAGGTATTTTGATATCATTATGATAAAAACTAGAAGATTTTGGTTAGGTAGATTTTGATTATTAGGTTGGTAGGTACATGAATCGTCTGGTGTTTTCTTTGGTATCAGAAAAATAAAATCAAATGAATTAAAACTACCGCGCGTAACTTTAGCTATATATTCTCGTCACCAAATCCAGTGTATGAATTTGGTAATGCCTTTAGGCAGGCCATGTTCGTCGTAGGTGCGAGGGTAGGGCGTTGGAGCCGAAAGGTCGTAGGCTGAGATGCACTTTGACTTTGCTAGGCTTGACACTGTTAAAACGAGACAGCGTTATATCGCTGGCATAAATCTGTCTCGTTTTAACTAAAACTTAAGTCTAAGCAAAGTCAAAGTGCGCTCTATAGATTTCAACCGTAGAGTGGATGCCGCATTAAAGTACCTTCTAATGCGCAGTGTGGCCTGTGGGGCGCCCTCCAGCATAATGGACCGACGATATTAGGTGGCTGGACGAGGACTGGATATGGTGACGTTCATTAAGGAGGGTCTATATCCACTAGTGGATGCCCACAGGTTAATGATGATATCTCTTCCGATAGTTAAAAGCTTACATGAATCCTGTAAGCGTCCATTATTGAACGTAGGCCTTTTCAAGAACGCACCACCCGCAACCTTCTTCAGGTCATTAGTCCAGCGGGCTGGAAGTTTACTCCAGAACGTTTGTCCCATCGGCCGTCGATTCTGCGACAGACGTGACCTGCCCACTGCCACTTCAGCTTGCTAATCCTGTGAGCTATGTCGGTTAATTTTGTTAGTTTATGATTTCTTGGTTGAAATTTTTATTCCTGACATTAGACAAAACAGGATTATTTACTTTGGTGAGGTATTCCAGGTTAGATCGCTTGTTCGTGCTGCTGGAGGCGGGCGCGGGTGTGGCCACGCGGCGCGCGGCGGCGCTGCAGCTGGGCGAGGTGCAGCGCGCGCACCCCGAGGAGCTGCACCGCCTGCTCGCGCGGCTCATGCAGCACCTGCGCGCTACCGCCTGGGAGACCAGGGTTGCCGCCACGCAGGTAACCAAACCTTAGGAAGATTCTTTTACTCGTCGTAACGACAAATTCCCGGTTTTCGGATTTTTCCTTTACTTGTGCTATAAGACCTGCCTACCTGCCAAATTTCATGATTCTAGGTCAATGGTAAGTATTTTATAGGTTTTCTTGACAGACACGACAGACAGACAACAAAGAGATCCTATAAGTTCCTTTTAGGTATGGAACCCTAAAAAAGAATAAAGCGATCTTGAAATACCAGAAAGTTGATCCTCAAATGAATTGTCTAAAGTTGTCTAGAATTGAATTAATTTTGTGTTAACTTTGTTATAGGCTGTGGAGGCGATCTTATCAAAAGTTCCGGAGTGGCATCCACCGCCCTTTGCTACCAAAGGTAATATACCATTTTATTATACTGACAACATCATCGTATGTACTAACTTTGCGAATGTTTAATTATTGTAATCGTACCCAAACCCTCATTAAATTGCCATTAAGTTTATTTTCTTTATCAGTGCATTGATAACACCAAGAACCAATTGATACGCTGAATCATTCAGCGATTCAGACGGAGCTATCAAGGTTGTGAGCAATATATTCGTTGCAAAATACATGTTATTGTTGTATAGAAGCAGGCGTTACTTTGCGGAAGTTTATCATATACTAGGAACCTAAAGCTTAATTCGCTTCAAACAAATCTGTGTGCTACAACATGCAGCATGTGATATGCAACGCCAACCCTCCCACTACTAAATAAGCTGGAAAAGCAAGCAATACACACCACCACACATATCTTCTAGAACACAACATACGCTTCACTCTGACACCGCAGCATTCCAAGGATACACGTACTCGTATATGTACAAAAAAAAAATTCAAAAGAAAAATAAAACCGACTTCAAAAACCAAAAACACTAAAAAGTACAAAATAATTTTTGTTTAGCTACTCGTGACTTCATACCTAGGTACATTACACGAGTAGCTAAACAAAAATTATTTTGTACTTTTTAGTGTTTTTGGTTTTTGAAGTCGGTTTTATTTTTCTTTTGAAAATTTTTTATTTCACAATTTTTAGTGGCCCCACTGTACTATAATATGCTATGCCCAGTTAAAACCCTACTGTTTACTAAGCTATTACACTGATCGCGAGCAATTTGCTCTTATCCATTGAGGAGTTCTGTTCTCCATCTCCGAAGATATTCATGAGGTCTTCACCAAATTTATATGGGACCACCTGCACAGTATACCCTTTCAAACAAAAAAAAATATTTCCAAATCGGTCCAGGGGTCTTTGAGTTATCGGGGAACATACATAAAAAAAAAAAGATCCCGACGAATTGAGAACCTGCTCCTTTTTTGGAAGTCGGTTAATAATTCTTCATCATCATTTGAAGCCATCGTGTTGTATGTTTACCTACTTATTTTTGTACTTCACGCCACAATCCCGCATTAAAGAAACCAGTCAAGTGCGTACTTGCACTGGAGGGTTCCCGTACAGTCGTACATAAAATAACAATTTTTAATTATTTTGCGATGAAATCACAAATTCACGGTTTTTGGATTTTTCCCGTTACTTGTGCTACCTACGTCCCAAACGTGATTCTAGGTCAACGGGAAGTACCCTATAGGTTTCTTGAAAGACACGACAGACAGACATCTACAACAAAGTGGTCATATAAGGATTCAGTTTTTCCTTTTGAGGTACGGAACCCTAAAAATGGGTCTATTAAGCTATTGCGGCGATTTAACTAAGTGGCAAGGTCGGGGAACAAAGACGCTATTTCAGATCTAGGTCGCTCTACTTCGAGACATTGAATAAATTTCGATGTGAGCTGTAGGTACGATTTTCCTGACAGGAAAATCTTTCAGCCTTTATTTTCAACTCAGGCGTTGAATTCATCCGCATTTAATGAATAACTTGTATAACGATTATGTGTGGTGGATTTTTCCATGAATGAAGGAACCTATTAAGGTGTTTCCACTGATGCGGAGTAAAAACACGTTTCGGCCAATCAGTTTATTGAGAGTTGACGTGATAAAACTATCATCACCATCACCTTTCAATAACCTGATTGGTCTATCGAACACGTCTTTGGAAACGCACCCTCAGGAAACCTGCATGCCTGAGAGTTCTCCGCTATCATGTTCACAAAGTGAAGAATGCTAACCGACAGTTCGCACTTGACCGAGCATCCCAACATGATAGACTAAAGCCTAAGCTCTTCTCATTTTGAGAGGAGCCCCTGCGCAGTAGTGGGCCGATTATTTATTAAATCATGGTGTGATGATGACTATATTATATACAGCAGATAACACTATACATCAGGGGATTTCATTATTTATCTTATTTGTCTATTATTATTTATAAAGGAACCCGTACCACTCGTGTGCCCGCACTCCCATCTGACCCGGATATCCTCAGTCCACCGATAATAATAATTACTTACGTATTTCTAAGCTTCAACCAATAATATTTAGGTATTTGTATCCTGTATAATGCACCTACTCATTCATGAATGAAACTGTATCCATACTATAATTTTCTAAATGCAAAAGTAACTCATTCTTATTGTATTTGTAACCTTTTCACACCTAAACTGCTGGATCGATTTAGACAAAATTGGGCTAGAAGATAGCTTACATTCTGAGGACAGACAAAATAACGTTACTTTACTATCCCATAAAATCAGAGTTTCCACGGCGGTGAAAATCAGATGACCCAGGCGCCACCTCTTTCACTCCATCACCTCCACCATCAGTTGTTTTAGAGCTATAAACATCTACACCATCTGGGTGCCTACTGCCTGGTGCACTTCGACTGCCCGTTGTGCCAGATCTTTTTTTCCACGCACATGCAAACCGTGGAACCAATTCCCTTCGGCGGTGTTCCCACTAGATTTCAACATGGGGTTATTCAAGGGACGGATCAACATATTCCTGAAAGGCCGGCAAAGCATTGGCCGTTTGTCTGATGTATACATCGATGGTCTGGTGCTGCAATTGTTCATGCAGGCGGTAATCACTCAATATCAGGTGACCCGCCTTGCTCGCTAAACAAACATGATAATAGGTATAGGTAATAAAATTCAGCCGCGTTTACGACTCTATTTTATTGCATAGTTTCAGCGCATTCATAAAATTTTTAATTTGTTATTCACTGAAATCTTATCGGTGGACTTTTATGCGAACTAAAATGCATGTTTGGTGAAGAATTTGCATCAAAATTTTCAAGGCCAGCAAAATGTAGCAAATTGCATCATATTTAAAACAATTCCGCGGCTAGGTTACACTTCATACGCGATCTCTATACCTACAATTTGTATTACGCCTATTATTCTATTATTTGTTGTTCTAGATCCATAACTAAGCCAGATATTGTTTTATCTCTCCATTATCTATGCCCTAAAACAATAAATATAGTAAAGTTACATTTATTTTGTAAGTTATGCAATATTTCAAAATGGTTAATTTTATTATTTATTGGCCTTTATTTTTAGACTTTCGTGGCAACTTCGTGGGTAAATAAACCATGCAAGAAACCACAAAATTACAAAACTCTACTTAATAATAATTTCAAATGTCTTTATATTGTTTTAAAATACTAATTAATTTGCAAAAAATTAACGTCATACCAAACGTTTATTTGTGTTGTTCACACATCACGCATCTCGCTCTTGAGTAGGTACGTCCCGCATAGCGTATGCTCGACTTGGGGCGACCATGAAGAGCACTCTTATGTTGCGGCTACATTAAAGTTAATATCAATGCCCGACAATGCCATAATTATTGTGATAATCAACGCGTTAAACTGAGTGGCAACGCCTGAACGGTTAATGCATTATGCCAATTGAATTGGGGTTAAAATCGTCTAACGCCAAACGGCAAAGTAAATGCCGTTCTAACAGTAAAGTAAATATCGTGGCTACATCAAAGTTTAACGGGTAACGCCGTTGAACATCACGTTGTTGGCCGTTAATGTGCCCGGGACATTACGCGATGTTCACTAAATTAGCATTAACGATGTCAGAATTGATTTAGGTGTACTTGTAAACAGCTTCAATCTAAATTGAGTCTTATTTGTTTGTGAGTAGAGGAGGAAGTAGAGCAAGATGACAACGGGCGGCTGCGGTGCGAGTCGTTTGATATAAAGCAGGTCCTGGAACACGGCGCGCATCTGATGGGCTCGGAAGGGCACGAGTATGACCTCGAGGAAGAAGCACTTGCAGCTATAGGTAAGACAATGGTAGAAAGCGACATTATTCCTGAGTGACATCCTTATCCTTACTAATATTATAAATGCGAAAGTGTGTCTGTCTGTCTGCTACGTTTTCACGGCCCAACCACTGAACCGATTTTAATGAAAGATACAGACTTGGGATACATCCCGGGGAAGGATATAGGCTACTTTTTACCCCGGAAAATCCAAGAGTTCCTACGGGATTAAAAAACCCAAATCCACGCGGGCGAAGCCGCGGGCATCCTCTAGTAGGCTATATTTTATTTTCAAAAAAGAAATAGCGATCCCTACGAAAACTGTAATAAGCTACCCGTACGAAGCCGTTGCAGGTCGCTAGTACTTAATATGTTTATAAAATTAATAAAAGCTATAACTTTTGTACCTACGACATTAAGTTATAAAAGTTTCACCGTGTAAATACCAATATGGTATGTACAGAGTTGATCCAGATAAAACAAACTGGATTTTAAACGCCTTTCTCTTGTAATATCAAACGTTAATTTGATACATTTACCGTATTTTATTGTGCAATTATTGAGATAAATGGAATGTTTCTGTAAAAAAAAATGAAAGCTTGCATAATCCACGAATATGGTTCATTGTAAATTAAGCCGAAACAATTTCACTGGTTTCTAAGTTTATTAAGAAATCTAAGGTCTGCATAATAAGGTAATGCATATGAAATTCAAATTCAAATATTTTTATTCAATTAGACTACCAAGAAGAACCAGCAAGAAACTCGCAGTTCCTTCAGTACTACTATCAGCTATCAGTATCTATCAGTTATTGCAATCCTAGTAACCCCTATGGCCCTATCTTTACTGTTGATAGCTTGTGTCCAGGTTGCATAAACATGTAAAATGGTATTATTTTGTTGGTAGATATGAAGGAGCGTTTGGTGAAGCAACGCCAGCAGCTGAACTCTCGGCTGGGGCTGGACGTGGCGGCATCGCTGGGCATGGACATGAGTGCGGTGTACTCCAATGATGATTTGTTACCCCTGAAGGCACCCACCAAATCCGAAGTTACTAGAGTGAGTTTACTATAACATCACAGTCCACTGTCCATTTGTTGGTTTTCTCCCTAGCGTTAAGGTTGTCTGGAAAAGATTGCTACTTAGGAATAAGACTGCCTTTTTCTACCTACACTAAGTTTTCGTTTTTGTATCCTGTCATTTGTGTTTTGTGGTGCAAAAAAGTATATGCTTGCATACGAAAACAGTTCCTCTAATAGTATTTTACAAGTTTAAATGGTGCCCTTTTCAGTAGTGTTATACAATCTCAACTGAATTGGCTGATCCAAAATTATTGCTTTCCTTGTATGTTGCGAAAAAGGATAACATTTCTGATAGACTTATTCTATATAAAAGATTTGTGTAGATACATTCGAACTAGAATCGTATCACCTAACTCCAAAATCATTTTTCGCCAGAGGCCAGTCCAAGAGTTGATGTCCAAAGGTCTCAGCTCGCGCGAGATGAACTTAGCGAAGCGCAAAGCGCGCGCTGCGTTCAGCAAGCAGAAGTCGCGCGACTGCGACGACGCGCCGCCCGCGCCCGCGCCGCTCACGCCGACCACGCCCAGCGCGCCGATACTGACGCCTCTCGAGCCGGAGAGGAAAAAGATCAAACTCGAGCCCGCTGAAGAGCTTCGTAAGATATTTACTACTTTTTTTATTATGCTTATTTTCCTGTTAAACATTTTTTTTGTGATGTAAGAAATAATTAGTGCTCTGCTACTACTCCCCAATTCCCGTTGTCTTTCCGCTTATACCTGTGTGACCAATGTACCTAATCTTCAGTTATTTTTCGGCTGTGGCCCATAACATGATAATATCATGTCATATAGAAAGGGTCCATATCACATGATATCATGTGATTGGGAATGAACGTGTTAATTCTAATGCGATGCTCCATGTCATCAGTTCAGAGCTTTCTAGTAGTTTAGCGTTACCTTTATCAATTTGTGCGCAGCGGACATCACGTGCGGAGGTTGCGCAGTACCGGGACGCGACGGACAGTGGGGCGAGGGTTCCCGCTGGCCGCTGGACGCGTGGTGCAGCGCGCTGCAAGCGCAACTCGTTAGCGCGGCGTGGGAGGCGCGGCACGGCGCTGCTAGTGCACTGAGGGAGCTGCTGCGATCACCTTTAGCAGCTTCCGCGGGGCATCGGGCCGGCATGACGCCGCAACAGGTACGTTAAACGTGTACGTAAGTACATACGTGGTGCCAGTATAAGAATAGTTTTAAGAAAAGGCGAGAGTTTTCTTAAATTAACTTGTTAGTGCGGCGTGATAAGCGCGTTGAGAGAGCTGTTCGATCACTTTTTGGCAGCTTTTGGCTGAACATCTGTTGATGACTGGCATGACGCTGCAACGTGTACGTTGAGCTGTGCATGCGTGCATGTAAACGTAAGTAAGTAAAGTAAAATATAGTAAGTGCTTGCAAAAGAGCAGTAGTGCCAGCGCACCTTGTGAGCGCAGCGTAGGAGGCGCGCTACGGGACACAAAATTAAAATCTTACTTTTGTTTTGTTCAGATGGAGGATGCACATCAAGAATGGTTAGAAGACATGGCACTGAGGCTGCTGTGTGTACTCGCTTTGGATAGATTCGGTGACTTCGTATCGGATCAGGTATACATTTATTTCTTTCTCGTAGATCATTGTCGTCTCCTGATTTTAGGTAATTCCACTATGATAATGTCGGTAAATATTTTTATAGGTAGTGGCTCCAGTTCGGGAGACGTGTGCGCAGACGCTGGGAGTGACGCTGGCGCAGATGCGCGCAGCGAGGGTCCGGCTGGTGGCGGAGCGCGTGGCCACGCTCGCGCGCCAGCCGCAGTGGGAGGCGCGGCACGGCGCGCTGCTCGCCTTCAAGTATTTGCTGGCAGCGAGACAGGTAATGAGCGTAACTCGACCAATTAATTTTTTTTTTGTGTGGAGGAGGAAAATCCTCATGGATACCGTCTGGCATGTGTGTATGTATGTATGTATGTATGTAGGTCACTGTGAAACACCTGCAGTGGAGTCTACAGACTAAAAACCTCCTGGTGCTATTTTTGCTACAAACAACATTGAGCTGCGCGGTGTGCTGTGCGATTGCAACAGCGCGATATACATGCGCACAAGTGCAAGTGAGATAGACGGAGACTGAGCGAGATGCAATGCGATGACGAGTGAGCCAGCACCTATCGCGTTATCCTTGCTATGTTTTAAACATTGCCTAGATATTGAATTTTGATAATCTGGCTTAGATTTTTTTGAGATACTGGCTTATTGTAGGAATCACTGAGAATTGTCTGTTTTGTTCCTCAGGAACTAGCAGTAGAATGCGGAGCCCTAGAATACTTAATGGCTGGTCTAGAAGACGGGGCCGAGGACGTATCAGGGGTTGCAGCAGGAGCCCTAGCGCCTGCTGCGGCGGCCTTAGCAGCGGCCAGACCTGAGCGACTCGCGCGACTGGCGGCGAGGCTGTGGCAACTGTTGCGTGACCAGGACGACCTGGCCACCCCGGCCAATGCATACATGGCACTTTTAGCTTCGTTAATGGCATTGCCTGCTGCTGCTACTAAGTTACAGTAAGTATTAAGTATTAGTGCTGATCGAGTTGGAGAGAATCGCGCGACTGGTGGGAAGTATTGGCAACTGTTGCGCGACCAGTAAGACCTCGCAAACCCCGGCTAACGCGCATATCTTAGCGTCACTAATGGGCCTAAGTCCTAAACCTATTGCAAAAATTAACAGATAAATAAACAGATTTTGGACTAACTTCCCGACGAGCTAGAAGCTTAAAATCTTAAACATAGATTGGAACTGGATGACAATGCAACTTCAACTATAAATTTTGAAATTGATTTGAAAATAACTTCCCAAAAAGTTAGATAGACTGGAACTAGATGGCTTTTTTTACCAACTTCTTATATTTAAAACTTTCTATGTACCCATATAATTACTTACATTTTTGTTGTTCCAGTCCCATCGATTTGACAGACGTTCTACCGAGACTATGGCCATACCTCGACCACTCGGCCAGCTCCGTACGAAAAGCAACTCTACAAACCCTACGCACCCTCACCAGACCGCTCATTACCTCAGAAATTAACGGCAAAACGAATACTAACAATAACATAGAATGTGAAAACAAGTGTAATTCGAAAGTGAATTGTAGTGAAAGTGAAAGTGAAGTGAAAAACAGTGAAAAGTGCAACGGTGAAGTGAGTCAGTACCTGATGTGGACGCCTGAGCTATTGCAAGAGGCGATGCGGCATATATACCAAAGGGTGCTTTTTGAGCATGTTCCTGAAATACAAGAGATTGCAGTTCAGGTGAGTTTATACTAATATTATAAATGCGAAAGTAACTGTCAGTCAGTTATCTTTTCATGCCTGAACCACTGCACTGATTTCGACAAAAAAAAAAAAAAACAGATAGCTTGCATCCAGAAAACGAGCATGCATCAATATAGAATGTTATTCATTGAACTGGGAATAGGATACTTTTGTCCTGGAAAATCAATTAACTTCCACTATATTTAAAAACTTACATCCATGTGAACATCAGATGGCTGATTTAAAACGGGTTCTACTTATATTCTGAATCTTTTATTTTTGATCAATAGCTTGCATAAGATTTTAATGATTACTGATCACGAATGATGCCAGTCATAATGCCAACACAAGAGAGCCTTACCATTCTGTCTCTCTTTTTTTTCCTTGGGGAGGAGAAACCCACCATTCGCCTTTTGTCCTTGTTTTCATAAACTCTATTTCTCCTGAAACATTGAAATCAGTGTTCTAGATTGCCTTTGTGTATTGTAGGTGTGGCAGAACTTGCTACGTCACGCGTCTCTGGGTACAATCCTGGTGGCGGCGTGTCCGATGCTGGCGCTGTGGCTGTGCCTCGCGATGCAGCCGGCGCGCTTGCCGCTGGACGCGTCGCTGCTGTTGAACCCGCCGCCACCGCCTGAACCAAAGGTAAATGCTTTGACGCAAATGCGGGCGTTTCCAGCCATATCCCTTCCAGGGTAACCCGTATCCATCTTAGATTTCATCATCACTTACCACCGGGTGAGATTGCAGTCAAGGGCTAACTTGTATCTGAATAAATAAATAAAACGTTCGAGTCCCGTCGCAGTGGCGTAAAATGATTAAAAATTACACTGTACCATTGACGTTCCCGAGAGACACGAGATAGACTTACTTGAATTGTCCGACTAATTGGACTGGACTGGACCGAACCATACCAGACTAGAGTGGACTTTATATATAATTATGATTCCACCGAAAAATATTTCGTTTTGATCAAATGTGGGGGACATTGCCTGAATTTTATGTTAAATCATAAGTTGTAAGGTTGCAGAGTATATTTTAGATTTTGGGTAAATTCAGAACTTTTACTACGTTTCTAAGCTACGTTAAAATCAAACCTTTTTTGACCTATGATTTGTGATTAAATCAAATTCATTACATTTTAAGAAACTTTTCGAACTCCATTTTCTTAAACCTGCGGGGACTATATCTGTTAACTAATTGTAAGTCAGCTGGAATCCGAGTGTTATCTTTCAATCAAATCAAAAGCACGAGTTTTCTAAGCAATCCAATTATTTGTTGATTTTGGTATTATTTTTCCTTTAGCACCCTATATTTGTATTGCAACACATGTGAAGTGTTATCCAAGTGATATGTCCATCAGGAGCGACGAACTCGCACCACTTCGGGCCCAAGCAGCACAGATAGCGAGGCGCGTCCGGGGCAGAAGTGGTACCTCGGCGGCAACGAGTCCCAGCCGGTGGCCTTGAGGGATGCGGCGGTCACGCGAGCGAGATGTCTTGCTGCGGAGATTTTAGGTAGGCTCCATCTATTAGGAGGCTTATTTTACGTACAGTACAACCAAATTAATAATGCGCATAGAAATCTTCGTCACTGTTCGGCAACGGTCGTATGATACACATGATATTGACTCCTATTTGTTTATAACAAGGTGCAAAATGCAAGTGCATTGTTTAGGGCTCTTACGATTCAATTATTCGGAATATCTGATCGGATCGGATCTGCATGCGCATTATTAATTTGGTTGTACTGTACTGTTAAGTTGGGGTGTCTCGGTGCTGATGAAGAACAAACACGAAGTCCGATAAACACCCCGTTTATTGAATGTCTGCTTACACTTTGAGTACTTGGATTATATTATTCGCGGAACGCTAGTTAGGGGTTAATTCGGGCCGGAGTCTTATCCCGTAGTCTTTCTCTGAGACCTGGCCTTACCAGGCAGCCAGGGCAGAGGTTACAGAGGATACAGTCGCAAAAAGAGAGCGACAGTGACCTCCCTTAGGTCGCAATATTTAGCTTCGTATTGGTACGCACTACGCAGATTTCCTTTTAAACTAAATGACATACATGGAAAAATATCGTATTCATATATCATAGTAAGTGATGATGCAGTCTTAGATGGAAGCGGGCTAATCTGGATGGGGTATGGCAATTTTTAGTCAAACTCAAAGTCAAAATCATTTATTCAAAGTAGGTACAATTGTACTCCTTTTGATGGTCGAAATTGTTAAACTTGTACGATACAGTGGTGATAATTAATTACGTTACTTAAAACTAAAGCTACGAGGGTTCCAAACGCGCCCAAGTCTGAGAAGAGCCCATACCCCTTTGGTTTCTACATGGCATCGTACTGGAACGCTTGCTGGCACGGTTTTGCCTATTTCCGTTCTTTTCCTATTGCTTAGCGTTGTTTTAATTGTTTCAGGTTATCTATCGTGTTATCTAGTCCAGCCGGCACCCGGCATTGAATACAAAGCAGAAGACGAAAGTCCTATCGATTGTTATGTTAAGGTAACCGCCCTCCCATATTGTCAATTTAACTATCTTCTTTCTGAGATATATAGAGCGCACTTTGACTTAGCTCCGACTTAAGATACTGTTAAAACGAGACAGCGTTATATCGCTGGCATAAATCTGTCTCGTTTTAACTGAAACTTAAGTCGGTAAGGAAAACTTGATTCTTTATGCAAGCGCCCTGCGTTTGTATGGAGAAGTGAGTAAGAAATGTACTAATGATTTTAAGCTTATTTCGTGGTTTAACGACATTTCATATTGTAGATATTGTGGTATGTAACTGTTATATACAGTATAGTAAGAAATGTACCCGTATCTTGCAGGTTATGGTAGTGTACTTGCGCTCCGGCAGCGCGCTGCAGCGCTTGGTGGCGGGGCTGGTGATATCGTCGTGGGCGCGCCACACCCTGCAGCACCGGCTCTTCCCGCCGCCCGTGCTCACTAACGGCGTTACTAATGAGGTATTTCACCCACATTATTAATCCTTATAGAAAGAAAGAAAAAAGAACGCTTATTTTGTGAGTTGTGCTACAGATCACTTTATACCTAAGGGTTGGTTAGGTTAGGTTAACCTCGCGCCTCCTCAAGCAAAAAAATCACCGGAATAAACTGTCATGTGTGGCACCACCAGAAGAAAACTTATGCTGAGCATATACAAGGCATACATGCACAAAAGCATTTCCTCCAATATTTTCATAAACCTATATCACCCAGACGCAGTCGCGGGCATTATCTATTTAGTTATGTTATTAGTTTAGTCTGGTGATGGATATAGGATACTTTTTCAATTGTAAAATAAAATAAATTTTGAAAACCTAAATCCAGGCGGACGAAGTCGCGGCCAACAGCTAGAATAATTATAAGTGAACCTATAAAGCTCTTCAATTACCAGGACGAGAGCAGTCTCCGGAAAGACGATACAGAGGAGCAGCAAATGGAGTTATTGTCCAAACTGGCACCGCCTCTACTCATCACCACTCTACATACATCACTGAACCAAACTTTATACTACGACGAAGTCGCCTTGAATTGTAATAGGTAAGATTGGATAAACTGTACACTACCACTTTTATAAGTTACGCAGAAATCTTATTTTTGCATGGTGCGAAAATATCTCGGCCAATCATAGCGCGCGTCGGTCCGGTATTGGTTGTTGCCTACGCGCCATATTTTGTACGTGCGAATCATGAACGACATAGCACGAGTCTGTTGTCCTTATGTTTAAAGTCTTAACGTCGAGCAATAAGGTCTGTATTTCATTGCTGTACATTCGGTTTTAGATTTTAACTTTTTCTTTCAGGATACTGCAAGAAGCTCGAGATCTGTTAGCCATGATGAAACATTACAAACTACCCATAGACAATGAGGAATTCAATAATATTATAAGGCTCGAACAGGTATTACATTATTATTCTTATTGTTTATTTCGTATACTATTGGGCATGAAATGAAATCCCCCCCCCTATTTTAAATTACTGATTCGACTAAAAAGTACGTGAAATGTTTATGACGTCACATCTTGTATTTCAAACCAACATCCTACTCTATGTTTCAAACAAGCTCCCGAAATAAGCAAGCGTTTTGGCGTTTTGTTTTTAAAAATCGCTGATTTCACTAGAAGGCTCCATCTCCATTATACGCTGAATGGTTCTGTACACGTTCGCACGTTCTGTGTCCGCGTTGCCCAATGCGTACACTTCACTTGCCCTACCAGCTTGGGAACAGCGTATGGAAAGTGTCACACGTTTCATGCACAGGTGTCCGCCATGACAGCGGTGACGCAGCCCCTGGTGGCGGCGATGAAAGCTAAACGCGTGGCGCCGTCGTTGGAGGAGCGTCGCGCCGCACTACATTCTGCGGTCGCTAACTGCGCGCTTGAACAAGCCACCTTGAATGTCTCGTAAGTCTAAAATAAAAGCTTTCGTCGTCTTAAGTATCTATGCTAATACTAATATTATAAATGCGAAAGTGTTTGTTTGTCCTCCCATTACGTCCTAACTGAGCAACCAATCAATTCGATTTTGAGTAAGTATAGAGATAGTTGAAAGGACGGAGAGTAACATAGGCTACTTTTTATCCCGGAAAATCAATGAGTTCCCGCAAGATTTTTAAAAACCTAAATCCACGAACGAAGGCGTGGGCATCAGCTAGTCATTCATAACTACGGCTCCAAACTTCTCAATACTCTTATACATTTGTGAATTACTAAACAACTCAACGTCAACTAATAAAACAAAATCTGACGAGTGAATTCTCGTAACTCCAGAGTCCAAGCAGCGTTAAGCAGTGCGGTGGCGCAACTAGCCGCTTTACCGGAACGACTCAACCCAGTAGTCCGGCCTCTGATGGAGAGCATCAAGAAGGAGGCTTCGGAGGAGCTGCAGCGAGGCTCGGCGAGGACGTTAGCTGCTCTACTCGCTCAACTCGTCCACCGGCAGCCCTGTCCCAACAACAAAGTTCTGGTCAACCTTAAAGCCTTCCTCAGGTATGTCTAAAATTGTAAAGATGTTTTAAGCACACGATTTTATTATTTTCAATTTAAATGCGAATAAAATAAATGAATGAAGTTTCTTGTTACAGCATAAAAATAAACTGAGGCGTAGTTGTATACCACTATGAGTAACTTAGATCATTTTTACCAACTTACCTACCATTCTAATGAATTACAACAATTTTCAATTTGATATCTTCAAGAGTGATTCATTCTCATAGGATGTCAATTTATACAGATTAGTAACATGGTATGATTTGTTACAGATGCGATCCCGAGTATACGCCGCGTATATCTCTTGAAAACGCTGAGGAAGCGAACGGTGATTCCGGCAGCGGCGGCGATAGCGGCACGGAGAGCAAAACTGAAACACTTTCTAGTCACGGACCCACTCGTAAGTATACTGGGTACTCCATTATCTATGCTTGTAGTGTGCTTGTAGTTTCTCTGCTCTACGTGATTAAATCACAAGTGAGGAGAACCAGAGTAGCCGACATAGAGATACAAGCTAAAGTGGCAATGGACAGAGCACACAGTTCGAAAAACCGAAAGACATCAAGAATCCCAGGTGCTGGAATGACTTGCACCGAAAAGTAGCTTTGGAAGTCCCCCCCCCCCCCCCCACTAGGTAGACAGACGATCTATCAAGCCACAAGTCAAGTCAAGAGTCGCAGGGAGCCCCTGGATTCGGGCGGCGCAAGACCGTGGCGTGTGGAAGTCAAGAGATCTATGTCCAGCCGTGGACGTCTATCAGTGTATAATGATGATGATGTAGGAGTTTTTACCATGCTGACTTAGTCTGTATCGTCCCCAGTGGATAAGTTCGACGGCATCATAACACTGCGCGAGCAACACCGCAGTGCGGAGCGAGTGGTGCCGCGCCGCGGGCGGCCGCCTGCCGCCCACACTCAGCAGCACAGCCACGGGGAGTTCAGCATCGACCAACTCTTCCCCAACGAAGACGAGGTAACATATTATTCCTCAGACCTGCTCCCACGTGCTTAAAAAGTTATTTTACGCGATATCTCACCAGCCCATGTAAAGTCAAAAGAAAATCTTACTATCCTCATACCATCACGCTTTCACACTACAATTATAAAGGCGAAAGTTTGTGTGTATGTTTGTTACTCTTTGTTTGTTACTCCGTACTGGACGGATTTGGCTGAAATTTGGAATGCAGATAGATTGCTGCATTAACACAGGCTACTTTTTGCTAATTTCTATCAACAGGCACGAAAGTTGTTGAGGATACAACGGCGAGGTGCGACAATGGCGTTAACTAGTCTGACGGAGTATTTTGGGGACAAACTGCCTGAAAAATTGCCCAAGCTGTGGGAGTTCATCACTGAACCTTTCGAAAAAGTTATGACTGATAGTGGTGAGTGTTGTTTAGTAACATATTTGTTTTAGCTCACAAACATGATTCAGGACTTAATGGGGTACATCTAAACACAAAAGCAAAAAGTCCACATACATAAAAGCTGACTGATCTATCAATGCACAACTTAAACTACTGGACTGATCGGATTGAAATTTGGCATGTAGAAATCTATTATGACGTAGATATCCACTGAGAAAGGCTTGTTGAAAAAGCAATCCTTAAAAAGGTCTTATAGGGGTTTGAAATTTGCGTAGTCCACGCGGACGTAGTCACGGGCATAAGCTAGTAAAGTATAAAAATTAGCATTTTGACTTGTTGAAAATTGGTGTAAATGCTTATCAAATCAAAATCCTGAAGTAATAACGCGATGTAACTGGTTCTTTTTTAGAGCTGGAATCTCTAGAAGAAGAAGCGGCAGAGGAACTAATATCTCGACTGCAAGTAGTGGAAGCAGTGGCGGGGGCGGTGGGCAAAGGGCTCTGGCCAAAGCTGCTTAATGGCGTGCGTGCGTGTGCGGCGCTCGCGCGGGCCAAGTATACGGCATTGCGGCACATGGCGGCGCGCGCTATGGCGGCTTTGGCTGCGCGGGAGCCGCATGCGGTTATGGATACGCTGGTTCACGAGGTGAGCACATTGATCTGAAATGAACATCCGTTTTGTCTGTTTGCTCGACTTTCTTACAGTTCGGTTACGTTGGATTTTTAAAGCAGTCACGGGGTTACGTTACGTCACGCAAATGTTCCTGGCCAAAACTGCCCAGTGGCACACGCGCATGCGCAGGCCATATGGCTACATTGCGGCACACGGCGGCGCTGGATTCTTAAACATCACTATCGTAGAACCCGGGGCGGTGAGCAAGGGTCTCTTGCCAAAAGTGCTGAATGGAGTGTGTGGCACTCACGCGGGCTAAACACACCGTTCCACGATGCGGGGCGGCGGGGGAGACGGGAGAATCTTCTAAAGCCATAATCTAACTCTGCAGGAAACAGTGAAGGGCCGAGGTTCTTGGATTCACGCTCTAAGAACAAAAATAGAAACTGTATGATCACGTCCAGTACGATAAATTTTGTGATTTATTATTAATACTAATCTTTTTACAGTTAATCGAGGCATTGTCTGAGATGCGGAACGACCGCGTGCGTTGCGGCGCGGCGGAGTCGCTGGTGCGCGTGGTGGACTGCTTGCAGCTACAACTTGTGCCCTATATCGTTCTGCTCGTCGTGCCTCTTTTAGGTATTCGTTTACTTTATTCCGCTGGCTCCTAATGTTTTCAAAGTTAAATCCTTTATTCAAAGTATAGTTCGCGATAGGTCGACATGACAATCAGGGTATGAGGTGAGGTGTGGACGCCCCGTTTACTATGTTGACCTGTGGCGAAATTTTACCATTTTGACCTGTCCCAAAATTACCATGTTGACCGGTCGCAAAATTACCATGTCGACCTGTCGCGAATTTTAGATACCATTGTACACTTTTTGATTGTCAATTGTTATATTTGTAAGATAATGATGTACTTAATGGTGATAATTGATTACAAAAACTATGAAGGTTCCTAACGCACTCAGATCTGAGAAGAGCCCACAAAAATCCCAGCCGAATTTTACCGAGCAATGAGTATTATCATCGTCATATTTATCTCCGCCGCCGAAAATTTTCACTGTACAAAAGTTATACCATATTCAAAAGAAGAGTGGGAATAGGCACCTTCTAGGCAGGCGCGCCTCATCTTGGGATGCATCATCTTCTGTTTAGTGTGATTGCAGTCAAGCGCAAGCCTATATAATTAAAAAAAAATTGAAATTTTGTCAGGACGCATGAGTGACCACAACGAATCCGTCCGCATGATGTCGACGCGATGTTTCGCGACTCTCATACAATTGATGCCTTTGGACGGAGCGGTGCCCGAGCCCGCCGGCCTCTCCCAGGAGATGCGGGAGAGGAAGCTGAGGGACAAGCACTTCTTGGAGCAACTCTTCAACCCAAAGTCCATTAAAGACTACAAGATCCCCATACCAGTGTCTGCGGAACTAAGGAGCTACCAGCAGGTGAGTTTAAGGACTATAGCGTGCGATATTATAAGTAGGAGCATAAGGAGAAATAGTGGGCTTTCCCAGGAGTGTCGGACAGGAAACTAAGGGACAAACACTAAGGGTCAGTATTTCTATTGCCGCTATAACAACAAATACTAAAAAATTCAAAATGGCGTATTTTTTTTTTAAAGTACGTGGTAATCTTGTTCGCTGGTACGGAACCTTTGGTAGCGACTCCGACTCGCACTTGTCCGGTTGTTTGGGGTTATAAATTGTAATATTGTTGCATCCTTTACAGGCGGGTGTGAACTGGCTTCGGTTTCTAAACGAATACAAACTTCATGGGGTATTATGCGATGACATGGGTCTGGGCAAAACGCTGCAATCCATCGTGGTAGTGGCAGGCTCGCACCACGAGCGGAAACTGCGAGGCGACCCCGCTATGCCTTCTCTCGTCGTGTGCCCTCCAACGCTCACTGGTAAGCCCATAAGAACCACTACCCATTTTACAAATGCGAAAGTGTGTTGGTTTATTGAAACTATTTTTTTTTAGAGAGAGGTTTTACGTCTTAAAACTGTTGTATTGCATACAATTTATCAAAAAATTAATTTCTTTTTCAGGTCATTGGGTATTTGAAGTGAACAAATTCATACCCACCAAATTCCTCAAACCCCTCCAATACGTGGGTCCGCCCGCAGAAAGAGAAAGACTGCGCTCTCACGTACACTTCTACAACCTCATCGTAGCTTCGTACGACATCGTGCGGAAGGACATAGACTACTTTAGCAGTATCAAGTGGAACTACTGCGTGTTGGACGAAGGCCACGTCATAAAGAACGGGAAGACCAAAGCCTTCAAGGCCATCAAGCAGATTGTTGCTAACCATCGATTGATACTCTCGGGGACGCCCATTCAAGTGAGTAGCCGGAACTTCTGTTAGGTACTGAGTCTTCCTCGTAATTATCTACCGATCGCCGTCCACTGCTAGACATTACACCCCCCCCCAAATACCCCCCAATGCGTGGGTCTGCCCGCAGATCCCAAGGACATAGACACTTTTTGTACCGAAAAATAAAACAGAGCAACATTTTGGGACTGCGGTTAAACTCTATTCTCCAAAATTAACAGAACAACGTCCTGGAGCTGTGGTCGCTGTTCGACTTCCTGATGCCAGGACTGCTGGGTACCGAGCGGCAGTTCACTGCGCGATACTCGAGGCCCATCTTAGCCGCGCGAGACCCGCGCGCTCCGCCTCACCACCTTCAGGCCGGGGCTCTGGCTTGCGAAGCCCTGCATCGACAGGTAACTCATGCTGTTGACGTAACTATGCGAAGAAGTCTGATATATAATACTTGTAGTGTACATAATGGCCAAAAATTTTTTTTTGATTTAGTTATTTTGAAGTCAAGACACTGTATCCACAAAACAATTTTCATATTTTGGATTTTTTCGTTTCGTAAGCATGTAAATACGGTTGTAGGAAATTATTGGCACGGTTGAAGGGCATTTTGGTCAATTTATTAACTAAAAACGATTCTTATACAATCATAATTATGTTTCATATACCTATTATTTAAGTACTTGTATGTATCTATTATATCTGTTAAGTCTGTTGTAATATAAAGTTTACCTGTTATACTATATAAATGTTGTGGACGCTAGTTATTGATATACATATCGGTCATGTAATAGTTTGTAAGTTAGTATATATAAAATGTTAAATATGTATATTGTTAGCGTTCCTTGATAAATAAAATAAAATAAATAAAAATAATCCGGGAAAAAACGGATTGACTTTTATGTCTACGACCTTAGTTTGCTGTATGTTTTTTTATTTTAAGGTGCTTCCATTTCTCCTGCGTCGCGTGAAAGAGGATGTATTACGCGAGTTGCCGCCAAAGATCACACAGGACTACTACTGCGACCTCAGCCCTCTACAGCGGCGCCTCTACGAGCACTTCTCTCGCGAACACATGCCGCAGGACCTCGAGTCTTCCCGGACCCATGTGTTCCAGGTAAATATATCTAGTCTAATTTAAAATTATAGTATGTATTTATAGTTTGTAGATTTATATCGAGAATTATTTGTATAGGATATATCTGAAATTATACATAAGTAACAGCTCTTGATATAAAGCCGTTTTATGATAGGTCTAGAGGTCTAAAAACAGTGAATTCGGTAGCCCCCCAAATAGTCAGAATATGTAGAATGTATTAAAAATAATTTAGTGTTCTGTTTCAAAAGTAGTTTTCAATGAAACCTCACAAGCGAAATGTATTTAAGCAAAACAAAATTTTCTTTTGATTTATCTTTGGATTGCTATCTCAATTCTCATTGACTGAGAAGTGAGAATGTATCTGTGTTTGCGCAAGAGTTTGTAAAAGAAAGAAAGAAAATGTCTATTGATAAACCGTACCACATGATATTACTTAACCATTACATTACGTTATCCAGTACAGGTATGACTACACTATAATATTATCTTCTGCGTCTCCATTGTGTCTTAGCGTCTGTGACAGTGTGGTCAAGAAAGCAGTCCTATATTTTTTTAATGATTTGTTTAAAATGGTTATGTCTTTTCAGGCTCTGCATTATTTACAAAACGTTTGCAACCATCCTAAACTGGTGTTAGTACCGGAGCACCCGGAGGCGATGCGCGTCGCCAAGCAGCTGGCCTCTCAGAGCTCTTCCCTGGACGACATCGAACACGGCGCCAAACTGCCTGCGCTCAAGTAAGATTGATAGATAGACAAATAGATAAATCCTTTTTTTTCACACAAAACGAATGAAATGCTTTTCCGTCCGGCTTCGTACAAGATAATATAACGCTTTTATGTGCAACACTGCAAGTTAATAACGGACAGCGCCATCTATATGTGACTTAGTAAACTATTTTTTTTTTGTGACAAATTCACGTTTTTAGGATTCCTTTCCTTTATTTGTGCTACCTACTGCCAAATTTCTTTGCTCTAGGTCAACGGGAAGTGCTTAGGTTATAGGTTTTGATTCCCTTTTCTTGACACTACAGACAAACAACGAAATGATCCTTTCTGGGTTCCTTTTGAGGTACGGAACCCTAAAAAAAAGAGTGTCTTGTTTAGCGAAATATCAACGACCCTGTAGCGATGTCTAGTGAATGCGTTGTAAGTTACTTCGTCGGTTGTACAATTATTATTCGTATGAACCATCGATGTATATGGATTAGCCTTTCCCATACAATTCCGTCCGCAAAAATACGCTTGAATCTTACGTCATCGTCATTGACAAAGTCAAGAGACTGTTGCAAATTCTCTTGACTTTTTGAGCGCGTTTTTTTATCTTCGAAGGGCCCATCCATATACATCGATGGTATGAACTTCTGTGTCTCATAGTTCTGTATGTGATGACCCGCGTCTACACATTTGTTTGTTCCCAGAATAGCAATTAATTTGTTGTTTTTACTCAGACAATTACTACTCGACTGCGGCATTGGCACATCGGCAACAGTCGGCGACTCCGCTGCAGTGGTCTCCCAGCACCGAGCGTTAATCTTCTGTCAGCTCAAGAAGATGTTGGATATAGTAGAGAAGGACCTGTTGCAGAAGCACTTGCCGTCAGTCACGTACTTGCGGCTGGACGGCAGCGTGCCGCCGCATCAGCGCCACGCGATAGTGACGCGCTTCAACACCGACGTGTCCATTGACGTGCTGCTGCTCACCACTGCTGTGAGTATACCTGCTGTGAAGGACTGCTTCAGCGGCAATTGACGTCCGTCACGTATTTGCGGCTAGTCGGCAGCGTGCCGTATTATATGCGGCAAACTTCGTTTCGAAGAAGGCACGCGATGATGATGATATAAAAGCGGGGCATAGCTGGCGAATATCGGGAAATAAGCCGACTTATCAACTAAATACGGGCAGACGCCATTCGCAACCAATCGTGACAATTTCCTCTTGTTTTCCGGGCACTGGAGAATTCTGTGCTGTCGAGATTTCGAAATTTGTATTAATACACAACCTTGTTTATTTCCAGGTGGGTGGTCTAGGGCTGAACCTGACGGGCGCAGACACGGTGATCTTCGTAGAGCACGACTGGAACCCCATGAAGGATCTGCAAGCCATGGACCGCGCGCATCGCATCGGACAGAAGCGAGTCGTCAACGTCTACCGTCTCATCACCAGGGATACTCTGGAGGAGAAGATTATGGGGTGAGTTGATCTAAATCATCTTACCGTGTAGCCACAATGTGGCCGGGCCTAATGATTAGTTTATGAATAACTAAACGCATTTATATACCTTAGTGTACTCGATAGAAATGATTTTAACCGACGCTGGATCAATTCTGCAGCTTCAAAAATAAATATTGAATGAAAATTTTCTTTCCAGACTACAAAAATTCAAGCTAATGACGGCAAACACGGTGATTAGCAGTGAAAATGCGGCCATGGAGACCATGGGCACAGACCAGCTTCTCGACCTGTTCCAAACGTCAGCCTCGGCCGGACCCTCCACGTCGCACCAGCAACCCCCCAAACCCGCGATAAGCAACCTCCCAGACTTGTGGGACGATAAGCAGTACGAGGAGGAATACGATATGAGCACGTTTGTCAAGAGCCTTAAGAAAATGAAAGCTTAGGTTGAAATCTATAGAGTGCACTTTGACTTAGTCAATATTAAAACGAGACAACGTTATATCGCTGGATCTATGCCATCTCGTTTTAACTGAAACTTAAATCTGAGTGATCTTACTTAAGTCAAATCTTATATCTTTCCGACAGGACAGGGAATCAGCTTATTACCAACCACAATTTTTTTTTTGTTAGAATACATGTGTTCTAATTGTGTTCCATTTTTTTTTAGAAGTATAAAATAGTATATTGTGTACTTGATTTAATTCGGATTTTGCACTACATTGTATTCGAAATATTTACATTAAAATTCATGATAATTTTCGAATATTTTTCTCTCATTTTGTGCCGAAAATATCTTTCCAAGTGTCACATATTTGTCATCCCCGGTAGGTATATTACCTAATGTTTGTAGATGTACAATTATTAATATTTTAGTGTGTAAGTGAAATGGCCAGTGAGGCGAAACATGTTACAACTACCACTTTTATAAGTTACACCGATCTAAATAAATAAATAATAAACGTTTATTTCAGACGTTTCCTTCCATAGATTTTTAGTATTCATCCATAGATGTACCTGCGCAGAAATCTTATTTTTGAATGGCGTGAAAATATCGGCCAATCATAGCGCGTGTCCGCCCGCTATTGGTTGTTGCCAATGCGCCATTTTGTACGAATAATGAGTGAGATAGCATCAGTTTCTGTTGTTATGTTTAAAACCTTAACGTCAAGCAGTAAGGTCTGTATTTTATTGGTTTTAGTCGGCGTTAGGTTGCGTTTTTCCGCGCAAAAGAATTTTGCCGATGCGACTTATAAAAGTGGTAGTAATGTAATGTAGTAAAGTGATCGCAAAACGAGTAGACCAATCTGAAGTTGTTGCATGGCGGTTTACGCAGATCATAGACAAAGGAATAAATCACAAAAACCCGGCTGATGTTTTTTTTTTTTAATAATGTGCAGTCATTTGCCTGTTTCGATTGGGCTCCCTTTTTTGTGCGCACTTACCTTATAGAAGCAAAATATAAAATACTTTAATTTATCTGTAATCCTTTGATTTTAAACGCGAATTCGAAACTTAAAGTTTTGACATATTAATAAGTGTTTTTTTTTTCATTAAAAAAATTAAAAAAAACAATAGCTATGTTAACCTTGTTGGCATATCCGCAGCGCGCGGCGCGAACGCAAAATAAAAAAATCACTGTTAAATGTGTTTTTTTTTTTTTCTGTTGGCTACGAGTAAACATGTAATAGATATTAATTGAATGTTCAGGCTTTATTTAGTAGAGGCTTATAACACTGTGATGGAGCAATAAAAGAAACTTTCTTCAAAGTAATATATTTTCACTTTTTTTTTAACATAATTGTAAGGAATATAAGTCTTTCAAAAGGTCAATTAATGTTTGGATAGTAATGATCTTGAATTTTATATATAAATGTAGTGTCTAATTCTATTGTACACAAATCTCCGAATTGACTAAGTTAAATCTAGTGCCATCATTTTCAGCAGGAAGCATTATGAAAGGGATAGGAATAGATTTAAACTTATCATTTCAGTTTGAGATTCTGTGCAACAGAGTTAGACTTTTTTGTTTATAAATGCTTTAGAATCTACAGAAAACGCTTTAGAAGAGTTGCCTTACAAATTATACCTGTAAAAAAATAAAACAATTCTGCAAATTATATACTTACAGTTATAATTTACGTCTAAAAAAATTGTTATTATAGTGTACAGGAAACATATGATGAAATCATTTTTTTATTTATTAAATATCTATGAACACTAAGCTTAAAGAAAAAATAGTTAAAACAATAAAGCTACGAAGCAAACCTAATACGTTTTAATATACGTAGTACCTTTAAAATTATTATTAATCTTTACATTATAACGTGTTACGAACGTTGAAAAAGTTGAGTAGCGCTTTGTGGCTTTAACCTGCCAATTTAAAGATTGTGTTCATCAGAATTAGCCACATTGGTACACATTCTGAGCGCAATTAAAAAGAGTATTTGCATCTTTTTTTTACCAATACAATAAGAAGGGGTCAGACAAATTTAATATAAAACTGTCAAACTTTATGACCTTAGGTGCCAGTCTTGACATAGTATTTAAGCACTTAAAATTTAGACATCAGGCTCGGAACTATCTCCTAATTAAAGTTAGGTTTGACAATTCTAAATTAAAGTAGATTTGTCTGTCCTTTTCTTATTAAATTAGTAAGAAAGAAGAAGCGAATGCTTTAAAAAGTTGGGCTCAGAATCAGGCTTCCGTCGCGACTTACTTGCTTTATTATCTTCTTTTGATTTATGACTATTACCAGTGTATAACGCACTATGCCAGTCTCAAGTAATTTGTAAGAATTGAAAACATGTTTGTGATTGGTTGATTTCTGTCTCTGTCATTTGTATGGGATCACGTAACAGAGAGCGTCATATTAACTTCTTTCCGTGGATAGAGTACAGATGTAGGAGTCGCGATGAATAGGTTTTCTTAGTGCGTTGTGTATTCTACTCAGCTATTTCAATTTACAGTTTCAAAAAATGTGTACTGTAGGTATTTATAATATAATAACTAAGCTCCTAGAAGTATAATTAAACTAGGACAAAACTCAATTCATTTAACTTACATCCTTATTTACTTCCGTTTATAAATAATTTTAAAATATTTATTTTCATTAACTCTCATAATAATATGATAGTTTCTGCTATAAACTGTAATAATATTAAGTTCCTTAATATAAGAAATACCTCAATAGTTCTTATTTGGTTATACACGAAATCTCCAAACTAAATGGTCAAGATGAGGTACTTTTAAGTAAATTGTTACTAAAAATAAAAAAGTAAATTGTGGAAAGGATAGAACTGGGTATTTCTAGGCTGAAATCTTTAGAGCACACTTAGATTTTGCTTAGACTTACAACAGACTAAAACGAAACATACAATAGCTGGCAAGAAAATACTCTACATACAAGCTTTAGAAAGAGCTTTCGGCTTCGTAGAGCGTTGTCTCTGTCACTAATTCTTATGTGACGTTTTGTCGATCTCAACGATAGAGACAACGCTCTACGAAACCGCTATCTCTTTCTAAAAGTCGACGTGTAATATTTCCTGTCGGGTACCTACTGTACTTATATCTCTGTCTAATTTTAGTCCTGTCTGATAGAGCTCCCTCTATTCAATCAAAGATTTGTGTACAACCGAATTAAAATATTTCTTTTCCCCCAATGATTTTTGTTTATTTAAATTGAAGTCTAGAATGTTAAGTTGAAGTCATATTGCTTAGTCATTTTCGTAGGTGTAGAAGATAAGTTACAGTGTATAAATGTATGTGTACGCGTAGTGCTTTTCTTTGTTTAATTTGATTTATTTTATGTTTGTACCTGCTCAATTAAATACAACGAAATTCACTGATAAATAAAATCACCAACCATAGTGGCCAATCTCTAAATTACAATGACAGGCCCCTTAATATATTTTCATCTCTATCATAATGCTCCATGCAGAAAAGGATAGCACTAGATTAAGACCTGTCAAGTTAAGTTTAGAGATTGTGTATTTAACATTTCAGCGACATAGTGTGACTACACATTTTATTTCTATAAATTTAATAATATTAGGGTTTTCCAGTTATTTTAATTTGAGACGTGTGACAACAATAGCAACTAATCATCTTTGTTTAATATACGGATGATTAAGTGTAACTTAGTTTCCTGAGGTAGTACCTATCATTTTTGTTTGTTTTAATATGTTTATGAATAACTTTTTATGTTAGCTTTCTTCATCTTATGTTATCGATTTAAGTCTGAAGCATATATTGTTTGTATACCTGCCTGTATTTTTCTATAATAAAGTCGTTAAGTAAAAACGTGTGTTTTTTATTGAGTGTAGAGGTAAGGAGCACCACAGAAAGATCTCCGTGTATAAAAATTAGTGTCTGTTAAAATCGGTTAAAATGTACCTACTAAATAAGGGTGGGCTACAGTAGCCAAAGAGTTATAAAGAGCGGTAAATATAAAATAGACAAATAAACAACGTAAATTTTTGAGGTATGGTATACTATCCTACTCGACACCGGCTCACTTCGTTCGCCATTTCCCCCGTCTTTCCACTCTGCACTGCCTTGAAGGGTCGCTACATTCAAGACCTTCATGAGCTTAAGGATTCGTTACAAAAACTGCAGGTCAGCAATCACAAGTCCAGTGTATCTACTTGTCTACTTGTATAGTAGAGGTCAGTGGTTAATTTTTTTTTCAACTAGCTTTTCGGCTCTGGGTTTGTGGCATAGATAACACACTATATAAGCTGGTTTGTGGTATAAAAAGGATAACGTGATATGCCATAGATAGACTGATAGAAAGTATCTCATCAACGGCACTTTTTATTTCATTCTAGTCTAGATTTTAATAAACAAGCTACGTAAATCAGTAAATGGACTTCGTCTGTGTTGGTGTTAGCTAGCAGGCGTGTTCTGCCTTTTTGGAGAGTTTTTTTTTTGTTAAAACTGACTGGAAAGCGCTCTAAGGGGGTGCCGTGCGTACTGCGTGTGTCGGCGAGCGCCGGTACAGACGGGGTCCATACTTACAAATAACTACAAACTTGACATTGGCTAATCTTTGTAAAGCCAGACGAGAGAGAAAAAAAATTAGTAAATTTTTATGGTTTTGAACATTGATGTTTAAATAGGTCAACCTTAGTAAGACCAACTTTAAATATTTTGGTATTTAATTTTTTAATCAACTATTAATTGCGTAAAATGAAATAACAATTAGTTATTTTAAACCGACACTAGATGGCGTCACAGTCGATCAACACCATGGCGAAGGCGATGTCAATCGTGTGTGGATAAATTTTTGTTTTCAACATAAAACTCTTGTTTCATGTTTGTTTATAAGTGAAAATACTCTTCGAAGACTGACTTCAAGTGTTGGATATTGAATCAGTGCGGGGGCAATTAATCGAAAGTTAAAAGTTTGGCGTAAAAAGTTGTAACGAACTCCGCGATCTGTTGAAAATTCAGGTGTCAACGAGGTAAGAACGCGAAGCTTATTCCGAGATTATGACTTCTAAAATTAACACTTTACGCATTAAAGCACGTTTAACCGCTCTTGAACTTAGTAATTATATGCATTTGTGCTGGTTACGAATGCACCTAAACAGGTAATAGTTAAAAATAATTGTGTGTAAGGTTATGTCTTGTCCTCTCGAATATCAATTGGCTTAGAATATCTCGTATTTAATAGTTATGTTATTTTAGTTAGTAATAGTAATTATTTTTCAGATTTTAACACTTGTTTACTTGTATTTTCCGATCTATTTTTTGCTGTTGTTTACTTAATGGTCAAATAAGTTGAACCTCAAAAAATGGGGGCAAATAATCCTTCATAAAATTTTGTTTATTTTTACAATATTTCTTAAATACATTATGAATTAATTACTCCTTCTCTCTATTAAAATGCTGCTCTTTTAAACTTAAATCTAATTTGTTGTTGGTTATTGAATTACTTAGGTTCATTTATGTACTTAAAATAATAATTTAAAAAATGTAAGTAGGTAATGAATCTATGTTTTAAAAGTGCAACAGATTAAATATGAGGTGTTAGATTGACCAACTTTATCAACACTACACCATCTATAGTTATTATTAATCAGATATAGTCACCTACTTATGAACCATTCTATCTACTAAGTACTTCTCAAATCTGTCTACTAGACATATTTTTTGACGTGACAACGTCTTATAATTCGATAGAGCCGGCTGCACGCACGAAAAAACATGACTCATGCGGCGTTACCTCGCTCTGAGGCGTTCCATGTAAGGCTTGAAGTGCAAGCGAGAGCGCGGAACGAGCGACAAAGAAGCACAATCGGCCTTTGTTGTCACGTTCAACTATCGTCAGTAAACCGACTTTACAGACAACCAATTTTTTTGTTTAAGTCTGGTCTTGGTTATTGTATATATTGTATTACAGTACGCGACAGGTTGAGATGGCAATCAGGGTATGAGGCGGTGGGACGCCCCTCTCACCCTCACGTCACCCACAACAGGTTAGCGCGGCAGTTGTGTGGGGCGTCCGCACCCAGTTGCTATCTCAACCTTTCGCTGACTATAGCATCATAAAGAGAAATATTTTTCCTTTTTCTAGACCTATCCTCATTCTTCATTTTAAAAGACTTTACTGAGTTGAAGTACCTATTTGCTTTCATCATGTACAAAGTAGTTAAAAAAGTCTTTGACACTGCATCAGGCCATTGCATCAAATAAATATTACTTTACCATAATTCAGTTATGGTTAAAAGAGCAATGATAGCATAGTGGTTAACAATCTTTCGTTAGAGGTTGGGAGTTTTATTCTGGACAGGGCTCATAACTTTTCGGAGCAGTGCATTATAGGCAATTAAATATTACTTTAATGGGGAAGGAAAGTCAGCATGCCTGAGAGTTATCCATAATGTTCTTGTGTGGTAGACTATGGCCAAATCCTCCTCATTCTGACAGAGTTTTCAGTTATAGTAAGCCGGCAAGGAGTTGACCATGATGAAATTAGGTTATAAATTGCTATGAGATGTTAGTGATAATACCGGGACTAACAGCTTAACATGCTCACTGAGGCACGGAGGAAATTGGAAGGCCAAAGTACAACCAGTTGGTCACTAGCATTGATTTAACAAAGTTTAAAAGCGGCTGTCCTAGTATGTAGGGCAACTATAAGTAGTCTATATTTTACTAAATGCAACTGATATTTGCTGATTACAGATTCACTAATCCTATATCAAACCTTGACAACCTGCAAGAAAATAAGCATGACCAAAGAAAACCTTGCAGTAGAGTTCAAAGAATACTGAAGAAAAAGACTGTAGTTAGATACATTTATTTACTAAGTATCAAAAGACTGTAGTTACATTTATTCAGTCTCCAACATTGAATATTGTTTGATCATCTTTTTGAGTTCTTTAATTCACTTATATTTTGATCAAACCATTTTGTAGAAATCTTTGTACAAAACTGTTTGCATCTACAGAACCTACACACCTACATATATTAGTTAATGATAGCTATATTCTATGTCTCATGTTCGAAAAACAATGAGCGCCTCTAGTGAATCACCGAAACCCAATACCTGATCAATAGCTAGATTTTTGAGCTACAGATTTTTTGAAATGTCTGCATTCTGCATTGTCAGCAGATGGCCTTTATGAATTTACGATTTAGGTAAATACTAGGTACCTATAGTGTCCCCCTAGGTAAGAGTAAACTCCTAGGTGCATCACTATATAATACTGAATGGTTTGTGAGCAAATTATCCCATTCACATCTCATCCCACATTCGCATCTCGTCCCATCCGCATCTCGTCCCATCCGCATCTCGTCCTTTTCGCATCTCGTCCAATTCGAAACTTGTCCCATTCGCATCTCGTCCCATTTATAGACCATTTAATACGCCTGCGGAAGCTTTTTTGACATAATATTATTGTGGCTCTGCAACCTACCTGTATTATAAATGCGAAAGTATGTTTGTTGGTTTCCATCCTGTGGGAGCATTAAATTACTTCCCTATGATAAAAAGTAGCCTATGCCACTCCATTAAAAAAACACATAGGTTCTTTGCTGTATTATGATTGAAGAACACACAGCACACTACAAACAAACAAGCTTTTACATTTATAAAAGGTATTAATTAGTAGCATTAAGTAGGTACATTGAACCTATACCTTTGTTTATGCTGTGAACATAATAAAATAATTAGGTATGTAGGTAGGTATGCCTAAATTCCAAAATTAATCAGTATAGCAATGTTAATCATTATAAGTAAGTGAATCTATGAATAATAAGATACATGCAACTAAGTAGATGATGTCCGCGACTTCGTCCGCGGGGACTTAGGTTTTTTGGAAATCCCGTGGGAACTTTGATTTTCCAGGAAAAGAAATAGTCTATGTGATATGTCAATCCCCGGGATGCAAGCTATCTTCGTACCTAATTTCGCCAAAATCGATAATAAGGGTGAAAAGATAGCGGGCAGGCAAACAGACACACTTTCGCATTTATAATAATATGGATACAGTATGGAAATGGATTGCCAATATTAAACTAATTCCAAACTAGATCTCGAGAAAGCCCTTCAAAAGGCAGATGTGTGATCGATCCTTTCTCTTTATATCTAGGTTTTTTTAAAAAGAGGTTTGCAACAATCAATTCCCTTTGTGAGCGACATCAATGGGAGCGGTTGCTGTGTACCTCTCCTTTGATCTCGCCGCCCTCTGAAGATGCGACATTGCGCTAATACCGCCGGCGCGGGCCACAACGCCGTAAGCGACCCTCCAACCTGCTAAATGCTATCTAAAAAATAACCCCTTTACGATTCGTAATAAAGGTTTTATTGTCATACGAACAACTAAGGTACTTCACATGGTCGTGTGATATTGTAACATACTGTCATACCCTTTGAATGTTAATGATCATAATTAGCATTTTCGTCTTTAACTTTTGGTTTCCAATAGCCATGTATTTATTAGACATGTTCTCAAGAATATATTGGATCCTTTCTGTTTACCCTATTTAAAAAAAATATTCACAAAACTAAAATAACAAAAATAAAATAGCAGAAACAACAAATAATACAATAACAAAAACAACAAAATAAATAAATAACAGAAACAAAAGAGAAATAAAATAACAGAAACAACAGAAAACTAAAGTAACGGAAGAAAAAAAAAAATCATTGAATAACAAATACGGTAAAATGGCTCCCACTAGGAACAGGGTGGGTTGGACCCAACTATATTATTATTAGATTGGATCAAGCTAATTATTATTAGATATGCTGTTTCAGTTATAACATTTTATTCAATATATTGTTTGTAATCACAAGAAAAAATCTCGAGAAAAATAATAATTAAAAGCCAGTGGCAACTGTTAGGACGTTTCAATAATGACACAAAGGAGTTGGATCGCAAAGGGGACGATCACAGAGCAGAGTAGGATTCCTATCTTTGTGTCTAAGTGGGACTTACTGTCCTGCCTTGCGGGACGGAACGGGCTCGAAAAGAGCCGAGCTTACGTTTTTTTACAATGCACGAATTATCTTGTCTGAGTACCAGTCTGTGACTGTATGCAAAAGGTTTAAGACCTCTCGAATTATTAGACTCTATGGTAGGATTTAAAAACAGACAAAGTATGACGGGAACAGCACTGTACGGTGTCCATACGACGTCACAGTAATGAGGTCTCCCTCCCGAGTCCCGACCAAATTTTGGCTAGGGCAACCAATCTCCATAAAGATTAGAGATATGGATATTATAATAATTTGATAATGAAAAAGTGAGCAATGGTAGGATCTGAATAAATATCAAATGTCCGGTCATCCATTCAGTTACCGATTTAGGGAAACGTTGCTTACAGCTTAACCATCTCAATCGATTGATATGCGTTGTCAGCTGCCACAGAGGTTCATTACCTATCCAATCGAGTAGGCAAAATCTTTATTACCTACCCAATTAGGTAGGTATTGAAGATTTTACTTGAATCTATAAAAAAATGGCGTCAAGGTCCATCGGTTGGTAATGAATCTACCAATTGACCACTATCTGCTCCGATTTTGTATAGCTTATTCATTCCAAATCTATTTAAATCAACTCGTACAATTTAGATTTAAAAAAAATACTTGTATGGAATGTAGTAATTTTTATGTTAAGCTACCGCCGACCGCACAATTTACGTAATGGAAATATTAACTATGGTACAAAATAAATCGCTGGTAGCAAGTAATTACGAATGAAAATATTCCGTTCGGCATTAGTTTTCCCCTCAACTGTTAATATAAGTACCATCATGTGAAGAGTGAATAGGCATCTTCTAGACAAGCGCTCTCCATCTTAGTCTGCATCATCATTTGCTAGCTGGTCTGATTGCAGCCAAGCCTATAAGTTAAAAGAAAAATCTTGAATCTCTCGAGTTTTCTATAAGCTCTCTCCATCGCCCATTGAGTGACTGAGCTTATTTATGAGAGTTTTATTCCTCATATTATTGTATTGAGTGTTATTTAATTTAAAAAAACTCGACTGAATAATCGCCCCTAAAATGTTAAAGATATTTCTTTTTAAACTGACCACGTAATCTACGTAATGGGAAAATCAACACTCGAACAAAAACGTCGCGTTGTGCAGAATTGAAAAGATCTCGCATCGCTCGCATAATGTAACGACAACTCAACAAACTCGTTAAGCAAATAGTTTACGTTATGTAGGCAAAAGCTTTTAGTTGTAAATTGTAAAGCACAAGTGATATGAATTACGCGTTTATGGAGAAAAAATCCAGCTTCTATTGGGCCAGACCATGTGGACGATTTGTTTATAGGTTTCATAGATAAGTAGGCTTCTTTGGCAGCCTCCACATACCCTGCTAAGGAAATCGAGCTAACATAGGGCGCTCTCTCTTGCACAATTGTATGGAAGTGAAAAAGACGCACTATGATCGTGATTGGTCAGTGGGTGTGCCGAAAATTAGGTAAACCACAGAAACAGATGGAGTGGACTGAGAGCCCGCACCCTTAAACTTTAACAATTTAAGGGCGTCTGGCAGGGGGTTGCCACGACACTAAGTCTCTGGCAATTCATGAAGCGACTTCTAACTATTCCGAAGAAAAAAAAAATTGACTTTATACCTTTATTACCTTTGTTATCTCCCAAAACCACCATAATCCGAATTTCGTATTCGCTGTGTTGGGGGCAATACGTAAAGAAATTTTCAGCTTTTATAAAATAACGAAGGTCTGGTCTGGCCCTCGCGGGCTCTCTTTCTATTAGTTTCTAGAACGCGTTACCAAAATTTCATTCAGTTGGATTGGTATTCAAATGACATCCAAACTACATATTTTTGAAGTGCACTACGAACATAACTATGAATATGAAAAATTCGCATCAGGATTATAGGCTAGCATTTATAAAAAGCAGTAGTTCTCCTGCTCTTCCGAGCTATTTTAGTATAAATTTTTCTAATCAACTAATACAAAAGTTGATGCGGAACCGATATGCGGGCACCCTCCCGTAATTCATCTAGTTACCAAACTCTTTCGTCGCTTCAGAGTCCTGATCTGAGGTAAACACAAACTTTTCGCGATGTCTCAGAAAAGAGTTTCGCTAATGCATATATCGGTAGTAAAGTAATATGATCAGCAAATGCGGGCGAGTTATACCTATCTCTACGTATGTAACTTTCTGATAAATTATGCTTCCAAAACTTGCAGCCTGTCAAATTGGTTTAGAATAAACAGACCCCATGTGAAATAGTGGGAACATGGTCAAATACCATTCATTTGGATGCATTTTCGTTCGAGTCAAATTCGTACGGAAATGCAACCAAAGTGCGATTAGCCTAAAAAAAGAAATATACGTCTATTTCTGTTTCCTTCTCTAAAAACTTTGCAGACGTCTTGTTAAATTGATTTGTATGATGATAAGTAAAAAAAAACTTAATTCAGACCGCTTAGAAAGCTTCGGGAATTATTTTAGCTAGAAACCGCTTAAGCGAATGCAATTTTGTCTTTTTGCATCTTTGTAATAGAAAAAAGTTACCGAGCAAAACATTGACGGTACTTTTAAACACCAAAATTCCTTGCCCAAACAACCCAAGCACTCGATAAGTTTAAATTAATTAAAAACTTCGAATCCTTTGACCAATGCTTAAGCAAGCTCTCGTTTCAATTTCAGTCGTATTACATTCGCAAGTATTCGTGAGAACACCATCCATACTAATATTATAAATGCGAAAGTGTGTCTGTCTGTCTGTCTGTCTGTCTGTCTGCTACGCTTTCACGGCTCAACCGCTGAACCGATTTTAACGAAATTGTGTACAGACTTAGGATACATTCCGGGGAAGGACATAGGCTACTTTTTATCACGGAAAAACAAACAGTTCCCGCGGGATTCCTAAAAGCTCATCTGCTTGACCGATTTGTATGAAATGTACCGAGATAACTTGCGTCCCTGTAATTGACATTGGCAATTTTTTATCCCGTAAAATCAAACAGTTCCCACGGGATCTTTAAAAACCTAAATCCACGCGGACGAAGTCGCGGGCATCCTCTAGTTTGTAATAACTATGAAAAGTGATCAAACGAAACGAATTGGCGCCCAAGCTGGGACTGGCAAATTGGCTTTACAATTAATGGCCAGCTATTGATCGATAGATCCATTTGTTTGATAAATCCAATAGCTTATCAATTATCATCATCAACCGATAAACGTTCAATGCTGGACATAGCTCTCTTGTAGGGACTTCCGCAGTCCACAAGTTATGGTCTTGCGCCGTCTGAATCTCTATGACCTGTGAGTTTAACACAGTATTTGCCTATGTCAAAAATAAATTATTTCTTAGCAATTATTAATAGACGGTCTTTCGAAATACATACAATCTACCACCTTTATTAGTTTCAAATGTAATAACCATTTTAAATTACCGATTAAACTAAAATAAGCGCGTCAAATCATTGTGACGTCACATGACAGTATTTCATAGAAGCTCGCATACTAAGCGCTTGTTTTGACGTTTGATAAAAATATACCGATTTGAATAGTTGTTGAACACCGGATTGTGAAATATGTTTTTTATTTCAGGAGCATATTTTTAATAAACACAGAGGAATAGCGAAATATCGCTATGAAAGTGTTACCAATAACCCCTCTAGCTGTTAGGTAAAATATCTCTGATGAAATACGATCAAACGAAACTGGCGCCCGAGATGGGACGCGCAAATTGGCTTCACAATTAATGGCCACCTGGTCCTCTACTAATCGACCGATAGAATTAAACGAACGGACTGCACTAATTGTCTGGTAAGACAAAGGGGCAAACACTTGCCTTTGAGACCGATGTCTAGTGTCACTTGAGGCGTAGACCTGTATGTCGTACGGAAACGCTCCTAACTCCTTTATACACTACACGGTACAGAGTACTTGATATCGAATCTACGTGGACAATTGTTTGTTGATATGCGATCGGCAAACACGTCCGCTTCCGCGATCTGTGTTTCCTACCAATTACAATCCGGGTATCTTTAAAACAAGAGTGAATAGGCACCTTCTAGGTAAACGCGTCCCATCTTAGACCACATCATCTCTTTCCATCAGGTGTGATTGTGGTCAAGCGCTTACCTATAGTGAATTAAAAAAAAAAACACGGTTAATTTTTAGCCGATCATTTTGTGAGTTCCAAAGTTGTTATCTTTCAATCTTTGAAGCATCATCGAGTGGTTTGAAAATCGAACAGTAGCGTTTACGTTTTGAGAATTAAAAAAACGGCCAAGTGCGATTCGGACTCGCACACGGAGAATTCCGCACCATCGTACAAGAAATAACACTTTTAACTTTTTTTATTTTCTTAGCGGCCATTTTAATTTTTTTTTATTATTTATTGTTATAGTGGCAATAGAAATGCACACTGAAAATTTCAACTCTACCTGTTACGGTTCATAAGATACGATACAGTCCGCTAACAGACAGACGGACGGACAGATAAGGCTTAGTAATAGAGGCTTGTTGGTTTCCTTCGGGTACTGAAATCTAAAAAGCAAGTTTCAGCACCAAAGTCTTCTTTGTTTACATTTTATAAAATACTAGCTGATGCCCGCAGCTTCGCCCGCGTGGATTGGTCAGATCCCCTGCAGCATCAGGATTGAGGAGTTGGAATCCAAATTTTGTATGAAACAATGTCGCAAAGTTCCTCTATAGATTAAAAAAGAAATCACGCAAAACGGTTCAGAAATCTCGGAGATTTCGGTGTACATAGGTAGAAAAACACAACTCCCTTTTTAAAAGTCGGTTAAAAAAGTAGCCTATGTTACACCCTGGTCAATCCTCTATTTGTCTGTGAAAATCCCGTCAAAATCGGTTCAGCCGTTCCAAAGATTAGCCTTTTCAAACAGACGACAGACAGACAGACAAAAATTTTAAAACCGGGTGATTCAGTTATGGTATCGTTCAAATAACCCTATGAGCTTAATATGAGGTAGTTATTTCGAAATTACAGACAGACACTTCAATTTTATTTATTAGTATAGATTGTAGATTTCTTGCTTCGATTTTGTTGATTTCTCTTGGAAATTGTTCAATGTCTATAAGAAGTTAGTAGCAACAATTCTGCAACATTGCTTGCAACCCATCAATGGTTGCAATTACAGTGTTCAGTCACAAACTTCATTAGCTGCGACTTGCAAGTGGCGACCGTTGCCAATGGCATCAGGCGTCGCCATCTTGTCACAAGACACTGGACACGCTAATTACTGCAACTTGATTGCTACTACACTTTTCAAATAATGAGCTAGATATCAAAATTCGATTGGCAGAAATCGTCAAAGAAAAATTCAAATACAAGTGTAAATTAAAAATTTATAACACCCTCGACGAGTGAAGGTTACAGTAACTAGAAAAGAGCTGATAACTTTCAAACGGCTGAACCGATTTTCTTGGATTATAGATAAGAACACTGTCGATCAAGCCCCCTTTCAAACAAAAAAAAACTAAATTAAAATCGGTTCAATAGTTTAGGAGCGACTATGCCACAGACAGATACACCCCTCTTTTTGGGTCGGGGGTTAAAAAAAACCAATCAAAGGCGAGTCGCACTCGCACTTGACCGGTTTACTTCGTACAAGATAAACGCACCTAACACTTTTGTGTATTTTCTGAACACTGAAAGTTAATTAATTTTTTCGTGAACACATTTTAATTTTTTTTTGTGACTTACTACAAATTCTCGGTTTTTGATTTTCCCTTTACCTGTGCTATAAGACTTACCTACCTGCCAAATTATGTATGTAATATAATTTGTGAAGTGGATGTGGTGTAAAACCAAGAACTTTCATATAAGTTCTAATAGAATATATTTTATCTTCAAAGCATTTAACCGAAACAACCTCAATCGTCGCTCGGTTGAGTACAACTTGTCTAATAACGATTTAAGCCAATTTCATAACTTTCTAGACAAACGAAATTATATCAAAATGTCAAATATCTCTAAAACTTTGTATGGTACATTTGAGTACTTACTTGTATAATAAATCCGAAGGTGTTCTTTGTATGATACTTCTTGAGGTTCTGCGGCAGGCATGAGGCATGCCCTGCCAAAAAAGCGATGGTCGTCCACTGCCATTTTAGCTTGCTAATTATTATCTAAGCTACCCTTCCGCCAATATGATGAACAAGTCTGAATTTAAAAATTAACAAGTTGTAATGAAACAAGTGTAAATTAAAAATTTATAACACCCCCGACGATCCAAAGTATCTGAATTTTCCAAAACATCATTTTCAAATAAATAATTATGTATTTAGGCAACGTCCATCTTGACAGCTTGACATTTGTCTATTGACATAATATTATGAACCTAACGGTTATCTAACCTTCTTTTCTACAAGAAAACTAGAAAAGAGCTGATAACTCTTAAACGGCTGAACCAATTTTTTTAGATTAACACTACGAACACTCTCGATCAAGCCACCTTTCAAACAAAAAAAACTAAATTAAAATCGGTTCATTCGTTTAGGCGCTACGATGCCACAGACAGATACACAGATACACAGAGACACAGATACACAGATACACAGATACACTCGTCAAACTTATAACACCCCTCTTTTTGGGTCGGGGGTTAAAAACAGCCGTCATAGAATTTTTCAAAAAAATGTTGTCACCAGTGTTATTCGGGAATCGGGATGTATGTAAAGAGTCTAACGATACCCCATGCACCCCAATCTCTTTAGGCATTTAGAAGATATGGAGGACTGTATAAGGAAACTCACATACTTACATACATACGTGAACCCTGAAAACATTTTACCCCTTTTTTGGGCAGTCTACACACACACACACACACACACAGGATAATACTGTATTGTCATGGAAAAGCAGTGTCTTCTGACACAGGTAGTTCTCCTACCTCTAAAAGAAGGCTCCAACCTCCTACAGATGTTTGTTAACTTACCAAAAAAAAAAATTTTTTTTTGAATTTTAAAAGTGTTATAATAAATTTAAGTTCTCTAAAACTGAACTTAGAAGTAGGCATTTTAGAATATCCAAGTCTAATACTGAGCCAAACTTTGTTGTCTAGGGGTTCTCACATCAGCACTTGAAACTGAAAGTATCGTTATGTGTAAAGGTGGTGTCAAAGTCGAAGAGCCCGCGCGTGCAAAGATAACGAGCACTTTAGAAAATCTTGCCATCTGCGCTGATTTCATAGCAATATGTGACACCTGATTTGAGGATTTTGCTTAAAATGTTACTTTTAAAGCTGGAAAAGGAAGATTGTGTTTGATATATGTATACTCAATACTGTACAACCCAAATTAACATATTATAATTAATCGATCTGTGTATCTAAATCTGCGGATTAGTTACTTAACAATGTTGTTTTTAGCAATGCAAGAAAATTGTATGGTTGACAAAGAACAACATTGAAATTTGGCAGGTAGGTTGGTCTTAAAGCGCAAGTAAAGAACCGTTTTGTGGTTACACCACAAAAACAAAAATGTGTTCTGTTCGTGAACAAATAATTAGTATGTATTTTCAAAGTAAGATAACTATACCAAGTGAGGTATCATAATATGAACATTCCTGTACATTCTAAAACAGATTTTTATTTATTTTTATGCATAGTAGTTTTTGGTTTATCGTGCAAAATGTTGCAAAAAATATCCGAGTGCGGAACCCTCGGTGCGCGAGTTTGACTCGCACTTGGTCGGTTTTTAAACTGAAAATCGTGTTTTCAATCAAGGAAAGAATTTCGATATGTTTGACGATAACATTGCACCCGCGGAGGGTGTGATAGTATCAAACCTCTTGAAATGTGTTAAGGTGGTGTCAAAGAGGAACAGCCCGCGGGCGCTGAGAGTGTGATAACGAGCACTTTAGAACATCTCGCCAGCCGCCCTGATTCCACACTCTACAGCAATATGTGACAAACTGATATGAGATATGAGGGTTTTGCTCAAAATGTTACTTTGAGGAAGTAAAAGCTATGGCGAGTTGAGTTCGTTATATTCATTCGTTGTAAAGGGGATTGCGAAAAGTGTGACAACAATTTAATATTCTAGCACTTAACTCCCTCACAGAAAATCAAAAGAATCGGGCTGATATCAATTCTTCTTTAATAGACACTTTAAAAATATTCAATCTATCTGTAATCTGTTGATAATATTAAAGCAAGTTGTTATTTGTCAAAAATTGTATGTTTTTTATAACAATGTATAATATAAACAATAACTTATTTATTACAGATAAATTGAATATTAAACCCCAATGTACTAAATGTATTGTCAGTAGTTTGTTTGCCGAGATTCAACGAGTTCGTTTTAATTAACGCGGCGGTCTCCGTTTTCGTCGATACTAAAGTTTACTAAAATGGAATTAAGTTAGGAACGCATGGATCGAAAAATTTGAAATTAATATATAATATTTTTCATTATATCCCCTTGGATTTGGTCCGATTAAAACATGATTGGACAAACTTTCCTCGATAGAAAAAAAATCAGAAGTTTGGTCTAAAACCTTAGACTTTTGGGTTTTTCTCTTTAATGACAAAGCTCTTAAAGACGTAACTTTCACCATAGGTGTAAAACAATCAAATAAATAATTCGGTCCGATCATTTCACAGTAAGTGCTATATTTCAAATTATATTCTAAATTATTTGATTTCACGCTTCCTCGCTTATTCTGTTCAAATCGCGTACAGAGCGAGTACAAAGAATTTTCGACCCTATTGTTGAGTATTATGGGCCGTAATTACGTTATCTTGTCAGTCATACCCGTCGCCTCAGCGCGGCAGGACCTGTTTCGGGTTTCATAAGCATTTTGTCATACTGTAATTGTACAGAATGCCATAGAGTAGTAAATTCAGTACTATGTTATAAAGTATTTTTATTTAGGATTTTTCTAGATTTTAAGATAAGTTTATATTGTGCATTTATTACATTAAAAAAGTAATTATTTTAAAAAGAATGCAGTAAACAGTACATTGCAGTGTAGTGAAGCTAATATTAGGTCATTATAGACCAGGACTTACAATTTGAAAATAAAAATTAATTAATCTGAGTGCTCTATCCCGGTAGCTCAAAGATCAAAAACCAAACTTGTAAAATGCATAAGTATTAGAAGATAAGATGGAAAAAAAACTTTATTGATATCAATTTAAAGGTTTTTAGGGGAAAGTACTAATTATTATGAAAATAGGATGAGAGGAGACCGCGTATAAGCAAGCGTAGTGTAGGACGTCCTCCAGCACGATGGACTGATGATATAAAGCGGCTGGCGCTCTTTAGGGAAGGCCCATGTCCAACAGTGGACATCCACGGGCTCATAATGATGATGATGATGATCATGATTATTATGAAAATGACATCCACTTTCAAGTCCGAGATGTTTATCTAAGGTGTTATAATTTTTAGTTTCTTCACTTGCTATGCAATGATATCATTTATTAGGGTTCCGTACCTCAAAAAGAAAAGCGGAACGCTTATAGGATCAATTTGCTGTCTGTTTGTCCGTCTATCTAACTGTATGTCTGTCTATCTGTCCGCCTGTCAGTCTGTTTTGTCCGTGTGTGTTGTGTCTGTCAGGAAAACCTATAGGGTACTTCCCGTTGACCTAGAATCATGAAATTTGGCAAAAACCATGAATTTATGGGTTCATTAAAAAACAATGTGTTTCAATTTTCAAAGTAAGATAACTATACCAAGTGGGGTATCATATAAAAGGGTTTTACCTGAACATTCTAAAACTGATTTTAATTTATTTTTAAGCATAATAGTTTTTGATTTATCTTGCAAAATGTCGGAAAAATACCTGAGTACGGATACGGAAACTTGGTGCGCGAGTCTGACTCGCACTTGGCTGGTTTTTTTATGTATATACGTCACTAAGTAGTCAATAATAAGTTTGACTAAAAATTGCAGTGTCATAAATGTTTTATAGATCAAAAAAATAATCATACTATTAAATATTCCTTCAACTTAGACCTTATTGTCACAGCTTAAAAGTTGAAAATGTGCAAAACAAAATTTCATACGTACTTAATACTTTTTCTCATAAAACTAGTTCAATTTACAAGAAATGAAAGATCCTATTGTGTTTGCCTTTGTCAATACAAAGGATCTTTGTGGCTTTTGTGTTCTCACTCACGTATACTAACATTAAAATATCGATGTTAAAATATTCGTTGTAAAACTTACCTTATGCAGTTATTCTTAAAGTATACATTAAATTGTTATTAGGACGAGAGTTGCTTCGTTTTGGAATGCCAAATCAGTGTATCAATTTTTCTTGTTTTGAATCGAAAGGTAAGAACAGTAATAAAATGTAACTACTGAAATCGTTTGTTCGTAGCTTTTATAGGTTCGTGAGAAGTAGTATTGTTGTATGATAATTTGGTCAATTTACAGATCAAATTTCTCAAAATCCTGTCTTAGTGCGGGTCTACGTTATATAGAGAACCAACTGCACCTTTTCAAACTTCAAAATGCCATCAGGACCAGTCCTGGCACAATTGTTAGTTAGTGGTAGTACCTTTTCACCCCCACTTTTTTCATATTACATCCGTTAGGTCAATTTTTTTCGTATAAAATGTAGCCTATGTTACCCGGATTTACACCTCATTCATCAAAATCAGCCCAGTAGTTTCGGCGCTACGGTGGAACACACAGAATCTGGATACAAACACACACACATACATATACAGACTGCTAAAATCATAACTCTTCCTTTAGGCTTTGCCGCAATGGGGTAAAAAAACAGGCTGAATTGAGAACCACCTTCTTTTTGGAAGTTGGTTAAAAATTAAAAAGGGAGCAAGCAACAGACCATTTAGACTATTTACTTTTCCAGACGTTTTAGATACTATCTCATTCAGCGTTTATGTCATCCAACTATGTAATTTGACGTCTGGCTAATGAGGTGTTCTAATCATACAAACTATTCACAATTCCAGACGTTTTGCTACTTGTGCATTCTGTTTTTATGGCGTACAGCTAAGTTGACTCTCTGCTGACTGGGTAATCTGCTTTGATGTCATCTAGCTGAATTGTCTATTGGCTTACTAGGCACTTTGCTTTCATGTCAGTCAACGTAAAATTGTCTTTTAGCGAAAAGGTAATGACCTCTTTTTCTGGATGCCTAATGATAGGCATCCAGAAAAAGAGCTCAGCTTCTGAATTAGAGAAAATAATTACTACAAATTTAAAATTTGAATCAATGGCCCGAATCTGAATATAACAAAAAAGCTATAAAATATTTTAATCTCTGTCTTGACTTTGTTCAGTATCATATAAAAACATTTCTCCAGCGCTTTGACTTTGAACCTTAACGTAAACAGTTAAGTTAGCGTATTGAATGTGTACATACCTACTTATGCTTTTTTGGAATATTTCACCTAATTAGTTAACTTTTATGGCTATTAGCTCCGAGCGGGCCGGTTTGACTGTAACCATATTGAATAAACAAAAACAAGGATTATAAACAAAACAGCTTTTTATACAACACGAAATATATTTTAATGTTATCCTGTTATGGCTGCAGGTGCATATAATCTCTTTCAGGTGTTTTTGCACGCCTAGCGCGTGTGATATTTTTTTACTGTAAACGTTTTGATAATATGAAAAAAATAGGATTTTACGATCTCGGTAATTAGTGAAATGCAATAAATAGTTACTTGTGTAATGTCCGTGCTAACTATATTTTCATTGAATTTCAGTTGAGTGTAATTTCTATAATCTCAGCATCTATAATAGCAATAAGATATAGAAAATATAAGATTTACCTATAAATGTAAGTAATTAGGAATGACAGTATTATCATTATCAATAAGTGAAAATTTCAGAAACTTGGACTTGTCCATGCTATAATCTTTTATCCATGTGAAGTATCTTCTTTCAAGGCCAAATGTAATGGTCACCACAGTAATGACCAAAACTGGCAGGTAGGGGTTTATAATGAGAACGTTAACGTAAAATAGACCTTAACCGCCTTGTTTTATAGCTCAAATTAATCCATTCATGTATAGCCAGTCAGACAGAACCAGAAATTAAAATCGGTGTAATTGAATTTAGGACCTTAAGTCAAGGTTGTTTAGGCCCATTTTAATTTAATGTTACTGTGTGTGTGTGATCTCATTCTATGAAAGTTGGTGAAATGTTAAATCTCCTACTATAATAAGCATACAGGTTGAAAAAGACACCTATTAGCATGATTGTAAATAGATCTCATTCATTATTTCTCGTTGTTGACAAAACAATAAAAGTACATTATAATATTGTTGTTTTTTTTTATCAGTGACTGTTTACTAACTAATGATAGTAACTTGGCAACAGTGTGCATTAAAATCCATACTAATATTATAAATGCGAAAGTGTGTCTGTCTGTCTGCTACGTTTTCACGGCCCAACCACTGAACCGATTTTAATGAAATTTGGTACAGACTTGGGATACATCCCGGAGAAGGACATAGGCTACTTTTTATCCCGGAAAAATGAAGAGTTCCTACGGGATTCAAAAAAACCGAAATCAACGCAGGCGAAGCCGCAGGGATCCTCTAGTAGTATATAAAACAATATTTAACTTGTACACATATTTTTTATAGATACGCAATGTTATATATTACAATAAAGTAACCCAGCGAAGTCGAATGTAATCGATTCTGATGATACCTACAGATTAATTTTTTTAAATAAATTTTTAATTATTTCATAATAAATATTTTTTATCACTATAACTTTGAATTTTAAACTTATACATAACTTGACTTTTTACTCCATCGTAAACACTGAAGTGGGGTGACGTAATGATTAAATGCAGGAGCGATGTGAAAATAATAATCTACACTGTGGCGATGCGCAACCGGTTCAGGGGCGTCTAAGAGAGATGCCGATACAATGTGTATCGCCATCTCTAGATTTGAAATTATACCTGGAATATACCGTCCCCTTAACAGACATCAATGATTTGCCTAACTAGCAACTAAGGGCTGATTTTTCAATCGTCAAACAACTTTTATCTGAGGAATGACGTTTAGACAGATTTCCCATACAAAAACTGGCAAAACTTCATTTCTCAGATAAAAGTTATTTGACTGAGATACTAATAGTATCGTGGTCAAACAACCTGTCGTATTACTGCATAAAACTCGACTTTAGCACTTGAAAATCGTTAGATGCGAGGTGTCGCAAAGCCGACACAGGGTCCTGGAGAGCGCGATAATGAGCACTTTACGTTACAGCTTGCAACCCGGACTGATTCCGACGCGCTACGTGGAGGCCTGGGCTAGGCTCTACAGGGTCTGTGACAGTTGCCAGTGACCAATAGACAGTGTGTAAAAACACTAAACTTAGTCTATATGAATTTGCTATACCCACATGCAAGGGCTAAATTGGGTTGGTTCAGTTAAAGTTTATTATATTCTTCCAAATTGGCAATCCACCTTAGAATGTACTTACCATTTTTTTTCGTGAGGAAAATCCATCATGGATATTACCGGCCACGGGGTTGTACAGTGGTTATGTCGGACTCCTACTGTCTAAAAACCTCACGAAGTTCCATCCCACCGCTGACGACGGAGAACAAGGGACCTTAGAATGTACCAAGTGAGATACTAATAGTATCGTGGTCAAACAACCTGTCGTGTTACTGCATAAAACTCGACTTCAGCACTTGAAAATCGTTAGATGCGAGGTGTCGCAGAGCCGACACAGGGTTGTGGAGAGCGCGATAATGAGCACTTTACGTTACAGCTTGCAACCCGGACTGATTCCGACGCGCTACGTGGAGGCCTGGGCTAAATGGTTATCACATTACACCGTGCTTTCTGTATCCATACTGGTTGATGTGATCTTTTGTAGCCTTTGCGCATCGTTCATCCGAGTTGAAATATTACCTACCTATAGTCCGTGCTATAGTTGTTGTCAAAACTTGCGAGGGTTGATGGACACAAATCTTCCAATTTGTACACTAGTTGCTACATATTTTGTAGTAGTATAATTAATAGTACCTACCATCCATCAACGTACAATAAATGGCGGGTAAGTAAAAAACTTAAATCCACGCGAACGAAGTTGCGAGCATCATCTAAGTTTCATAATAATATTACGTACTGTTTACAAATTCCTGTAATTTTGGGTAGCTTTAAATACCTATCAATCAAATGATTTAATCTCGTTATCGTTTAATCTAACAAATTCGGCCTCTCATTTGTTGACCCGCGCATCAAAGAGGCTAATCGGATATAGCTGTCGACTTATATTGATATTATACACAGGTGATGCCAGCGACTTTGTCCGCGTGGATTTTTTGAAATTATGGGAAGACTTGCGAGATGCGCTTGACGACAATCGTGAGGTCTGAGCGCGCTTGCTTCGAAAATGCTTATTCACTCTTGTCTTGATTTAAGGTTTTTATTATTTACCTGCGCAGGAAAACTTAATATTTCTGGAATAAAAAGTAGCATATAGTAGGTCACTATTGTGCTGACCGCCTGTGAAGGTCTCGTTAAAATCGGCTCGGCAGAAGATTCAGCTTGGGCAAACAGAAAGAATTTAAGAGAAGTTTCCCTAGTGCGTTGTTTATACAAAATACAAATATACCTACTTTGTTCTCATTTGAATATTAACCAATCAAAGTTTGGCAGACACGTTCTAAAGATTAATTTCCGTATAGCTGTGAGTCTGCCACATTTCGGTAACAATGTGTTATTTTAAAATTACACGGAAATCTTTGAGCCTGTTTTTAAACTACACAGTCATTTTTATGGATAGATAGGTATCTGGCATACGGATAGACCGTGTCTACATTGAGATTGATTGATAAATATTCTTCATTCTAATAACTTATTCAAATGGGAATGAAATAGGTTTCATAAAGCGTGTTACGAACTGCTCTTAAAAATGTTGTGTTTGGGTTGTGATGCGTCGTCGTTTAAAATTATGTTTATTAACTCAATAAGAGACAGTAGTTTCGATATCACAGACAGACACTTAAACTTTATTTATTTGTATAGATTAAAATAAGTAACTATAGCTAAATGAAAGGGGTGGAGTTGGAGTGTGCCATCAAACAATAAAGCTCGCACTAAATCACTATCGTACAAAAACTTACAAAGCAAAAGTCCGGAAGGCGCGGCCACGGTAATATTATCTATTCAGTATTCTAACTCGGCCGTATTTTTGAAATAAATACCTACAGCTGCGCGGTACGTAAACATGCGGTAGGGCTGCCCGCCTCCAGCAGTTTAATTACATTTGCCTACTTTGTGTTTCCATCTAGTTTTGTGATTGTAAATATACTTTTTTTATATAAACAAATAAAATACTTTGTGAATTGCCGAAATGTTCAATAAAAATGCGTGTTGTTTTTTGATTGGTAGATTTAATTAAAAAACTATGTTTATGATTGAATAACAAATCGGTCTTATACATTTGAGACCGAAAAATATTTGCGCCTTGACTGAGACGTAGGAAATTAAACGAACGTCACGAATTATTAAATTTTAAAGTTTAAAAAACCCGCATTCTAGTATAAAAAGCTTTTAATCAAAAATTGTTTTGGGCAACATGGACAAGATGGAGAAAATGGAATATCTTTTCCTTGGTTATAGATACCTGCAGCTACTTTACAATTTATATATTTGGTTTTAAATGAAGTTCGGAATATTTTCTCCATTTTTTGCATATATTTCATAAAATCATCGCTGGGTACAATCAAAAAAGTTTGCGAATTAATCTTATTGTAGTCCCGGTACCTTAAATACCGACATTCTGAGCTGAAATTGTGGCTTCTTTGATCGGGTTTCACATACAACGAAAAAATCGCGCGGTTATTGTTAGAAAAACAAAACACCGCCCGTTCGTCACTGCGGCACAGTCGCGACTGTCTGCATGTCGAGCGCCTGCCGACATCGAGGTGCGTAGGTATAGCTCGCGTTTCGTCCGTTTGTATGAAGTTGGAATACTGTATACATACCATTACCGTGGCGCGGCGCTCGTCCAAATACGGGAGTAATTGATTAATTGGTACCACTAGTAGATACGGTAAGGGCTATACCAAACTGATAGGCATCCAATACTGGGTTTCAATATTCAATCTATCCGTAATCTATCGATCAATTACTTAGCAACGTTGTTATTTGTCAAAAATTAAAGATATAGACTTTTTGACGCAAAACAACGTTGCTAGAATATAAATCATCGATGCATTATAGATAGGTTGAGTATTGAAACTCAATATTAATAGTCTGATTGAACCAATTTACTAGTAGTTAATAACAATTTATTAATTTTATCTGTGTAAAAAAAAATAAGCTAATTAGTTTATCCTAACTGAAACTTTAATAAAGTGTGGCTTAACCACGTGACATTCCTTACAAAAAATATTAAAAAGACTACTAATTAATGTAGTTTTTGCTAGTCTTTATGTTGCTAATACCATTATAAAAAGTAAAAGTCAGTAGGTAGTATAATTTAGCTATTAAGATTTTTATTTCGATGATAATAATAATTCATGTTGATAAAAGACAATAGTTATAGATCCTTTGATACTGAACACTTCGATCAATCCACGTGGATGAGTGTGGCAGACCCCTTGAGAGGCTGACGCGAACCAATCTCAACAATTCAGATACCTAATCAATCAAAAGCGAATCAATCAACAATTCAGATAGCCTAGTAGCAATAAGATTTCACAACTTTCACATCAGGGGAGACCAAGTCCTGGCGCTTACGTTCAAGGAAGTCTGACCTCAATTCAAATAGAACAAAGGCAAGCAAAAGATTATTTAATTTTTTAACTATAAGTACCTACGAGTACAGTACAACCAAATTAATAATGCGCATAGAAATCTTCGTCACTGTTCGGCAACGGTCGTATTCCCCGAGCGTCAGAAGACGATATGTATATAGAGTGGTTAAGTGCATTTTTAACAATTTTGTGTTTTGTGCTAAAAGAGATAAACATTGATTTATTTATCAGTAACGAAATTTTATTCATGCATGCATGCGCATTATTAATTTGGTTGTACTGTATATGGCTTGCGCTTGACTGCAAGTGAGTGCAACCACAGCCACTCTAAACAATAGGAGATAACGCAACCTAGTGGAGCACACCTGCCTATAAGGTGCCTATTCAATCTTCTCTTGAAAGTAATAATGTTATTAATAGCTATTATATAGTAATATTAACTAGCTATCAAAGTAAAGTGTACACTATGCATGAGGTAATATTTAACATTGAATTCACCTGTACATACTTAGGCAGTAGCAGTTTTAATTACGGAAATACGAGAAACACGCGACGTACAAAAACATCCATGTGACACGGCTTTAGGTCGCGCGGGAGGGTAGTGGGAGTGTCGGCTCGGTCAAAGGGCCCTTTGATGTTTGCCGCCGGCTTAATGCACCGCCCGCGGCCCCGCTCCGCTCATCATTAGCAATTTCCCCGTAATTTGTTATCTTTACCGCTATTTATTTGTACAATTTTACGCTCTGTTCGACGTTTCGCACCTCAGCGTACGGTGTGTGCCCGGGCCCAACTCATTATGGTCTCTTTGGGGTTTGTCCGTAATTCCTTTGACAGTTGCATCATAATAAGCAGGAACAAATTTTTTGCTGGATTTTATTTTTAACCGATTGCAAACGATGGAGACTTACAATTATACACGGTTTTTTCACTTGTCTTGCCTACTCTATATTTCGCTGCCGATTTTTAAAATTCTTGTAATTTTTACGGTCTGCTCGACGGATGGTAGGTATAGGGAGATCAGTTTGGGCCCAAGTGATACCTACCTAGGCCCAAATCATTATTGTCTTCTTTTTTAACGACTTTAGAAGACGTTGGGTAACATTTTTATTGGAATATTTACGTGTGTAAGTGATTTATCCTATCTATCGTTCTATCCTGTCTGTTGACTTTGAATCGGTGTTGACTGTTGATGCCGATTATCTTCTAATACCTCGCAAGCGAAAGATTAGTGCGAAAACTCGAACATGAATGATCGTCCCTTAATTTCGTATGCTCGGCAACTAATCAAAGCCGTATCGCTTTTACAGGTCGGTGTTGATTAGGAGGATTATAAAACTACGACACAACAACACTATCACGGGCAAAAGCAAATCTATCAACTTAATCAATCTTCAATTCGTCACTTGCTCCAAAACGTAGTTTGGTTCTCATATGAATATTAACCAATAACCAAAGTCGATGTAATTTTGTAGACACGTTCTAGAAACTAAAATGCCTCTGGTTTGACAGATTTCTGTAAAAATTAACCAGTTTTAAAGTTACTCAGATTTAGAGATTTATATCTAAATTCTTAAGACCGTGTAACTTTGAAACAATATTTTAACGGAAATCTGGAAACCCACAGACATAGCTATTATAGACATAGCTAGTCTGTGTTCAAATGAGAGCCAAACTATGTTTAGAACCACAAGCGCACTACGAATAAACCCCTCTTAATTAACGCGTAAGGATCTTTGACGCAATCCATACAGATTCCATCATCATTCATCACTTACAAAGTTACGGGTGAGATCGCGGTCAAGTCCTGATCTGTATAAAAAAGTCAATACTAAGCCGAGGTCGTCAGTCGTCCTCTAATGGGAATGTAGTGAAATCAATCGAGGCTCGCGAAAGGCGTGAGAGCGTCGACATCAAAGAGACGGCGCCGCCGAGCAGGGCTGGCGACATATTATTATTTTTAATGGCGTTATACATAGTATCCGGTAGGCTGTAGTTATGCGATTTTAATTGGATTTTTCACTTTGTTATGTTTAATTACATAACTTGAAGTAGGTAAGGTACATTTCGGGCCATGTTGTCAGGACAATGATTTGTATGTGGGATCATAGGTGCCTACTTGTTAAGTAAATAATAAATAGTGTCTGTTAATTATCCGAAAAAAATTAAATTATAGTGGTAACGACAGGAGACGCAATTCCAAAGAAAAACGGATTCTCACGAAGATCACAATCTTCTTGATAAAATGTATTGGAAACGTATGAATCTAATGAAATAAACATTATTGCTCTAAGTCTAAACGAATAAACAAAGATGCTTGACAAGATCAAGCTAAACTCTGGTAAAGTTCAGTGGTTCAGTTCAGTTCAGTTCCAGGAATTGGATCAGAAAGCTGAATCTGACATCAAGATAAAAGCTATCGGCAAAAAATAAGACAAAAGGATAATTCTTCAAACATTATGATACAGTGTCACTAGTTGTGTATCAAACAAACAAAATACCTGCGCGTTGGAAACGAACAAACAAGAGTGGCAAAAACGAGTTTATCAGGAGCGGATGACGCGAGAGCTTTGAGGTTACCGTCAAAGCCTCGCTCGGTTAGATCATAACGATTGTCGGTTGTTTACACGCGCACAAGCGATTTATTATGTTTGAGTTGCGACTGTCGACACGGGGGACTTCGGGGTAGGGTCAAATCTAAGTAGAAAATCGCAGCTAACTTGAGCTCGTCTACATTTCAAAATATGTACATCATATTCAAGTGGCATATCTGGATGGAAAAACTTCGCGCGTCCGCGATTTTATCACGCGGACCGTAATTTCGGCAGAATTGTAATTTGTAACGCATGAAAGGACGTTTATATTGTCCCTTATAGCGGTTATTGTTTTAAAGTATATTATATTGTTAGAATAAAATAGAATAGAATATTTTTATATTTAAGTAAACTTTTACAAGTGCTTTTGAATCGTTAAATTATTTACAACTGGTTCGGAATGCCGAGAAGAACCAGCAAGAAACTCTTATTTCCTTTCTCCTTCAACTAAACCTGAAATTGTGCGAAGTGTAGATTCAACAACAATCTAATGGGGGATGTTAAACTAACTTACTGGATAATCAGTCCACGCTATAAACCGATATTTTTTGCATAATTTACTGAAGTTTCTTAGAGGGTACATACTGATCACAAGCATATCTTCTATTTAATATGTGGGGAAGGTAGCCCTTGCGTCAATCTACACTCTACCACATTGTCCGCTTTGAACGGTATCTTGCACGAGTGTACCAAACTGCAACTGCAACCTGCAAGGAGATGTGACGATTGATGAATACTCGTTAGCCGCATTACATCTGCCCCTATAAAGACGTCACTTCATAACGACCACGACCGCTCTGCCAAGAGTAGGTATTACCACACCCAACGCAACGTTGCATAATCAATGCAAAACAATACAATTTTGTATCATCGATGGGTGGTTGCGTTACATCGATGTTGCGTTCAGTTGAGGTTGCGCAAATCCGCGCGCGACAATTCAGACGGATTTGTCCCCAGCCTTATACTCAAACCTAACCAGTAACCTATTCACACAAAACATCTCTTGTGCGATATCAAATGGCAGCGACTACTGAATACGTATGCATGCAGTTGATACATGTCTAATTTCTACCTCTAGCGTTTGCTCGGCGAGTCGAAATACTTGTAAAGCGAAACGATACAAAGACGTCCATAGAAAATAACTACATTCTCGTTTTTTAGGGTTCCGTACCTCAAAAGGAAAGACGGAACCCTTATAGGATCACTTTGTTGTCTGTCTGTCTATCTGTCTGTCCGTCTGTCCGTCCGCCCGTCCGTCCGTCCGGTTTTTTCATGGAATCTTTCTGAGAGTAGAAGTAGGTATAAGCACACGACCGCTGGCGTTGGTATGAATCATTCTTTATCGTCAACCGCTAGACGTCCACTGCTGATTTCTTGTAAGAACTTTCACACGCCACAGTCTTACGCTGCCTGAATTCAGCGGCCCTTTGCGACTTGTGTGATGTCATCAGTCCACATAGTAGAGGGATCTGTCATAGCAGAATTCTCCGGTCGCCATCACTCAGCGGGACCCCAACGCCTGTCGGTTTTAGAGCAATGTAGCCCCTCCCATTGTCACTTCAGCTTCGCAATCCGTGCATTTATGTCAAGTTACACACACGTTACACAGTACATTTCTTCTATTATTTTCTTACTTTGAGATGTATTGTATCAAGTAGTAACGATACAATACACTCAAATTAACGATGCGTACCACATCCCATAGATACCTAGCTCTCAGCTAGAGTATTTTCTTTACAAGGAAAATATTACTTTCAAGTTGCACTAGTAGGACTTCCGATATTAAATGGGATTTCACACCATATCTGGCACGGAGGTTCTGTTACATTAATGTTCGGAAGACGAGGACAGTGTTTGGCGATGTAGTGTGGCTGCAGGCATGGAGATTCCGCCACAATACTTATCGGCGATGTAGAGTCCGGAAGCTCACCTCGGTGCGCACGACATGTGTAAGTCATAGGCGATGCGATTCAATCTATATTTTTTTTGCTAGTAACTGTTTGTTTAAGTTTTGTTTTGTTAAGCTTGTTTGTTAAGCGTGTTTGTTGCGCTGTAGTTATTGTAACAAGTGATCGCGCATGCAACGTCCAGATCCAGTACTTAGGCTCAATTGACAACCAGTTCATCCTATGGACTGGTTGCCCTTGTATATGGCCATCCTATAGCCATATAATATATTATGGCCTAACTACATCATCACTTTCCAACAGGTGTGATTGTGGTCAAGCGCTTGCTCATAATGAATAAAAAAAGTATTCTTGCATTATTGTTCTGCAATTTATGATATATGCATTTAAATATTATTTAGTTTCCTTGAAGTGTAGGTAAAAACACTATCATAATACATATACCTATCTAATACATATTATCGTATTCAAATCGCGTTTGCCTATGACTTGTGTCATAGTCTGCGGCCCATTGTCGCCTACCTCTATCGCTGGATTCCTTTTTACACAGAGCCTTTGACGCCGCCAGCCGAGCTTTGTTTGCTAGAAGATCAGAATGAGACTGGATCGGCCTAACGCGCGCCTCCGTTTGTGGTGGCCGATCGATTATTGTTTGCGGATTCTTACGGCGCGACGGATGCTCTTTACTTCTCTTTAACTTTGGCTTGTTGATTGAAATTTCAAATGTCGCGACTCTTTATACTTAGTGCTTTGGTACTATCAAGTTCCTTGTACGTTAACATTATTGTATTTTTCTTGCGACTCTTTGTAGACTAGCGACCCGCCACGACTTAGCACGAGTAGCTTATTACAATTTTCGTAGAGATCTCTAGTTTTCTGAAAATAAAATATACCCTGTGCCACTCAGGGATAATGCAGCTTTCTGTTGGTGGAATTTTTTCCAAAATCGGTTCAGTAGTTACAGTTACAGAGATACGGAAACAAACATACACACTTTTACATCTTTATAACATTATACTATTAATAGGTATAATTGCAGATTTTGTGCTCCTCTTTTGTGTTACTTTTTCTTGGCCTATCCGTTTACCGATTTTGACGTTTACAAAGGTAGCTTGCATTCCGAAGGCTGAACAGGATTTTTAAAAACCTAAAGTCAAGCGAAATCACAGTCATCTAGTACCTAAGTACCTACCTAACTAGGGAATCTCAGTTTATTATAATAAATAATTGAATCGAGAGTTTTCAAGAAACTAATACCTACCTAATGAGACAAATATGAAGAGAGGTAGGTATGCTTTTTGTGTTCTGAATCTTCAGACCTCAAAATTAAACAACGTTCCTTTTCGCTGCAGCAAAATTCGTGCAAATTTTCAATGTTTTATACCAAACTACGAGTGCTACAATATTTAGGGACCTGTAGAGCTGAATTTCATTTAGTAATTGGACAAACTTTAGCCGCGGCGAATGGCGATTCCCGTTGACAATGCAATTTCGGTTAATTCGATCGCGAGCCGCGGCGTGGCGGGCTCTGACGGACGAATATTAAACTAATTATGAACAAACCACCGCCCCGGGGCTAAAATAACCGCTGAACTCCATTAGCTCTGTTGTCCTAACTATCTTCCGCTATCACTCTGTTGGCCACTTTAAACTTTTAACCTGGTATTACGAGTACGCAACACTGCAGAGCCCAGAAAAGTTAGGTACTACTTTGAAGTTAACGTTAACCGCTTATCAACTTTCTTTATATGATATTTATGTCTGTCCCTATCTGTTTTGATTCGTACATTCTCTGTAGTAGCTCGGTACAACATTCTTGATAATCACCTTTGCTCCAATTGAAATGGTTGTGATTGGCTGAATTTATGGTATTCTTGTTGCAACAGTGAATTTTAACCAGTAGCGAAACAATGTTAGCCATTCAGAGATGATTGCGAATAGTTAGTCAACTAGGTTGACTAATCGCAATCAGTATAGTTAACTAAGTTACTAACTTAAAAATTGTCTATAAGATTTATCTATCTGCCTTTAATGATTCTAGGTCAATGGGAAGTACTCTATAGGTTTTCTTGACAGACACGACAGACAGACAGAACACAAAGTGATCCTGTTAGGGTTCCGTTTTTCCTTTTGAGGTATGGAACCCTAAAAATGGCCATAAATGCAAATGAATCAATAGAGAAAATTAAATAAGTTACTCTAGAACCTCTGTACTCTGGCTACATTGAATTAATGACTGCATCCTTTTTATAAGCAGAATTCTCTGTGCACTTTGTCTCTACAGAGGATCTATTTATGCTACGCCACGGATCACCATCGCACATATTTTGTTACTTAGTAATAAGGTACCACAAAAGAAAAACCGCGATTTTTTTAAATCTTGTACGTTTAAAAGTTCACCATATATTGCAAATAAAACATCTGACTGACCCTAGATGTCAACTAACGTTACGTAAATAGGTCACTCAGGGTAAATGCGGCGTCGTAGGTGGGGCATTGACCCGAGTTTTGCACGCTATACATTGCGGGTTTGAAAATACTAAATAATTAAAACTACAAAATAAGGCAAATGGTTGTTGGCATTGGATTGTGTTTAGGTGGTATAATAATTATTAGTTATCCTAAGATTTTTCTAGCGTTCTAGTACACTGGCATATCCAGCGCCGCGTAAGCGTAGACGTAGCGCGTAGCATTGCGTTGTAATGTATGGAACTGTATGAGACATGGCATACCGCTTGCGTTGCGTGAACGTTCGCGTAGACGTAATGCGTGCAGTTATGTCTACGGGTTCACGCGCGTCACTACGCACGTATCACGTATACGTGCGCGCGTGTGAATCGGCTTTAAAACACCAACGTAACAGAATATGACAAAAATTAAAGGAGTGAAGACGCCTGTGTCTGTCTCATCAATTCTTTGTATTAGCAGGATTCCGCCCGCGCGTCTCCGATAACGCCAATTTTCATCATTTCAGGGCTGTCGAGCCTTTATTACCTCTGTACTTCTTCAAGGTGGCCCTTACGCGCTGCTCCATACAAACGTATTACGCCTATTATTCTATTATTTGTTGTAATAGACCTAAGATTAAGCCAGATATCAATTTATCTCTCCATTATCTATGTCCTAAAATATCAAATTTAGTCAAATTATATTTGTTTTGAAAGTTATGACCCTTGAAAAATCTCTATTTTAAGGCAATTTTTGAGGCAACTTCGTGCGTAAATAAACTATACCTACATAATATAAGAAACTAGAAAATTGAATAATTAGCAATTTCATTTTACTTTATTATAATTTCAAATATCTTTAATTTGTATAATTCCAAACGTCGATTTCAATTTTCCCTTTGCCGTTTTGGGCTAAAAATCTTATTTCTCGAGCAAAATTCATTCACCCGGCCTCTCACGGGGTGAGGTGCGGTTAGAGATAGGCATAGTCCGTAGATTATGTTTCTTCCTACCTAGAAAAAAAAAGTGAACTTGGTAAATAAGTATTTTTATACCCGATTCCCATGAATTACAAAAATATTTTAATCGTTTGACACTTTTTGTTCTAGCTCAAGAAAGCATATTATTATGATAGTATCTTCATCATCTATGCAAAACGTTTTATATATAGGCATTCGAGTGAAGAACAATGTTGCTTCTTACTTACTTATGCATAATGTTTTTTAATTCTCCCAGATCTTGCGCACAAAAAGGCTTTAAAGGCAAGCGATAATGTATTCATTTAAACATCGCAACCCTGAACCAGTACTGTTCGGCTCGTCTCAAAGGAGAATTTATTATTTAAAGTGAAAGTTATTGAGTTTCGCTAAGGTTAAGTGAGCTTTTTGACTTGCTTTGCCTATCAAAGGAGGGGTGTGAGAACCGGTGTCAGCTTCCTCTTTATATGACTCCCAGGATCTACAAATTACCTCATATTAAATTGTTGAAAGGAAATTTAATTGGAATCCGTCGAGTGGTACAGAGTTATTCGACGGAACGCAATTGTGTTTGAACTTTGACAATTTTTACTTTCGTACATAAACGTAATTTGTGTGCCGCACACTCCATTTATATTTTGTTGTTCCCAGAACACATTATGTAAGTAGCTACCCAATAATAAATATCTATATACTTTATCTAAAGAATTAATATTTGAAATTGCGATATTTACTGTAATAAAAAACCGGCCATGTGCGAGTCAGACTCGCGCACTGAGGGTTCCGTACTCAGGTATTTTTCCAACATTTTGCACGATAAATCAAAAACAAATAAAAATAAATAAAAATCTGTTTTAGGATGTACAGGTAAACCCCTTTCATATAATATCTACCCCACTTGGTATAGTTATCTTATTTTGAAAATTGAAACACATTTTAATTTTTTTTTAATGATGTAACGACAAATTCGCGGTTTTCAGTTTTATTCCTGTACTTGTGCTATAAGACCTACCTACCTACCAAATTTCATGGTTCTAGGTCAACGGGAAGTACCCTATAGGTTTCTTGAGAGACAGACAGACAACAAAGTCATCCTATAAGTTCCGTTTTTCCTTTTGAGGTACGGAACCCTAAAAATATATCTACAAATTAAAAAAATAGAGCATTTGATATTAGTAAATATTTTATTATCAACACATTATACTATTGTCTCTACACATGTTTTTAGCAAAAGGTACAATATTATTGATTTGTTCTGTAACAACTTGCCAAACTGCCTACAACGGATGATGAGAAGTTAGATTACTTCGAGACTGGTTCATGATCATAACGTTTCTACGCTACTCCTATACGTACTTGTAGCTTAAAGATAATATTTACAGTATGTAGAGTAACAATGTCTTGAATATATTATTAATTACATAATATACTAGCTGATACCCGCGACTTCGTTCGTGTGGATGTAGGTTTTTTAAAATTCCCGTGGGAACTCTTTGATTTTCCGGGATAAAAGTAGCTTATGTGCTAATCCAGGATATAATCTATCTCCATTCTAAATTTAAGCCCAATCCGTCCAGCAGTTTTTGCGTGAAGGAGTAACAAACATATACACACACACACACATACAAACTTTCTCCTTTATAATATTAGTGTGATTATTAGTTCCTCAATTTTTAGGTCAGATTCAGTACAAACATTACACGTGTAAATTAAAAATTTATAACACAAGACTTTATTCGAATTTATTAGAAGACTTTATTTATATTTAGAAATTTATAACAAGTGAAGATTACATTAACGAGAAAAGAGCTGATAACTTTCAAACGGCTGAACCGATCTTGGATTGTAGCTAAGAACACTCTCGATCAAGCCACCTTTCAAACAAAAAAAAAACTAAATTAAAATCGGTTCATTAGTTTAGGAGCTACGATGTCACAGACAGATACACACGTCAAACTTATAACACCCCTCTTTTTGGGTCGGGGTTAAAAATCGGTTGGATCGTGAAAACGTAGCAGACAGATAGACAGACAGACACACTTTCGCATTTATAATATTAGTATGGATCAGTATAGGTAACAATGCAATAGCATAGGTCCCCGCTATCTGGCCAGCTCCGGCTCACGGCTGGTACATTATGTAGATTGTGGCAGCAGGCTCGACGCGCCGTCTCCGCAAACCGAATTTATCGCATTGACTATTCAATCCGCGAGAAACATCTGCCGCACGCTGAATAGAAAAATCTGCGGCCGCCGCGCCGCTCGCGTGAATGGCGAAACTGAAAATCTGTTCAAGATGACAGCAGCTTTCTACCACATTTCGAGAATAAATAAGTAGCTCTTGTATGTTTTGCCTTTTCGTGCGCCATTTTCCCACAGAATAGAACAAGATAATACTGAACCTTCATTTTGAGCCTCGCTTTTTGGAGGTACGGCTGGCCTCAGAGTTCGAGTTGCAATTCCGCGAAACTATTGCATCAAAAAACTGTCGCATATACATCTAACGCATGTGCGTAACCGTGCCACGCGAATATGATCATTAATGTGTTAAACGACTTATGGCCTTTGACTGTACAAAAAAAAACAATAGGTCATCGCCAAATCTCTAAAGCGTTTTATTGACGCCACATTCGATAGATTTGATAAAGACTTAACTTTTACTTAAAACTCTTTTCTTCCCTCTTGCTTGGAAATTGGTTCATGATTGAAAAGAAAAAACCATTAAGTAATCGGCTTCTTTCGGTACTCAACGAAATAACAGTCGCCAACATTGGAAATAATCGCAATTTTTACCAACCCGACAGTAATAGAAATGTTATAGATTTTTCAGTTTCTTTTCTATTCTGTTTCCGCGTGCCACATATCGGCGCGATCGTTCCGAAGAGAATTTACTTAGCATCGCGGAGTGCAGTTCCCGCCCAAATTACTATTTCAATCTGCCTTGCGAGTCGCGACTCCATCTGCCTCGGAGACAATCAAATGTCGCGCTTATGGAACTTTTATTACTTTTCCAGGGATGTGCTCTCTCTAAATGATGTTATTGGAAAAATGCAATATAAGATGCCTATAGCGAGCGGGTTATTTTTATTACTTGAGCTAATTTGTTAACCCCCGACACAAAAAGAGGGGTGTTATAAGTTTGACGGGTGTATCTGTGTATCTGTCTGTGGCATCGTAGCACACTAATGAACCGATTTTAATTTAGTTTTTTTTTGTTTGAAAGGTGGCTTGATCGAGAGTGTTCTTAGCTATAATTCAAGGAAATCGGTTCAGCCGTTTGAAAGTTATCAGCTCTTTTCTAGTTACTGTAACCTTCACTTGTCGGGGGTGTTATAAATTTTTAATTTACACTTGTTTATCAAAATGTATTGAACTTAAAGCAACCATTACGTAATATGTACATAATTATACCTACGATCAAACTTCACTTGATTAGAGATAATGATCATTTTTAACCCCCGACCCAAAAAGAGGGGTGTTATAAGTTTGACGTGTGTATCTGTGTGTCTGTGTATCTGTGTATCTGTCTGTGGCATCGTAGCGCCTAAACGAATGAACCGATTTTAATTTAGTTTTTTTTGTTTGAAAGGTGGCTTGATCGAGAGTGTTCTTAGCTATAATCTAAAAAAATTGGTTCAGCCGTTTAAGAGTTATCAGCTCTTTTCTAGTTTTCTTGTAGAAAAGAAGGTTAGATAACCGTTAGATTCATAATATTGTCAATAGACAAATGTCAAGCTGTCAAGATGGACGTTGCCTAAATATATAATTATTTATTTGAAAATGATGTTTTGGAAAACTCGAATACTTTGGATCGTCGGGGGTGTTATAAATTTTTAATTTACACTTGTGATGTAAGGATGTAAGTCTAGTAGATTAAATTTTACTAGCAACTCTCTGATGTTTAGTAGGAAATGCCTCAGAAACATAAATTTTTATTTTTATTTTTTTATTTATTTTATTGTAATCTAAAGCGTTCAACAAAATTATTATTATAATATTAATCTAGGTTTTACATAAGGCCACAAGAGATTACTTAAAATTAAATGAAAAATATTTTAACAGAATAGAGAGAAAAAAATTGACTTGTTCGTACTCGTAATTTTGTGAGTAATAACAATTTCTATTTAATTCGAGAAATTGAGTATGTAATTGTAAAATCTATCCAGGTGCTTTGTTCGTATGGGAGTTTTGTATAGGATTACGTAACAGAGAGAGCGATATAATAACTTCATTCCGTGGCTAGAGTAAATATTAATAGTAGGTACACACACGCACAGTTAGATAGCAAGATTACCATAAATTTTTTATTTAGCCGATAATAATGATTGAGATAGTCATAATGTGAATATCAGAGATTTACTAAGTGCACAGTATCCAGTCTGTGTTCCCATAATATCGAGACTAAGGCTGAGATCTATAGAGCGCACTTTGACTTTGTTTAGACTTAAGACACTGTTAAAACGAGACAGCGTGGCATAAATCTGTCTCGTTTTGACTGAAACTTAAGTCTAAGCAAAGTCAAAGTGCGCTCTATAGATTTTAACCTAAGCTACACGTAGCATTTATCTCACATCGCATCGTAGATACAACGCGGAGGTGTGAAGGTGAGAGGAATCCCATTGGTGACAAAGGGGTTGTTGTTTGGAGTGTACTTATGAAGTGACGTAGTGGTACACTCGCACACTATTTTACGCGATTTTTCTTTCTCCTCAAGTCCTTTATCATTCATTGCATGTCGAAATTAAAATATTTTTACAAATTATTTACTTGAGAGCATGTATCTAATTTGTTTTACAATTTTGGTTCTAAATAAACATTTCTTTCTTTCTTTCTGGATACTATATTGTTGGTCATGGTTATGGTCAATCTTGTTGTACACAATGTCTAAAATAATAAGTCTAAATGTATATATTCATGTATATAACCGTCTGCAAGCTTTCGAAATGTGGATTTACAGTAAAATGCTCAAGATAACCTGACACAGCTTTACACCTAACACCAAGGTACTGGAATTGGTCCAAAAAGAGGGAAAACTCATGTCCACCATCATGCGAAGGAAGCTCGCTTTCTTTGGGAATTTACAGAGAGGAGGACAATTCTCATTCCCAAGATTAGTGTTCGAAGGGAGAATTGCAGGCAAAAGAGCTCAAGGACGCCAAAGACGCAAATAGTTGGACGATATAAGGGGGTGGACAGGGCTTAATTACCGGAAGTTGAAAGAGGCGGCTTTAAATAGAGAAGCTTTTCGGATGATGATCGCCAAACTTCGTTTCGAAGAAGGCACGCGATGATGATATATTTTGTAGCTATATTTTTAACCCCCGACCCAAAAAGAGGGGTGTTATAAGTTTGACGTGTGTATCTGTGTATCTGTGTGTCTGTGTGTCTGTGTATCTGTGTATCTGTCTGTGGCATCGTAGCGCCTAAACGAATGAACCGATTTTAATTTGATTTTTTTTGTTTGAAAGGTGGCTTGATCGAGAGTGTTCTTAGCTATAATCCAAAAAAATTGGTGCAGCCGTTTAAGAGTTATCAGCTCTTTTCTAGTTTTCTTGTAGAAAAGAAGGTTACATAACCGTTAGGTTCATAATATTATGTCAATTGACAAATGTCAAGCTGTCAAGATGGACGTTGCCTTGATACATAATTATTTATTTGAAAATGATGTTTTGGAAAACTCTGATACTTTGGATCGTAGGCGCGGAATAGTCCAAGAAAATCGGTTCAGCCGTTTGAAAGTTATCAGGTCTTTTCGGTCTTTTCTAGTTACTGTAACTTCACTTGTCGGGGGTGTTATAAATTTTTAATTTACACTTGTTGTGTGTGATTCTGTATATGAGCTAAATAAACCTTTATTTATTTATTTATTATTTATTAGACCTAATGACATTATCATGTAAGAGTGTAGGTCTGATTACCTTTGTGGGTTAATTTGCATGTATTTATTCACACAACAGTATGACGCGGAGGTGTTAAAAAGACCCCCATGTGACACAAAGGGCTGTCGCGCCGAGTGTACTTATAGAGTGACATAGTGCTACGGTCGCTTGTGTGCGACTACCGCACTTGATGCGGCAACTTTTCACACTTCAATACACTGTTTGAATGGTATCATTATTTGTAAGGGTTTAGATTTGTAGCTACAGTTTTAGATGTAGCTAGAACTTCACTAGCTGAATCAAACACATTTGGTTTATCACGCTTTTGCTGGTACAATGACGACGGAGATCAGTTCTCTACTGAAGTCTGGAAGGAAATTCAGCTCTCGTCGTCTCGAAAAATAGCGGAATTTTCGAATTAGCTCCAAATCCCATGGGAACTCTTTGATTTTGGAAAAAGAAGTAGTCTATATCACTCTCTTCATTAACTATATCTTTGCCAAAAATCTCGGTCCGTCCGTCCGTCTGTCTGTCTGTCTGTTAAAAATTAAAATGTGTTTCAATTTTCAAAATAAGATAACTATACCAAGTGGGGTATCATATGAAAGGGCTTTAGCTGTACATCCTAAAACAGATTTTTATTTATTTTTATGTACAATAGTTTTTGATTTATCGTGCAAATGTAAAAAAAAAATACCCGAGTACGGAACGCTCAGTGCGCGAGTCTGACTCGCACTTGGCCGGTTTTTGGATACATATGTATATTGGATTAGATTTTAGCAAGCTTTTGAATTAAATCATCAAGGGTCTTGTCTATCTGTATAGTTTGTTTCATTTATTGCAGGAATTTATTTTTGTAGAAAACACGAGTTACCATATTTCAAATTTTGTTATTTTTACGATTATTATTTTTAGAATATCTTTAGTATAGTCTAAATTATAAATCATTCAATTTTATTTAATTTTATAACAAAATAGCTAGAACTTTTTACTTTTTGATATGTTTATAAATAATTCGCATAGAAACATTATGAAAGTGCTAAATTAAAATTCTTGAAAGCAATTTTCCATCAATATTCATAAAGGCGTCCAGTGTTGAATAGAGGAGAGCCGGGCTTCATAAACCTACCTCTTAACTTATTAGTTTTAAGAACTATGCTTCAAATATTTAATGAAGCACCAATTTAGTAATCATAAATAGCTAGTAAGTTTTACTAGTACATAAATGTAAAAAAATTGATCCTTCAAAAGTAATATACGGTCTATCAGTAAACACACTTTAGTTCATCTGTTAATTTAAGTAGATTTTGTCCCTTAAAATATCGACGAAAATAAGCTTAATTTGTGATTTTCAAAATGATCCTTTGAACCGGATAGGAAATCAATTAAATTTAAATAACTGAAGCGGAAGGTAATTATTAAATATCAAATATGTTACAATTTCGATGTTTTTGAGATGCAAAACAAATTTTTTTTTTCACAAAATATACTTTATTTCACCTATGTACTTTCAAGGTTAGTGGCAAGTAGGTTTACAATTTGATTTAGTCAAATATTAATCAAAGAAGATTCCTTCTCCGATAAAATAATATACAAATTGTATAAAGTAAAAAAAGTAAATATGATATGTGATCTATGAAATGGTCCTTCGAGCCGGATGCGTTTTTTATCTCAAAGGTGCTTCCGAAGTTTTCTGTGTTTCATTTTGAACAGAACAGTATCACAAAGGGGCCGCGTGTACCAACGAATGTCACGTTTATTTCACCTACTAATACAAACGGGGAAAATTCTCTTTTATCCCCACCCACTGAGCTTTATTTAAAAACGCGAAGATTCTGTTCTCTTATTACACGGAGTCTGTGATAACTCGACTAGAATTGCCAAGGCCTTTGTGAGCACCGCTACAAGTGTGCTCACACACGGACTATTTGTTTAGTAATTAATGCTTGTATTTAATGACGTCCGTGACTCTTTTGTTGGGGAATTTTAGTCTAAATATTTAATTTGTGCGCTGGACACCAGCGTGCTCTTTCTGTCTTTAACCAAAGGACAGGCTGGCTGTCATTTGGCTTTACTTGTATTAAGTAAATATCCAGTTTATTTTATGATCCTCATCGTCAACTGATAGAGGTCCACGGCTGGAGATAAGTCTTAGGTATAGCGCCTTCACCACGCCATGGCCTGGTCTACAAACGAGACTGGGACTAACAAATGTACAACCATTTCAAATTGGCTAGACTAGATAATACAGTCATTATGGGCAAATCTTTGTATGGGAAGGAAAACTAGGTCAAGGCCTCTCATCATAATTATCATAATCATGATCACTCACTACAGAACACGGGTCTCCTGTCAGTATGAGACTGGTTTGGCCATTGTCCACCACGCTGGTCTAGTACGGATTGGTGGACTGCACACACCTCTGAGAACATTATGGAGAACTGACACTTATCACACTAATATTATAAAGGAGAAAGTTTGTATGTGTGTGTGTGTGTGTGTGTGTGTGTGTGTGTGTGTGTGTGTATGTTTGTTACTCCTTCACGCAAAAACTACTGGACGGATTTGGCTGAAATTTGGAATGGAGATAGATAATATCCTGGATTAGCACATAGGTTACTTTTTATCCCGGAAAATCAAAGAGTTCCCGCGGGATTTCGAAAAACCTACTCCACGCGGGCGAAGTCGCGGGCATCGGATAGTATTATCATGTAGTATTAGCATGTAGGTTCTCTCACGATGTTTTCCTTCAGCGTTAAAGCAACATACACAAGCAGCTACATAACTCCGCAAAATAAGCGGTACGATCAAAGCACCTAGTCCTAGTGCCAGTTTATTTGCGCGTAGCACTAAAATCTAAATTAAATATAATAGACACCTATTTAGCCCAAACGATGTCAAAAGGGAATTTAATTGCCACAAAGCTTTGTCGAGTGTATTTATTGACACGGGCTCGCCGGGCCTCAATAAACGCGCCGTGACAAATCGCTGTGTAAAATTTTAATTCGAGTCGTATGCTCTACGATGATGGCGCGCACAAAGGGCACAAAAGTAATAAAGGGGTGTCGAGTGTTGATCGCGCACCGCCCTCGCTTGCTCACAAACAGCGCGCTACGCTGCTCCGGAAAACTATAATGCACTAAAACACCCGATCGGTTGACTCTCAAATGTATCGGTTATTCTGATTTGGCTGTGTGAAATTGAAAAGGACAAAGCGACTTTTGTATTTGTTTCCGAGCGGTGGAGTAGAGACAGAGAGCACCGGCGCGGTGTCGCCGGGCGTTAACGTCTCGGTGGTCAGAGGGCAGAGAGCGCGGTCGCTAATCTCAAAGAGAAGGCTCAAAGTGGAGCGTGCAAATTCGAGGCCGAGCGGGAACAATAAAAGTGCAGGTGGACCGCCCCGTGTCTCCTCGCCTCGCGTCAAAGGGAGCTCGCGATACTACACAAAAGCCCTAATGAGACAAACCCGTGGCGTAATCGAGGCGACGGAAAAAGATGAGACCCGAGAGGTACGAGGCAAATTTTAATAATTGTCAAAGCGGCGGCGCCGATCAAACGCGGGGGGCCCCCCACCCCCGCGCCGGGCTTCCCCGACGTGTGCTCACCGCGGGCCTCATTAGCGCCGCTGATCTAATGCAACTTCGAACTCCGACGACGTCTAATTAAACTTAAACAGAATTTCAATTTTACGACTGAAATTTTAATACGCAAAGCCTTCGCCGGGCGCGGGCGGCGGCGCCGCAAAGGAGACGCGTTCAAAGGCGACGCCGCGCACGTTTTCGCAGATATTAAATGTGTTGACAATTTAATTTTTCATTTCCTCTAGGCGCGGGGCGGCGGGCGCTCGCCGGGCGCGGGACGCCGCTCCTTTGACGTCGCGATATTGTCTTTGTGCGGCGCGTGGGGTGGGCGGCCCGCCGCCGACGAGACTTTGTCGCAATACAATGTGTATCAATAAAACTTAGGATTGGCTTTTAGTGGTTGCACTTACGCTTTGTGAGGCGGCGTGCTCACCCTTTGACATTATACGGGGCCGTGTGCGGGCGTGCGCGTGTGTGCGCCTTTGCCTCACGCTCTGCCTCGAGCGGCGACTGCGGGTAATAATGCACGCCCCAGACGTACTGGCGCCCGGAGCCGCACCGAGGCAGACCTCGGAACCGAGCTTCTTAAAACTAGTTCTGGCTTTCATTTCGCTAATAACTAGAGACTTGGAGTTAGACGAACTAAAACATTTAAACAAGACTTATCTTTGAAAGCACACTTATTATTTATTTTGCCTGATCTTTATTTTGCCCGATTGTTACTGACGCCCGGAACACTGATTTGTTGAACAATCCTATGTTTGCGTTAATCCTTATTGCTGAGGTTTGATACCGTTACCAGCGATTTCCTGGATGATGTCGCGCCTTGTAGGTCTGCTGCTTGCGACATGCCAATTGCAGAATGTCCCTACTCCCGCGCCATGGTGTCGAGCGAGTGTCAATTTGATCAAACCACGCTTCAGATTATCAAAATCAAATCAAATCAAATCAATATATTTTCAAAATACGCTATCATCACCAAGATCACTGTCTTCTGGCGTTGATCTAAGTAATTAATTTGAGCGGTCATGAATGCAATAAGTTTTTTATGACAACTGTCTGCTATCATAATAAGAAAGCTTTCAACAATTTTAAGCAGCACTGCTACTGAAGTTATTTTACACGTTAATCATGTAAAATTACATGTTTATGATGTATCATGCAAGCCATTATTATGGGGTGACATAAAATTTCATCTAGTTATCATAATTATATTGCATCAGCAAAAGGATAAGAAGCATTGCTTGAATCTTGATACGAGCTCGTATCTGATCGCGAGTTCTGCGGAAGGGTAATATGACGCTCGAAAACATCTCGCGCCTACAGCAGTACAACATCCACGTCTTATTTGTGTACTCTAACTGATATTGCATCTTCGCTGCTCATACAAACTAGACTGTTGACTATCGTGAGTGGTATTCATAATTTCAGTACATTAATCTGGTTTTACCTATTGCGATTCAGTGATGACTGCCGCAACGCGAAGGAATGCTATGAATGCTGTAATTATATTTGTTTGTTCGTTTCTAGAGACTCAATACGTGCGATTTCAATGATTCTTATTATACCAATAGATTTGTGCCATCACTGCCAATACTGCCAATCTGAAAAACAATATGGCACTCACTAGATCATTGTGTGCTCGAGAAGTGTCAAAAGCTTACGCTATCTATCTGCAGAAGACCCGAGTTATAAAATTGACTGAAATCAGTTCGTTTCTTGAGTTCCATACTAAAAGGTTCCAAAGGTACCATCTATACTTATTTAATGTTGATTCTTTTAATATACTCGTGATTTTGGAAATATTTAATTTCCTTCGTTTACAATTTACTTACATAACAACCCCTTTATTAAGTGAGAAATGTGTAAGAAGCACGTTGGAAGATATAAGCTCTTCATGATGTGGGAGTTCTTTATCTCTGTTACATAATTACACGCGAACCAATATGAATACAGACCCAA